>NC_086182.1:16280000-16880000 GCF_023053635.1 Elgaria multicarinata webbii | reverse complement strand
AAGATTTGGATTGACATTGCCAATCGGTAAAGAAAAAAATCAAGCTGTGCGCTCAACAGAGGTGCACAAGCACAACCGTTGCTTTTTTGGAGGCTACACAAGGGATGGCTTCATGATGCATTAAATTGATTTATGTCATTAGGCACAATTGGATGCAATTATTTGTGGTGACAATGCCGTTCTCGCAAGCAAAACAAGGTAACTGAAAAGGATGTCGCGGAGCAAGTGGGCTTGAAACAGGCTTTTTGGCACAATTGTTATGGGTTGCATTACATGGATGGAGAAGGGGTGACCATGTGGTGTGAACTGAATACTTCCCCTCTATGCTCCATTCACTTCCATTGAGACATCGCCATCTAGTGGTGGAGGATTCTACTTTTTTCAGATGTTCTACTGAACATCTGAATTCTACTGTTCATCTGGATTCTACTTTTTTCAGATAGCCTCCAAAAAAAGTGGCGCTTTTCATGACAGAATTTCCAATAGATGCCAAGGGAAACATCCTGGTCATTCATAATGTCATTCGAAAGGCCCGCAAATGTTAATAAATGGCCAATGCAGTAAATCGCTCCTTTAGAGGAACCCTGAGCCTTAGGAAAGGCATTTCAACCTTTTAGAATGGGGAAAGTTCCACAAAATCCAGGAAAACATCTAACAGTTGGAGATTGGGGGAAAGGGGCGGGGCCAGGGGAAAAGGGTGGGGCCGTCCAAGAACCTTGGAGTTCCAGATTGGAATACCAGGAGGGCTAAATCTTCAATCTAAATCTTCATCCATCTAAATCTTCAATATGGCTATCTGATATGAACCCAGGCAAGTCACTTGATCTCCGAAATCCACATGGCAAAGGCCAGTGTGTGTTGATTTATCCTTTTAAGGACCAAAACAAATGTGACTTAGGAGATCAGTTGCGGAATCTCCTGTTTTCTTCTTCTCGCCATCTTAAAAGAAGCCACGTTTGGGATGGTTCCATTTTGTTGCATTTAAAACTTCTCCCTGGTGCAGCCTTTGGGGCACTGTTGCTGCTGCCTTTGCCAAAAATAAAGACTCAAAAATCAAAATGGCCTCCTCCCTGCCTCACGCAGCATCCAGAAACAGGTGAGTAGTCCCAGTTGCTGAGTTAGACCGGAGAAAATTCCTTTGGAATTGTGTTTGGGAGTTTAAGTTTCTTCAGCTTTCAAGAGAGCCTTGTCTGCCTTTCAGGGTGGGGGAAGAGATTGTTTATTCAGTGGCTATTGGGTTTCCTCTAGGAAAGCTATGCTTAAGCTGTTTTTATTGGCCACCAGGAAGAGGAATTTGTGCTTTTTCTTCTCACTTGGTCCTGGGCTGTGCCACTTCAGATTGTCGCTGGGTAGGGTGGGGGCTCACATAATGGAATATTCCTCTCCCCTTCCCTGCAAAGCAGAGTTCTGTGCATAAAAATACAGCATGTTGTGGTGTGTGTGTGTGTGGAGGACACACTGGTCCTAGTGAAGTCTGGTAGCTCCGATGTTACCACCCAGTGAATCCACTCTGGGTTTCAGTCAGAACTCTTTTCTTTTTCTTTTCTTGTGAATATCAGCAAAATGGAACAGAAAATACATCATGAAAACGAAAAGAAAAAAGTACATTACATATATAGGATCATCGTCATTTCCCATCATGTGGACCATTCATTAAAAAAAGGGAGGAGGGAGAAAGTTATACAAAGGAGTCAAGAAAAGCAGAACAGATATCTATGTTTATCCAATTGCAAGTTGCATCTATATAACACCCATTCAAAAGTTGATAATGTTATTAGGGCCTCGATCTGTTATGATATGGGAGCCCCCACCCCCCAACAATATCTTTGCCAGAAAGAACACTCTTTTGCAACTGGTGGAGAAGGGGTGACCATGTGGTGTGAACTGAATACTTCCCCTCTATGCTCCATTCACTTCCATTGAGACATCGCCATCTAGTGTTATTATTATTATTATTTATTTATATAGCACCATCAATGTACATGGTGCTGTACAGATAACACAGTAAATAGCAAGACCCTGCCGCATAGGCTTACAATCTAATAAGTTGTAGTAAACAATAAAGAGGGAAGGAGAATGCAAACAGGCACAGGGAAGTGTAAACAGGCACCGGGTAGGGAGAAGCTAACAGTATAGAGTCAGAACAAACTCAATATTTGAAGGCTATAGGGAAAAGAAAAGTTTTTAGCTGAGTTTTAAAAGCAGTGATTGAGTTTGTAGTTCTCAAGTGTTCTGGAAGAGCGTTCCAGGCGTAAGGGGCAGCAGAAGAAAAAGGACGAAGCCGAGTAAGGGAAGTGGAGGTCCTAGGGCAGGCGAGAAGCATGGCATCAGAGGAGCGGAGAGCACGAGCAGGGCGATAGTGTGAGATGAGAGAGGAGAGATAGGCAGGAGCTAGACCGTGAAGAGCTTTGAAGGTCAGCAGGAGAAGTTTATATTGGATTCTGGAGTGAATTGGAAGCCAATGAAGAGATTTCAGAAGTGGAGTGACATGGTCATAGCGGCGAGCCAAGAAGATGATCTTAGCGGCAGAGTGGTGGACAGAGACCAGCGGACTGATGTGAGACGAAGTGGTGGAGGATTCTACTTTTTTCAGATGTTGTACTGAACATCTGAATTCTACTGTTCATCTAGATTCTACTTTTTTCAGATAGCCTCCAGTTACCTAGGGAGGTTGTGGGCTCTCTCACAGTAGAGGCATTCAAGAGGCAGCTGGACAACTATCTGTCAAGTATGCTTTAAATTCCTGCATTGAGTGGGGAGTTGGACTCGATGGCCTTATAGGCCCCTTCCAACTCTACTATTCTATGATTCTAGTCCAGTACTCTGTTCACATAGTGGCCAACTTGATGTCGTCAAGGAACCCACAAGCAGGACATGGGTGCAACAGCACCCTTCCGCCCATATTCCCCAGCAACTGGTGCATATAAGCTTATTGCCTCTGATATTGGTGGTAGCACATAGCCATCAGGACTAGTAGCCATTGATAGCCTCCTCCTCCAGGAATTTATCCAACCCCCTTTTAAAGCCATCCAAATTGGTGACCGTTACTACGTCTTGTGGTCATGAATTCCATAGTTTAAGTATATGCTGTGTGAAGGAGGGCTTCCTTTTATTTGTCCTGAATCTTCCACCAATCATCTTCATGGGATGACCGCGGATTCTAGTATTATGAGAGAGGGAGAAAAATGTCTCCCTGTTCACATTCACCACACCATGCATAATTTTGTACGCTGCTGTCATGTCTACCCTTAGCTTCCTTTTTTCCAAGCTAAACAATCCCAGCTGTTGTAACCTCCCCTCATGTAGGTGTTTGATAAGTGTTAAATAAGAAGTATTGTCTGGGAAAAAGCTATGCCAAGACCTTACTCCCCAATGCCTAGATTTCAACACGCAGGGAACATTTTTGTATGGTGGAGCTTTCCACAGTGTGAAACCCCCTTGTAGTCTTGAAATGGTACAATCTATAGAATAGGTCTACCCCCCAGCCCCCCAAAAGACAAACAACAGTGTGTCTCTATCTTGGTGTTTAAAATGAATCCAGAGCCTTTTCCGAGTGGAGTTGCATTGAGAAACTTAAAGCCCTTTTGATAATTGGGAGCCTGGTGTTTTTGCAGCATCTCACAAGTCACCTTTTTGTTTGCCTTCGCCAGAGAACGCTTCCAACGGATCGGAGTCAGTGTTTATCTGGGAAAGGCTTGAGAGGGCTTGGAAAGAGTTGAAAGGAAACCCGGGCTGCGTGGTTCTCAACTCTTTGGGGAAAGTGGCGTTTGAAACTGGAATCCTCCCTAGCTCGGATGGGTTTGGGGTTTCACGTTTCTGTTTGGATCTGTGGAGCCCGCTTGTTTGGAGAGGTGATCGGACAGGAAACGGTGGAGGCGCATTTGAGATGAGCTAGGATGGGATGGCAGGGCGCGAGCACTCTGGAGACACAGCCCTGCTCAAGACATCCTCTTGGATGTGAAGCCGGCAAAGGCCATCCTGTTTCGCTGGCAGAGAATGCGGCGACTGTTCCCCCACCCACCCCAGACGTCGCTGGAAGAAGAAAAGTCAGGGATGTGTTAACGTGGTGGCTCAGATTGTGTTTAGGATGGCTTGAAGGAAAGGGATTGCAGTAGCTGAGACGTCCCCACTTCTTCTCTTTTAATGTACTTTTTTAAAATAAATAAATAATGCCATTGTGCATGAACCACTTGGGCACGGCACTTGCTTCAGTGGATTGTGTTGCTCAAATGGGGGTGGGATTAGAATCTAGCGGAGATTGGGGAGCGTTAGAATCTAGCAGAGATTGGGGAGCGTTAGAATCTAGCGGAGATTGGGGAGCGTTAGAATCTAGCGGAGATTGGGGAGCGTTAGAAGCTAGCGGAGATTGGGGAGCGTTAGAATCTAGCGGAGATTGGGGGCGTTAGAATCTAGCGGAGACTGGGGAACGTTAGAATCTAGCGGAGATTGGGGAGCGTTAGAATCTAGCGGAGATTGGGGGCGTTAGAATCTAGCGGAGATTGGGGAGCGTTAGAATCTAGCGGAGATTGGGGAGCGTTAGAATCTAGCGGAGATTGGGGAGCGTTAGAATCTAGCGGAGATTGGGGAGCGTTAGAATCTAGCGGAGATTGGGGGCGTTAGAATCTAGCGGAGATTGGGGAGCGTTAGAATCTAGCGGAGATTGGGGAGCGTTAGAATCTAGCGGAGATTGGGGAGCGTTAGAATCTAGCGGAGATTGGGGAGCGTTAGAATCTAGCGGAGATTGGGGAGCGTTAGAATCTAGCGGAGATTGGGGAGCGTTAGAATCTAGCGGAGATTGGGGAGCGTTAGAATCTAGCGGAGATTGGGGGGCGTTAGAATCTAGCGGAGACTGGGGGCGTTAGAATCTAGCGGAGACTGGGGAGCGTTAGAATCTAGCGGAGATTGGGGAGCGTTAGAATCTAGCGGAGATTGGGGGCGTTAGAATCTAGCGGAGATTGGGGGCGTTAGAATCTAGCGGAGATTGGGGAGCGTTAGAATCTAGCGGAGATTGGGGAGCGTTAGAATCTAGCGGAGATTGGGGAGCGTTAGAATCTAGCGGAGATTGGGGAGCGTTAGAATCTAGCGGAGATTGGGGAGCGTTAGAATCTAGCGGAGATTGGGGAGCGTTAGAATCTAGCGGAGATTGGGGAGCGTTAGAATCTAGCGGAGACTGGGGAGCGTTAGAATCTAGCGGAGACTGGGGAGCGTTAGAATCTAGCGGAGATTGGGGAGCGTTAGAATCTAGCGGAGATTGGGGAGCGTTAGAATCTAACGGAGATTGGGGAGCGTTAGAATCTAGCGGAGATTGGGGAGCGTTAGAATCTAGCGGAGATTGGGGAGCGTTAGAATCTAGCGGAGATTGGGGAGCGTTAGAATCTAGCGGAGATTGGGGAGCGTTAGAATCTAGCGGAGATTGGGGAGCGTTAGAATCTAGCGGAGATTGGGGAGCGTTAGAATCTAGCGGAGATTGGGGAGCGTTAGAATCTAGCGGAGATTGGGGAGCGTTAGAATCTAGCGGAGATTGGGGAGCGTTAGAATCTAGCGGAGATTGGGGAGCGTTAGAATCTAGCGGAGATTGGGGAGCGTTAGAATCTAGCGGAGATTGGGGAGCGTTAGAATCTAGCGGAGATTGGGGAGCGTTAGAATCTAGCGGAGATTGGGGAGCGTTAGAATCTAGCGGAGATTGGGGCGTTAGAATCTAGCGGAGATTGGGGAGCGTTAGAATCTAGCGGAGATTGGGGGCGTTAGAATCTAGCGGAGATTGGGGAGCGTTAGAATCTAGCGGAGATTGGGGAGCGTTAGAATCTAGCGGAGATTGGGGAGCGTTAGAATCTAGCGGAGATTGGGGAGCGTTAGAATCTAGCGGAGATTGGGGAGCGTTAGAATCTAGCGGAGATTGGGGAGCGTTAGAATCTAGCGGAGATTGGGGAGCGTTAGAATCTAGCGGAGATTGGGGGCGTTAGAATCTAGCAGAGATTGGGGGCGTTAGAATCTTGCAAAGAATTTAATGTTCTGAGATTTTCAGCTATCGTTTTGCAAAACAAACAAGTTACTAGTCCTTAGGCTGCAAAAACAAGTTTGGCAAATGTAAGGACTGTGTTTGGTGAAATCTCAGTAGCCAGAGGGAAGCAAAGGAGTATCATTTACAATGGTTGCAGGGTAGAGCTTTAACATTCCCCACCCACAGACAAAAGCAGAATGCATTTCAGTACAGTATAGTCATGAAGTCCCAGTGGACTTTGAATGCTTATTATGTGGGACAAGCCAGGAGGAAGAGAATTCCAATGAGGGTGGAGTAGGAAAGACTCGGACAGGGCAAGAAAGGCTAATTTGTCGTGGTTCAGGAAATAATTTGTGAAAGATGCTTGTCTCAAAGAGGACAGTTGAAGGAGGAGTGATGAATGGGTTTACAAAGCCCATGGGGAGTTTTTCTAGCTCTGGATTTCTTGCATCAAGTAGGACAGGGGAGGCAACTCCGCCCATGGACCAAGTTCAGCCCACCTGGGGCTGAATCTCCCCCAGAGGGTGAGCGAACCCTCCATCAGCGGTGCAAAGGGGAATCCCTTAAACTGGGGATTCCCCGGCAGCACTTAGCCAGGGCTTGCAGGGATCCAGCCCCAAAGTGTTTGCCTTTCCTGAAGTACAGGGTGAGACTAGAGGCTTACAAGGGCCCCTCCAATGCTACGATTTTATGAACTGGGAACAGCGGCTGTTCTCTAGTGGGCAATGCAGCAGAAAGAAAGGCAATGAGTGTGAGAAGGTGAGGGAACGGGCTGAGCTTGCACAGAATAGCAGGAGCAGATGTTATGTTTAAAGCTTAGAGTTGGAAGGGGCTTGGAGGTCATCTAGTCAAGCCCCCTGTTCAATGCAGCCACAGCATCTCTGACAGATGGCTGTCCAGGGTCAGTCCTACTTAGAGTGGACACACTGAAATGGATGGGGCAAGTTAGTAATGATGATTAAGTCCCATTCATTTCAATGGATGTGCTCTAAGTGGGACTAATGTTGGATACTGCTTACCCAGTCTCTGCTTAAATGCCTCCACCAAAGGTATTTAAAACAGGCTTACCCCTACTTTCCCACTGCCACATCTTCAAGGTAGCTTACAATGCCATAATAAAACAAATGTCAAATTAAATCAACATGCATAACTCTCCTCTCTCTCTCTTTCTCACACACACACACAGAACAAAACTACCACCAGCAGCAAAACAGGCAACAAAAATACACAACAAGATCAATACCCAAAAATCATGGGAATACCCATCTTTTTAATGTGGTACCTAAAAATGGACGCTAGGGTCAACAGGGAGCAAATGTGTCTTCAGTTCAGTTCCAAATAAATATATTTAGTTTCAGTAGGGCAGCGGAATCTGCAGCCCTCCAGATGTTGTTGGACTGCAACTCCCATGAGCCTTAGCCAGTATGGCCAATGGTTAGGGATGATGAGCGTTATAGCCCAACCATATCTGGAGGGCCAGAGGTTCTCCACCCTTGCCGTACAGGATGAGGACCACACATTTCTGCTTAACCATGGTCTCTAAGCATTTTCAGAGCAGCATGAGCATGTCCAGAGCACACTCTTGTTACACTAAAGAAGGGGTGGGGAATGTGTGGCCCTCCAGATGTAACCAGCGTAACCAATAGTAAAGGATGATGGGACATACAGTCCAACAACATCTGCATGGCCACAAGTTCCCAAATTGTTTGGGGTTTTTTTGAAGGAGGAGTTTGAAAATGTTGAAGAGATTAATTTAACCGTAGTCTCAGTCGAGCCCTAAACAGATACAAAGAAACTTGCTGATCAATATGCTACCACAAGATGTAGTGATGGCCACCAGTTTGGATGGCTTTAAAAGGGGGTTAGATAAATTCTTGGAGGAGAAGGCTATCAATGGCTGCTAGTCCTGATGGCTAGGTGCGGAGGCGTTAAGCCTATGGACACCAGTTGCTGGGGAACATGGGCGGGAAGGTGCTGTTGCACCCGTGTCCTGCTTGTGGATTCCAGGTCGACAGCTGGTTGGCCACTGTGTGAACAGAGTGCTGGTCTAGATGGACGCTTGGTCTGATCCCGCAGGGCTCGTCTTGCGTTCTTATCCCCAATTCAGCCACGACGGAGAAAGCAGAGAAGCCGGAGGCGCTAGGGCCCGGCAGTTGCTGTGGAGCCAGGCTGGCCGTGCAAGCAACCGAGGGGAGGGACCCGAATCACAGCAGCCCAAACCGCTAGATCCAACCCTTGCCGCCGCCGCCGCCGCCGGACATCCCCTCGCTGGCGGCACCGCCGAGCCCAGCGCTCCGACCCGGCCATGCAGCGCGCCGCCTCGGCCGCGGGGCAGGCGCCGGAGGCAGCCGAGCTCCGGACAGGCTGCGCGTCTGGGCCGTTGCTGCCCGCAGGAGAGGCGTGACGGCCGGGAAAGGTGCCCCCACCCCGCCCGGGGGCTCGGCGGACGCTCCCCCGGCTCATGTCAGCGCCCGCCCGCCGCCGCCGCCGCTTCTGAAGTTGCGCCCCAGCGCCGTCTCCGAGCCGGCGGGAGCCCCTCGACCTGCCCGCGGCGCTCCGGCTCCCCAAGGCGCTCGGAGCGCGCCTGTTGCTGCTGCTGCCTACGACGGGACGCCGCCCCGCCGCTAGGATGGGCTGACGAGCCCCGGACGCCGCCGCCGCTGCTGCGGGTGGGAGACGCCGCCGCCGCCGTCGAGGATGCGCTGCGCCGCCGCCCTGCTCCTGCTGGCGGCGCTGTGGTGCTCCGGGGGAGCGCGCAGTTGCCCCGTGCAGCTGCGCGGCTGCAAGTGCGTGGGCGAGAGGCCGAAGGGGCTCCCGGCTCCGGCCAGGAAGAGGGTCAGCTGCAGCGGCGAAGAGCTCGTGGAACCGCCGGCGCCCCGCGTCCTCCCCAACGGCACCGTCACCCTGTGAGTCGGCCCGGCGCGGCGCGGCGGCCGAGGGGCGGGAGGAGGAGGAGGAGGAGGAGAACGGCTCGCGTGGGGCACCCGAATGACCCCCGGAGGCATTCTTGCACAGGGGTGGGGTTTTGCTCTGCACATGCTCAGAGGCGCTCGGGACGTGCTCACAGAGTGCGTGTAAAAAAAATTGCGTATGGTAGGAATGCTTTGGCGGCACTCCCGGATGCCGTGACTGGCGCCTCCTTGCGGTGATTCGGGACTAAGGAGAAGAGTGCTCTGCATGTTCTCAGAGGCACATTCCTCTGAGAGAGAGAGAGAGAGAGAGAGAGAGAGAGAGAGAGAGAGAGAGAGAGAGAGAGAGAGAGAGAGAGAGAGAGAGAGAGAGAGAAATGCCGGGCTTTTCTCCAGTAGTCGAATTACTGTGTGGTGTAGTGGCTAAAGTGTCGGACTGGGAGTCGGGAGATCTGGGTTCTAATCTCTACTCGGCCATGGAAACCCACTGGGTGACTTTGGGCCAGTCACACACTCTCAGCCCAACCCACCTCACAGGGTTGTTGTTGTGAGGATAAAATGGAGAGGAGGAGGAGGATGTATGCCACCTTGGGTTCCTTGGAGGAAAAAAAGGCGGGATATAAATGCATTAATAAATAAATGAGGGTGGTCTTGTTTGGGGGTGGTGGTGAGTGAAATCTACAGGCCCCACCTTCTGGGTTGTATGTTAGTGTAACTTAAGTCTCGTTCTTTTCAGTGGGTGTCTTCCAAGTAGGACTAACATTGGATACAACTTTCTGACTCCCACTAAATTTCTTCAAATAGTAGTTCCTTCTCAAAGCTTTATTAAAACAGAAGCTGGGGGGGGGGGTCATAACCCCTCCCTCCCCCATTTCAGGAGCATCAGGGAGATGGACTAATTGTGGTTACTCAGTATATTAGGAACACATTTCGTACGTGTTGAAAGCACACTTTTTTTTACTTCCCCTGGTGCTCTTGTGCAGAGCAGTGTATAGACGCCGGTCAATTACTCCTCTCTTCTTGTCTGCAAATAGAAACCCCCTCTAAGCCTACAAACAACCAAGTGGCTTCTAGTACCGTAAAGTTTAACAGATGTGTGATGGCAAAAGCTTTCGTGGATTAGAGTCGCCTTGACCAGATACATGAAGTGTTATCTCAACTACACAAGGTTGTGTACGTGATGGTGGAAGTAGGAACGTAAGCCCTGAGGGCAGAGGGCAATGAAAATGCAAACAGCACAGACTTGTGACAATTATGCTAAAGTTTCAGTTGATGTAAAACCATGGTTAGGTTTTCACATGCTTTTATGGTTTCACTTGAGGCAGGGTTAGGCAACGTGTTGTCTGTGGCACCAGCACACCCCTGGACACCCTTCTTTGCTCTACCACTTCAACTTTAAAAACAAACAAACATTTTCACTGGGATTGCAGGAAAACAGGTTTCTGTTGGTGCTGAAAACTGTGGGTTTAAAGGAATTGTTTAGCATGCTGGGGCTCTGACCTCTCCTCTCCCTCATGCACAGTCTTTTGTGCAGGTTACTTGTCCTTTGCCACACCTCTGGTGGCAGCCATTTTGTGATGGTGCCAAGGACAGTTACTCAAATTGCCGAATGCACTCACGGCCCAGAAAGGTTGCCCAGCCCTGACTTAAGGTTTAAGCTGTACTTTTTGCATTTTTATTGCTTTCTGACCTCGCTGCTTCGAATCTCGCCTGTTACGACCGTGTGTGTAAATATACCTGCCAATACAGGATATCATTTCATGCATCTGATGAAACTGACCCCAGCCAATGAAAGCTATTGTTTCTATAAATGTGTTAGAATAAAGGGAACGTAAGAAGTGCCATGCTGGATCAGACCGAGGGTCCATCCAGTCCAGCACTCTGTTCAAACAGTGGCCACCCAGTTGTTGGCCAGGGACCCACAAGCAGGACCTGAGTGCAACAGCACCCTCCCACCCATGTTCCCCAGCAACTGGTGCACACAGGCTTATTGCCTCAGATATTGGAGAGAGCACATAAACACCAGGACTAGTAGCCATTGATAGCCTTCACCTCCAGGAATTTATCCAACCCCTTTAAAGCCATCCAAATGGGTGTCCATCACTACATCTTGTAGAAGTGAATTCCATAATTTAACTATGTGCTGTGTGAAGAAGTCCTTCCTTTTATTTATCCTGAATCTCCCACCAATCAGCTTCATGAGATGACTCTACTGGGTTCTAGTATTATGGGAGAAGAAGAAAAAATGTGTTAGTCCTTAAAGTGCAATTAAGGTCTCTTCCTCCCCCTGCTCCTTGTAAAAAAATTAATATGGCAGCCTTCCTCAACCTCAAAGTTGTTTGTGACTTCAGCTCCCATCAGCCCCAGCTAGCATACTCAGGAATTCTGGGAGTTGGAGTCCAAAACTCCTGGAAGTTATCAGACTGAGCAAGGGTACTCTACGTACATGCATGAAGGCACTGTCTTCACAGGGCTGCAGGCAGGCATGAAAAGGTGAACATGGATGGAGAGAGACAGTACCAAGAAACTGGCTGGCTGGCGAATGCTGGAAGTTGTAGGACTTTTCTCCATGTAAACATGCATTGGATTGTGCTTTAAAAATAAAATAAAAATCTTAGTGACATCAGAGTTATTGGATGAGTTAGGGAGATCAATGGTGCCACACTGTTTATGTTTGCTCAGAAAAGTTCCAGAGTCCAAGGCATTTACTTCCAAGTAAGTGCTTTATGGGCTCGCTGCCTAAAGGTCTAAATGACAGTGATTAGAACAGCCTTCCCCAAGCTAGTGCCTCCCACGCGTTTGAGATTTCAACTCCCATCATCCCCAGAGAGCATAGCCAGTGGTTATGAATGATGGGAATTGTAGTCCAAAATATCTGAGGGTACCAGGTTGCGAGGAGACTGGTTTGGTTTCCTAAGTCAGAGGCTCTCGGGTTCAGCCTGTCACCTGTGCGGATGACTGAGCTTCCTGGAAGCCATTTCTGTTCCTTTCCAAATCCTGGCTGCTTGTGGTTTCTCAGGGAAAAGGCACTCTGCAGGTGCTCAGAGGCCCTCTGTTATTGCTTGACATGTCTGGGGACGGTGGGCTTGCATTATGTCGGAAGATGTTCCATTAAAATCTCAGCAGGTCTGTGGCAGGACTGTAGAAAACACACACACCTCTTTGCTGTATATTTAAGATGCTGTGTTTAATTGATTTATGTATTTTATTACATTTATATACCACCCCATAGCCGAAGCTTTCCGGGCAAATGAATGCCTGCAGTGCCGCCATCAGTGTGGGGCAGTGTGTGTACATCATGTGCAAGTGTGCTTGATCTAGGCCGGGCATGTCAAACCTCTTTCAGCCTGAGAGCTGAATTCAATTTTGGGGAACCTCTCAGGCCAGATTCCAATGGTAGGCGTGGTCAAAAAGGCCAAGGGGTGGGGCTAAAATGCCAGCAGCTCTTACTGCCAGTAACAAAGCCTTAGGAGCTGCATTTCAAGCTTTTAGAATGGGATAGGTGGGGATAAAAATGATGCAAAACCACCAAACAGTTGGTGATTTGGGGAAAAGGCAGTAGGGGCATGCATAAAGGGGGCATGGTCACCTGGAGAAACTTGGATTTGGCCTGTTCAACTCCTCTGTTTTGGTTGTTCTTTTTTTTTTTCTCCTTTTTTTCTTTTTGGTAAACATGAAATAACAAGCAGGATATGCAACAAAATGTTGCAGCATGGAGAGTTCGCGTTCAGGCTTCCAGCCAGCCATGGTCTCTACAGGGTCCTCCATTTCCCCCTCCCCTTGTTTGTCTGTGTGTCACTCATCACCTTTCCACCCCTATGCTTAGTCAGCCAGTATTGGGGACCTCTGTACGTGCTCAGTCCTCATTGGGCAATTTTTAGTTTCCGCCCTTCCTTTAGGGCTCCCCCCTAAATTTCTTCTGTACTTCGGCCACCATTGGGGGGGTCTCCAGAGCCTGCTGTTACCTCCCTCTATTAGTATATAAGGTGACGCCCTTGTTGGCTTTTCTAAGAAAAGCTGCTCTAGTTTCTTTCTTTTGCTTATTGAAATATAATTCCCTTGCCGATTTTAATGATAGTAAAATCAGTGCGCAGAGTCATTGCATCCAAAGGCAGGGTATGCATGCTTTAATGCATAGCAAGTGGTTACAGTAGCAGGGTAGGGGGACGGCAAACTCCAGGAGCGCTCGTGCACCTGGGCCGTACTTAGGAGTCACCCTTTTTACGGCCGTGCATATTTTTCTGCCCCTCTTTGAAATATGATGACCGCCTATAAAGAAAGTGGGAGGCGATATCCAAAGAAAGCAGTTGTTCGTTCTCATTTCCTCTTTCAAGAAATCGAGAAGGCGATGGTGGGGCAGTCTCCTTTCATAAAAAGTCAACCTTCGCCTCTGTGCCAATTTTCCTTTAATGGAGGAAGGAAAGTGTATGCCAGCAGGTTTTCCTTATGTGCCTGTTTTCAGTGCTTCTTCAAGGAAATATCAGAGCTGGGTTTTGGCACCAAGGCGGGTGAACTCGGCTTGATACACAGAAAGTTAATAATCTTAAGCTCAGGAGCAGGTCTCGTAAAGGTGGTGGGTGAGGGAAACGCATTCCAGGCTTTCCTCTCTACTAATGAGGCTTCAGGATTTATACGCACTTAAAGCATATGCATAGCTGAATAGGAACATAGGAGGAAGCTGCTTTATAGTGAGTCAGATCCTTGGTCTATCTAGCCCAGTACTCTTGACACTGACTGGCAGCCACTCCCCAGGGTTTCAGGCAGATTTTCCAGCCCTACCTGGAGAGGCCGGGAATTGAACCTGGGACCTTCTGCCGCTGATCCATGGCCTCTTTTCCTGGGCTGTGGTCCCTTTCTGCAAAGGTGTATCATCAGCCCATAAGGAGGGCTTCCGAAGTCTCATTCTGTAGACCTTTAAGATTGATAAAGAATGCTGCCCAGGGCCAGATCAGATGTAAAGTGTAGTTAATAATAGGACCAAATCCCACCCCCCTGCATAGTTTCTGAGCTGGATCACTTTGACTCAAAAGCAAAGATGTCTCCCTCCGACATGTTTGTTCTGGTATTCAAGTTCATTTCCATGTCTGATGGCTTCTATACTTCTCGGTTTGGCTTGGCTTTCCAATGGAGGATGCTTTTTTCATTTATTTATTTATTTATTTATTTATTTATTTAAGTATCCTGGCTTGTTTTGAATAGTCCATCGAAATTTTGCTCAGTCAAGGAGTGACTCGAAGGCAGAATAAAATGGCACGTGGCTCTGTCCTATATACATCTGCTCAGAAGTAAGCCTAGTTCGACTCCAGGCATGTTAAAACATGAACAAAAAGAGTTTTGAGCAGAGAATGTACCACTGGGTTGGGGAAGGCTAGTATATAGGAGGTTGGCACATCTGCAAGGATGCTCTGATGAGGATTCTGTTTGTGGGACAAAGCGGTTCATTTCTTCTTTTGCTTTCAGGCTCTGGAATGTTGCACATGTAGAGTGTCTGTAAATTAAGGAAAATACCTGCAGCATTACCATTTCTTCTTCTAGGGTTTCAGCTTCTTTAGATAGTGACCAACAGTGATCATGTGATTTGTCATTGAAAACTTCCTCTCTTGGCAATGCTCCATAAAGTTAAATGAAACAATGCTATCTAGTGGCCTGCAATATCCCGCGGTAATTTTAAGTAGCGCATTATCCCTGATCTTTTTAAAAGTGAGATTACTGGGGGGAGGCACAGGAGATATCCTATAGGTTGATGGTATCATGTAAAGAACCCATAAACTTCCGTGAGTGGGCAAGCATGAGCGTGCAATAAATCAGTCATGTGGAGAAGCTTGTAAAGGAATTTTGCACAGTTTCCCTGCCATGCGCTGAACAAGTACCTAAAGGGTTATAACATGCAGAAGAGGGCAGCGACCCTAGAACAAGTCTGTATAATACAAAACAACATGCTTAAGTTACAGGAAGACAGATTTCAGTTGAACATCAGGAAGAACTTCCTAATGGTTAGAGCAGTTAGACCATGGAACCAACTGCCTAGGGGGGTGGTGGGCCCTCCATAACTGGAGGGATTCAAGCAGAGACTGGCCAGCCAACTGGCAGAGATGCTTTGAATTGGATTTCTGCACTGAGCAGAGGGTTGGATTCTGTGGCCCAAATGGACCCTTCCAATTCTATGAGTGCGCCAGAGACCCCACCTCCAAATGATGAGCTCCTGTATCTTCTCCTTCCCCACAAAAAAAGAGACCTTGTTGCTACCCAAAAATTGGTATTGAGAGGTATATTGCTTCTGAACTTAGAGGTTTAATTCTCACTTTTTTTAAAAAAAATATATATATGCTGGTCTAGTTTCCCACTTTTTACCTTGAAAGTCCCTGCAAAGGTCTATAAATATGAATCTAAAAGGAAGGAAGTTCCATTTAGCTATCATGATGAACAAGTGGGGCTGTCAACGATACCGCAGCGCCGAGGAGCCTCGGTTGGCCTCGGCTAGCCGTGCCGGGTCCCCGCCCGGTGCGGTGGGGAGAGCCGTCCGTCTCCGGAGCGCGGCCGGAAGGGGCCTCTCAGGATTCCAGCCAGCCATGCCCTTTTCAAGGATACTCTGTTCCATCCCACCACCACCCCCCAACCCAGTTTTCCATTGACTCCTCCAACAATTCATCAGAATTTCATGCTCCAAGCAAGCTCCGTCCTCACTGAGGTGCTTTGGGGGTTATTAAGGCAGGGAGGAAGAGGCTGGATTTTGGTGGGGGGTACTTCTTCCAACCTTGGGAGTTCCACTGAGCCTGCTGGTACCTCCTTTTCATGCATGGATGGTGTCACTTCAGCCACAAACAGATCTATGCTCAGAGAATGAGTTTGCTCTTAGTATAGGGTTAGCCATTGACAGGGGTGTTGCTAGGCATGTGAAAGATTCAGGGCATCAATGGAAGTGTTACTCAGAAATTTAATTGCCACGTGGAAGAGGGGTTTGGAGGGAGGCACAGTGCACAGGGAAGGGAGGTTTAACTCTTCCCTCACCAACTGTGATCCCCCTGAAAATCCCCCCCCCCCCCCGCAATACACACACACACTGCATGGCAGATCTGTGTAGGAAAATCCTGCCATTGGCTCCAGTGGGAAGTTATTTTTGTCTGAGCTTAATTACCTTACAGGGAGGAGGCTGGTGTTTGTGTGTGTGCATATTGGGGAAGGGGGGAGTTAACCCTTCTGTCTCCAGCTCCCCCTTGAAAATTGTCCTGTGCATGGTAATTAAGCTGGAAAAAGAGAGCGGCACCAATGAACACTTCTGGCTCTGAGGAATAAATCCAGGGCCCTGGGAAATGTCTATGGGGCCGTGGCATCACCAGTCCATGCAATGCTGCTGGCCATTGATACAGACCTCTCCTCCTTCTGCTCTGTCGATTTCCCAAATCTCCTTCTCAAGCCCTCTAAGCACCGATGGCTTCCTGTGTTCGCCTTCAAAATGCCTCTCTGGGGAAGGAGGGAGTTTTGCTCTTTCTCCAGGATCCTTCCCACGGTCTCGGTAATGCACTCTGGCAGGAAGCTGCTGTCTGGATGAGCCGGGCAGACAGCTACAGGCATGGCGCAAGTCAATGGCAGGAAGCAAAGGGCAATATGGCTCGATCCTGGCCGATCCTTAGCGTCTTTCAATGTCAAACTTTTCTCTTTGCATGGCTGGCACAAGTACCTGATCTTCTACAGGCCTGAGCCCAGCCTTCCTGCCAAAGGAAGAGGCAAAGCAGCTGTTGCAAATTTCGGAATCAGCCGCACATCTGCAGGTACAAGATGTTGGCTCCGGCTGGGTCTTTTGTGCCTTTTATTGTAAAGATGTGATTGATTTCCCTTTCCAAACACATGGGAATCTGCTGGCACAGTAAGGCTTTTTTTTTTAAAAAAAGAAAAAAATTAGAGACATATAAAAGTCTGTGCATGACACGTATAAAAGTCCAGGTTAAACAGCCTGGGTTTCTTTTTTAGGGGTGGGGGAAAGAGCCTTAGATTAACGGACAATGGGTATACCAAGGAGTAATGAGCAACAGGGTGTTTTACACTCTTGCTTTGCCTATGATCTGGGAGAGCCCAAAACATTTTGCTGCCTGAGGCAAGAAACAAGATGGTGCCTCTTCTCCATTCCACACACAGATGCAACGGGCCGTTGAATCTTACTTCAATACTGGTGACAGGATAGTTTCCACTCCCTCACCATAAGCCAGGAGACCAACTTAAGGGGTGTAGGGCAGGCTACATGATACACAGCCTTCTCCCCTAACACCTTGCCCCCACCCCATCGAATCTGCCATCTGAGGCAATGATGATAAAGATGAAAGTTTGGAATGAACAGGTTGGGAAGTGGTTTATACCATTCAATTGGAAACCCATCCGGCCCAGGTGAGTTCCTGGTATTCATGCTCCTAAGTGCTTTTGTAATTCCCTCTATATGCAGAGGAGCCGAAAGAAACTGCCGTTGTAAAGAGACTAGATGGAGAAGATCAACATGAGGTCATTTGGAATTGTTGCTGCTGGCTGTGAGATGTATTTCTTCCTTGGATGGGGTGGAAATAGGTGCTGCATCTCGGGGCAACAGATTAAACTGGGCCTGCGCAGAGCCGGCGCATAGCTCTGGGTTCTGCTCATCAGACAGCCTGCGATGTCCGTCTCTCCAGTCGCGGGGAGGTGGCAAGACCTATCTGGGCATGCCTTAACAAGGTTTTAATTCCATCCTTCGCGGGCTGACCCCTGTGCTAATAGCTTAATGGAAAAAGCACTGTATTCCTAACAAGAGACAGATAGCTGTATAAGGTCATAGCCAGCCGTGCTGTCTCTCACGCAGGAGTTCAAACCTCTTCCAGATGTGGAATTTTTGAGCGAGGCCTCATTTGTGCACACAGCGTGATTGCTCTGAAATTGCATATTGTCTAGGAGGTGCCAGGGGGGCGGGGGGAGTGAAGAGAATATAAAGTTTCAACTTATGAAACTTCCCAGGTCTGTACCTTTTTTTTCCTGAGGCCTATTTTGTTCTGTCCCTTTATCTTGCCTGGTCCTTTCTTGACAAGATCCCGGCCTTTTCTTTGTTGGTCTCCAGTTTGGGCTGTTATTCTATCCCCCTTCTCTCTCTCTCTCTCTCTTTGGTGGGGAGAGGGGAATAATAATGGACTCTTGCAAACGTAGAGTAAAGAAGCGCAAATTCTTGCATGCCAGAGTGTGTTTCCCTTCCTGGGTTTGTTCCGCAGAGTCCTTGGTGGCTGGACTCTGAGCGGCAGCAGCAGCACCAACGGCACATTAAAATACGGGAAGGTGGCTGAGTGTGGTGCTTTGATGGTGATTTGGAGGCACAACTTGGAGGTTTCCATCTGTGAAATGGGCCCAGCTTTGTGTTCTCTATGGCCAGCGCCAGCATCTGACGTCTTGAGCAGCTGCCAGGGGCCCAGTTCTCTGGGCAAGGCCGACGACATTAGCACGCTAGTGCATGCATCCTGTTCGCTTCCAGCTTTGTCCCTAGTTTTGCATACGTGGGCAAAAGCTAACCAGGAAAGGGAATTCTGGAGTGGCCAGTTTAAGAGTTTTGTGTTAAAATGGTTGATCTGTAACAACCCAGGGAAAAATGTGTAGAATTTTGGATTGTAGAGGGAAAGTGATTCGGTCAAGGTCTGGTGAAATTGACTCAGTAATTCAAGGAAAACATTAGGGATAGGTGGGGGATCTTATTTCACTTTGATTACTGACTCATTTGCATGTTTTCTTGGGAGTAAGTCCCACTGAATTCAAGGAGACTCACTTCTGATTAGACATGCATAGGATTGCACTGTTAAAGTCCGTTTCCCACCCCCTCCTGATATACGCCCCTGCCATTTTCCCCATGCTTCTGCAGTCAGCCTGGCATCACAGAAAGTCTTCAGATTTCTCCAGGCACAGAAGAAGGGTGATCCTTAAATTCTGTGCCTTTGCCCTATCAAAAGACAGTGGCGACCTGGCGAGTGCATTTCCCAACCTTTGCATTTGAACCTCATGAGTTGAATATGTGCATACGTAGATGAATGGATGAGGGCACCACCAAGCTATCTGGGTTAGAAACATAGAAAGCTTGCCCAATACTGAAAAAGACCATGGGTCCATTTGACTCAGTATTGTTTATACTGATCCCCAGGGTTTCAGACTTTCCTAGCCCACCTGAAAGGCTAGCAATTAAACCAGGGATCTTTTGTATGCCAAGCATGTGAACATAAGAACAGCTGTTGGCCAGAGACCCATAAGCACGACACAGTGCAGCAGCACCCTCCCACCCATGTTCCCCGGCAACTGATCTATACAGGCTTACTGCCTTTGATCCTGGAGGAAGCAAATAGCCATTAGGACTAGTAGCCGTTCATAGCCTTCTCCTCCAAGAATTTATTCAGCCCCCTTTTAAAGCCATCCAAATTGGTGGCCATCACCACATCTTGTGGTAGTGAATTCCATGCGTCAACCAAACGATGTGTGAAGAAGTGCTTTCTTTTCTCTGTCCTGAATCTTTTTTTTTTTACTTTGATTGTTTTTTTTTTGTTAAAACGTATAAAAAATGATAATAAAAACAGTAAGCAAGTGGTAGCAATGAGGAGAAAAATGAGGAGGGGCGATAGCAGCTGGTGACAATGGTGGTGAGAAGGTGGGCTCCTTGAGGGAGGGGCCCCATTGAGGATGTACCTTTTTTCCTGGGGCCTATTTTGTTCTATCCCTTTATCTTGCCTGGTCCTTTCTTGACAAGAATTTCTTCCTTGCGCTGAAAGAAGTTCAACACCCAAGATGCATTTGATTTTCTTTTTATCCTCTCCTTATTCGAAGGAGCTCCCCCGCCACGGTCCTCACAAGAGCCCTGCGATGTCAGGCACGTTAAGGGATATGTCTGAACTGAGTGCACCTAGTGAGTTTCATGCTGAGCAAGCCAGGAATGGGAAAAACTGCCCCTGCTGGAGTTTTCGCTTCCATGCCCCAGGGGAGCCATCTTGGGACGCCAAGCTAGCCATGCAGCTCCTGTCCGTTGGTGCTGCGTGCAGGAGTTTGGCCTCCCTGGGCAGCCGGTGGCTTTATAGAAGGGTGAGAGAGGAAGATCAACAATAAATAACACGTCGGGGCTGTCATCGGTAGGGAGGTGGCATGCCAGAGGCTATCGCTGATGCCGGAAAATCCCTGACTCATTCGTGCCATGATTGCTGGGCAACGTGGCTGCCGGCACCCAGGGAAGTGGAGGGCCTGGCATGTTCTCAGAACGGCAGCTCCCTGTGGCTACATAATGGCTGGAAGCCTCAAGGGCCCGCCCACAGGCGCTCTTAAAAATATTCCTTGTCAGTTTCGTTTGATGAAACAGTTGCACCGCAGTGCTCAGCGGCTGAGAGCGTGCCGCCTCTAATCTGACCTTCCTGTGGCAAACTATTGGGCGGACGGGCAACGTGATTCCTGTTGGTTGCTTGCAAACGGTGCATGTCTTGGATCCCCATGCACTTGGCTAGTTTATTTGGTGTGTGTGTTTTAGATGGTAGTTTCTTTTGATAGTTTAAGGGTCTTGCATAGCACCATAACTGATTGAGGGCTCAACTGGACAAGGCACTGGAGATCTGTGATGTGATCTCTTATCTCAAACTTTCTTTTAAATGAAGCAGGGAGACAACTGGGTTGGGACCAAAGCATTGTGACGTCGGATGTCGGAGGAATCCGGTTGGGGGTGGTGGATTGATGAGCTTTCATTGGCCTGGTACTCTGTTCTGCGGTTTCGTCTTCTGCTGGCTGGCCCAGTGCAGCCTGCGGGGAGTCAGATCAGCCAGTGGATTTTCAGTGTTTTTAATTAGCACAACATTACGGCTGCAATTTGTGCCACTGACGTAAATTGTGGGCGTAATCTGCGCAAATAGTGCAAATGGTGGCCTTCATTTATGCACGTTATGCAAATCTGTGCAAATGGGGGTGAAACATGTGCATATCTCTGTTTCCCCAAATTATGGCCGACACGAAAGAAATATATGTGAAAAGTTTGGAGGAAAACCCACATCTCTGGCTCGCGAATGCAAGCCCAGTCGGGCCTGCTGCAGAACTCCAGTGAGCCCCCAAAGGGATGGATTTCCTAGCAATGGACTTGCCCAATTGTGACCCAGGTAAACACCCCCCATTATATTATACCACCTGTTCAGATATTGAAAGTATTGTAAGGCCCTCGTCCATTGCATTATAGGAGGTGAGCATTAAATGATCTCAGTGTTTTAGCTGTCAAAATAGTGCAGAGAATCTGTTTATGCTGACCATTTGTTAATCTCCGAGAAGCAGGCAGATATTTCAATTTTTCCTGGTTTTTATGCAGATTCTTCCTCCCCCTTCTAAAAGGCAGAGATGCCTTTCTTACTGGCATTAAGAACTTTAAGCTTCAGTATGCTGGAATTTTTGGTGCCGCCCCATTTGCCTTTGACCATGCCCCTTTGGCCACACCCCTTTGCCTTCAGCCCTGCCCACCACTGGAATACAGCCCCCCAAAAATTTGTCTGAAATTGAATTCAGGGCTCGCCTAGCTCACACTTGGTCACTATGGTCTACCAGATCCCTTTCCCCACAATCCTCAAAACTATGGAAAGTGGTGGTGCGTCTCTTCTTGAAAAAAAAAAATGGAATCTGAATGTTTCCATTGCCCTGGATCGATTGAGATCTGATTTAGTACGTTTATTTGACGTATTTTAGTAAAGAGCTAGGGAAATGCACCTCGTTAATTTTATGTGCTCAGTAAATATGTCAAAAGTTCCTCCCTATCTGAAATATTTGAATAGAATAAAACAAACAAACAAAGCAGTAAAGTACCCTTAATGTGGTTTTAAATGTTATCTTCAAACACATCCAAAGTTTTCTTTAGAAATATTTCTTTTATTGGAACGCTAGGCATGATAACTCGATAGGGTACTTTTTAATTACGTTGTTTAGATTTTAAGAAAAACAACCACGAGGTCACGGAAGACTGTTCAAATACCAATTTTTGTGTGTCTGAAGATCTTTGCAGATACATATTTGTGCTTCCTAGGGTTAGGTTGCCTGAGAAAAAGTGAATTAGAACTTTGATGTTGTTGGTATTCAGTCCATTCCATTTGTCCAATTTGGCTGGCTATTGTATCCATCCACTATGTTACTAATTAATTTCATGGGACCAATTCAGTACAGTTCTAAAAATGGCGCATTTTTCTCGGAAATATCTGGCAGTGAGAATCTTTCCAACCACATCACTTGCACTTACACATAAGATCTGTGAAACCACCCTGTGAATGGCTCTCAAAGCATCCAAAATACTGTCACACAGGCTGTGTACAGCTGCACATTGCTTTAGCAGCACGTCTGCTGTGGAAGCATGCTTACCAGCCTATAGGACACGGGTGAGCAATACGTGCCCCTCCAGATGTTTTGGCCTACAACTCCCATGATGCCTCACCATTGGCTATGCTGGCTAGCAGCAATGGGACTTGTAGACTAAAACATCTGGAGGGCTACAAGTTGCCCACCCCTGTTATAGAGTTACACACACATGAACAGCCTTGTTTTGGGGGATTGAGCTTAAGCGGACCCGTTCTCCTAGTTTGCAACAGAAGTTGGATTTACACACCACAAAGTGGCCAGCTCTCACCTCAGTCACAAACCTTCCTTCCCCCTTTCCAGAGCTCGGCTGTGCATAACACTGATTGGCCAGCCTTTGCATCATTCGTAAAGCCAGCGGCCTTTTTCTGAAGTTTTTAAAGTGTTCAACACAGTGCACCGTCTCTGGGAAGGTCTGTGGCTCAGTGGTAGAGAACCTTCTTTGCATGCAGAAGGTCCCAGGTTCAATCCCCAGTGTCTTCAGGTAGGCAAAATTCCTGCCGGTAACCGTGGAGAGTTGCTGCCAGTCAGTGTTGAGAATATTGGGCTAGAAAGATAAAGCAGTTTCCTATGTTCCTTTATTTATTTATTACATTTCTATTCTGCCTAATAGCTGAAACCCTCTGGGCGGTTCACAACAATTAAAACTGTAAAATACTGCAGAATAAAATACAATATAAAACTTTAAAGCTACAGTATATATATATATATATATATATATATAAAAACACCAAAACCAAATAAAACCTAGCAGCAGTGCAAGGATTTAAAATACAGTAGCAGAGTCAAAACAACAGAACTGGAAAGGCTAAAATGCTTGGGAAAATAAAAAGCTGTTCTCCCGGCACCGCGAAGAATATAATGTAGGTGCCAGGTTAGCCTCTCTAGGAAGCTCATTCCACAATTGGGGTGCCACCACAGAAAAGGCCCTCTTTTTAATAGTCACCCACCTTACTTCCTTTGATGGGGGCTCCCAGAGAAGGACTGCTGAAGACAATCTTAAAGTCTGGGCAGGTGTACGTTAAAAAAAGTAGTGATTAAATATTTGATTGGACGGCACACCTGGGAGTGAGGAGTGAACAGCAAATGGCAATTTGGATTTCCACAGGCTGTACATATGCTTTTACACTAGACGGGTGGACAGAAAGTAGATCAGTACTTACTGGTAGCGCTTTCGCAATTTGCGGCAAATCACCAAGAGTTTTCCAACTCCTAATAGCTTCAAAAGCATTGCATATAACCGTAGGGTCTTCCAATTTTGCCAATAAATAAATTAAATAAAAATACAAGTAAAATTGAAGGTGTAAAAAAAAAAGGTGAAATAAGATTATTAATTAGTTGTCTAATTCATTTGTTGTCTTTGACCAGATCTTTATCTAAACCTCACCTGGCAAAACTGGGACAGGATCCTTGATCTGTAGCAACTAGAAATGCTTGGGAAATTAAAAAGGTCTTCACTTGGCACCGGAAAGAGCACAAAGTAGGTGCCAGGGAAACATCTCTAGGATACTCATTCCACAACAGGGGTCCCACAGCAGAAAAGACCCTTTTCCTGGTAGCCAACTGCCTCACATCTTTTGGAAAGGGGTCCTGGAGAAGGACCCTGAAGATGATATTAGGGTCTGGGCAGGTACATGTATATATCGACAACACACACAGACTGGGTGACGGAGCACCTGATCTGTATGCAGAATCCCCAATTTCATTCTCTAGCATCTCCAGGTAGGGTGAGAAAAGAAACCAGTCTGAAACCCTGAAGCGTTGCTGCCAGTCAGCGTGGACAATACTGGGCTAGTTCAACTAAGGGTCTTTTTTCCCTCCAGACTTTGGCGTTGTGATTGATTGTGAACCGGGTGCTTGGCCTGCCCGCCGAATCTTTCCAAAAGTAGTCAAATAAATAAATCTGGCCTTCTTGTATAACCCCCGCCCCACCCAAAACCATCCTGTGAAAGTCCATGCCAGGCTAACCTGTCTATTCTCCATACACACGGAAAACGGCCTGTATCTTGTTAGTTTTTAAGCATGTGCTTCTAATTATTGCTGTCCCGACAACAACAGAATGAGCTGAGGGAGAGACGCGTAAGGCCTCCCTCCTGCTTTCAACTCCATCTTTCTGCTGTCAGGAGGTGGGCGGTGTTGAGCCTCCTTTTTAAAAACTTTTTTTGTGTGTGTGGCACGTCTCTATCCCGCTGGCTGCTTTCTGACCGAGGGGGGCTCGCTTCACCCCCACATCCTTTTTTGGTCGGGCGCAGAGGAAGTTTATTGTTTTAGCAGCCCCGTTTCTAGAGCTATTATTTATCCAAGCGGAATTCCAGCGTGCTTGAGAAAATAATCGTGTGTTTTCCTTTCAGCTCCTCATTTGAGAATTAAAAAAAAACACACACCAAAAACTTACCCAAAAAACGCCGGCACACAAGCCCAACTCTGCAATCTGTTAGCAGGCTGATGTGTGCAACTCTTGCGGCGTGGCCGCCAGAGACTTTGCGCCTGGTAATTAAGTGGCATTAGCCTCAAACTGCTGGAAACACGAGGTGACTCAATGCAAAGGCTGCTTTTGGACAAGGTTGGCTCAGAGGGGTAAACGGCACTGGGTCAAGGTCAAGTCCAGTTGGGTTGTAGAGAAATCTATGTTTCTATGGAGGGGATCTCATCGTCCCTCGGTCTGGCTTACGGTCCGCTCCCCGCCAGCCTTCCCGAACCCGGTGCCTTCCTGCTGTGTTGGACTACAAATCTCGGAGTCGTAGTCCCAACGCATCGAGAGGCCAGCTTGTTGGGGAAGCCTGCCGTCCGTGTTTACCTAAAGCCCTGCTCTGCTGGACGCTTCAACTTGACGGGGCTCTTTTCTTCCTAAGCCGCACATTGTTCAGAGGGGTATTTCCAGCTCTCGCCCAATTAGGCGATGACTTTATTGTTTGGATTTGTGATCCCCAGAGGTCAGCATCGGAGGGTGGTCAGAACAGGCCCTGCAGCACTGCAGGCAGTTCTACCTGAAACTTGCTCCATTTCTCTCTCATAATCTCTCTTGCATATTTTCCTCTCATATTCGTCTTGCGACAGTCCTCGGAGGGCGGGCAGTTAGGGGAGGCGTTTCTCTGATGGCGGTGTGCCCAGGAATATGTTCCAGGACATCCTGAAAACAGCTGGTGTAGTCTGAACCACATTATAAACATAAGAATCCTGATGGATGTTGAGTTTGTGATCACCTCCAACTCCAAGATCCTTTTCGCAGACACTATTGTCAAGCTGGGTATCTCCCATCTTACACCTGTGCAATGGATTTCTCTGTCCAAAATGAAGAACTTCGCGCTTGTCTCTGTTAAATTTCATTCTGTTATTTTCTGCCCAGTTTTCGAACCTGTCAAGATCATTTTGAATGTTGTTTGAATGAATGAATGGAAAATCTTTATTGATGAAAGCGATAAGCCATCACAATTCGACATAATAAATACAAGTAAAAAGATAAGCTAAAATAAATAAGTAAGTTAAAAATAGGTAATATAGAGTAAAATTGAAAATAAAGAACACAAATGGAATATAAAGATAAAAATCATATGTAGATAAAAATCATATAAAGATAAAAATCATATGAAATCATTCCAGTATATGTACATATACTGGAATGAAATATGTTTCTGTCTTCTACAGTATTACCTATCCCACCTAATTTTGTATCACCTGCAAATTTGATCAGCGTTCATCCCTAGGTTCAATGAAGCTGACTGGCAGAGATTCAAGACAGATCAAATGGAAGGGTTTGCAAGATGAGACCAAATATGTCCTAGCAAGATGCTCTTTCTCCACCAGTGGCCAGCATGGTTTATGAAGCCATGGAGTCCCAGAGTGCAGGACATGGAATAATGGGCTCAAGTTACAGGAAGCCAGATTCCGGCTAGACATCAGGAAAAACTTCCTGACTGTTTGTGCAGTACGACAATGGAACCAGTTACCTAGGGAGGTTGTGGGCTCTCCCACACTAGAGGTCTTCAAGAGGCAGCTGGACAACCATCTGTCAGGGATGCTTTAGGGTGGATTCCTGCATTGAGCAGGGGGTTGGACTCGATGGCCTTGTAGGCTCCTTCCAACTCTGCTATTCTATGATTCTATGACAAACGCCATGGACAAACACCCAAACCAAGATGGGCTATTTCCATTCCATTTATGAAGAAATTTGCAGCTTTTGATAGTTTTTGATAAAAATTTAAAAAAGCAAACTCAGTGAAATGCTCATTCATTCCTGGTTGTGATCCAAAACATCTGGAGAGCACCAGGTTGGGGAAGGCGGATATATGCCCTTGAGAAGCCGGCTAAAAATAAATCAATAAGATACAATTGAATCAGTACACCTAGCTGATTTGGTGCATCTAGTTTGGCCCTTGGCAAGGGGACGAGTGAAGGACGTGAGTGTACGGCTGTGATGGGCCATAAATCAGCTGGTTTCAAAGGGATGCATCTTCTGAGATAATTGTGGGTGGCAACCAGAGAGATAACCTTTTCGGGTTTTTGTCCCTCCTGGGGAATGCTCCTTTCCCTCCCCCCACCCCACTCCCCGCCCCAGCAAGGCTTGCCTAGTACCAACATGATTATCTTTTCCTTGTTATCTTAAGCCATTGTAAGTTGTTGTTATTGCTGTTCTGTCTCAACTGGGATTGGTTTTGATCGCTGCCGTGCCTTTTAAAAAATGATTCTCTTGATGCATTGTGTAGGTTTTAGAGGTTGGGTAGCTAGCCACCCTGAGAACAGCTATCCTCAAGGTGCAGGATATAAATTTCATAGTGAAAATATAAAAATGAATAAAAAGCCTGAGCAAATTTAGGAGTATTTTCTTTTTTAAAAAAAGAGCCACCTGCCCCTTTTAATAAAATACTCTTGCAGAACCATTTTACCATGGCTATTCGCTTCCTGTCCTGGGGCACCTGGACCGTCTTGTAGTGACAGAACAGCTGAGTGGCTCTCGCACTTCCCAAGCGAGACCGGCTTCCTGCAGGTCCTCCGTCCCCCTCAAATAAACCTTCTCTCCCTTTGCAGTTTCAGGCCCGGTCCTATACAAAACCCCGGCACACAAGGCCTGTGTAAATAAACAGAATGAGAAGCGAGTCAATAACAGGAAACCGGCTTAGGCAGAGCAGGCAGGAGACCAGTTTAGTCAAGGCCTCATACAGCCAAGCTGCCTGTGTGTATTCAGGTTCCGTGTGCTCCTGCACGCCTCAGGAACGTGTCTCTGGAAGTTTGGGGGAAATTCTCCTCTGGGGACAATAGGCAAGGCTCCGCCTGCCCCCTTATCACGAGGATTTCTGCTTTAGCGTATGCTTGGGGTCTGCCTGCCAGATGGGGAATCCTCCAGTAGGCACGCCTGAGGTTGGAAGAGCCAAGTGACTCACCAGGAAAAAGGTCTTGGGGGCAGGGCCGGATTAAGATTTGCTATGGGGAACGGAGCAGGTTTAGAATATTCTGCATAGCGTGGAGAACGTGGATAGAGCGAGATGGTTTTTTTCCCCTCCCTCTGTTTGCAATATTAGAACTCTGAAGATCATCCAATGACACTGGACAACGGATAGACAAAAAGGAAGTTCTTCTGCGCACAGCGCATGGTTAATTTATGGAATAAGCGCATGGTTGTTTATGGTAGGGGTGAGGAACTGGATTTGGGTGGGTGGGGCCAGGTTGCATGTGTAAATGTGCATCGCCACGCCCACTGAAATCCTCACCCACCTACCCCAGGCATTTTAGCCTTTCTCCGTGCAGGAAGAGGCATGGAGTTTCACACGTCTCCCAGCACAGAGAAAGGGACTCAGCCACCTCTGGGAGGAACAGCCATTCCTTCTAGCGCTGGGCAAATCCCTGGCTTTTTGCAGCGCCCAGTGTCCTGGTGAAGCAACTTATCTCAGATCGGAGATGGCTGTAAGGATTCCCTCCAGATTTATAGACTGTTAAAATACTGGGAGAATAAAAAGGTCTTCACCTGGCGTCTAAAAGCATATAATGTAGGTGCCAAGTGAACCTCCTTAGGGAGCTCATTCCACAGCCGGGGTGCCACAGCAGAGAAGGCCCTCCTCCTGGTAGCCACCTGCCTCACTTCCTTTGGCAGGGGTTCACGGAGAAGGACCCCTGAGGATGACCTTAGGGTCCGGGCAGGTACATACGGGACCTATAACATACATATGCTATTGTGAACAGATTCCCTAAGGGATCTGGTTGGCCACTTTGGGAAGCAGCATGCTGATTTAGCGCTCATCTACACCTAAGGGTGTAGCGGGAGGGAAGGAGGGGGAGGATCGTGGAGTTACCTGTTTCCTCAATCCTCCCCCAGCGTCTATACAGCCGCACGACGTCCTGGAAGGGAAGAGGGACATTGCAGGCGCGTTATTTTATTTTTTGAAGAGGAGCTGGTTGTGCGGTGAAAAAGTAAGGAACCCCCCTGCCAAACTCCACACCCAACCACCCCGCCCTGCCACCATCCCAGGGATGGCGAAATTGCTGGGGGGGGGCACAGGCATGGAGCCACCCCACCGCAGCTCCGTGCCCATTCCAGGACCCAGGAGTCCGCACCACTCCAGCCGCGGTCCTCGGGGTTGTCCCAGGACTGTGAAAAAACCAGGAAATCTGTGGTTGCATATATACTGGGGAAAGTCTCAGTTGACCCCGGGATCCCCTGTGCGTCATTTGGATGCACAGGGATGACCTTAAGACAACACCGGGATATATGCATGGTGTAGACATGCCCCTAGATGGACCATGTGCATGACCCAACAGTGTTCTTGTTCCGTTCTTAAAATCTCAGCTTTAAACGTGTTTTGTTGTTGTTTATTCGTTCAGTCATTTCCGACCCTTCATGACTTCATGGACCAGCCCACGCCAGAGCTTTCTGTCGGCTGTCGCCACCCCCAGCTTCCCCAAGGTCAAGTCTGTCACCTCCAGAATATCATCCATCCATCTTGCCCTTGGTCGGCCCCTCTTCCTTTTGCCTTCCACTTTCCCTAGCATCAGCCTCTTCTCCAGGGTATCCTGTCTTCTCATTATGTGGCCAAAGTACTTCAGTTTTGCCTTTACTACCATTCCCTCAAGTGAGCAGTCTGGCTTTATTTCCTGGAGTATGGACTGGTTTGATCTTCTTGCAGTCCACGGCACTCTCAGAATTTTCCTCCAACACCACAGTTCAAAAGCATCTATCTTCCTTCGCTCAGCCTTCCTTATGGTCCAGCTCTCGCAGCCATAGGTTACTACAGGGAATACCATTGCCTTAACTATGTGGACTTTTGTTGTCAGTGTGGTGTCTCTGCTCTTAACTATTTTATCAAGATTTGTCATTGCTCTCCTCCCAAGAAGTAAACATCTTCTGATTTCCTGGCTGCAGTCAGCGTCTGCAGTAATCTTTGCGGCCAGAAATACAAAGTCTGTCACTGCCTCCACGTTTTCTCCCTCTATTTGCCAGTTATCAATCAAGCTAGTTGCCATAATCTTGGTTTTTTTGAGGTTTAACTGCAACCCAGCTTTTGCACTTTCTTCTTTCACCTTTGTCATAAGGCTCCTCAGCTCCTCCTCGCTTTCAGCCATCAAAGTGGTGTCATCTGCATATCTGAGGTTGTTAATGTTTCTTCCTGCAATTTTAACTCCAGCCTTGGATTCGTCAAGCCCAGCACGTCGCATGATGTGTTCTGCATACAAGTTAAATAGATAAGGTGAGAGTATACAGCCCTGCCGTACTCCTTTCCCAATCTTAAACCAGTCCGTTGTTCCGTGGTCTGTTCTTACCGTTGCTACTTGTTCGTTATACAGATTCCTCAGGAGGCAGACAAGATGACTTGGTATCCCCATACCACCAAGAACTTGCCACAGTTTGTTATGATCCACACAGTCAAAGGCTTTAGAATAGTCGATAAAACAGAAATAGATGTTTTTCTGGAACTCCCTGGCTTTCTCCATTATCCAGCGGATATTGGCAATTTGGTCTCTAGTTCCTCTGCCTTTTCTAAACCCAGCTTGTACATCTGGCAATTCTCGCTCCATGAATTGCTGGAGTCTAGCTTGCAGGATCTTGAGCATTACCTTGCTGACATGTGAAATAAGTGCCACTGTCCGATAGTTTGAACATTCTTTAGTGTTTCCCTTTTTTGTTATGGGGATATAAGTTGATTTTTTCCAGTCTGATGGCCATTCTTGTGTTTTCCAGATTTGCTGGCATATGGCATGCATCACCTTGACAGCATCATCTTGCAATATTTTAAACAGTTCAGCTGAGATACCGTCGTCTCCTGCTGCCTTGTTATTAGCAAAGCTTCTTAAGGCCCATTCGACCTCACTCTTCAGGATGTCTGGCTCTAACTCACTGACCACACCGTCTGAGCTATCCCCGATATTATTATCCTTCCTATACAGATCTTCCGTATATTCTTGCCACCTTTTCTTGATCTCTTCTGTTTCTGTTAGGTCCTTGCCATCTTTGTTTTTGATCATACCCATTTTTGCCTGGAATTTACCTCCGATGTTTCTAATTTTCTGGAACAGGTCTCTTGTCCTTCCTATTCTATTGTCTTCTTCCACTTCCGCACATTGCTTGTTTAAAAATAATTCCTTATCTCTTCTGGCTAACCTCTGGAATTTTGCATTTAATTGGGCATATCTCCCCCTATCACTGTTGCCTTTTGCTTTCCTTCTTTCTTGGGCTACTTCCAGTGTCTCAGCAGACAGCCATCTTGCCTTCTTGGTTTTCTTTTTCTTTGGGATGTTTTTTGTTGCCACCTCTTGGACAATTTTGCGAACTTCTGGCCATAGTTCTTCCGGGACCCTATCTACTAAATCTAGTCCCTTAAATCTGTTCTTCACTTCATATTTTTAGATACTTGCACAGCCGTTGTCGTCCTCTGTTGGTTTTACTTTATTATATATATTTTTAAAGACAGTTCTGCAGCTGGTTTAATTTTGCTTTAGATTCTGCATTGTTTTAGTACATTTATATATTTTCCAGGTTTTTGGTTTTTTTTAACATTCATTTTGTGAACTGCTCAAGAGAGCTTTGGCTTTTGAGCAGCATAGATGTGCAGTACATGAAATAAAATAAATACGTCTTTGTTTGTAGAACCTTGGTAGTAAACACAAGTACCATTGTGCGTTAAAAGTTACAATTCCGTGACCAAATCTTGGAAACTGGTGTGGTGTAGTGACTCAGGGCCAAGCTAGACGTACTGCAAGAGATCTGTAATCACATCTTTTTCTTTACTTCAAAGTAGCTGCAAAAGAGCTACTGACTGTTAGATCAGTATGACAATGGAACCAACTGGCTAGGGAGGTCATGGGCTCTCTCACACTAGAGGCCTTCAAGAGGCAGTTGGACAACCATCTGTCAGGGATGCTTTAGGGTGGATTCCTGCATTGAGAAGGGGTTGGACTCGATGGCCTTATAGGCCCCTTCCAACTCTACTGTTCTATGGTTCTATGGTTCTATATTGGGGAAGCAGTTCTGGGTGGATCAATCTTCTCCCCCATGCAATTCCCTCAATTGAAATCACCCTCTCTTCAGGTTGCTATTGGTGGTGGGGAAAATCCATGGGCAGTATATGAACTTGGTTGTTCTCTCCCACCCACCCCACCCCCACCTGGCCCTCCACTCTAGAACAGCTGTTGCAGTAACCTGGGGTGCTTCCAGACAGAGGGATCCTAGTACTACTAGAAGGCAATTGCAGCTCTTCTGACTTTTATCGAATTATTTGTGGGCTAGAAAAACACAGAAGTGCTGGGAAAACATGGGAGGGCTATAAGTGGAAGCCACCGTCATCTGGACCCTCCATAAAATTTTGCAAATGAGGGCCAAAACAGATATGACTTTAGATGTGTGTCTAGAAGTGACATCGTTTTTACTCTAGGTACAGATGCTGGGGAAATTCGAGACAGAATAATATGAGTTCAGATTTCTAAGAATCTGACCTGCGGAATCTGTTGCGGACAGGCCTCCCCGGGCCACGCAGTCTGCGGTCTTCCAGATTATTATAATTTTTTTACTTGCCCTTTTTCAGTTTCAGGCAAAGCCTTTGAACTTGCTATTAGGGCTGTGCTCCGCTCCGTTTTGGATCCCTGAATCTGAAGCGGAGCGGGCCGATCCGGACCTCTGAAGCCCGGTTCCGAAGCGGATCAGGGGAAGTCTGAATCAGCGTGAAGCAGTTCGGAACAGTCCAAATCACTTCGGACCGTTCTGAAGCTCCGGATGCAAGTGGGGGGGGGGGAGGGAGGCTTACCTGGCGCTGCCGCAGTCTGTGCGGTGACGGTGGCGGAGCCAGGTAAGGGGGCAGGGGGGAGGGTCCCCAAAGCGGTTCGGGGTGGTGGTGCACAGCCTTTACTGCCTTAGAGCTGTTTTATGCCTTTGTGCCTTAGAGCTGTTTTAGCTTGGTAGATCTCTTTCATATTTGTCATTTGATACCTTAGTCTTTGCTCTTTTCAGCTGTGCTTGCTTCTCTTATTTTTTGTTTAAGGGCACCTTTACATTAAGAGGAAATCATGTTGCTTACTCGGGGCATTTGTGCTTCCTGGTTTTTGGTGCAATTGTTATGGGTTGCATTACATGGACTGAGAGGGATGACCACTTGGTTTGAATTGAATACTTCCCTTCTAAGCATGCTCTGTTCACTTCCATTGAGACAGCACCATCTAGTGTCTGAATATTCTCCACCCCCCAATGTCACCACTTTAAACGTGGTTCTTTTCATGATGGAATTTCCAACAGATGCCACGGGAGACGTCTTTTAAAAGACCCACGAACCTTCGTGAGTGGCCAATCACAAGCGTGCAATAACTCACTCGTTGAATTATGTTTAACTGGATTTGATGGTGCTTTGTTTTGTACTCACGTACATTGAACCGGGAGCTTCAGCCATAGGGCGATTCGCAGATTGAACGAATGAATGCGGGAGTGACTAAAAATGCTCGAATATATGAAGGTAACTTCCTATATGTCTAAGTCAGTGGCCAAGGACATAACCGGGGCTGCTTTCTCTCCTGCTGCACCCTCGCTTCTCCTCCTGTCCTGCCTGCAAGAGAAGAGGATGGGTGTGGAGGGGCAGATGGAACAACCGGGAAGGAAACACCGGAGCTGCATCCTCTCATGCTGCTTTGGACTTATTCAAGGCACAGACAGGATTTCTCTATGTTGACACTTGGCAGCCCCGACTCGGGCTTGTCTGAGCCCCCCACCCCAGGCTGTGTTCCGAATTCCAAGTGAAACTGCATCTGATGTGTCTGACTCTCTTTTGAAAGTGGGGCTGCGGCCCCTTAATTATTTAGGCGCCTTGGAAAAAAAGTTTCCCCATCACTGCTGTAATGGATTTTTGGTGTTTTTTTTTTTTTTTTTTGAGTCCATGCGTTTTTCATTAACATAGTTTCCCTTTTCAACAAATGAGCCAAAATCCTTGCTCTGTGTGTGTGTCTGTGAGAGAGAGAGAGAGAGAGAGAGAGAGAGAGAGAGAGAGAGTGTGCTCTCATATGAGCTCAACCCCCCACCTACAGATGCTGGAAAATGATGGAGGTTGAAGATGATTTTGTGCAGACTCAGAGGAGTTGTCCGCCGTTCTGGTCTTCGTAGCCCATGTTTCATTGGACCTCCATGCGGGGCATGGAACCATTTCCCCTTGTTACCTTTGAGCCTCTGTTATCTGCGCCTCTAACCCTGCTTGACACTTTGGCCTCATAAACGTGGCCTGGGGGTGTTGTTTATTGCCAAAGTAAATGCAGTCGATTACAAGAATGTCGTTAAAAGATGCCGGTAATGGGATGCCAAGGCGGGGGATGTATAGTGAAGAGAAGCAGTCACTGAAGCTCCAGGCCACCCCACCAACAACTCCATCTCATCCTTTTTTTCTACGTATTTGCAAAGTTATGGCCTGCTTTCCGCCCCGGAATGGTCCTCAGAGCGGTTCACGCGAATGACAAAACGGCCATTGAAAAAGGACATCCTTTAAAGCAAATGCAATGAATCTGGGAAAGATTGAAACCCTAGAAATGGCTTCAGCGATCCTTGCTTCAAGAAGTATCCAACCCTCCTGTAAATACACGAGATCTGCAGGATTGCTTCTTAGTTCATCTTGTTGAGAGACGAAAATGTAGAACAGAGCATATCAAACACTAAACATTCCCCAATGCTACATGCCAAGCAAGGAATACAAGGTAGAGGAAAAGGTCTGAGACTGAACTGGTGCTGGTAGTGGGGCTGAGAGCATTTCAAGGACAGCCTTCCCCAACCGGGTGTTGTAGTTTTGGACTACAACACCCATCAGCCCCACCCAGCAATGACCAATGGTCAGCAATCCTGGGAGTGTCTCCGGATTGCTGACTGCTTGCCATGCTGATTGGGGCTAATGGGACTGTCCCAAGATTGCTGACCGTTGGCCATGCTGGCTGTGATTGATAGGTGTTGTTGTCCAAACCCCAGAGAGCACTAGGTTGGGGAAGGCTAATCAAAGATTTTCCTTCCAGGCCAGCGCGATGTAGATTCTTTCTCCTGGACGCTGGCGGTAGATCAGACAGAATGCTGATTTCATCTTAGCCGGCCTGCTCCTTGCCTTTTTAGGGAGGCTGTCTGGATTTTACGGCAGAAACTTGGATGGTCCCTAGTTGTCTAAAGCCAAGCATCCCCCTTGTGAACTCATCCTCCCACAACCATGGATGTTTTAGCTCTAGATGGCCGACCCAGGTCACGTCTCCGTTCCTGACTAAACGGCCAGACTGCATGTGTGTTTGTCAGGAGTGATAGCTTTAAGTGGACCTCTTTCATGGTGAGTGAAACAATGCCTTGGTGACATTAGAGGAGTGTGGGTTGCACTGCAGAAAGATGATTTGCTCTCCGCTGCAGAGCCCACGTCCACGATGTATCATCATAAGAAGAGCCCCACCGATCAAAGGTCTATCTAGTCCTGCATCCAGATTGTCAGTGTAGCCCACCAGAAGAAGACCACATCTTCATCCTGCTGGCTCAGGGCAAGGAGGTGTGGCCACGGGGTAATTGCTTGTCCAATCGGCCTTGAGTGGGAGGAGCAGTTTCCTGCTGCAAACGAGAACAGCCCAATGGGAGAAGAAGTATTTATTTTGTTTTATTTCCGTCTCTGGGCGGTTCACAAAAATTAAAACCACAAGGCATAGCATAAAAATATAAAATAATGGAAGCTTTAAACCACAATATAAAAGGACAACCGGAATAAAGCCAAACAGCAATGCAGAGAATTGAAATACTGATTTAAAATACAGAGTAAAAGCAGCAGAGCTAAAAGGAATACAATGCTAAAATACTGGGAAAATCAAAAGCTCTTCACGTGGCACTGACAGGAGTACAATGTAGGTGGCAGGCGAACCTCATACCCCAGCCAGGGTGCCACAGCAGAAAAGGCCCTCTCCAGACAGACAGGTGATAGTACCAGAGGTATTGTGCCGTAATGTCTGGGGCCAGTGAGCATGAATGCACACAGGTCAGAGGAAATAGTTAATGGAACAAATAGGGGGAAGTAGAGGTTAGGCTTCCCTATTGTTCGGGGAGGAAATTCCAGCTACTGCTGCCAGACAGGACACCTCCTCTTGCCAGCTGCCCTGAGGCCACACAAGAAGATGCAAACGCTGTGGAATACACAGCGGATGTGTGGAGTTGAGCCGGGCCTTATGGAGGCAGGCTGTGCATCAGAATTGGCTCTCAGAGAAGCGACTTCCGGTTCTTCAAATCTCAAATCGGACGACTCCTAGCGCTGCCAGGCTGAAGACGCCACGCAGCTATTTTGCCTTTTCCTCCTGAAAAGTTTTTCCATAGTAAGAAAATAATAATAATAATAATAATAATAATAATAATAATAATAATAATAATAATAATAATAAAAAAAAGAAGAATGGTGGTGGGGTAACGCGGGAGGGTTACATACGGAAGGTGACGGTGCTTGCAAAATTCAGTGGATGGGACCGTGTGATTGCACAATAAAAAGCTCATCTGGACGCACCCTTTATACCTAAGGAGACATTTTTTGCCAGAGCCCCCAATAACCTCCCCGTTTGTAGTGCTGCCACTGGCAGAGTTAGTCTGTAGTGGCCTTTTTAGGAGCCTTTCATTTTCTGCTAGGGTGGGAACTTATCTCTTGCCCATAATTGCGCAAATGCATCACCCAAAAAGAGGAGAAATGGTTTCCATAAAACGGGCATATGCTAATTTCATAGAATCCTAGAATAGTAGAGTTTGAAGGGGCCCTCAAGGCCATCGTCCAACCCCCTGCTCAATGCAGGAATCCACCCTAAAGCATCCCTGACAGATGCTTGTCCAGCTGCCTCTTGAATGCCTCTAGTGTGGGAGAGCCCACCACCTCCCTAGGTAACTGGTTTCATTGTCGTACTGCTCTAACAGTCAGGAAGTTTTTCCTGGCGTCCAGCTGGAATCTGGCTTCCTGTAACTTCAGCCCATTATTCCTTGTCCTGCACTCTGGGATGATCGAGAAGAGATCCTGGCCCTCCTCTGTGTGACAACCTTTTAAGTATTTGAAGAGTGCTGTCATGTCTCCCCTCAATCTTCTCTTCTCCAGGCTAAAAATGCCGAGTTTTTTCAGTCTCTCTTCATAGGGCTTTGTTTCCAGACCCCTGATCATCCTGGTTGCCCTCCTCTGAACACACTCAAGCTTGTCTGTGTCCTTCTTGAATTGTGGAGCCCAGAACTAGACGCAATATTCTAGATGAGGTCTAACCAGGGCTGAATAGAGAGGGACCAGTACCTCCCATGATTTGGAAGCTATACTTCTGTTAATGCAGCCCAAAATAGCATTTGCCTTTCTTGCAGCCATATCGCACTGTTGGCTCATATTCAGCTTGTGATCTACAATAATTCCAAGATCCTTCTCGTTTGTAGTATTGCTGAGCCAAGTATCCCCCCATCTTGCAACTGTGCATTTGGTTTCCATTTCCTAGATGTAGAACTTGGCATTTATCCCTATTAAATTTCATTCTGTTGTTTTCAGCCCAGCACTCCAGCCTATCAAGATCACTTTGAAGTTTGTTTCTGTCTTCCAGGGTATTAGCTATCCCACCCAATTTTGTGTCATCTGCAAATTTGATTAGCGTTCCCTGCACCTCCTCATCCAAATCATTAATAAAAATGTTGAAGAGCATATGAATGCATATGTAGAGAGCATTGTTATCCTGTAAATATAAAGTCTACTTCATAGCGGGAAGTCTATGACCCAGGGATGAACAGACTCACCTCCAACCAGTTCCGGTGAAAGCTCACTAAGTTTCTGCCGCTGCCCATGCCTAACATCTCTTGTTGAAAGTCGTCCGAGCAGGATTCTCTTAGAGCTCAGACAAGCTCGTATACAGGCAATGGTAGCATACTCCGTGTGTGGCAAACAAAACATACGCTAAAAGCTGGGGTGTGCATGTGTGTGTGAGCGGGGGAGACGTCCATGTTTCATATGCAGTGGGATACATTTATACAAGAAAAAAAACAAGTGTTGAGGCTTCACTGACAATCAGAATTTATCTTTCTGCCTTTTCCTGCGAAGTGGCTGAATGAGTGCTCTGTGTGAGCACAAGGCAAAAGACTCCATTGGAGCCTTCTAAAAGTGACCAGTGTGTGCTCAGTGATTTCCACAACCTTTCTTTCATTGATTAGGCAGAGACCTAAATGTCAGGAAGCTGGAAGGGTTCTCTGAACTTTATTTTATTTTATTTTTTCTTCCCCTGATCTCTTCCTGATGTATTATTATTATTATTATTATTATTTTATTTTATTATTGGATTTTTTAAAAAAACCTTTTTGATTCGCAAGGCAAAGATTGCAACAATTAAGGCCACAATCCTGCACACACTTTCCTGGAAGGAAGTCTAATTGAACTGGGGCATACTTCTGAGTAGACGTGCACAGGATTGCATTCAAATACATCATGCCATGCTGCATTGAAGGCATAAGGGCACAAGTTGCAGTGCCGGCACTAGGGCTTTTGGGTGTGTTGTGGGGAGGCGGTTGGACAAGGCACCCTCAAGGGGCCCCTATCCCCAGTGAGCAGGCCTTCTCCCCGCCATTGTCACCAGCTGTTATTGCTCCTCTTTATCTGCTGTTGTCATTGTTTTGCTTTTGCTTGCTTGCTTGTCGCTCTTCCTCCTCCTTATCATTACCATTGTCTTAGCCAGAATGGGAAGCAGGTGAACAAGTAGGTTGAAATGCTGAAGAGGAAGAGCAATCCCAGGGGGCTCTTGTGAGGGGGCCCTGTTGGGTTGCGCTCCCTCAGCAATCGTCCAACCATCATGCCTATCCTTGATGCTGACGCTGCTGGGAATAGAGGAAAGACTTAATCTGGTGTGGAAAAGATGACAACATTGGCGTTTACTGCCTCTTCTACTGGAGGTAGCACATAGCTCTCAGGACTAGTAGCCCTTGATAGTCCTCTCCTCCTGGAATTTATCCACCCCCTTTTAAAGGCATCCAAATTGGTGGCCGTCACTACATCTTGTGTTGTGTGAAGAAGTCCTTTTTATCTGTCCTGAATCTTCCACCCATCAGCTTCATGGGATGACCCCGGGTTCTAGAATTATGAGAGAGAGAGAGAGAGAGAGATGTCTCTGTAGCCACGTTCTCCACACCATGCATCACTTTGTACGTGTCCAAAGGTACGGAACTTGGCAACTAAGGCCACAGAGGTGCATGGACACCAAAGGGGAATAGCTCAACCCAGAAGATGCAGAGTGTATGGGAGTGAAGGTAGTTTACCTCTGGATGGCCCAAGAGGGGACAGTTTCACCTCCCAAATTGACGGTGACCTGTAGGGCTCATTGCATTGTCATGGTAGCTGCTAGAAGGCTCAGAGAGAGAGAGAGAGAGAGAGAGAGAGAGAGAGAGAGAGAGAGAGAGAGAGAACACCCCCTTGATGGAAGGGGACAGGCTGAATTGGCTTATGACTGTGAACCGTCAAAAGCACGGGGACTTCTTGGTGGCCCTAATGGCTCAAGGTGGTGTCTGTGAGTGCTAATTGCTCATTGAGAGAGCTTTTAATGAGAGGATGGGGGGGAGGTGCTTGTCCTTTCCCCCTCTCCTTTCAGAACTGCTGGCTTGCTGCTCCTTGGTCCAAAGCCAAAAAGAAGGCCGCTTTTGTGGTCAGCTAAACTGTTTATTTTGGGATAAAGAGACTAGAAAAAGCCCTGAGCTCTGGTGCTGCCAAAAACCCTGACTCGGCCAGGGGCAGACAGGCAGGAGAGACACTTGAACTGTGCACTTGTGGGATAAAGGGACTTGATTGGCCAGGAACGTCTCCCAGCAGTGAGGGTGAGTTTGAGCAATTTGGCAGGCAGCTGGATGGGTTAGCAGCTCTGAGGACGGTCTGAGCCTCCTGAGGACTAGCGGCGTAGAAGGGGGCACAAACCACTCTCCAAGATGAGGCCCAGTTTTTAAAAGCGGATTGGACAGATTTGTCGAGGAGGAGGAAGGTTCTATCAACAGACGTTAGCCACGATGCTGAGATAGAACCTCCAGGTTGATCACTGGTACACCTAGCGGGTGGCCATATCACACCAACTTTAAAATCACTTCACTGGCTGCCATTTAGTTTCCGGGTGAAGTATAAAGTGCGGGTTATCACCTTTAAAGCCCTACATGGTTTGGGTCCAGGTTACCTGCAGGATCACCTTCTCCCATACAGTCCGCCCCACACATTCAGGTCCTTTGGGAAGCATCTACTCCAGTCAGCCACAGCTAGGCTGACAACTATTACCCAGAGGACCTTTTCTTCTGCCCTCAGACTGTGGAATGGCCTGCCGGAGGAGGTTCGTCGGCTTCATACTCTCTCTGAGTTTAAGACAACCATGAAGACTAGTCTCTTCCGGCAGGCCTACCCAGATGAATTTTAAACCTAAGAATTTTAAGATGTTGTGATTGTTATTTTTAATATTGTATTAGTTTTATATGCTCTTTTAACCAGTTTTATGTATTATATTGTATTTAATGTTGTTCCCCGCCTCGAGCCTGGATACCTCAGGGTTGTCAAAATGTTTTTTACTGGAGGAACAAATTCAGTTCTGGAGAAGCTGTCAAGGGCCGCATGGCAGTGGTGGGCGGAGTGAAAGCAAAGGGGGTGGGACCCAAATGCAGGCATGTTTTAGTTTAAAGCTGTAACTGCCAGTCACTAAGCTTTAGGACAGGCATTTCATCCTTTTGCAATGGGGGTGGTGGTGGGAAAATGCCTAAAGCTGGGACACCACCAGATGATGGGTGGTCAGTAGAAAGGAGGTTGGGCCTGGGGAAGTGGGTGTGGTCATTGGTAGAGCCCCAGTGGGCTCGATTTGCCCTGCCCCCCCAGCGGCCCTGAGGTTCAATACCCCTGGCAGATGTGCTCTAGTGCAAAGGTTAGTAGAATGTAGTTATTGCATCTTGTAGATCTCTGAGTGATTTGCACTAAATGGCAAGAATGTCTGACTAGAGATATGAAGACCCAGGGGAAAAACTGGGAAAATTCGGGGGGAAATCCGGAAAAAAAAATGTGTGTGGGAGGAACATTTCTTTCCAAGGATTGTTTTACTTTTGTTTTTCTGAAAAATTGGAAAAATTAAACAGGTTTGGATTATAAAATATACATTTTTTAGAATTTAAGACAAAACTATATATTGTTACCTATAATTTGGGTTGTCATTACTTGCAAACCTAGCTATTGAGGTTTTGGCGATGCACTTATTCTTTTAGTGCAATTGATTAATTCATTGATTGATTAATAATAATATTTAGCGCTTTCTAACAAAGCGCTGTACATGAGATAAAATAGGTCAGGGAGTTTACAAAAATGGAATAAATACAATAATTTTAATAAAAGACCTAGCTGAAATTAAAAGAATATAACAACAAACCCTTAAACACCATATAAAATGGAACGTGGCCACCACAAAAACCATCAGCATGTTTTCATTGATTAAAAGAATCATTAAAAGTATAAATCTGGTCCTGATCTGGCAAAAGAGATCTGTGTATGGAAGCACCCCTTTCTTATACTTTGACAATGGAGAAGCACATCTGGTTCTATGGTCCCATCTGCAGTATGATATTTATCCAAGCCCTGTTGAACTTCTTCGATGCATCTTTGCAAACTGAATAGGCAAGCTTACTAGTTCGTAAGCATGTTTACTTGCCCATGATCACAGTTGGATCAGGGCCACAGCCGTAAGGGTATTTTAAACCCCATGTATAAAATGGATGGAAAACAACAATCCAGGCCCCCTGTGACTTCTTCAAGTACAATGTTTATGCTTTATTATGCCAATCTATTTCGATTTTGCCTTGCTTTGCAAGCTTCTAGTTTATTTTGAATGGAAGCAATAAGTAAGCAATAAATGCATAAACAACACCACATTTACCATAAACATGGCCCAAAGGATGGTGGTGTTAGGTCTAGTCATGGATTTGGGGAACGTGGTGGATAGGGTATGTGAATATGTGGTGGGAAGGTAGTCCACTAGACAGACTGTTCAGTTGCACCATGTCCTGCTTGTGGTTCCCTGGTTGACAGCTGGCTGACCACTGTGTGAACAGAGTGTTGAACTAGGTGGACTCCTGGTCTGATCCAGCATGGCTCTTCCTATGTCCTTGTGTTTGAATAATACCTCCCTTATCTGCTATGCATACATTCTTTGGCCTTAGACAAATTGCTGACTTTCAGCCTCCGTTTCCCCTCTGTAAAATCTTACCGTCACTCACAGAGCTGATTTGGAAGCAAACACAGTAACGGCTGGAGAAACACTTTGCAAATTGGACTATTTATCAGTGATGAGTAGTTGGATGAGGGCATCTTTGTACTGATGGTCATTTCACACATTTATCCTATGGGCTTTGTGTCGTAGGATCGTACAATGGTACAACCCCCTGCTCAATGCAGGAATCCACCTTAAAGCTTACCTGACAGATGGCTGTCCAGCTGCCTCTTGAATGCCTCTAGTGTGGGAGAGCCCACCACTTCCCTAGATCATTGCTTCCGTTGTCATACTGCTCTAACAGGAGGTTTTTCCTGATGTCCAGCCGGAATCTGGCTTTCTGTAACTTGAGCCCATTAGTCTGTGTCCCCCACTCTGGGATGATCAAGAATAGATTCTCTGCTCTATTCCCCCTCCCTGAAAATATCTGAGTGTGACTAATGAACCCACCACTGAGGACTGTACCCCTAACCCGCCCCTTTAAGTCCTGGCTGCTTGGTTAACGTAGGATGAATAATTCTCTCTCTCTCTCATTCTCTCTCCCTCTCTCCAGGCTTTTGAGCAACAACAAGATCGCAACATTAAAAAACGGCTCTTTCTTTGGACTGCTTGCTCTCGAGAAGCTGTAAGTGCTGATCTCTGCCGTTGTATACTCTGGGCACTTCTGGACTCCCTAATGAAAGATTGGGGCATTATCAATCGAAATTAAGCCAAGCCGAAGTCAGGGTGGGTGGGGAGGAAACTTTGAATGTCTGCAGTGAGATCTGAGGGAATCTACACGTCGTACTGAGAGCGCTTGCATGCGCCCCCAAAATGATGGTGTAGATTCTGCCTACCTGCAGCCCAGAAGAGACTGAGGAGGCGGCGGCTGGGGAATCCGGCCCCGTCCTTGCTGCCGCCGCCTCCCCGCCGGCCTCCTGCTGCCGGGGTAAGAGCGACCCGGGTCGGAGAGCTCGGCTTCCGCTTCCACCGAGCTCTCCGACCCGGGTCGCTCTTACCCCGGCAGCAGGAGGCCGGCGGGGAGGTGGCAGCGGCGGCGGCAACAAGGACGCGGCCGGATTCCCCAGCTGCCGCCTCCTCCGTCTCTTCTGGGCTGCAGGTAGGCAGAATCTACACCATCGTTTGGGGGGCATACTGGGGGCGCATGCAAGCGCCCTCAGTACGACGTGTAGATTCCTTCCTGGAGAGCTACCAGAGGGGAGAGGATGGGAGCATTTGAATTTTGGGATTCTTGATGGAGCACAAGCAACGAAGAGCCTTGCCGTACCTTGATGGCCACCAATTTGCATGGCTTTAAAAGTGGGGTTGGATGGATTCCTGGAGGAGAAGGCTATCGATGGCTACAGGATCAGAGGCAATAAGCCTGTATACACTAGTTGCTGGGGGACATGGGTCGGAGGGTGCTGTTGCACCATGTCCTGCTTTGTTGGTCCCTGGTCAACAGCTGGTTGGCCACTGTGTGAACAGAGTGCTGGACTGGGTGGACTCTTGGTCTGATCCAGCAGGGCTCTTCTTATGTTGTTACCTGGTTAACACATTTATTTTGGCATAGCCCGCTTTATCAGACGCATGGAGCGTTGACTGAAACTTTTAGGTTTTTTTATTCAGTATGTATGTCTGTGGTGGTGATGGGGGATTGTAGACAGTGAGGTCAGAAGGAAATTCAATGCTGAAACTACCATTGGTGACAATCACATTCTTAACGGTGGCCATTCGCAGTACAGTTGCTGCTGATAACACCAACGTCCTGGCAATTAACGTGTGTAGGATTTACTTAATGCTTGCATGTTTGTGTCACGTGCCCTGTCGTTGTTTTTGCTGGAATAGACTCACACAATGACCCTTTGGAAATTGATTAAGCAAATGGGGGTGGGGGCTAGGAGCAGCAGCTGCTTTACCTGGGCTGCCTTCAGGTGTGTTTTTGCCTTGCCCTGCCCATCTCCAGACTATATATCTGTCTAGAGGTTGTTTCTTAGCTGGAGGATCAAGGCGAATGACGAAGTTGAAAAGTCTATTGGCCTTGGATGTATGATTATTTGGGCCAGGTTCCCACATTGTTATTGTGCTTTTACTTTGCAATAGTTCATTTAACTTCACAGTTGTTGTTGTTTTACGTTTTAAGCTATTTTAAAGTTTTCTGCCTCTCTTCCTCTCGTCCCCCTTTTCCTTTTAAAGTGTATTGGAGTGAATTCAGAGTGACCAGGACACCATAGTAGTAACCAGGGCCCAGAAAGGGCAAAAGAGATTTAAAGAACCTCTCCCTGTACCTACACAGAGGTCAATATTGGAATATTGTCTACCAGTAGAATCTGAAGATAAAGCAAATGAAGGATGCATTTGAGCCCATGATTTCAAACATCGGTAGTTTGCTCTGAGTCTGGTGTTTCTTGGCTTCTCGGTTCATTATTCAACTCAGAGCTGTGCAGTGCCTTGTTTCTGTGTGTTGTCCTGGGGGCATGGTGTGTTATTTATTTATTTATTTAGAATATTTATATACCGCTCCCCATTGAAAAATTTCGGAGCGGTGTACAAGGTAAAATGAAAATAAAAACAGAATAAAACAGTTAAAACAAAATTTAAAAGAAGCAAAAACAGAAATCCAAGGCTGCATGTTAAAGAAAGGCTTCTTGGAATAAAGATGTTTTCAGGAGGCACCGAAAGGAGTACAAGGTTGGAGCCTGTCTGACCTCCAGAGGGCATTGTGGCTGACAACAACACCCAGTGTAGCGTAGTGGTTAGAGTGCTGGACTGGGAGCAGGGAGATCTGGGTTCTAGTCCCCACTTGGCCATGGAAGATTACTGGGTGACTTTGGGCCAGTCACAGACTCTCAGCCCAACCTACCTCACAGGGTTGTTGTTGTAAGGATAAAATGGAGTGGAGGAGGCGGCTTATGTTTGCTGCTTTAGGTTCCTTGGAGGAAAAAAGGTGGGATATAAATGTAATAAATAAAATAAATAAATACATTTCACTGTTGTCTTCTGTTGATGGGAGTGTATGATTTTGGATGGACAACAGCTTATTTTGCGGTGCAGAGGTGTGGAGTCCCTTATCCAGACTGCTTTTGCCCTGTGTTGAAGAAGAAGTAGAAACCAGAAACTAAAGTCAGTCCTATTTTGTGGGTTAAAAGATTCCCCTATCCTGTTCCGTTCCATAATTGTTCAGAGATTCCGGCATACCTTTGGTTTTGCTGTGGATGAATTCCAGCTGGATTTTGGAATGTGGGGACAGATTTTGTACATAAGCTGGAAATTGGAGATGAGGAAGATATGTGTGAAACAATTAAAAGGGTTTTGAATGAGCATACGAATATTATTTTTACTTTTATATAACACTATTAAGCTCTTTCACAAATGAGCTGTTAAATAAATACACAGTTGCACAAATATAAAATCAATTAAAATGGAGGTGCCATTTGGAGAGGATAATTCCATGTTAATTTTTACTTTTGTTTTGTTGAAGAGGGTGTTCCACCCAAGTTTTTCTGCCCATGGAAACAGAAGTAGTTTATTTATTATTTATTTATAATATTTATATACCTATAATATTTATATACCATATCTAAAATAGATTCCGGAGCGATACACATAGGTATAAACAGTAAAGAGAAAGATTTAAAAAGCAAATTAAAATTGTTCAATTTAAAACAAAGCACCAGTAAAAACAGTGGCTGGTCAGTTGAGGAAGGCTTCTCAAAATAGAGTTGTTTTCAGGAGGTGCCGGAAACTGCACAGTGTTGGCATCTGCCTGACCTCCAGGGGCAGGAAGTTCTAAAAAGAAGGGGCCACCACACTGAAGGCTCTTCCCCTGGTGGACTCCAATCGGAGGGTGGGTCTATGTGGAACCACCAGGAGCATGCCGTCCGCGACCCCAGTGGTCGGGCAGGAGAAGGCTCTCTCTCAGGTATCCTGGTCCCAAGTTGTTTAGGGCTTTGTACACTAGTACCAAAACCTTAAACCTGGCCCGGTAGCCAACAGGCAGCCAATGCAATTCCCTCAGCAAAGGAGTTATATGCTGAAAAGAGGCAGCTCCTGACAACAGCTGAGCTACTGTGTTCTACATGAGATCTAGCTTCTGGAGCAGCCTTGAGGGCAGTCCCACGTAGAGCGCATTGCAGTAATCCAGTTGTGATAGTTCATCTCTATACATGGTAGCATCCAAAGTTAGTCCTACGTAGAGTAGAGCCATTGAAATAAATTACACTTAAGTTAGTCCCGTGTCTTTCAAGGCAGGGAAATAGCAGTAAACTAAAAGCCACAGTGTGGTTTTTAACCCATTTAACCAAAATGGGTTAAAACTCTATTGGACCGGAGACTTACAGCATCTTTGTAATAGTTGTATTATTTATATATATGCAAGCAGTGCATAAATGGAGGGAAATAAGCTCTCCAGCAAGACAGATGTTCCATTGAAGTAGGGCGGTGGTGGTGATGGGGAACAGAATCTCAGACCTGGGTGCCGAACCTTGACCCCCTGGGGTTGCAGTCCTGCCATGCGTGTTTCCCCAGACCACCGGTCATTTGGTGTTTCTTGGCTTCTGTGCGGGTTTTCCCATTCCGAAAGGTTAAAATGCCTCTCCTAACTTTTAGTTACTGGCATTAGGAGCTTTTTAAGCTAGTCTTTGTATTTTGGTTCTAGCTCTTCTGCCTTCGGCCCCACCTACCATGGCAATGTGCCCCCCCCCCAGATCTTCTCCAAAATGGAATTTAGCCCTCAGCCTGTAAGTGGTTCAATTGATACCTCATTCCTAGCTCTACGAGTTCTGCTTTCGCTACTGATTCCCCCCCAAACCTGATCCAGCACGGCTCTTCTTGTGTTCTTAAGGACAAAGCGTACCTGATCTGAACAGTGTGGATCAGGTCAGTTTGCATCGGAATTTGGAGAGAACCAATTCTTTGCACATCCCTATTCCCACATTATGGATTCAGGTACAGCAACACCTCCCCTCTGTCTGTGCTTCATTTTGCACCCTCGAACTCAGTCCACTTTCAAGCTTCGTTCCATATTATATCCAGCCACAGGCTCAAATAAATTTGCCAGTGGAACACAGGAGCTTTGCTTCAGCTCAGAACCAGCCCTCCTCAGCGTGGTGGAACCCCTTTCCAACATGCCCACCACCACCACTGCTGATGTACTTAACAACTGATCAAGTCCATACCGGGATTGGGAGTTGGCAGGAGAGAAACCACACGCACACACACACACACACACACCTCCTTATGAAAGCCCCTTGAGCCATAGAGATGCCTGACTTTGACTTTGAGAATGTTGACTTTGTCAGAGGGGACAATGTCGCTTTTCACGCTGAGCCCCGCAGATCGGCTTCCCCTTAACGCCCCGCCGCCAGCACACCGCCCAGTCTTCTCCATGATGGATTAATCCTGCACATCTTGAGACCGAAACAGATGTCGGTGTCAGAGATCCAGAAACGGATCTCCCTTTTGTAGGGGTGGGTGGGGAGGTTTAACACAGCTATCCTGGGAGGAGAGGGAGGAGGTTCCAATGGTGGGTGAAGCAGCGAAACCGGGGCAGGAGAAGTTACCCTTTCCCCACGGTGCCATTTTCCCAATCTAAATCGCCCATTGCTGAAGCTGCTATTAGTTCTGCTAATGGGGAGGAAGGGGGAGACCCTGTATCATGCTTGTATTTTGTGGGGAGGCGGTTGTATTAGCTCTGAGGATGGATTTAAATTGGGAATTCATTCTGGGAGGGGCTGCCCAAGTTACTCTCTAGGGTCTTGTCTACACTCTGCATGTACTCAGTCGTGGCTGCACAGTTGTGCTCTGTTGTTTATGTGACGGTAAACATGTCATAAAAGATACCTGTAAACTGATGGGCGCACGGCTGCCTCCCCCCCCAACCCTCTGACCCATGCAACTGGCGCGTGCCCCCTAGTCTAAGAGGCCTACTTGCCAGTTTGTATTTGATTTTGTTGCTTTAATGCCGGTTTGTTTCATTCTACTCCCCCCCTCCATTTTCAAGCCGTGGGTCATCTCCACCTCTTGGTTCTGGCACAAAGCTCTCATTAATGGTGAGGGGTTACTACTCACTTAAGGTGGGGGGAGGGCTGCAACTGTTGTTGGCGGGTGGGGTGGAGCAAGTTGTTCAGAGCCGGTCCTCTCGAGAGCTCTGCTCAAAGGCGCCGAAGGAAAGCCTTTGAAAACTGGTCCTCTCTGACACCTTTTCCCCCATTCCCTGGCCACGTAGGTAGAGAGAAGCCCCCCTATCCCTTCAAGCCACCCCCCACCCACCCCATGCCCCAGCTGGCTCTGTTTTTGCTAGGCAACCCTTGAACTTGACTCCCGGGCTGCCTCTTTTGCATCCCGGCTCCCTCCTCCTGCTTTTTGACTGCCCAACCTGGAAAACTGTGTCTAATTGGGTTGGACCCCGGGGTGCTGAAAATCTCTTTAAAGTCTCATTGTTCTGGGAGCCCTGAACAAACAGGCAGGCCTGATCCCAGTGCGCTTCAGATGGCATTAACCTCACGGTCACCTCTGGAATGTTCAAATTATGTTGGGAGACTGGAGCTGTCAGTCAGGGGATGGAGCGCCTGCCTTCACGCTCCCTCTGCTCTGGATTACGGCTTGTATGGGCCGGGGAAGCGGTCCGTCGTCGGGGGTGTGTGTGTGGGGGGGGGAGAGGGCGGTGTGTGTGTGTGTATGTGTGTGTGGAGAGGCAAGATTGCCTGAGACAAGAGCTCTAATTGTTTCCTTGTTGGGTTGCGTGGAAGCTGCAGGGAGAGCGAGAAAGAGAAGCAGGCTGTGGTTAGTCTCGAAAGAATGATTTCTGCAGGGGTTCAAGAACTTCCCAAGAGCAGGGCATGTTTTCATCCAGGGCTCCCCAGCTTTTCATTGCCAGATCTGACCCCCTCTCTCACACACATGGACATAAGAACACAAGAATGTAAGGAGAGCCAGTGCTAGATCAGACCGAGGGTCCATCCAGTCCAGCACTCTGTTCAAACAGTGGCCGGCCAGTTGTTGGCCAGGGACCCACAAGCAGGACATGGGTGCAACAGCATTCTGCCATCCATGTTCCCCAGCAACTGGTGTACACAGGCTTACTACTTCTGATATTAGAGGTAGCACATAGCCATCAGGACTAGTAGCCATTTAACATCGTTCCAAATCCAGCCTGGGCTGCTGGTAGTCTTTCAGATTAGGTCAGACTCAGTCATCTGCTCCCACTACCACCACAGATATTTCTTGTCCCAAGAATGCAGGGTGTGTGTGTGTGTGTGTGTGTGTGTGTGTGTGTGTAAGAGAGTGTGGACATTGTCTTGTTCTAGCAGATGCTGCTTTATTTATTTATTTATTTATTTTGTTTCATTTCATTTCATTTTACTTTATTTAAATCATTTCTTTCAGGGCGTAAGCCCTCCCAAGGCGGCTTACAACAATAAAATACATAAACAGTTAAAATATGGAAAGCGATAAAAACGTAAACACGATAAAATAGCAATAGATGCATGAAACCAGCAACAACAGCTACGGCAATAGCAGGAACAACAGTAGTCGTCTCACGAGAAGGTAAAATAATGTTTTCAGGGCCTTCGTAAAAGCCTGGCAGGATGGAGTGTGGCAGACCTCCAATGGCAACTTTCCCCCTCCACATGCTACCGTGATGAGGGGAGAGGCGTCTGCTGCTGCAAATTCTCCCTCTGTACCTGTCGTCTGTGTGTCGCAGAAACGGGAGCCATCAATCTTGGCGGCAAGGAATCGCTTTTCGGTGTTTTGACCAGTGCGGCCTGAGAGATCCTGGGGTGGGGGGGTTGCGGAGTGCCTTCTCTGCGGTTCATTCATTTGTCGCTCGGAGCTTGCCAGGGATGGCACCAGCGACGAGGGTCAATTAGTGCCAATTGAGATGATGGCCTTTGTGCCGCAGACACTTCGACCTAGGCTGCGCCCCGTTGCTCGCTCCGCTTCGGGCTTGACAAGCAGCCAGCGGATGGGAACGCAACGCCCCCATCACGGTGAACCTAAGCTGGGATTGAACCCCTGACCTAAAGAGAGAGAGAGAGAGGGAGAGTGATGGAGGGAATTCCCTTTCCTGAGCCAGTGTGGTGTAGTGGTTAGAGTGTCAGACTGGAATGTATCCCATAGCTCCTCCAAAATGGAATTCAGCTCTTGGGCTGGAAGAGGTGTGACAGCCCTGGATTCAAGTCTTACGGGCTTACAAATGCGTAGGATCGCTCTGCAAAAATCAGGGCCTCCTATCACATGTACAAAGCCTACCTGCTTGCGCAGTGTAGCTTCAAATATCCAGAACCAGAGGCAGTAAGCCTGTATACACCAGTTGCTAGGGAGAATGGGTGGGAGGTGCTATTGCACCATGTCCTGCTTGGGGGTCCCTGGTCGACAGCTGGTCAGTCACTGTGTGCTGAACTAGGTGGACTCTTGGTCTGATCCAGCATGGCTCTTCTTACATTCTTATGTGTGGATGTCAGGAGCAGGGATGGTGGATGATGTCATATCTACCTCCAGTATCCAAGGCAGTAAGCCTGTGTGCACCAGTTGCTGGGGAACATGGGTGGTGGGGTGCTGATGCACCATATCCTGCTTTGTTGGGCCCTGGTTGACAGCTAGTTGGCCACTGTGTGAACAGAGTACTGGACTAGATGGCATGTTAATTCTACTCCTTCCATATATTTATTAAATATTTGAAAACGCATTAAGCTGGACTGAAATGCTAAACTTCTGATGAGCAGTTTAGACTTCCTGTGCCTTGGACAACTTATTTCAGAGACTTCAGAGGATGAAATGTTATCTTTGTTGAGAAGATACAGAATGGAATCTGTGAACCCAGGGGCAGGGACAGGAGAGGGGTTGAGAGCTTGCTGGTTTTTTGACTTCAAGAAATTCTCTTAACTGCTCCGCTCACTCCTTTGGTCTGTTGCATAAATGTTAAGCCGATTGGAAGAGGGACTTGAAGGAAATGGAAAGCAACAAAGTCCCATTGAAGCTGTCAAATTGCTGGCCACATTCGCACGGCCTGACAAGCCATGCGACCTAGCATTAAACCGTGATGTGCACAACCTGCTCATGCAGGCCGCTTGCCCCCATTTTGCATGAGCAGCTGAACCAGGAAGCTGCAGTTAAGCATCCCATCCCATCATGTCCAAACTCTGGGGCAATATTAATTGTTCCAAAACAAGTTTTGATCGGAAGCCAAGCTTTAAACCATGGTTTGAAATTGGCTTCCCAATCCTGGGTAACTAGTATTAAGCTTTGTAGATTACACGTATAGAAGCAAGTTAAGATACATTTTGGCAATCAGGATGAAAACTTTTCATGGTGCATGGATCCAGTTTGCTGTTAGTTGAACTCTTTAGGCAAGGGCTAGGAACCTCCAGAAATTGGACTCCAGTTCCCATCATCCCTATCTAGCTTGGGCAAATGGTGAGGGATGTTGGAAGTTAGGAGATCATCAACATCTGGAGGGCCACAGATGCCACACCCCTGCTTTCAGATACAGAGCTTTTCTACATGAGGCATTTACCGTGCACACATCATGCCCTATTCATGGTGGTATACAGTTTCTTTAGATGATATTGTCGCACTCCAGTTTTGCTTCTGTGTCTAACTAGCACTTTCAGCAAGTTTTTTTTTAGAATAGGAAAAATGCGATATTTCATTGAAAAGCAAAGGAACTGTTTTTCACTTGTGTATTTCTGCTGTTCTGCTCTACTACAGTGCCACCTAGAGGTTATGTAGCAGAAAGGCAACACTCTTGGTGTAGTGCTTGGATCTCAGGGCTGCAACAAAATTGAAAGCAGATACAAAGGATTAACAGCCAAGTAGAAAAATCCGTAGTTGCACAATGAAAAAATACATGATCCCGTACAAATGCACATTTAAAAGTCCTTCTACGGCCACAGTCCCTAAAACAATGGTATAATGGCTGTAGGTTGTTGTTGTTATTTAACATGGGCTTGGAAAAGCACTGCAAATTTGTTGGTTGGGGGGCAGCGGTGTGGCCCCCTGGCAGGGGGGAGTTGGTCTCCATCCGTGCTTAACTGAAGACTGTTTTGACTTCTGCTTTACATTCATTACGTCTTGGCTTCTAGCAGTATTGTTTTGTTGTTCTCGTTATAATATCAACATGGATAAGAACAGTTCATAGGAGCAAGTACAGTCGAGAGTTCAAATATTGCTTTTGGCTCAGTTTAGGATATGAAGTTCATTCCTCCCCACCTCTCTTCCTGCCTTCCCCTGCACCCCCACCCCAGCCATTCCAAGGAAAAATGATGTCCCCTGCTGAAGACGGAATCAAAAGAAAAAGGGATCCTTGAAGGTGGGGAATGTTTAGGTATAAAATAAAATAAAATAGCTACATATACAAGAGCTGTGCACAAATGGCCTCTGAAAATTCTCCGTCTTATTTGTGGGGGGAGAAATTGGGAGGACAGTTTCACTGAATTTCTCCGGGGGGGGGGGAGGAGAAATTCTCCAGCAATTTCTCACAAGTGGGGTTCATCATGGGCAGCACAGCGTACTTCTACTTTCCTAAGGGTTTTTGTGGGGTGGAAGCCTCAGCAGCAGTAACTGTGTGAGCAGCCTGGCCCCCATTTTACATCCCCCACAATGTCCGATCCCTACCAGGGTGTGGGGAAAGAGGGAAGGTGGCCACTATATAACATTCATTGAATTGTGGGGAGCTGAGGATGCTACAGGCTGTCAGAGAGATACTTGTACAACGAAAGACAGGGCAGTGTTGTGCACACTCCTCAAGCACAAGAACGCTGAACCGAACCCACAAGAATTTCTCCAGATTTTCTTCTCCTTTGAATTTCTTTTCAAATGCAATTTCTTTTCGATCAAATTGAATGAGAATGGTAGGGGGAAAAATGAGGGAGACATTTTCGCCACAGCACTAGCATATACATTTATGATGCCCTCAGGGAAGGACTCCGGGGCAGATGTCCAAGGCCCTACTCAGCAGAAAGAACAGGAGGGGGGCCCAACACAGCAGAGGCTGGCTTACAACATTTTGAAGTAAGGGAAATAATACACATCACTGTCTAAAGAGCTTCCTGCAATAAAAACATTAAATCCAGACTCTAAAATTACAGGGCTCCACTGTATACGGTGCCTTCCAGATGTGTTGGACTTCAACTCCCAGCATCCCCAGCCCCCATGGCCAGTGTTTAAGAATGATGGAAGTTGTAGTCTGAAACATCTGGAGGGCACCATCTTGGGGAAAGCTTTGCAGTGTGGCTTACTTTCCAGCTGCCAGGGTACATTTACATACACTGAGCCCTGATGGTCAGTTGTGTCCTCAATGTTTCCTTTGCCTTGGGCTTTTCTACACAATGTATTTATCGTGTGCTCAGAATTTCCTCCTCATGCTTGTTTATGTATTCTTTAGATGACAATGTGATCCTCCAGTTGTGCTTCTGTGTCTAAAGTTTCATTTCTGCGCAGAATGCTTGGCTATGGAGCAGTGTAGAGATGATGGTGATGACGATGATAGCACTTTTGTGAGATTTTTTTTAGAGCAGGGGAAATGCAGCATTTAATCGTGAAAGCAAAAGAAAGAACTATTTCATCTTGTATAGTTGCACTATTCCACTTTGCCACAGTGCCACCTAGAGGTTATGTAGCAGAAAAGCAGGAAAGGAAACGTTCTTCCTGTACTCCTTGGATCTCAATTCTGCCACAAAACCAAAAGGGATGCAGCGAATCAACAGCCTCATGTAAAACAAACTCTTAGTCTCTGTACACCTCTAGGAAACGATGCCACGTCTCATTGAGCTGCTTCCGGTTAACCCCTTCTTTGGCCACCTCTCCTGTTCATGCACCACTTGATCCATATGATCTCGGATCATCTCCTGAAGGATGTCAGGGATATGCTGTGATTTCCATTTCTGGAAGAGGATTCGCTTGGGATCCCAGTACTAGTTGCTCTGTATCTAGCAACATGTTTCAGTTGCTGGTGGTAGTGGTGGTGAGGACATTTGAGTGCCGTGGGGGCAGTTTAACTTCTAGCAGGGCTCATGTGCCCTGCTTGTGAGCTTCCCAAAGGCAGCTGGTGGGATGCTAGAGGAAAGAAAATGCTGGATCTTTGGTCTGATCCAGAACAACATTTCTTACATTCCACATGCCCAGTGTTTCCAGGCGAGGCTTTTACTGTGCATTCACCACCCATTGCCTCATTCACAAAATTGTACAGGGTGCCTTGATATTGTCATCTTCAACTTGTAACCTTTCCATGTTCCTCACCTTCCAGCTTTTTTTCTTTTTCTTACCAGAATAAAAAAATCCATTAGGGAAGAAAAGACGGAAGGGTTGCACATTGCCTTTTGATCTTGTTAGTGATAGGAGCCCTCTGTCTTCTTTATTAATTTACAACATTTGTACACAGCTCTCCATGCAACGGGATCCCCGAGGGGCGGACAATAAAAGAAAGAAAACAGTGTCAAAATGCAAAATAAAAAAATACTTAAATTCCAGTGATAACAAGGAAGCAGTGGCTGGTCATTAAGGGAAGCCTTGTTTAAATAAAAATGTCTTCAGCAGGTGCCGAAAACAAAACAAAGTCGTTGTTGGTGTGACAGCAACAGGCAGAGAGTTCTACAGGGCGGAAGCCAGTACATTGAAGGCGTTACTCCAATTGGATCCCAGGCAGACCCCAACTCTATGTAGAATCACTAGGAGCGCTTCATCTGATGACCTTCTCCCCTACCAAGCAGACTGGTAAAGGAGAAGACACTCTCTCAAATATCCTAGTCCAAGTGTGCTCTCTTGAAGCACTCTTTGTGGATTCATAGAATCACAGAGTCGGAAGACTCATAAGAATGTAAGAAGAGCCATGCTGGATCAGACCAGCATTCTGTTCACACAGCGGCCAACCAACTTCCCATGGCAAACCCACAAGCAGGACGTGAGTGCAAGAGCACCTTCCCGCCCATGTTCCCCAGTAACTGGTGTACATAGGCTTACTGTCCCTGCTGCTGGAGGTGGCACAACGCTTACAGGATTAGTAGCCATTGATACCCTTCTACTCCAGGAATTTATCCAACCCCTTTTTAAAGCCATCCAAATGGGTGACCATCACTACACCTTGTGGTAGTGAATTCCATAGTTTGACTGTGCGCTGTGTGAAGAAGTCCTTCCTTTTAACTCTCCTGATTCTTCCACCAATCAGCATCATGGGATGACCCCTTTGGGGATCTAGAATTATATGAGAGAGAGAAAGAGAGAGAGAGATGTCTCCCTATCCAATTTCTCCACACCATGCATCATTTTGTACACCTCTGTCATGTCTCTTGTTACCTCCTATGCCTCAGAGGTCATTTAGTCTGCCCCTCTACTTGATGCCAGAATCTTGCCAATATAGCATCCCTGACAGATGGCTGTCCATTCTCTGCTGAAGTACCTCCAGCAAAGTATACCCCACCACCTCCTGAGGCAGTTGGTTTGACTGTGGAACAGCTTTCACCATGAAGAAGTTTCTCCTAATATTTAGCTAAAATCTGTTTCCTTTCCATTTTCGCCCATTAGTTCTAGGGGTTCTTCAGATGATCGAAATAAGGCACATTCGTGATTAGCCACTCATGGAAGTTTGCAGGTCCTTTTGATGATGTCGTCAACCTCCTGCACATCTGCCACGCCTTTCCCTGGTAATTCCGTTTTCAAAAGAACCTTGGATCTCCTGATTCTTCTGAAATATCATAGGATTTCCTACTATGTGCAGCTGAAGTTGTGCTACAAAACACCCTCTAGAGGGTGCTGTCCCATTCGAGGCTATGAGCAGTGAGATGAGGGGAAGTTTTCAATTACACATGGTCACTCCTCTCTGCCCATGTCATGCAGCCCATTACAATTTGGCAAGAGAAACAGGAAGCAAAGTCCCGGTAAGGAAATGTGATCTAAAAACCACCCTAGTCCTGTGCTCTGTAGCAACAGAGAACAAGTTGCTCCATCTTCTGTGTGACGACTCTTCATATATTTGAAGACTGCTATCATGTCTCTCCTTAAACTTCTCTTCTCCAACCCCAACACACCCAGCTCTTTCAACCGTTCCTCTTAGGACTGGTTTTCCAAACCCCCTCGCCATTCTGGCCACCATTTTCTTGGCATGCTTCGGTGTGTGGCCGTCCTTCTTAAAATGTGGCATCCAGAACTCGACACCGTACACCAAGCTGCAGCCTCAGCAGCACAGAATAGACTGGAACTGGGTCGGAGGGAGTGGAACGATTCCCTGGTATATCCCTTCATTCAGGCCTCTGACCCCAAAGAGCCATGCTTGATTCCGTTTACACTGAGATGAGTTCGTGTGTATGGCTCTCTCTCTCTCTCTCTCTCTCTCTCTCTCGGTTTTCTGAAATGAAGTCAATTTGGTTCCAAGTGAAACATGATGTATTTCAGCTCGTGTGCCACGGAGACTGTGTTGTGTGTGTATGTGCGCACACGTGTATGTGAGAGAGGGAGGGCAAATGGGGCACCGTGGAGGAAACAAACGGTGCCTCATTTCAGGAACCTCGCAAGTCCATCAAGGCAAGCTGATCTGTCCCCCCTGGGCTTTCCAGTGCAAACATCCCACTGCATTATGCCACCAACTGCTTATGGAAGAGAATAGGAGTAAAACACACAGTGAGAACGCCAAAGTCAACACGTCCTTTGGGCTGGGATGAAGTGGAGGCTTGGCGTCGTGCGGTCCTTCGTTTCTTGGCTTGGCTGTTTACGATGGCTCGGAGGCTCTCGCCGTACGGGACGCAGAAGAATTGCCCCTCTGTCTGTCAGGCGCTCAGCTGGGAGAAAGCTGGCAGAGTTGGCCTCCTGCTAGAGCGGCGTGGCAGCGCATGGCTACGTTTTTGTTTTTCAGCAAAACTGGGCAGGGTTTAGACCCACCTGTGGCAGTTTCATGCCAAATCGTAGCGCCAAACGAAAGCTGTTTAAAAGTCATACAGTCGAGAAGCTTAAACAATTGACAGTTTTAACTTTGCAAAGGTTTTGTGCGGCCCTCTCCAACCTGGTGCACTCCAGGTGTTTTGTACTTCAACTCCCATCAGCTGCAGCCAGCGTGGTCAATGGTAAAGAATGCTGAGAGTTGTAGTCCAAAACATCTGGAAGGCACCAGGTTGGAGAAGGCGGGGTAAGGAACAGCCCATAATTTCCCCTTCCCATCTCCACCACAGAAGTATTATGTCACCTTGGCTAGTTCTCTCAGGATCAAGCCACACCTTCCATTAGTTATGAAGCATGTAGTTCCCTTACTTTTTATTTACTCCAAAGTAAACACATGTGGCCCAGATGTGGATTGTGACCACCGTACACAGGGAGGTTTAGTCCTTCCTGCCTCAGCTGCTGATCTCCCCAAATTCTTCTAATAATACGTGGTTGAAACTGACAGCTCAGCGGAAAATCGCTATCAAAAACATTAATCTTTTAAATGTAGGATCTTCACAGCACTGATAGATCTTTCACTTTCTTTCTTTCTTTTTTAAAAGCCTCTTGGACTGGTGATGTTTTACTATAATAGGGAACAGTCTGTGTTCAGCATTGCCAACTTTGGTTAAAAAGACACTTGAGTCGAAATGGTCTTTCTCTTGAACAATGTGTGGTATGTTTAGTTTATTAAATTGTCAAGCAGAAGAGAAACGGCTCCATTCTTTAGGATTCGTAAAGTATATAAAATACCCTCAACGTCTTGCAATGTGCATGTTCATTTAAACAAATTGTTTAAAAGGTAACTGGTTAACTGATTTAGGCTGTGATGCTAGGCTCACTTGCCTGGGAGTAAGCCCCATGGAACTCAATGGGCAAAAAAAACACGTACAAGATTGCAAGACTGCAATCCTATACACACTTACGTAAGAACATAAGAAGAGCCATGATGGATCAGACCAAGGCTCTATCTAGTCCAGTATTCTGTTCACACAGTGGACAACCAGCTGCCTACGGGAAACCCACAAGCAGGACATGTGCAACAGCACCCTCCCACCCATGTTCCCCAGCAACTGGTGCATATAGGCTTACTCCCTCTGATACTAGAGGTAGCACATAGGCATACAGGACTAGTAGCCATTGATAGCCTTTGCCTCCAGGAATTTATCCAACCCTCTTTTAAAGCCATCCAAATGGGTGGCCATCACTATGTCTTGCGGTAGCGAATTCCATAGTTTAGCTATGTGCTTTGTGAAGAAGACCTTCCTTTTATTTCTCCTGAATCTCTGACTCATCAGCTTCATGGGATGAGCCCAGGTTCTAGTATTATATGAGAGAGAGAGAGAATATGTATCGCTATCCACTTTCTCCACATGCATGATTTTGTACACCTCTATCATGTTCCCCCTTACGCCCTGTATTTTTCAAGCCTCTTTTCCAAGCTAAACAATGAGTAAGTCTCATTGAACTCTGATTTACATCTGAGGAGACATGCATGGGATTGTGCTATTAGGCTGCAATTCTAAACACATTTACTAGGAAATAATCCCTATCGGAACACAATGGGACTTATTTGCAAATTAACATGCATAGGAACATGCTATGAAAATCTTTAATTGTTTGAGTCTTCATCGTGATACACCCATCAGAAAGCTGATTCTAACCCACGTATTGAGATGAGGGTGTGTGTGCAGGGCAGGCGACAATCCTCTGGCGTGGTCACCCATATTAATGTATGCAAATCATATGCAAAGTTTGTCTCACACTGGGAATTGGGTTTCCTACACCCATGTCTGGGATCACTGCAGCAAAGGGCAGATAGAGATTTCTTTTCCATTGCAAACTAAATGGCATTTCCTGTTTGCTAATTGCCTCTTTCCAGATGTGAAAGCCCATTGTTCTCTCAGTAATTACTGCATGTGTCCTAGCCAGATTTCCAGAGCATGGCCCTCTACTCTGTGGAGTAGGGTTCCCCCACCCCCCAGCAGTTTCACTCTGAGTCAACCCTTCTTTGGGGGCTAAGCATCGATGCTGCATGGTTTGTGGCTGGTGAGCTGCTTCTTTGCATCACCCCAGAAGGCGATGCCCTAATATCCTAATTCACTAAATATCCTAATTCCCTGACAGAGAGAAAAACAACTGTCCAATGCCAGGCGTCCAAATTTGCATAGTTCTCAGTTTTAAATCACATCCATTTTCTCTGTCTCTCCCACTTTGGTTTTATTACTCTCAGCTGCTGTGTGTGCGTGTGTAGTTTATAAAGCACCCTTCCATAAGGACCCTTTAAAAAGCCAATGAAATCCTGAGATGGAATTTTATTCTTTTATACCAAGCTCTCTCCCTACCCACTCCAAATTCCTATACATTTCTGGAGGGCAGTCATGGAGGCTGGGAACACAGAGGAATCACTAACCACATGGCAACGGCTTTGAAAAATGCACTACACGGTGCCCCTGAACATTTACACAGAGGTGGCTTGCGTGTGGCTGTGTGGTAAGCATGGAATTGTGCCCCCTTCTCTTCCCCAATCCCCGAGCGGTTGTGGGAGTGTGGTAATGCTCAGCTTAACGCATGGCTGAGTGCAATGGACAATTTGGCATATGGTTAGAACCAGCTGTTTGTAAACCATTGCCGTGTAGTCAAGTGGTCGTCAGTTTCTACTCTGTTTTTAAAAACCAAACAAACCTCTTTATTTTAGAAATATTTCATTACATTTTGAAATAAACAGCAGAGTCTTTCCCATGTGGGGTGCAATTTAGAGAAGCAGAGTAGATTCATTCCAAAATCCATCTTAGGGTAATGTCTTTATCAAGCAAACTCAAAGGTCAACAAAACTGTGCAAGCTTTCAGGAGCCACTGGTCTCTTTCTTAGGCAAGATATTGCAAAAATTGTGCGTAGGGATTTTTGATTTATTTATTTATTTATTTAAAAAGGTTGACGATGTTGAAGTCTGCATGGTCAAAGTATTAAGGTGAAATGTGGGAGGAGGTTGCGGAAGTTCGAATTGGCCTCTACCAAGTGTAGTGCTTGTTTTAGGTTGCACCTGGCACTGCCCCAGGACAGCTGTGATGAAGCAACAACCAAACAATGATTGATTCACCCCTATTTTTGAAAATAAAAAAATCCAGCTGTTACTCAGAATTGTCTCCATCCTTTGGAGAAACACACAGGTTCTTTGGTAGGCAAAAAACAGAAACAGAATATGTTGATATTAAACAAAGGAGATAATTTCCGATGGTGCACTTACTTTGAAAAAAAAAACCCAGTAGAAGCCAAATTAGGTAGCTTTACCTGGTACTTGGAGGGGAAGAACCCTTGAGAATAAATCCCAGGTATAAAAGCCTCTTTCTCCAGTGTAGGATCCTGTGGTTGAGTGAAAGAAAAGCAATCATTTCCCTGTTCGTTTGTTTTGTGGATTCTTTGTCCATAACACCCAACAGGATTGTCTTAGGATCAAAGGACATTTCCATTTTTACTGTTTCTGCAAAAGAAAGGAGAATTCAAGGGAACCATAAAGACCCTCTGTGTGTTTTAAAGGGTTAATTTTGATAGAGAGTGACGGCTGCGAACTCTCACACTGAACTTGTAAATATGTGTTGGCTGATAGTGACCAGATGTCCGGCGCAGATAAACTCAGCAACAATTGCAAGGGGCGTGTGGGTGGGTGGAAAAGCAAGTTGGCTTCTAACGCATGAAGGGGTGGCAGCAGGTTCATGAAATCTGCCCTCTAGCTGTACTGCTCTCAAAACTGGAAAAATCGATTGCACTTCATTGCTTCTGTGGAATCGCTTTCTCTGTACCTGTTCTGATAGCTGTGCGGTTTTCGGGTTTTTTGGCATTGTGTAATGTGCATTACATCCACTCCCAGCTCTGGGTTTTTGAGGGCTCTTGAGCAGGACTCTTTTAGTGGGCCCTTCCCTCCATCCGTCTCCCTTCTCACCACCATTCTCACCAGCTTCTCTTGCTCCTTCTCTTCCTTCTCATCATTGCTGCCACTTGCTTGCTTGACGGGTAGGGAGCAAGTTGGCAGTGGGATCCACTTCCTCTCCTTCTCACCATCATTGTCTGGGTCGCATTGAGGGGCAGGTAAATAACCAGGCTGCAACGGTCAAGCGGAGGAGCAATTCCAGGGAGCTCTTGATAGGGCTGTGCTCCGCTCCGATTCAGATCGCGAATCCGGGGCGGAGCAACCCGATCCGCCTCCGCCAAAGGCGGATTCGAATCGGGTCGGGGGAACTGCGGATCGAGGCGAAGCGGTTCGCCTCCATCCGGAGCTCCGAATGCCCAACCATCGACAAATGCCCAACCATCTCTACCTCTGATGCCGGCCCTGCTTACATCTATGTTGGGTTTTATTGATGTGAACTGGTGAGCCGTTTTAGGTTTGTCTTCTTCTAAGGAAGAGCAGGGCCTTAATTACGGAATGAAATAAGAACGAATAAATCCAGAAGTTCTGCAGCAGCACTTCTTGCTTCCATGCAGCTGAATCACCTGCTCTTAGTACCTGCTTGATCTCCTGCATCAAGTGCCCCAAAGCTGCTTACATCGACCAAACGGGACTACCTTTAAGGCGATGGTGAAATGGGCACAAAACAGACATCAAGCATAGGAATATTGACAAGGTACTTGGACAAATTCAGGCAGCCATTCCTGTATTGGGTCTTTGCCCCTCTTGGCTTATAATAACTTGCAGGGAGGGAACAGCCGGCTGGGCCAGGGAGGTGATCCTTCCCACCCTCACTAGTACCTCTAGTGTGTATGTGTGCCCCCCCTCCGCCCATAGCATACAGTCCCTTCTGATGTTAAGCATTGTGAGGTTTCTTAGAGCCCCTCTCTCATTTGGTCATTTTAAAATTTTATTTATTTATTTTTATTTTGCTTCATCCTCTTGTATGCCTGCCTTTTCCTCAAGGCTCCTTTTCTTTTACCTACACTTTCCTCTTGTTCCTGTCCCCTCTGTCCATTGCCTTCTCTGTACCTTTTCTTCAGATACCTTGTTTTACCCCACTGCAACTTCCTGGATCCTCTTCCCAATTCTCAGTTGCTCAGCCCATCCACAGAGCTTTTCTCCTTTCACTTGAGCCTGTAGGGTAAATAATAATAATAATAATAAAAATAATAAAACCCCAGCCTCGTTAATAAGTTCCCCTTCCCTCAAAGAAGCTGGACTGCAAACATTCTGATGGCTCCTGGCTCTCTCCCAACTCCAGTTGCACAATTAGAATATTAGTGGACATTCTGTGGCTTGAGGCCAGCGCAACCAATCCGGGGTGGACGCTTCATTGTCATAAGCACGTTCCAGTCTAAATGGCAGCAACACACATGTTTGGCTGTGAGTCATCTGTCGCTGAGTCATCAGGAGTTGATGTGGGTGCACACATGCCCTGGAACAGATGCCCCGGAACAATGCTCAAACAAGTCTGCACCAACCGTTCAGTGCCTGTTTTTTGGAGGGACTAGAAAAAGGAGTCCAGCGTAATATCTGGCGGAACAACTGAGAGCCTGTATTCAAGTTACAGCAAAGCCATTTTTGTTGTTTTAGGCCCCATACGTGGAAATTGGGGAGAGGAGCGGTAGCTTGAAGATGAAGGCAAATGAGTGCTGAAGACATTCCTTGACGGTGGCCCTGAAAGAGGCTGGTGTCGAGCTGCCCAGAGTTTGAAAGCCGAGCCGCTTTCCTAGAAAATGGATCCCGCCCTCTGTAAACAGTTGGCTGGCGGCTCCGTCTGGGCGAAAGCCATCATTAACTTTCCTGTATCGGGGCAGACAGGGCGGAGGGAATAGATGTACAGAGCCAATGTGCTCTGGGTAGATTGCTGGGAGGGGAAAACGTTCGAAGCTGCTTCTGTGTCGTGGATCTCTGCAAAACCAAGCGTCCCAAGGAGTCAAGAGAGCAGTTGTCCAAAAAGGAAAGGAGGGGGTGTGTGGGCAGTATAAACATTATCTGTGTAGAGGTACATGTATCATTTCCCTGCTTTTGAAGCAGTGTGCCAATGTGCGTGCAGCTATAGATGGGACCCATTGGTTGGCAACGTCATTGGGTTGGTGCGGGGTTCAAGGGCAAGGTGCGGGCAGTCAGTGGCCTTCTCTCTGCCTCCCTTTCTCAGGATCTCTGCACGACCATCTAGGGATGAGCCGGTTCGTCTCACGGCACTCAGTTATTCCGTAGCTTTCGAATAACCTGATCTCAAACCCAGTAGGTCTTTATAGGTCAAAATCACCTCTTTAAATTGAGCCTGGAAACCAGTTGGTATTAATGGGGAACTGGCGTTGTATGAATGAATGAATGAATGAATGAATGAATACCTAACTGGCGTTGTATGAGTGGCTTAGCAACCTGACAGCCGCATTTTGTACCAGTGTGATGTTCCAAACTGTCTTCAAAGGCCGCCCCACATAGAGACCATTGCAGTAGTCTAGCCGTGAGTAACTGAGGCTAGGACCTCTTCCTCCAGTTGGGATGCTGTTGGCATGTCAGCCTAAACTGGTGAATGACACTCCTGGCTACCAACGCTGACTCTAGTCTTTAGTTAGTGTCGGGTCCAGAAGAACACCCTCATTCTTCGAGGATGTATGTGTACATGGGTGTTTGTGTGCACTCACATAACCCCATCCAGAACAAGTTGCAAACTGCCATCCAAACTGGTGTTCTTCCCAAACAACTGTGCTTCCATCTTATCTGGGTTCAGTTTCGGCTTATTTGCCCATGTCCAAGTGTTCGGACACCAATTCACTGTTTCCAGTGCCTCCCTGGGATTAGTTGGCTGAAATGAGAATTAGAGCTGTGTGTCTTTGATGTTATCTTAACCCAAACCTTCGGAGGAGCTCTCCCAGCAATTTCTTGTAGGTATTTAAAAGCCAGGGAGACTCTGCGGCTCACCAGAGGCTAAGAAATAGAGCAGTAGTCCCCCTCAACAGATTTTTCTGGCCATATCCCCTCAAAAAAGTTGAGAGCCGCTGTAAGATTCTGCCCCACATAATATTCTGGAAATACAAATCCAGAGGAACTGTGGGTTCTGGCACTTCCCAGTGGCCCTGGCTTTGGAGTATGAGTCTAGTATCAACTGCAGAAATGGACTTCTCAGTGGTGGTACCTCTGTCATGTTCTCACTTACTGCTCTTGTTATTAAAGTTGCCTGCTCGAGAGACCTTTCCGTTTGCCTAAGCCATGCTTTTTTATTGAACAACAGCCTGGTGGCTTTTTATATTGAATTGTCTTAATCCACTGTTTTCTTTGATACTAGCTTTATGACAACTTTCTCTTTTCTGTATCTATCTATTTTGCTCTTTTTAATCTGCTGCTTTTATGAGTTTGAGGTTTTAAGCATTTTGTTTAAATTCTTCATTTTAATTTTATTATTGTTGCCGCTTCAGGGATTTTATTCCAATTAAAGCAGGTTCTAAATATTCTAAGTGTGCAAACAGACAACTGACAGCTGTCTGTGGGTTGGTTTTGGCCCTAAACCCACCACCTGCTATTGTAGCTGTCTTGCCTATGTACAGGATTGTCTACAACCTGTACCTTTCTATCCCAGGAAATCCAGGTCCTACACCAAAAACACTCGCTTTCTCCATGCGTGGTTTATCCGGGGCTCAGAATTTGGGCCAAATTCTCAATAGCTGGCTATAATGGGTTTCTTTGAGCACAGCACCAGGAGCTCAGCACCAGTGTGAGGACAGAGCAGGCTGGTGCCACTAATGCCATCAGCTTCACGGCTCAGTTACACATTAATGTTCCAAAGAGAAAGAGTGTTAAGGGACAGCTAATAAACAACAATTAGCTGCAGGATCATGTTGCGGACATCAAAAGCATGTGTTACAGTTGGACAGACGTTACGGTCATCAACGCCCCTCTAGATCAGCCTTAGCCTCTCCAGGTGGGTTGGACTACAAATCCCATTATTGGCCAGGGGATGATGGGAACTGTAGTCCCCACCCCACCCCAGAGCACGATAGGGTGGGAAACTCTGCACTAGACAGGATGACTTTCTGATAACCTACTTCAGCCAATGAATTTAAAAAACCTTTTATTGGCGATGCTTCAGCAGACAGCATTAAAAATGGGAACATACAGAAAACAGCGAAAGGCGCATTTCAGCCTCCCAGGACACTCTTATCTCTCTTCTTGGAAACTCTTTGCTTTTTAAAAAGGGGGGGGGGGAATCAAAATCAAAGGCTAAGTAGACCGAGCAGCTCGGAACTGGAGTTCACTAGTTTTGGAACGTTCCTTAGCGTTCGAATAAGGATAACGTGAAACATTTCCAATTTGTTTGTGCACTGTATTTGCGTTTCTCATTCTAGCAGTTCGTTTAATGTTTTCGATTGATGCTTCACTTCAGCACCATGCGCCCCTATGGAATTCTTGCTCTCTGAATTTTGTAATCTGCTTGTTTGGTTGTTAACTTGGTTCGTGCTCCGTTGTTCTTTTCTGGACAGCTTCGCACATCTGATGTAGTGAGACATTCCTGCTAAAATAAAGCAGGTAGCTGCCAGGGTTCTATGGCTTTCTTTTGGGGTGGGGATCTTCTGCACATTGCTGTAAGCTCCATGTAAACTGAGAGCAAAGACAGAAAGGCACACTCTTAAGTTCAGTGGAAGTGGTTTGGTTCCATGCTCCCAGAATAAATGCAGTCAGAATCACTTCTGCCACATTGCAGAACTCAGGGTAGGCAACCTGGTACCCTCCTGACCTACAACTCCCTCTAGGCCCCAGCTAGCATGGCTACTGATTGGGGATGATGGGAGTTTCAGTCAAACCATCTGGAGGTCGCCAGGTCGCCATCCCCCTGCTATAGAATGAATGCAGATGATAATCTAGGGAGAATGAACGTTGAGGGAGGATGCTGAGGATCAGCTGCCTATATGTGTCTGAGTCTCACTCTCTCTCACACACACACACACATGTTCCCTGTGCAATCTGTTCTCTGCACTTTTGCCAACTATAGATCGCACAGCGAGACCCCACACATATGCATCTTGTACACAAGTAGGCTCTGGGCATGGTTTAGATGAGCGTGTGGTGGTTGAGGGTGGGGCCAGCTGGTCTGTCTTTCCCCAGCCTTTCCCCAGATGTTCATTTTCCATCTATCCGGGACTTCTGCCGTCCCTTTGCTCCTAGTTATAATGTATATTTTCTCACCATCCAGAAAATCCTTTACCTTTGCCGACCCACTCATTCCCAGTTCACAGATGGGAGAACCGAGTCCAAAAGAGGGAGATGGGTCAGGAGGCCGCCCAGTGCATCTGTGGCAAATGCGGGACTAGATCTCCCAGGTCCATCTCCCTACCCAGTGGACTCCATTGCCCCCTCCTCTTTCCGACTTGCAAGGTGAGCCCTGGGAACTCCTTAGCTATAAAGTTATGCATGAGCTAAGGAGCGAGCAGCTTTGGGTTTCACATTGGGCACATAACTGGACCAGATTCTCGCGGGCTGGACGGGGCGTGCCAGCTGTGACCCTCGCCTGCCGCTGCGCCCTTTTGCAGCTGGCCTGGAAATGGCATTTGCCGTTAACCCCGGCCCTTCTGAATGCAGCTCCTTGTTTGCCCTTTCCTTTCTTTCTCGTTCCCAACGCCTGCGCTCGCCTCTAGGCTTCCCGGGAAGCCAGCGCTGAACCGAACAGAGCCGGCGCTGTGCGGTTGGGCTCCTTCGGGGCTGTCCCTTGTTTATGTTCTTGGTGGAATGTTGGGTTAAAGTCCCAGAGACGCAGATGTGTCCCGCGGGAACCTGGGCAGTGGGAGTTTATATTATCTCGGGCTGTTTATGTTCAGACTACGCAAGCCTCTGGTTTTTGTCCAAGTTGCACTCTCCGTGGAGCGCAAGCCCGCTCTGTGAGCGCTTTGGCAGCGGGCCTGGCTTGAAAGAGTGCACTGCATGGCTGGTTAACCCCTTCGTGCCAAGGCTCAGATTTCAGCTTGTCCCCTTGAATTTCAGCACTTACGACAGAAATGGTCCTTTCCCATATAGCCGGCCAGCTGCATCAGGGAAGCCCACAAGCAGGACAACAGCTTGTGCCCCCCAGCGACTGGTATTCAGAGGGAGAGATGGGATGGCTCAGGAAAACACAAATTTATTTATTTATTTATTTATTTATTTATTTATTGCATTTTTATACCGCCCAATAGCTGAAGCTCTCTGGGCGGTTCACAAAAATTAAAACCATAATAAAACAACCAAAAGGTTAAAAGCACAAATACCAAATACAATATAAAAAGCACAACCAGGATAAAACCACGCAGCAAAATTGATATAAGATTAAAATACAGAGTTAAAACAGTAAAATTTAAATTTAAGTTAAATTTAAGTGTTAAAATACTGAGAGAATAAAAAGGTCTTCAGCTGGCAATGAAAGGAGTACAGTGTAGGCGCCAGGTGGACCTCTCTGGGGAGCTCGTTCCACAACCGGGGTGCCACAGTGGAGAAAGCCCTCCTCCTAGTAGCCACCTGCCTCACTTCCTTCGGCAGGGGCTCACGGAGAAGGGCCCCTGTAGATGATCTTAAGGTCCGGGCAGGTACATATGGGAGGAGGCGTTCCTTCAAATAACCTGGCCCCAAACCATTTAGGGCTTTAAATGTCAATACCAGCACTTTGAATCGGGCCCGGACCTGGACAAACACACACACACACATAAACCAATTTTCCCTGCAATTATTATTAAGAAAACAACAACACCTGAATTTGCTTTCTGTCCCCCCGCCCCCAGTTTTCCCTATTTCCACACCCACCCAGCCTCATCATCTCTATGCAGAGGCATTCTGTCTCAGATCCTGGAGGTGAAATGTAACCATCATGACTAGTCCTGGTTGATCGCCTTCTCCTCCATGAACTTGTCAAATCCCTATAAATGCTGCCGAAATTGGTGGCCATCAGCACACCGGATGTATTGTCCCTGATATTCGTTACATCACACGGCACTGGGGCCAGCGACTCTTAGTCCCTCAATATACTTAACAGAATTGGGTTACAGGGAAATGGCCCAGTAGGAAGAGGCCTAAGGTGGAATTATGTCCAAAAATGAATCAGGACTGGATTTGAAGCAGAGGAAGATTAGGATTGGGTCCAGAAACAACAGGAGAGGCAGGTAGACAGACAGAAGAACTGGACAGTATAGGACCAGTCTCAGATGGGGGCATTGGGGGGGGGGAGGCGGGGAGGTAAAAAGAATTTTGCTGCCTTACTCTGGATCCTCCTCAATTTTCTTTAGCTCTTCCTTAAACCTGTATAAACCTAAATGAGTGTAAACCATCATCATCAACAACAACAACAACATAGCATCACCCCCCCCCCCAAAAACAGACACAGTTGTATTACTGGACATTGCCAAATCAGATATTTAAAAGAATCATGGCCAGCAATGAGGTGAATTAGACCCTCTCTTCTTAAAGAGATACTGCAGTGTCCAATAGACCTTAAACAAAGGTTTTGCTCAATAGGATTCTGCCTAAGATCCATAGATGTGTCAGGTAGATGCCAAAGCAATGGTCCACTGATTGGGCACTTTGCAATGGTGCCCAGAGCAGTTTCTCAAATTCCCAAACATCCCCACAGGTCCAAAAAGGCTGGAGATCCCTGCTCTAGTAACACGTCTGGAACAAAAGTGTCTGTCGGTGCAGCCTTCTATGTGTCTACTCCGAAGTAATGTCTGGTGGAGTTCAATGGATAAGCATGCATAAGACTGCAGCCTCACTTTGCTTCTGTTTATGCCCCCCCCCCATGTACTTGTGTCCTGCTTGCTCTTCTGCTTATTTACCTACCCAGGGTTTGCCCAGGTAAGCAGGAGCTGTCCCTTCAGCACCACCTCCCACCTGCCCGGCTGAGATTGTTTCTTTTCTTTTTCTTCTAAAGCTGTTAGCAAATGGGATTCTATTGCAAATTGTTTTGTAGGAACCCCCTATGATCAGCGTGTCCCTCCTCTGGCAGTGTATACCAGCCATACTCTCAGGAACTAATTCACTGCAATTGCTCTGTGATTGTGCTTTGGAGATTGACTTAGATTTGACTAACCTTCCCCAACCGGGGATAGTGGGAGTTGTAGCCCGACACTGTTGGAGGGCACCAGGTTGGGAAATGCTCAGCTAGGCTGTGCTGAATACAAAAAGACCCCCGTGCCCAGTAAGGCATGCTGGGAGGAAGGAACAACAGCGCCTTTCAATGTGAAAATATAAAAGCATCTGTTACCCAGCTCTGTCTCTAGTACTGTTCAGAGTAAGTTTTATTGGAGGGTGAATTTGTGCTTAAGGTAGGGATTGCACAAGGACAAGCGCCAGGAGTTGGCATCATTGGGTACTTGCTGAGCTCCCCACCTCTGCGGGAGGCCTAGGGCCAACCTAGGGTGGCCACATGTCCAGCTTTACAGAGGGCAGCCTTCTTTTTGAAGGACTGTCACTGGACAGTCCTCTGTTTGAAAGCATCCTCTGTTTCTAGGGCTCTTCCATCCAAGCCTGGTTCAAACACATGAAACTATGGGCCGATTGGAGTCCACCCAGAGAAGAGCCTTCAGCGTGGTGGCCCCCTTTCTGTGGAACTCCTTGCCCCTGGAGGTTTCCAGCACCTCCTGAAAACAATCGTATTCCAGGAAGCATTGCTTGACTAACCGCCATGGTTTTTATTCAGCATTCTGTCGTCTTGTTTTTTAGTGTGAGCTGTTAACAGGCACTGTTTTGTCACAAAGTCTGAGGGTATAATTGCTGTTCAGTATGTTGTATCTTCTCTGTAATGAGTGATTTCTCGGAAGCAGACTTATCTACCCCATTTGACTCCAAGGACACTCCTTCCTGATACACAAACGAATTATTGCCAGAGTTTTCCGCAGATTCAGGTAAAAGCTCATTTTCTATATCCAAAGCCGAAAAACTACTAGCAGTAGGAATTGAAAACACTAAGTTTGAGTCTGGGATACTCACGGTTTCCGCAAAGGCAAACAATTCGTCAATTTTAAGTTGTTTAGGTGCTTCGTTGTGTTTAGCTGTCTCTGGGCTTGTTCTCGCACATGTTTTTTTTCCCATTTAAAGGTTGCCACCGGTTATCACAAAGTAAAAGAAAGAGCAGATTAAAACAGCGAAGTACTGTACTTCCCAAAGTTATAATTCCTAGCTTCCGTTTTTTTAATCTAGGAAAGTTGCCAGCAGAGTATCAGAGTAGTAGAGTAGTTGAGCGAGGGCCAGTTTTTATCAGGTGAAGCTCTCCTCAGCCTCCGTTCTTCAAGCAAGGTGGCAGAACTCCTCCAGTGGCTTCTTGCCCACGGCTGAGAGCCTCAGGCCAAGAGCCCTTTGGTTCTCGCCCTTCGGCTCGCACCTCCAGCACCCTGGTCCCTTTAGTACCTGTTGGAGTGGGTGGGATGAAGCAAACACTCTCAGGCTCTGCAGCAGCCCTCCAGCCTGTTTTTTCGTGTAATCATAGAATCATAGAATAGCAGAGTTGCAAGGGGCCTACAAGGCCATCGAGTCCAACCCCCTGCTCAATGCAGGAATCCACCCTAAAGCATCCCTGACAGATAACGATGGTGTTTAAATTTTTGTATCTTTTACTGTTTTAATTCTGACGCTCACCACTTTGGAATCTGTTTCAGATATGGAGTGGCATACATATTTTGTAAATAAATGAGATAAACAAACAAACAAACATAAAGAACCGTATGAAGGGAGAGCAGGGGGCCTTCAACAGGGAGCACGCGGATGTAACACCAAGTTTTCTGTTGCTGGTATGTTCCAGGTTACTTTGGCCGCTATTTCAACCCTGGCAGTGGGGAATCTCTTTCAATTTTGAATTCGGTTTTGGACGAGGTTCCATTGGTGGTTGGGGCCAAAGATGTGAAAAACAGCAGCATAATATGGCTTTGAGCTCTTCCTGCTCATAACTTGAGCCTTAGGAGAAGCATTTCAACCGTTTAGAATGGGGAAAGAACTTCACAAAAGTGGGGGAAACCCAAGAAAAGGCTCGGTTATTGGGGATGGAGGGCAGAGATCTGGTCCAGCCGTATTCTGAATGCCTATTCGTTGGGTCAGAGATCGCATGAAGATCTACCTCAGAGTTTTTACCTGTCTCTAGAGGCTGTGCCGTCCCCTTTTGGTACACCTTCTAGGTGGCTCGGCTGTTTAGGAACTGAGTGGAACCAGCAGATGGATGCTTCCCCCCCCCCCCGAGAAAACGGTAAAGTCGCTTGTAAAAAAACACCTGCCACTAAAACTGCTCCCTTTCTGGCAGTTTTCTCGCGACTGGGCAATTCAGTGAGGCGATGCCCTCCCCCCCCACCCCCCCCGGGAGACAAAGGAGGCCTTCAGCTAGCAGAAGTCCACCATCCAACCTCAGGCAGAAGCAAGGTGGGAGGGGAGGCCTTTCTTGTCGCAAAGGAAATGAGTCTCGATCTGCAGAGAACAGGGGCGGCCTTTGTTCCGGGCGCTTCTGTGGGTTGACTCCTTGCTGATCATATGTGTGCTGCTGCGTATGTGGTGAACAAGGTTCCCCCTTCCCCTCCCTTGCAGCTGGATGCTTTGAGGAAAGCGAGGCTTTCATCTGTCCCCAGTCGTTCTCAAGCCTTGCTGGAAACGCAGGGACACCCCCCCCCCCATCTGCTTTGTCCATAGGGGTATTTGCATTGCAAAATCAGACAGTGATCTAGAATAGGGTGACCATATGGAAAGGAGGACAGGGGCTCCTGTTTCTTTAACAGTTGTATAGAAAAGAGAATTTCAGCAGGCGTCATTTGTACGCATGCAGCACCTGGTGAAATCCCCTCTTCATCTCAACAGTTAAAGCTGCAGCTTTAACTGTTGTGGTGAAGAGGGGATTTCACCAGGTGCTGCATGCGTACAAATGGTCATCCTAATCTAGAAGAGTTGGGGGACTCCTGTCTTGAGCCTTGGATGCCCTGACCATTACCCTAATCCCATACCAGCTCTATGTTTTGGAGGGCCCTTCAGCAGGACACCCTCAATGCCCTGCCTCCCCCAGAGGGTCTGCCCTTCTCCCCATTATTGTCACCAACTGCTCTTGTTCCTCCCCCTCTTTCTCTTTGTTGCTGCCACTTGCTTGCTTGATGGGCAGAGAAGCTCCTCCTCCTCATTCTTCGTGGTCTCTCTGCATCACACATATGGGCTCTGCACCTGCAGTTACAGGTAAGCAACCTGACTTTCTCACCACCGCCACTGTCTGTGCCAGAGCGAAAGGCAGGTGAACAAGCAGGTTGCCATGGGGATGAGGAGCCGCAAGTCCAGGGGGCCCTCTTGTCAGTGAGCTCCTGACCATGCCTGTCCTTGATACCAGCCCTAGATTACCACAGGAGACAATGATTTTACTAGAGGAAATTCTGCAGCCATTACTTTCTAACAGCACCCTGAGGAAGGCCTAGAATAAAGGACAGGCCGAAATGCGTCCGGCTTCGTGAAAATAAATATTTCTCTTCTTATTTTGACCAGTTTTGGGTGCTTACCTCATTTTGGTTTTATTTATTTTATTTATTTATTAGATTTATATACCACCCCATAGCCGAAGCTCTCTGGGCGGTTTACAAAAGTTAAAAACAGTGAACATTAAAAAGTATACAAAATTTAAAACCATCAAAAATATACAGCACCATGTACATTGATGGCGCTATATAAATAAATAAATAAATAAATAATAATAATACAGTATAATAATAAAAACAGTATAAAACAACAGTATCCATTTAAACAACAACAGTTCTGGGGTCCATTAAAAAACAAACTTAGCATATGTTGTTAAATGCTGTTAAATGCCTGGGAGAAAAGAAAGGTCTTGACCTGGCACCGAAAAGATAACAATGTTGGTGATCCTCATCGGGGAGATCATTCCACAATTGGGGAGCCACCACTGAAAAGGCCCTCTCCCTTGTTGCCATCCTCCGAGCTTCCCTCGGAGTAGGCACTTAGATGTTGAGTGCAGTGTATGGGTACGTTCATGTCGGGAGAGGCGTTCCATCAGGTATTGTGGTCCCAAGCCGTGTAAGGCTTTATAGGTTAAAACCAGCACCTTGAATTGGGCTCAGAAACGTATAGGCAGCCAATGCAAGCGGGCCAGAATCGGAGTTATATGTTTGAACCTCTTTGTTCCAGTTATCAATCTGGCCGCTGCATTTTGTACAAGCTGCAGCTTCCAAACCATCTTCAAAGGTTGCCCCACGTAGAGGGCATTGCAGTAATCTAATTTGGAGGTTACCAGAGCATGGACGACTGAAGCTAGGTTATCCCTGTCCAGATAGGGGCGCAACTGGGCCACCAAATGGAGTTGGTAGAAGGCACTCCGTGCCACCAAGACCACCTGGGCCTCAAGTGATAGAGATGGTTCTAGGAGAACCCCCAAGCTACGAACCTGCTCCTTCAGGGGGAGTGCAACCCCATCCAGAACAGGTTCAACACCCACCATCCAGCCAGAAGAACCACCCACCAGCAGCATCTTAGTCTTGTCTGGATTGAGTTTCAGTTTATTATCCCTCATCCAGTCCATTGTCACATCCAGGCACCGGTTCAGCACATCCACAGCCTCACCTGATGAAGATGAAAAGGAGAAGTAGAGCTGCATGTCATCAGTGTACTGATGACAATGCACTCCAAAACACTGGATGACCGCACCCAATGGTTTCATGTACATGTTATCAGCATGGGGGACAATACTGACCCCTGCGGAACCCCATACTGGAGAATCCACGGGGCCAAGCAATGTTCCCCAAGCACCACCTTCTGGAGCCGTCCTGCTGAGTAGGAGCGGAACCACTGCAATGCAGTGCCTCCCACTCCCAACTCAGCGAGACGTTCCAGAAGGATACCATGGTCGATGGTTTCGAAAGCCGCTGAGAGATCAAGGAGAATCAACAGAGTCATACTCCCCTATCTTTCTCCCGACATAGGTCATCATACAGGGCGGCCAAGGCTGTTTCCGTGCCAAAACCAGGCCTGAAGCCCGACTGAAATGGATCCAGATAATCAAGTCTCTTCCAAGAGTGTTTGGAGCTGGCCCGCCACCACCTGCTCAAGGACCTTGCCCAGGAATGGAACATTTGCCACCGGCTATAGTTGCTAAGATTTTCTGGGTCCAAGAAAGGTTTCTTCAGGAGTGGACTCACCACCGCCTCTTTCAGACGGCCCAGGACCACTCCCTCGCAGGGAGGTGTTAATCACTTCCTTGGCCCAGGCGGCTGTTCCATCCCTACTAACTTTTATTAGCCAAGAGGGGCCCCTCCCCCCTCTCACAGCTGGATCTAGGGAGACATCTACAGAACATTTTCCATTTGGGCGCTCTCTCCGTCGTCGGCTGCAAGGGTAGTTGGCAGCGGCTTCCCGGCACGTGGCGCCGTGCCACGGAGCCAGGCGCACGGAAAACGCCACTTAGCCTGAGCTGCTGAGGTCGGTCCTAATCCACCGTCTCCTTCAATAAATGCAGCATCCTGCTGCACGGCCTCAGCCCCAGACCTTCTGAGACTGGCTCAGCAGTTTCTTCGTCTCCTGTACATGTGACAGTGTTTGCGATCAGCAGAAGAAAGTAAGAAGAATCCACCTACTGCTGCTGGTGGTGCTATTTTAGCTGTTGACAATGGGCACTGCAAGTGAAGCTTGCAACAGAATATTGCAGCGTACCCCTTGCCTCTTACCAGGAGTGCTTCTCTGCAGGGTTACAACAAAGTACTTTCTCGAAACAGTTTTCTGCCCTCTTCTTCCCTCCCTGGGGGTTCCCTTGAGCAAACCCATACCTCCCTCTTGCTCCTCGGTGTCTCAGTTTTTTGTTCCAGTCCTGTTGATCCTCAACCCCTGAGTTCCCTATTAAAGGGAGTGATGTAGATATTGGCCACCATGTGCCAGGAGCTGTACAGAATGTCGAAATCCCATGGACCCTCTCTGAGGCCAACCAATCAGGCTGGTTTGTTATAAGACACGAAGTGGGGTTTTATCATGAGAAGGGCACATGCAAGGCAGCCCTGATGAAGCAAGGCGAACCGCCAGAACAGTTCGATGTGCGTGTGTTTGAGTGTGCGTGTAGCTCAGGCTCCTCTGGGAGGAGCCAGTGGTAGGGCAACGGAACAGGGCTAGGGAGACTCAGGTTCAAATCCTCACAGAGCCGTGGGCAGATGCTGTTGCACCGTGTCCTGCTTGTGGGTCCCAGGTCAACAACTAGTTGGCCACTGTGGGGACAGAGTGCTGGACTAGACAGACCCTTGGTCTGATCCAGCAAAACTCTTCTTATGTTCTTATGAAGCTCGCTTGGGCTGGTCATCCTCTTTCAGCTTAACCTACTTCACAGGGGTGTTGTGGCGATAAAGGGTGGGAAGAACTCCCTATGCTAATTTGAGCTCCTTGGAAGAAAGGGTGAAATATAAATGATCTTGTTGTTTGAATGGAACCCATGCAAATTGAAAATTGCTATTTGCATGGCCCTGCGGTTGAGTTAGCTGCCTCAACGCTCCCTCTCTTCCTCCTTCTGTGCTCTGCAACTCTCATACCAGTTATTTATTTATTGCATTTATATCCCACCTTTCATCCTCCAAGGAACCCAAGGCACAACCCTCCTCCTCTCCATTTTATCCTCACAACAACAACCCTGTGAGGTAGGTTGGGCTGAGAGTCTGTGACTGGCCCAAAGTCACCCAGTGAGCTTCCCTGGCCAAATGGGGACTAGAACCCGGATCTCCCAACTCCCAGTCCAACACTCTAGCCACTACACCACACCGGAGGATGATTTGCAGCTGCCATTTCCATGGACAGAGGTTGCCGCTTTTCAGTTGAAAAGGACTCCTACCGTAGCTGCCTCCTCACAGAGCTTCGTGTTGCAGAACGTGGAGAAATGTGGGTGTCCGTCTTGTGTGCATGTGTCTAACATTCATGCGTGCTGCACATAATTGCTTGTGAACACCACGCAGCTGCAGCTATCTGTAGGGTGAAGTGTGGCAGCTGTTTGACAGTAATAAGGAGAGGAAATGAAGAGCGACAAGGATGGAATGCAGGCTTGAATTACAGAGGTGGGGGGGGGGCAGGCAGGCAGAGGGGCCCCTGGCTGCTTTCTTTTTTCTGACAGGCCCCTTAGCTACTGTTTTAGAAAGCTACAAGGGGAAGCAGAGTTGAGCTGAAATTGGGATGTGGGGTTTCAGTAAGGGCCCTCTGTTATAGGATGGCCACAAGCCCTCTTTTGCAGAGGACGGACCTCTATTTGAGGGGTTGTCAGAGGACCATCCTCTGTTTTGAAGTTGTCCTCAGTTTGAAGGGCTGTCCAGTTCAAGTCTAGTGTAAAGATAGAAGAAACATCAGAAGGAAGCCCTGGCTCTTGGCATTCCTCATCAGCATCCCCTGGACAGCAGGCTGAGCAAGGCACATTGGATACCTTGTCACGATCTTTCGCACTGCAGGGAGACGCACTGTATTTCTATTTAAATTATAATCATTATTTCCAAATCTGCATCTTTCCAGGTGCCTGGGAAGAGTTTGTGTCTTCTTCTTTTTTTTTCTTTTTGTCCACGAGCCGCGATTTGTGCAAATTCTCAACGGGGAATATTTACGGAAATTGCAATTTGAGCAAAACCACGGCTGTACATAGTGCAATTTGTGTAAAAGTACAGGCTTATGGGCTGTTTACGCCTTACACTATTTTATGGCCGTGATTTTGCACAGATCGCGATTTCTGTAAACCTTCCCAGCCGTGAATTCGCGCAAATAAGAATTTGCGCAAATTTGGATCTGCAAAAATTACAAAAAGCGGAAAACTGCGAGCTTTCCTCACCTGGAGCGCAACAAGTTGAGCCAGCTCTGGGATCCACAAGCTGGCATCCGGGGTGGGTGGGCAGGGGACAAGCTGGAAAAACCCACTAAGTTCCACCCTCACAATGGATTCCTCTCACATCCCTAATTCCATTACAGATGAAAATACAGTAACGGTGCAATCCTATGCATGTTTAGACAGAAAACGAGAGATCCACGATCAAGGTTTTCCTTGCTCCCTTCAATGGAGCTGTGTTGGGGCCTTCCATTTTGATTAGGAAATAGTGCCAGCCGGCCTCATAGGGATGTTGTATGGGTTAAATGAGGGTGTTGAACCTCTTCCACTTCAGGGCCAAATCCCATTGTGGGAGAAGCTCTCTGGGGCCACATTCTGGTGATGGGCTGTGCCAAAGGGGCAAACATGTCAACCTATTTCAGTTTATGGTTGCTGTGTCTGCATGAAACACGTTAGTGATATCCTTCACCAGTGCTCAGGTGACAAGGCAAAATAATGCCACGTTGAGAATTCCCTGCCCTCCACTCAGAGTCCAACCCCTCCTTTTCTTCGCCCTTCATGGATGTCTTCTCTTTAAATTATTATTGTCATCATCATCATCATCATCTAATTCCAATTGATACAGCTGTCATTGTCCATAGATAAAATGCCCATGGAGTTTTCCCCACTTGCTCTCCTGTGAAATCTAGATAGATTTCCTCCCTTTGCTTGCTGAATTCATGAATCCTTTCCCAGCTGGCCTTTCCAGATGGATGTCATAAATTTAACAGCCAAAACTTTATGGAAGAGCTGTTTGCTTTCTGTGTGCGCGCATGTGCGTGCGTGCGTGCATATATATTTTTATACAGATATGAACTTGCTTTATACTCGGATCTTTGATCCATCTAACTCAGAGTTTCCTATTCTGACCGGCACCGGCTCTCCATGCATCTTTCCCATCACCTGCTAATTGCTTTTATTTTATTTATTTTATAAGCTGCAGATGCTGAAGATTGAACCAGTGACCTTCAGTGTGCAAAGTGTGTGCTCTCCCACCAAATGAAGGGCCCTTCAGTACGTTTGCTGCGTAAAGCTGTCCTCAGTCAGCCCGATCCAGCAGTCTGTTCTTGGTGCAGGAGCTGCGATGTGTGTCCTGAACTCCCCTGGCCAGAGTGGCTTTCTTTCCCATCGTGCCGTTAGAAAGCGCAGATCCATGCATGCTCTCCTTTGCATGTTTGGATTGCACTCTCTTCACTGAAACCGATTGGGAGCTGCGCATGTGCGAGAGTTCCGTTCATGCACTCATGGAACTTTGAGCCCGTCCTCTCCAGAGGACTGGCGTTCCAGCCTAAGATGATAAAACGCACTCCTGGATCCTGCAGCTGCCTGGGCTTCCCCAGTTAGCTCAGAGTCCAGGAGAATTCCCAGAATACTCAGTCTTTTAAGGGGGAGTGCAGCCCCATCCAAGACCAATTGGAAACCTCCATCCAAAGTAGCTGGTTTCCCAAACCACAGCACCACCGTCTTGTCTGGTTAAGTTTCCGTTTGTTCACCTTCATCCATCCCAAAACAGCCTCCAGAAACAAGAGTTCCACAGCCTCCCTGGGATGTGCAGATGGAAATGAGATCTCCTCCTCCTCCTTCTTGACCCAGTCGTTTGGCACACTCACTGATTTGACTTCTCAGCCTATCACAAAACAAGGCCACCTATTTCCATCTGTCCAATGTGGAGGGGCCTTCATGTTGTTTTCGTTACAACCAGGGCTGTGTGATACGCTCGGTCTTCAGCTCCGACAGTTCCATAGCAGCCCCCTGGGTCTGCAGTCAGCCTGCAGATCTTCTAAATTGGAGCTATTAAGAAGCATTGAGCTTCGTCCGAACTGAACTCCAGACAGAGGCCTTTTGTGGCTGCATTGACAAGGGATCTTCCGTCCTCGTTATCACATGCTGAAGCAACAACTCTGCCCTGAAGGCTTGTGGCATGTATTCATTTTTTGGTGCTCTGCCCTGCTTTGCTGCTTGGCCTACGATGCAAGAAAACTGGCAGTTTCACCTATAGGTCAAGGCTTCAGATATTGCTCGAGTTGGGATGTGTTCATTGAGGCCTGGCGCCGCCATACAGTACCTTGGGCAGATGCCAAGGCCCCAGTGTTCCAGCAGGGCCCACTGTGGATGCTTTGAAAAAAGAATAACATCCTGGTTTCCAGCAACAGCCATGTTTTTCTCTCCACAATGTCCCGGATGTTAAGAGTGTCTCTACATTAAGGGAAACCACGTTGCATACCCTGGGCTTTTGTGCTTCCTGTTTCTTTGGCATGATTGCTATGAGCAGCATTACATGGGCAGAGAGGGGCTTTGAATCGAATACTTCCCCTCCCTTCACTTCCGTTGAGACTGTGCCATCTAGTGGCAGAATATCTCACTTTCCCCCCGGATATTACCCCTTAAAAAGTGGTTCTTTTCCTACAGAGATTTCCAAGGGGTACCATAGGAGATGTCCTGGTTGTCGACTATGTAATATAATGGACCTGAAAACTTCCATGAGTGGTCAATCACTAGAGTACACTACATTGCTCATTAGAGGAGCCCTAAGTTGACTTAATTTCCAGGGCATTGTAGAGGAAAAACTTGGCTGCCACCAGGAGCAGCCAGAAGATCCAAAACAAGTCCCTCAGCACCCCATGGACCACAGCAGGGTACAGCCCACCACTGCAGGAGGGGAGCCCATTGGTGGGCACTTCGTCAAAGGCCCATTCAACCCTAGAGTTGCCACTCTTATTCCACCCCTTAGCTCTGTTTTGCCAAAAGGGGAGTGTTGCCACTACAGCTGTTGTGCAGTAACTGCTGCATCAGCATCTGGACTTCACCCTTCAGGTGGACTTTGCTAGTTCCTGGATCGAGAGCCAACGTGGTGGTCGTGGTTACAGTGTTAGCAGAGGATTGCAGAAAACCAGATTCAAATCCCTTCCTCAGCTGTGAAGCTCACTGGAGTGACCTTGGGCTGGTTAACAACTCTCAGCTTATACTACCTCACAGGGTGGTTGTCAGGAAAAAAATGGGTGGGGTGGAGAATCGTGTCTGCTGCCTTGAGCCCCTTAGAAGAAAGGTGGGATGTCAATGTAATAAAAATAAATAAATCAAATCAATGTTCTGACTAGAGTGCTCTGGACAAAAATCACAGCCTAGGCCGCGATGCTGAGAGATTGTCCAGCAAGTCGGTCTGTGATACTTTTGGTCAAGGATGCTGAAAAACAGCTGAGTTTGAGGAGTGACCACATGAAAGAGCCTATGCATGCACAACCACGTCCCCACCTTCTCCTGAAAAGGCAGAAATTGGGAGCAGGCAGGGTGTGATGTCACATGTATATATGTTATGAATCTGGTAAATGCATGCATTAACGTTATGACTCTGGTTTTTTCTGGTAAGTAGATCTAGCGTGTGAATAGTTTGAGTGACAGAAGGTATGGCGTATTTGCAAAGGTGAGATGAGTGGCGGGGGTGTGAAATGGTGTGTGGTATATAAACAGGGAGCAATGCCTATGGAGTTTAGGTAGGGAATGGACAGGGAAGAGATAGACAGGGTTTGTGAGGAGGTAGATAGAGCCTAGGATCTGTTTTTACAGCATTAGAGCGGTGTTTGACTGCGTGATTGTGAGAGGATATATAAAAGATTTTAAAGTGACTTATTACTGTAACTCATTTATGTGCAGGAGGAGAGTAAATTCTGTAAATAATAAATATTTCTTTGCTTTACAAAATCTTTCACCTATGCTTTGTGGCTACCAAAGGGTAAAAGTGATAAGAGAATAATATATGTCACAATAATAATAATAATAATGATGATGATGATGATGAGTGTCCTCACATCTTGAGGAGAAAAGGGATTTGACCTGAAGTAAATGTTGTGGTAGCAGCATTACAGTGTGTGTTACAGAAAGCGTTGCCTGCTTTTAGAAAGGCCTTATAAAATTGTACTTGCACTGGTAAATAGACAGGAACATCGTACTGAGCTGAAATTATCCTTCTTCCCCCTCCGCCCGTGGCTTAGATAGAACAATTTCCCCAACCTAAGGCCCTCTAGATGGTTTGCATTACAACTCTCTGCATTCTTGACCATTTGTTATGCTGACTGTGGCTGATGGGAATTGAAGTTCAGAACACCTGGTGGGCACCAAGTTGGGGAAGGTGAAAACAGGGCTATTACGCATGCATTTAAATGAATGTCTGAACAAGGTATGTAGGAAGCTGCATTATACCAGATCATAATATTTGTCCCCAAACAGAAGGGAAGATATTCTCAGGTGCCTGGGGGCAAAAACCTCTTTTTATTATACCCCACGTGTTTCAGAAAGGACTTTGCTTCCTCAGGGGACGCTTATCTTCCCCTGAATACATTGCAGATAACCTTTCCAATGCTTTAAAAATCCTTTTCAAAATGCATTGGGCACAAATAAAAGTTGTTGTTTTTCTAGACACATGAGTGCTTTCTCCCCTTGCTGTTTCCTTCATACTTCTAACCCGGTGCCGTCTATTCTGTCTCACCGTGGCTGCCCGTGCTCTCAAGGAGAGGGTTCCTGCTGTGTCAACTTCTACTGGATCCCTTTTTAAAAAAAAATCTGGGGGTGCTAAGTAATCAACCTGGGACCATCTGGGTGCTGCTAGAGCCTCTACTCAACGTACGGTGCTGTAAGATTGAACGGTTTGTTCTGGTAGTGACACTTTTGCCCTCCCGACCCTGGGACCTTCAGCTGTCATGTTGGCCCTGCCCTGGGCGGTCATATTGCAGATCTTCTGAGTTATTTGGGATCTTGTGAGTTCTTGGGTATCTTGAAGCATCTTTTGGAAGAGGAAATGAGTACTGGAAATGGTCGTCCGTGCCGGATGACTAGCAAGAGTCCCAGGAATTATGGGGTTCCCGGTTCTGACTCCTTTTGTTTCTAGCGACATCCTTTATTTTATCTCGCTCCTTATCTCCCGCCAATTAAAGAAGAGGGGGCCCCACCTCCTCGTGACCGGCCGGCCGGCCACCCGAGTGCCAAAATGCCCCTGTCCTTGCCAGCAAAAGACACCCACTCCCCTTTCTGTTTCTCTTTATTTATTACGTCTCTGAAATCAGTTCTGGTCACCGCACCTAAAAAAAGGATACTGCAGAACTGGGAAAAGGTGGAGAAAAGGGCAACGAGAATGATCAAGAGAATGGAGCATCTCCTCTGTGGGGAAAGATTGCAACAGATGGGACTGTTTAAGGAGGCTAAGGGGAGACATGATAGAGGGGTACGAGATGATGCATGGTGTGGAGAAAGTGGATAGGGAGACATTTTTCTCCCTTTCTTAAAATACTAGAACCCAATGGGGTCATCCCTTGAAGCTGATTGGTGGGAGATTCAGGGTGGACAAAAGGAAGTACTACTTCCCACAGTGCATAGTTAAACTGTGGAACTCACTACCACAAGACACAGTGATGGCCACCATTGTGGGTGGCTTTAAAAGGGGGCCATGGTTGGGGATAGGGGCAGGTGGACTCACAACCCGTTGTCTCCCTTGGCAGCTGCACTCCAAGGCTCCAAGGAATCAGGCATATGGTTGTATCAGCCATGCTACTTGAGATCCTTTTGTGTGGAGATGTCTGAGATGCAAAACATGTGCTCAGCCACTGATCCATGGGCCCTTGCTGTGCGCAAAGTGCTCGTGGCCACATTTTACCTTCAGTATCCTCCCCCGGTCTTTGTCACACGTCTGTTTCAAGTCTTGGTACCCAACCTTGAGAGCTAGAAACTTTGCTTTGAAACAAATGATGAAAAAGGAGGTTGTTAGCCCAGGTTCTGCACCCTGTATTGCACAGATGCCTGGTAGGTGTGTACTGAAGATGGTGGAGGGTATTATCTGTATTGACATTGAACCTTTTTCCCACCCCGAAAGTGCTTTTTGAAAGTGGCCGTTGTGTGTGTGTGTTGGTGGGGGGCAATTTTCAGCCGGAAAGCTACCCTGGAGGATGGGTTAAAACCTCTCCCAGTATGCCATCAACCTTACCCAGATCTCCCTTACCTGCAGCTTCTCTTAGCTGGAGGTAGAGAAGTGATTGTGGTCTCAGGATTCAAAGGTACACTTTGTTTGGCAGGTCATTGGCTAAGTTGTCATTCTCTCAACATTGAGCTCTTTGGACATGGAATGGGAAAATGAAGGTGGGGTGCAATGGAGTGTCCTGGAAGAGGGCAAGGCTGGCTGGCTGGCTGGCTGGCTGACTCGAATCCTGAAGTGGAACACTCCACGCTGCAACGTTTTGTTGCAAGTCCCACTTGTGTGTTTGAATAGCAGCGGGGAACCTGGGCAGTGATCCTAAGCCTGAGAACGGGGCGTGTCATAAGCGTTCCTGTTTTCGGTTGCCAAATTTTGGATGGAACAGCTCTCTATGATGTCAGGAAGAGTTGTTTCCTAGCACAGACACTGCTGCGTGTGTGTGTGTGTGTGACTGTGTGTGAGAGAGGGAGGGAGGGGTAGCGTGGGGTGGGTGGGGGCAGCATTTGAAGAAGAGCTCTTTTTTAACGCTTGCCAATCCTGATTTCTAAATCCAGCTGTCTCCATGGGATTATGGGGAATGGATTCCCTCGCAGCGTTAGCTCTTTTCAACGTTTAAAACATGATTTAGGGTAGCAGCTGTGTGCAACGTGGTCTCTGTGACTGTGCTCATCTCTTCTTCCACAAAAGCTTACAGAGGCTGGGGGCCAGAAGAGAGAGAGAGAGAGAGAGAGAGAGAGAGAAGAAGAAGAAGAAGACTGGAAGATGACAGAGTCTGATCTTATCACCAGCAATTTTGCGAAATAAGTTCAGGCGAAGCGCCTGCCCTTCTACCTGGCTCTAGAGACGCTGGGGGAAGGAGGGATTTGTTCAGCATTTGCGATTGTGAGGAACAGGGCTGGTGATGTGCCTCCTTGAGCTGTAGCACAGTGTAATGGCAATCTTATTGTTGCAGCGCAGTGTTGCAGTACATAGCCTGCTGCTGCTCATTTGTGTGTGTGTCTTTTTTAGCTTAGAAAACAGGTAAATAAGTGGGGGGCGGGGAAATAAGAGCTCTGTAACATTATGCATAATGTGGAGAACGTGGGTAGGGAGGCATTTCTCTCTCTCCTAATGTTAGAAACTAGAGGGGTCATCCCATGCAGCTCATTGGTGGAAGAGTCAGGACAGATAAAAGGAAGGACCAGCACATAGTTAATTTATGTAATGCACTACACCAAGAGGCAGCGATGGCCACCAATTTGGATGGCTTTAAAACGCCCATGCATGGAGGAGAAGGCAATCAGTGGCTGCTAGTCGTGATCTACGTATGATCTCCAGTATCAGAGGAAGTAGGCCTTTGCCCACCAGTTGTCGGAGCACATGAAAGGGTGGGTGCTACCACACCCATCCTGCATGGCGCCCAGCAACTACCAAATAAAGGCTGCCTCTGATCCTGAAGGCAGCACATCCCCCATCATGACTGGTAGCCATTGATACCCTTAACTTCCCTAAATTTGTCTGATCCCCTTTTAAAGCTTTCCAAGATGGCGGTCATCACTGCTTTTTTGTGGTACTGAATTCTGTAGTTTAGCTATGGGCTGAGTGAAGAAGATCTCCTTTTATCTGTCTTGATACTCCCACCATTCTGCTGCACTGGGTGACCTTAGGTTTACTAGTATTATGTCCTAAATTTGATCCTTGTTTGATTCCCAAGTTTCTAAGAGGGCCTTGTGGGCAGCACCCATCCACATGAGGCAGGAGAGCGCTCTTCTTTCCAGCAGGGGATTTATTTCTGCCATACTTGGTCCTAGACCTCCTAGGTTGTGTGGTGTGCGTGTGTTTGTGTCACTACTTTCTTATTATTACATAGCATAAACTGGGAGTGGGAAGAGAAGCAACAATTACCAGGGAGGGAACAGCCCAGATGAGGGCTCTTAATGAACTACAGAACAATAACGAACCTCCTATAGCTACAAATACCCTTTGATGTGAGTTAATGGTCGTGAGTGCCTTTAGGCTCTATGGAACTGCCGGTCACATCTACCTCCTGGCTCCGTGAGGCATTCAAAGCTAAGCAGCGAGAAAGCGAAAGGTTGTTCTCTGATGAACAGGGGATGTTTGGGACTTATCCAGAAGATCCGGGAGTACGTCCGTAACGGCATTTTATCCTTGTGCAACAGCCTCTCCCTCCCCACATTCTGAAGCAATGAAAGTAGAGTCATACCCAGTCCATAGGTAATAGATTATTCAACGGGTGGAATGAATAAAGGCCCATTTGTATTTGTCATTTTAAAAAAAGAACTTTGGAATTTGCTACCACAAGATATAAAGAGGGCCACCAATTTTGATGGCTTTAATAGGTTAGACAAATTCATGGACAATAAGGCTATCAAAGGCTGGATTCTTTTTTGGGTGTGTGTGTGTGGGGGGTTCTTCTTCTTCTAAGGGTTGATAATGAGTTAAGCCACCAGGAGAGGGAGCGCTTAGTCTTTAAAGAGCTCAGACAGATCCTTTTTTTCTCCAAAGGAAATTCAGGTTGTAACACATTAAATTCATTTAATGTGTTAGCTTCTTTTCACAGACACAGAGCAGTTGGCTTATACGAGGCAGAGAAATGTGAAAACATCTGAAAGTGTTTGGGGTGGATGCCTGGAATTGTACATGGCCTAGAAACTGTTTGTCGCCTATGAGGGATTTTCGCTTTAGCTCCGGAGTGTTTGGTGTGACATGTTTTATATACACATCATAGTTCTACATTTTCTTCTTCGTCCCCCCCCCCCCAAAAAAAAAGTGTTTGTTTGATTTGTTGGCTTCGTTTTATTTATATATTTAATTTTTATTCGGATATTTTATTTTTTAAATTTCGTGTGTGTTTTTACACAATGAAAGTAAATGGGCGGGTGATAGAGAGCAATGGGGTATGATTTTTTTATTATGAATTATTATTTTTTAAAAAATCATCAAGACAAGTGTTAACAGCAACAGCGAAGGCTGGATATATCTGGCTTTGTGTAGGAGGCAGTGGGGGGGGGGGGCGTTGCTGTGGTTTTAGTGCCGTCTGGCTGCAGTCATCTTGAGCGGGTCATTTCGCAAAAGGGGCAAGATCAAAATGCTGGCACGTTTCAGCTTCGAGCTCTTACTGCCAGTATCCACAAGGCATAGCGAGGACCACCCATTTGGATGGGTTTCAAAGGGGCTCGGAGAAATTCCTGGAGGAGAAGGCGACCAACGGATGGCTATGTGCTGTCTCTAGTATCAGAGGTAGCATGCCTATGTACACCAGTTGCTGGAGAACATGGATGGGATGATGCCATCGCACTAATGTCCTACCTGTGGGTTTTCCATGGGCAGCTGGTTGGCCACTGGGTGTACAGAATTCTAGACTGGATGGACCCTTGGTCTGAGCCAGCCTGGCTCTTCTTATGTTCTAAGACACATTTGACCCTTTAGAACGGGGCTGGGGGTGGGAGTGCATTAAAGCTGGGATACTACCATTGGTGGTTGGATGAAAGGACCATGGCCTTCTGGCAACACCAAGAAGGCTAGATGGGGGCCTCCAGAGAGCCAGTTTTGCCCCCCCCCAAGCCTGAGGTTTTGCATCTTTGCTTTAAGAAGAGATAGCCAACCTCCCAGCAGGAGCAAAACTCTCAGATCGTTCCCACGCTTCACTCAGCCTACATTTTGACAGGTTTTCTTCTTTTTTCCCGCAGAGACCTAAGGAACAACTTGATCAGCACCATCCAGCCTGGAGCATTTCTCGGCCTCTCGGACCTGAAACGTCTGTAAGTACCGTCCTGAACTGTCCCCTGCAACTCTGGAACAGCCCATCCCACAATTTTCTGGTCTCCCTTCCTAGTCCGGTTCTCACCTTTGCCACGTTATCAGGTCATTTCAGAGCCCCTCCATAATGCTAAGCAGCATCCAGGAGAAGCCGGGCCTGAAAGAGGTCCAGGATGCTGCAGGGTCAGTCCTGCCGTTTGTCCGTGGATGACTCACTGAGTTTTGACATCATGCCCCCTTCTGTGTGCCTCGTGGCCCCTTTGGCCTGCCGTTTCCTCCTGGCAGGCCTGGCTCTTCATTGTCCACTGCTGCCTGCAATCCTCCCATGCCTTTTGCTTCCTCTGTTTATTCAACAGGGATCTCTCCAACAATCGGATTGGCTGCCTCAGTGCTAGCCTCTTCCAGGGACTGGTCAGCCTCGTCCGTTTGTGAGTACTTGGTGATACTGGGGATGGGGTGGGGTGGGGGTGAGGCATCTGTACTGGTAACTGAAATCCTCACCCATCCAAATAATCCCTTGCTGTGAAGCATATGCTTCCTACTTGCTTGCAAGTTATGAAACTGTTGTGCTTCCAGGCCTTTTCCGTTATAATTCTTCAGTCGGCATGAGCCCAGGCATCCCGAAATTCTGCTTATGCTTCTCCATTCAAGGAGGATGGTCGACCAATGGGCAGCCGTTCAACTTACGGCTGATATGTTTAAAATGGTCTGGTTCGCACATAATGACAACCCAGAATATGGGTTGAATATTGGTGGGCATTGAATTGTTATGTGTGAAGCCTGCACTATGATTTAAGCGCGGGTTGTTGACCACAAACAACCCAGGATGAGGACCCATCTTTTTTATTGGGCTTTGAACTCTGGATTGTTTGTGGTTAACAACTCATGGTTAAACCATAGTGCAGGGTTTGCACATAATGACAACGCACAATTCAGCGATAACCCATACTCAGTAACAGCAACAACTGTGCCCCATCATGCCTTCAAGTGAAAGACCAACTTCTCCAACTTGGATTACTTATTGATGTGGCTTGCACATCACAATGATCTTTTTTTTAAAATGTGGGTTATCATTCATGATTTGTTACTAGTAAACCTGGAACTCTTCCAACAAACCAAGGTCATAACCCATGGTTCTCTAAGAATCAATTGCCCAGTTTGCATGGCAGGATAACCCAGATTTTTTTAAATAATAATAATGGTGGATTATCATGAATGAGGCAGCATGGTGGTACACATTGCCCAATTGCTCACACTACAAGCAAGAGTGGCCAAGCAAACCATGGAGCTTCCATCTGTAGTTCAGTGAGCATTACATGCAAACCCCAAGAATCCAGAGATGGCCCATGGATTGTGACTCTGACTTATCAGGGCAGAGAAAAGCCAGAGTTCCTGGGTTACACTTAATGCTAAACAAAGCACAGACAGAAGGTCCTTGGTTTGTTAAAGTCAAGGGGCAGGCAAGCTAGTGCCTTCCAGATGTTTTGGGCTACAACTCCCATAAGCCCCAGCCAGAATGGCTAAGGATCCTGAGAGTTGCAGTCTGAAAGATCTGGTGGCACCAGGTTGTCTAACTCTGGTTTAGCCACTCCTGCTTGCAGCAGAAGCAATTGGGCAGCATTCATGATAACCCACCATTTTAAATAGGGTAGATTAGAGCATAGCTCTTCTTTTGTCCTTAGAGGAGAAGGCTGTCAGTGGCCAGTAGTCATGAAGGCTAGATGCTGTCTCCAGGAACAACGCTTATTGCCATCAGGTCCTGCTTGTGGCTTCCCAGAAGCACCTGCTTGGCCCCTGTGTGGTGGCAAAATCCAGAACTAGACAGGCCTTTTCCTCCCATCCAGCACAGCTCTTCATATTGCCTTCCGTTCTTTTGGACAGGAACATGTCGGGGAATATTTTCTCCAGCCTCCAGCATGGGGTCTTTGATGAGCTGCTGTCTCTGAAAGTCCTGTGAGTATTGCATTTCATTTATTCTATTTCTATACTGCCCTGTAGCCAAAGCTCTCTGGGTGGTTCACAATGGTGAAAAATACCATTACAAATACATCATACAAAGTGTGAAACCATTTACATAAAAACATATAAACACACACACACACACACACATACACGGACAGCATATACTTTAAAACGACTTTTAAATGATCAATATTTGTTGTGTATTTGTATTTCTCCCTCTGGCACGTTGGAAGAAGGGGGAGGCAGGGAGGAGGTAAATGAATTCCTGTTTAAGGGACGTTTGCAGACTCCCCCCATGCCCGGCCTCCCAGACCCTGCTCGGAGAGCCCTTACCAGACCTGTCCTTGCCGTCCCTCTCTTCAGCAACCTGCCACTTGCTTATTTACACCTGTAGTGTTGCTTTATGACCTCCATTTGCAAAAGGCTTGATTGACGGAAAAATATGAGTCGCCATTCCACTGAAATGGCGACTCGCTGAAGAGATGGACAGCTGCTGGGCCCCCATGCACGGGTCCGGGAAGGGCTGGGCTTGTGAACGAGTCTGGGGGCTTGCGAGCAGGGACAGCAGCTCGCCATATGCCCAGAGAATCCAGACAGAGGTGAGTCTGATCCCTAGGGCGGGGGTACTTTTTTAGCTGCTTTATATTGTGTATGCTTTGATTTTGTGGTGAGTCGCCTTGAGTCTCTTCTGAGGAAGACGTCTGAGAAATCATCATCATCATCCTAGCCAGGGCGATGTTGATGCAGTGGTGGCATCTACCTTGCCTGTGCAAACTGGGAATGTTCCGCAGGACCACCTGTAACATTGCTGGATATTCTGAGGCCCAGTGTCAGCTTCCAGAAGGCGCTGCGTCCATGCTTCAATTCATGCCCTGCTTCCGGCGTGGTGGGGAGCCCTTGAATTGTTCCGCCCTCAGCATGTGTCTCCTCTTGCTCCACCTCCCACGCCCATCCACGCTTAACCCCACTTTGTTTCTATATCTCTCCCCCGCCCCAGTGATTTTGCCACCGAACACCTGACATGCGACTGCAACATGCGCTGGGTCCTAGCCTGGTCCAAGAACCGTTCCGTCCAGATATCCGATAAGACGTTGTGCGTCTACCCCGGCGGCCTGCACGGGAAGCCGCTACGGACCACCAGGGAAAGCCAGATGCGCTGCGGTAAGGCTCCCCAGCTAGGCGGGTGGAGGTTATTTATTTATCTGTGGGAACTGCAACCAAACATTACAGTGCTCCTGTTGGCCAGCCAGCCACACCTTCTCCTAGGGTATGCCATTCCATCGTCCTTCCTTGCCTCCGGTTTTCTATTCCCTTGTCCTTGTCTGGGGGTGGGGGTGGTCATAACTCATAGTCTAAAAGAGCAGTGTTCTCTCTTGATGCTTCCAAATGTTTTGGACATTTATTTTATATATATATATATATATATATATATATATATATATACACACACACACACACACACACACACACACACACACACACACACATATACACACACACACACACACATATATATCCCACCTTTTCATCCAAGGAGCCCAAGAAGGCATTCATGGCTCCTCCTCCTCTCCTTTTTATCCTCATAACAACCCTGTGTGGTAGGTTAGGCTTTGGATCAGGAACTGACCCCAGTGAGCTTCAGAAAAGAAGCCAAAGAGTGAGAGCTGAACTTCCCAAGGCCAAGGATCGAGGCTGTGGGGTCCTCTGCACGGCTGACAAAAGCAGAATAAGGCGACATGATTTTGAAGATATGCCGAATTCCCATCAGTCACATAAACATTTTTTCCTTGGTGCGAGCTGCTGCTGGTACTGATGATGATGACGATTCTCTTTTCTTTTAAGGGCAGGGCAGATCCAACCCTGAACGCAGGCAAAAAGGTTCTGTAGCTTGGCATCTCTGCATGCCAGGGTCCGGGACACACTGGGACCCAGCGTTCTCCTCCTCTCGCTATCCCATCTGAGTAGGGTCTCCCTATCCTTCCCACAGAAGGCGCTCCAGAGCTGCACACCCACCAGCTGATCCCTTCTCTGCGGCAAGTTGTCTTCCAAGGCGACCGCCTCCCTTTCCAGTGCACAGCGACCTACCTGGACAACAGCACGCACATCCTTTGGTACCACAACCGTGCCCTGGTGCAAGGCGATGAACGCAGCGGCGTCATCCTGGAGCGGAGCCTCGTCCATGATTGCACTTTCATCACAAGGTACCAGACTGGGAGGGTCAGGGAGTGACGTCTAGGCTCTATCCCAGCGGTTCCCATCCTTGGGTTTCCAGATGGTGCCAGACTACAAGTCCCATCGTCCACAGCCAACGGGCCAGGATGATGGGAGTTGTAGTCCATCCACCTCTGGGGACCAATGCCCTATCCTCTCAGATTTAGCCAGGGGCCCCTTGGAAACTTGTAGGGGCAAGTAACTATTCCATCGGTTTCTGTGCTCGAGGCGGGCGAGGTTCCAGGCCGAAGGTCCCAGGTTCAGTCCCATCTGATTCCGAGGAAAGGGTGGTGGTGACCAGAGTGGTCCTTTTTAGTGGTGGCACCTGGTTGTGTGCTTTGACTAGCACTGACTCTCCCAGGCCTTAGACACAGGCCAGTCATCACGATGTAGGAAGGATACCACCAGGTCAGATCATGGATCTGTCTAATGCAGCACCATGGGACGCCCATTGCCAGGCATTATGAAGACAACAGTTCTCCCTCGCTGTTCACCTCCCAGCACCTGGTATTCAGAGGATTCCTTCTTCTGAACCGGGAGGTTCCATTAAGGCATCATGTCCTCCATAAAGCAGTCTATTAAGAATGTATAAAACGGTCCATTAAGGATGTGAGAAGTTAAGATCTTCTGGCAGGAGTGGGATTCGAACTCGTGCCATCGAAGTGGCTGGAGCCTAAACCGAGGCCCGAGATCAGGAATGGGCATTCCCGTGTGGATCATTTGTGAGGCGGCACCCCTTTTCTCCTCCCGCCCCCTCCTTTTCTCTCCCTCCCCTCCTTCCCATGCAGCGGCTGGCAGGGAAGGGTCAGGTCACTCTTGCCAGGGCTCTGAACTGGCCGTGCGGAGAGGGCCGTTCGAGCCGCAGGTTGCCCGCCCTTGCCTTAGCCTTGCTGCCACTTGGATTGTCTTTTCCCAGCCCTGCTCTTGGCGAGATCCTTTAAAACTGGCGATGCCACGGACTGGAACCGGGGACCTTCTGTGTGCCATGGATCTTCTCTACCATGCGGAGAGGGTGCCCCGCCCTGACTTCAAAAAAATGGCCTGCCCGTAAAAACTAGCTCCCGGCCAGGCCCCTGTGGTTTCTAAAAGCACTGTCTGTCCCCAGCGAGCTCATCCTGTCCAACATCCACGTCTCGGCCAGCGGCGAATGGGAATGCACCATCTCCACTGCTCAGGGCAACGTGAGCAAGAAAGTAGAGATAGTTGTGCTGGAGACCTCAGCCTCGTACTGCCCACCTGAGCGGGTGACCAACAACCGAGGAGACTTCAGGTAGGAACTGGCGTGGACGCGGGCCGGAGGGCTTTGTCGTGACAGGCTTTGCAGTAGACTTCAAGGATCCATATTTGTATGCTATAGACTGGCTTCCCCCGTGAGTCTGGGTGTGAGGAACACAGCTTCCTTTATTACCATTTTAAAAGTCAAGTTTCTAGTCCTCAGCATTGCAAAGTATGGTGCGTGAGCACGACAAGTTTCCTGCTGCCCGTACAGGTGTGTCTTGGGAATCTTGTCAATCAGATGTGACCATAGGCCTAATCCAGCCATGCCATAAATCCAGGATGTGTGTGGTGGTGATGGACGGGGTGGGTGGATTTAAAAACCCTTTCCCCTCATCAATCTAAAGGGGGTCGTCTTCAGATCATAGCCTCCTGTGCTTTGTATTTAGTGCTGCAGGAAGCTTTCTAAGGAGGGACCAAAAATAGTGGCCCTTTCCTCCAAGGAATGGAGCGGGTTGTGCTTAGAATCATAGTATAGTAGAGTTGGAAGGGGCCTTTAAGGCCATCAAGTCCAACTCCCTGCTCAGTGCAGGAATGCACCTTAAATTTTGCAGGGTTTCAAGGTTTGCAGAATTTAAAATGTGCTGTGAGCCCAACTCTCAATCCACCAGCCCCTGGGCTAGTAGCCATTGTTAGGTCTTGCCCACCTTGCCAGGTGCCAGGGGCTAAGACTCAGCAGTTCTCAGGCAGCAAGCAGAAACTTTTTGGGATGGACACTGCAGCTCCTTCCCTCTTCTGCCCTCCTCTGCCTTTGTGTTGGCATTGCAGGGAAGACCAGAAGGAGAGAGCGCATCCCTTCAAGGGCGTGTTTCCCTGAGAGCGATAGAAGACATGCAAAAGAAAGTTGTTGTTGTTGTTTGCTGCACCAGCAGGATCAGACGGGAACTGAGAATCTCTCGCAACATTTGGCGGGCACGTAAACGTCCCCCAAGCAGCTGTGAAGCTCTGCAGACGCACTGGATGTTTCTGTGTCGGCAGGAGGAGGGGGTGCATTTCATTCCTTATGTTTCATCCTCCTTGCTGCCTTCTCACCCCCGGAGGGGGCCGCATTGCAGGCCACCCTTTCAGCAGGAGGGCTCAGCTAGGGGGCGGCCGGCGTTGGGACGACGCCCGATCCCTGCTTCCCCGGAGCCCCTCTGGGTGCAGTGCAGCAGAAGGGTTGGGATCTCTCTTGCAATCGGGGGGCCTGGGAATGATTAAGCGTCCGTTGTGAGGGAGGCCGTCCGAGAGGCCCCGGCTCTGGCAACGCAGACAGGCTCCAGAAGCAGGAGGTGTTGGAATTTCTCTGGCAAGAGAAAAAAGGCTTATGAAGCCCGCTGTAACCTTGGCGGGGTCTTGATGGAATATAAATTACTGTGCAGTCAATGTGGCTTAAATTAACAGCGGGCCTGTCTTCTCCATCTCTCCCTCCGCCCCTCGCCTCTTTCCACCTCCGCCTCCGCGCTCTGCAAGAGCAGGATATGGCCTGAGGTTACAGGCAGGGAAAACAGGCACCAAAACCCCAGTGGAGGGGTAGAAAGGGTCCAGCCGACGTGTGGCCCGACTGGGATCCCGGCAGGGGCCAGACCCCCCCGCTCTTTTCCAGGCAGCAGTGGGCAGGGCCACTTAGCGATGGGATTCCCATTCCGCAGGAAACCCCTGGAGGCCGATCGAATCCCAGAAGGGGAGAGAGACGGTTCAGACGTCCTCGGCGCTTCTCAGATGGAGAATCGCCTCCTCCAAAGCTGCTCTTTTGCCCCGCTAGAGAAAATATCGAACCTTTTCCCTGAGGGGGCGAACAACAACTCCAGTTGTTGAAGTTGAGGGGGGAGCCTTTCATCAGCAACACAGCACAGGGAAATGGCTTAAAGCCACGCCGCCACCAATCCAAAGAGACAGAAAATCTGATCACGGATTAGTTTGTGCCTCGGTCAGCTGAAATTTGCCATCTGCCGAGAAGTTTAACTTGGTGGAGGATTTTTCTTTGACATTGGATAAAAGATTATTCTTATCTGAGCAGGAGTGGTCTCTCTCTTGTCCTGGTTTGATACGGGGGCTTTGGGAACAGATACTAGGGGTCTTCCTGTACCCATCAGGATTAAGACTTCTTCATCTGAGACCACTGTGTTCTGGGGCCAAGGGCTGTGAGAAGCACAAGGAGGGGGAATGGCCTTTGCCAGGGGGTAGTGTTTGTGTGTGTGTGCATGTGCGCACGCACCCGGATGGGGGAACATATGACCTCCATATGCCTCCCTTCAATTCATCCAGCTGTTGCTGCTGGCATGGATGGGAGGGAGGGAGGGAGGCGGCGTAGGAAGAGTCTTGTGAGCCAGATGTTAAAGCAGCTGGGCCAGGCGGAGAGTTCCAGGGAGGCAAATAAATTACCCCATAAAATCTTGGCATCTGACAGATTTTCTCTGATGCAAAAGCCTTTTCCCCCCATAGTGGAGCCTCATCCGTTGCAAAAGCTCGTCCCGTTCCCTGTCTTCCCGTTGTGCAATCGCACACAGAGGTCTCTGTTTCCTCGATGCTCACTGGCCGAAGTGCCTGAATTGCTCTCTGCATGACTTTTCTTATATACGACTTTTTCTAGGACCAGCCTGACAACCGGTCTTTATTCCAAATGGGGAAATGGGAGAGCTGCCATTTTTGGAAGCAAAGCTCTTATATCAGGGGCGGGAGCTCTTACGACGGGGGCGAAATGTAGACCAGGAGCATTGCTAGATACCTAAAACATCTGGGGGCCTAACCCTCAACACAAAACTGCATGAAATTTTCATATGCTAATATATATGCATATGTGCCCGTTTTGAAATTTCTAGAATTCACCTTTCACACTTGATTCCCTACCTTACCACACAGCTGTTGGCATATCCGGGGCCAGTCCCTAAAAACCAGGGCTCCGGCCCATCCTCACCCCTCCTAACAACGCCCCTGTTGTAGAGACTTTAGGTTAAATGTCTGAAAAGAAACTTCCAGCCACATGGATAGCAGGCATGTAAGACGGGGGTGGTTAACCTCCCACCCGCAGGCCAAGTTCATCCTGCCTTGGGGTATCGATCCGGTATTTATTTACTCCCCAGATGGCCGTGCCTCCTTCCACTGGCTTCACACTCCCTGCCCCTGATTGTTTGGTGTTTCTCCAGCTTTTGCGCATTGCTCCCACCCACCTCCCAATTAGAAATGCCTCTCCTAAATCTTAGTTACTTAAGCGGAAATATGCTGGCATTTGTGGCCACGCCCCTTCGGCCTTCAGCCCCGCCCACCAATGGAATGCAGCCTTCGAGAACTTCTCCAGAATGGAATTGAAAGAGGTTCGCCACCCCTGACGTAGGAAAACAAGGATCTGTGTCTCACCTTTCCAATGCCTTGATGGTTTCTTTGGGGGGGGGGGGAGCACGTTCATGCAAGGGAAGCATCCAAGCCATCTCAGCTGGTACAGTCCTAAGAGTGCTATACCACACCTTCAATTCTGAGTGTAACGTTGGCTTTCCAGCTGACCTTTTGGAACGTAGAAAGAAAGATCCCGGGATGCAAAACAGGCCAACGATAGGGGGGTGGAAAGGCAGACATGCTTCTCACTGGCCGCTTTTCTCCTCTCCACCCTAGGTGGCCGCGCACCTTGGCTGGCATCACTGCTTACCAGTCGTGCCTGCAGTACCCCTTCACCTCTGGGAATGGAGGCCCTGGTCGGGAAAAGCAGGCATGGAGACGCTGTGACCGCACGGGCCGCTGGCAGGAGGGGGACTATTCCCACTGCTTGTACACCAACGATATCACCCGTGTCCTCTACACCTTTGTGCTGGTGAGGGTTTTTTAGGGGGGGGGGATTCTCTGCGCATCTATGGAATTGTCTGCGGGTTGCGCCGTCCTCCCTGAAGTGCGCCGTCACAGTGGCTACACAGTGATAGGGCTTCGAGACTGACGTGTGAAGTAATAACGAAGGGAGCACTTGAGCATGGATAGAGCGCCGTTCAAGCCTTGCTCAGTATAACCAGAAGGAGCACTTGCACACCTGAGACTAGGGGAGATTACTCTCAGTGAGTGAGCATGACTCTGACATCTGGGAAGACTTCAGCCCAGGCATCTCCCCATGTTATAAATTAAGCAGTGTTGGAGGAAAGCAAGCAAAAACTGCTGACATTTCTTTATTTATATATGTATTACATTTATATCCTGCATTTCCTCCAAGGTAGCCAGGGGGGCGTACATGATCCCCCCCTCCTATTCATCCTCATAACAACCCTTTGAGGTAGATTAAGATGAGAGTCAGCGCCTGGCCCAACAAGTGCTCAGTGAGTTTCATGGCCGAGTGGGGACTAGAACCCAGGCCTCCCCAACTCCAGTCCCAATCCCAACGTCCTAACCTCTACATCACACTGGCTCACCACACCTTGGCTGGCTGTGAACTCCTGCCCCGCTCTTTTCTTTGCTCCCAGATGCCCATCAATGCCTCCAATGCGCTGACCCTGGCCCACCAACTGCGCGTCTACACGGCTGAGGCTGCCAACTTCTCAGACATGATGGACGTCATCTACGTGTCCCAGATGATCGAAAAGTTCACCGGTTATGTGGACCAGATCAAGCAGGTAATGGCATCATGTGAGGTCCCCATTCCTGCACTCCCACCCGGGATCTAAAATCCAGCAAAGACGGAAATATGTTAAATGTCTGTGATTGGAATAAACATGCAAATGGAGCTCATTTCTAACCAAAAAGACACCTCTTTTTTTAATTTAGGCTTTTAAATTATGCACTTTTGAGGTTTTATTGTTTCTAATGTTCTTAGTTGATGTTTTTACTTATCAAGGTTTTATTGTTATACCTTTCTTGGAAGGAAATGTCAGAGCATCGGGGCTGATACCAAGAAGGCCGTGCTCTGCATGGAGGCCGACTTGGCCTCCCCATTTTAGGATATTTTAGGATGCTTTTAGGATGTTTTTAATCAGTATTTTATGTATTTTATGCTTGTTGTTGTTGTTCCCTGCCTCGATCCAATCTGAGAGGTGGGTAAGAAATAAATAAATGAAGAAGAAGGAGGAGGAAGAGGAGGAGGAGGAGGAATCTGGGGCAAGATGTCATCTGAAGATCTTCAGTACAGGAGGAGGGAAGCCAGATTCCGGCTGGACATCAGGAAAAACTTCCTGACTGTTAGAGCAGTGCGACGGTGGAATCAGTTACCTAGGGAGGTTGTGGGCTCTCCCACACTAGAGGCATTCAAGAGGCAGCTGGACAACCATCTGTCAGGGATGCTTTAGGGTGGATTCCTGCATTGAGCAGGGGGTTGGACTCGATAGCCTTGTAGGCCCCTTCCAACTCTGCTATTCTATGATTCTATGATAATCAGGACAGGCCATTTTGGGGTGTAAAGATCAACAACAGCACTTTGAATTGGGCCTAGAAAGGAATTGAGAGCCAGTGCAGGTATCTCAAAAGAGAGGATATAAAAGAGACACATGGAACTTACAGCAACGAAATAAATCAGGCTTCCGGCCAGCAAGTTAGGGTCCAATTCTCGCTCCCTTCTTCATTCTTCTGTTCCAGTCTTATGAGACCAATGCAAATTGAGGCAGAGGCAGTGTCTTATGTTCTGCACGGTGCCCAGCGCATCCTTTGCATTTTAATAAATGTTTGACCGCTGCCCGGAGGTTTCCCCCAGCAATCGCTGCCTTGCATCCCAGCCTGTCTGTCTTCCCCCAGCTCACAGACGTCATCGTGGAGATGGCCAGCAACATGATGCTGGTGGACGACCACGTGCTGTGGATGGCGCAGATCGAGGACAAGGCCTGTACCACCATCGTCCGCTCTCTGGAGAAGATTGCCGGCTACACCCTCAGCACCAACTCTCAGCACATGGCTGTGGTAGGGATCCAAGGGCTCCCGGGATGGTGAGCTGGAGGGGGCTGGGTGGGGATGGCAGAGGCTAAGATCGAGGCTCAGGCCTTGGGGGGGGGGGGCGCAGCTCAAGTTTAGGGGTCACGGGATGAAATTTGGGGGGAGGAAGTTTTGGGGGAGAAAGGGGGTAGGCATCCAGATGTGAAGAAGCACGGGTGAAGCAGGAAAACACCAGTCGGAGATGGTGAGGGGAAGACTGTGGGCAGGTTGGTGAGGAGTAACATGAATGGCGCCAGCACTCGGTATTGTTGGGCAGCTTCTGAGGCTCATGTACCCTCAGTAGCAGCCCCCTGGTTGTGGAAGGTTCTCGCCACGGAGGTCCTCCTGGTGCCAACATTGTCATCTCCTCAGCACCAGGTTAAGACTTTCCTCAGCTCCCAACAGGGATGGCGGCAAGGATAGGCATGGATCCACAGCCCAGGGACAAGCGCTCCCTAGAATTGCTCCTCCTCGTCTCCATTGCAACCTGCTTGTTCACCTGCTTCTCACGCTGGTCCAGTCAGTGGTGGTGGAGAGAAGGAGGAGCAGGAGATGCCACGGCCTCCATGGTCACTTGCCCTCTGCCTGTTAAGCAAGCAAGCGGTAGCACTCATGAGACAGAGGAGGAGGAGGAAGAGCAGCTGTTGACAATGGCGGTGAGAAGGTAGAGTCGTTGAGGGAGGCTCCCTGGCTGCGGGCTTAATGGCTGGCAACAGATAGGAAGCCACCCGCCATTTTGAATTTTCCAGAATGCCCTGGAGGGGCCGATATAGCGTGGGTGGCTTCAGGCAGCCACTAATGCCAGGAAAGCAAGTGGGGGGGGGGCACCTTAGGGCACTTCGCGGGATGGTCCATCTGACCTGGAGTCAACCCTGCTGAAGAACGTGAGGTTGGGTTAGGAAGAGATGTCAGATCCAAACTGAAATTGCAATGGCAGATTGACTGGGCAAGACGGAGTAATAGCCAAGCTGTCGGGCAGCTGTGCCTTCTCCCTGGGAGGCGTCCTTGACCTCACCCAGCCCGTGGCTTTGCTCTGGCAGAACTCCAGGAACATCGCCTTCGAGGCCTACCTGATCAAGCCAGACAGCTACGTGGGCCTGAGCTGCACAGCTTTCCAGAAGCGCGAGGCGGTGCTGGGCGGTCGTTCCCCGCGGCAAGAGCGGTATGCCGAGTCCCTGGCGGACCAGCAGCTGAAGTTCCGGTGCACCACGGGCCGGCCCAACATTTCCCTGGCCAGCTTCCATGTCAAGGTGAGGTGGGCAACGGGGAAGCGCTGCGATAGGGTGGAGGGAGCGGAGGAAGGACCCGGGAGGCCCACGCTTGGACCGCCTTCCCCAACCTGGTGCCCTCCAGATGTGTGAGACTACAACACTCATTGGCCATGCTGGCTGGGGATGGTGGGAGTTGTAGTACAACACATCTGGACGACACCAGGTTGGGAAAGGCTGGGCAGTTTCTTTCCTTGTGTGTCCAGACATGCTTTCACCCAAGGTGGGATCGGGTGAGTTTTGCTTTGCTGGGTCCCACCACTGACCCCTTTTCCCCCTGTCCCATCAGAACAGTATCGCTCTGGCCTCCATCCAGCTGCCTCCTGGCCTCTTCTCCCCATCGGTTCCTCCCCGTCTCCAGGCCCCCGAGTGCAAGCTCCAGTTCCTGGTGTTCCGCAATGGCAAGCTCTTCTGCAGCACTGGGAACTCATCGCACCTCGCCGATGATGGGAAACGGCGCAGCGTGGCCACGCCAGTGATCTATGCAGGCACACGTAAGGGCCCTGTTGCTGTGGCAGGGCGGGGAGGGGGCAACGGCTGTGTGGAAATGGGCGGCTGTGTCTGGGCAACGGCTGTGTGGAAAAGGGCGGCTGTGTCTGGAGCTGTGTGGAACAAGGCGGCTGTGTCTGGGCAACGGCTGTGTGGAACAGGGCGGCTGTGGCTGGGCAACGGCTGTGCGGAACAGGGCGGCTGTGGCTGTGTGGAACAAGGCGGCTGTGTCTGGGCAATGGCTGTGTCTGGGGCTGTGTGGAACAGGGTGGATGTGTCTGGCAACAGCTGTGCGGAAAAGGGTGTCTGTGGCTGTGTGGAACAAGGCAGCTGTGTCTGGGCAATGGCTGTATCTGGGGCTGTGTGGAACAAGGCGGCTGTGTCTGGGCAATGGCTGTGTCTGGGGCTGTGTGGATGTGTCTGGGCAATGGCTGTGTCTGTGGCTGTGTGGAACAAGGCGGCTGTGTCTGGGCAATGGCTGTGTCTGGGTCTGTGTGGAGCAGGGTGGATGTGTCTGGCAACAGCTGTGCGGAAAAGGGCGGCTGTGTCTGTGGCTGTGTGGAACAAGGCGGCTGTGTCTGGGCAATGGCTGTGTCTGTGGCTGTGTGGAACAGGGTGGATGTGTCTGGCAACAGCTGTGCGGAAAAGGGTGGCTGTGTGGAACAAGGCGGCTGTGTCTGGGCAATGGCTGTGTCTGGGGCTGTGTGGAACAAGGCGGCTGTGTCTGGGCAACGGCTGTGTGGAACAGGGTGGCTGGGCAACGGCTGTGCGGAACAGGGCGGCTGTGGCTGTGTGGAACAAGGCGGCTGTGTCTGGGCAATGGCTGTGTCTGGGGCTGTGTGGAACAAGGCGGCTGTGTCTGGGCAACGGCTGTGTGGAACAGGGTGGCTGGGCAACGGCTGTGCGGAACAGGGCGGCTGTGGCTGTGTGGAACAAGGCGGCTGTGTCTGGGCAATGGCTGTGTCTGGGGCTGTGTGGAACAGGGCGGCTGTGTCTGGGCAATGACTGCATGGAATCTAATGCAGCTACTCTGTCTCTGAGCATGTGAGTTGAGAGTGCGTATCTAGAAAAAGAGGATGGATTACCCGCTAACATCCTATATGCTAATATCAGACTCATTCTCCAAGTATGGAAGGCAGATGGGGCTTTACACTGGGGAAATGGTGCAGAGGACAACACTCAAAATCGGAACAATCGATCCCCTTTGTAAAATTGACCCTGGAATCCGATCCTAATCGGCCAGGGTATGTTTGCAAAGTCCCCTCACCTCAACTGGAACACACTTGTACATCAGGGCTGCCTGCAGGGAGGAACCATAGCTCAGCGGAAGGGCACCTGCTTTGCCTGCAGAAGGCTCAATCGCCAGCATCTCCATATCCAAGTATCAGGTTGCAGAGGATGGGCAAGGATCTCTCTCTCTCTCCCTGGGATCTTGAGAGGTGCTGCCAATTAGAATAGGCAACCCTGGGTGATGAGGTGGACATCTACTCTGAGCTTCCAGGGTTCTGTGGCTGTGCCCCACCAGCTGAGACGTTATTCCACATCCAGCAAGGTTTGCTGGGCAGCCCCGTTGGGAAGCTTGTTGATTTATTTCTTACATTTATACCCCACCTTTCCTCCGAAGAGCCCAAGGAGGAGTACATGATCCTCCTCTCCATTTGATCCTCACAATAGCCCTGTGGGGTAGGCCATGCTGGGAGGCAGCGACTGACCCAAAGTCAGTTTCATGGCCGAGTGGGGACTAGAACCCAGATCTCCCGTGTCCCAATCCAACACTGTAACCACACCACCACACTGGCTTGTCAGTTGCCTCTGGGCAGACTCCGCCTCTGTTAAGTTTAGCTCGAGCGTTGAAGATTGCCTGCAGCCTTTTTATTGAAGCTTCATTTCGCCCGCCCCCGCCCCCCCCCCCCCAGATGGCTGCGGAGTGAGCAACCTGAGCGAGGCCGTCATCATCACGCTGCGGCATCTGGACGAGGGGACGGACCGCGCAGCTGCTTACTGGGACTTCGACGTGCTGGCTGGCTACGGCGGCTGGAGAGCGGAAGGCTGCCAGCTGATGGGCCTGGAGCCCAACGTCACCACCGTCAGCTGCCGGCACCTCAGCAACGTCGCTGTGCTGATGGTAGGCACCGGGCGAGGCGGGATGCGGAGACCGGGCGCAGCTGGGGTGTGGTACTGGAAGCGTTCCCGAGCACTTTCAGACAGACAGCGTCTCGGTGGGATCGTCCCTTTGTGCGTAACTCATCTGCCCGGAGCTGGCGCCAGGGGTCAGTATCACTGGGCAGCTGTTAATGCCCCATGCCAGGCACTGATACCCTCAAGCCTAGTTGCTGGGGAATATGGGCAGGAAAGTACTGTTACACTCATGTCCTCCTTGTGGGCTGCCCATGGCCACGGTGTGAACAGAGTGCTGGACTCGATGCACCTTGGTCTGATCCAATTTCTTACGTTCTCATGTTATTATGAGTTAGCATTATTACGAGCTTATGAAGTTATTATTAAGATAATCGTCGTTATGAGCTATTATTAAGTTATCATTGTGAGCTTACTACTATTATATTATAAACTGCTTATTGTGAGTCATTTTGAGCTTAGCCCTCTTAAGACTGCGCTGCCGACATTGCGGCCTCCGCCGGAGGCAGAAGATTAAGATCCCCCGTCCCTTTTAGCTCCACCCATCTGCTTTCATTTCTGGCCCGCCCTCCTGCCATGATGCACCGCTGAACCATGTTCTCAAACGCAGGAGCTGAGCAGTTTCCCACGTGAGTCGCAGAGCCCCGCTGAGGTGCTGCATCCGGTCATTTACAGCTGCACGGCCCTCCTCCTCCTGGGCCTCTTTGCCACCATCATCACCTACATCATCAACCACAGGTGAGTGAGTGAGCATCCTCTAGCGCAGTGCTAGGCAAGCCTTTGAAGCCATGGGCAGACTGGTTAATTTGAGAAACTGTCCTGGGCACCACCACAAAATGGCTTTCGTGGGAGGCGTGGCAAAGGATAAGCAACCAGCCCCAAAGGATGAATACAAAGCAGAGCTGGGGGCTGAGCCCCAACACCCTAAACCTTTGACCCCCCGCAGTTTTCAGCACTAACAGAACCCTGTCTCACAGCAAAATGGGGGTGGGGGGAGTGGAAGAGGGAGGGCACCTTGACTGTCACCAGTTTGAGCAAATTCAGCATTGATTTCTCTACATTGTTAAAATTGTTCAGATTGTGAAAATTGCAGAACCTTCTCCTCTTCACCCAAAATGTGCCCCAAAAATGAAAAGACGAAGTTCTCAGAGTTCAGGGAACAGCCCACAGCTCGGCTCATAGACGCAAAGTGAGTCGTATAAAAACCGCTGTACCCCAAGCCCCAAAAAAGAAACGGGTTTCCCAGCGACGGCTATCTCTGCTCCTTCCCCATCATCTGCTACCTGGAGATGCCAGGGACTGAACCTGGACCATCAGGATGCAAAGGGACAGCCCCTCCCCAACTCCCTTATCCACGTCCCTCCTGGTCTCTTTTTCAGCACCATCCACATCGCACGCAAATGCTGGCACATGCTGCTTAACCTCTGCTTTCACATCGCCATGACGTCCGCCGTGTTTGCGGGCGGCATCACCCTCACCAACTACGTGGTCATCTGCCAGGCGGTGAGTATGGCGAAGAGGACCAGGTCAGCCTGGACCTGACGTGCTTCCTGTGGGCACTGTTGATGACTCCATGTGCATATTATGCGGCAATCCTATTTCCCAGCGGTACACTAGCATTGTGCACATGGGGAACACTGCTAGGCCACCTACGACAGCTTCAAGCTTTTAGCGGGCCTGGTGGTGTCGCTTTTGTAACTTGGGATAGGATGTCTCATGGGAATGATGGTATACTAGAACGTAGCATCATTTCCATGGGAAATCCTGTCCCAAATTTCAAAGGAAACTTTGCCAGGCTGCTGAGGCCAGCCAGACCACTCAGCCTTTCTATTGTCATTTAAACACACACACACACTTTGGCAATTTTGTCTTGAAAGCAGGGTAGGGGGCAGAAAAATCTGCAGCCTTCCAAATGTTTCTAGATCAATTTTCATCTTCCCCAACCAGCATGGACAATGCTCAGGGATGATGGACTGGGTGAATTCAGAGAACTTCTGGGTGTGAAACCTGTGGCTCTCTCTATGGTCTTGGACGACAGGTCCCATCAGTCCTCACAATTTGTTCCACAAGGATCAAGTAGTCCGAACATATTGTAAAGAACAAGAGTAACTTTCTGGCCTTGCCTCGCACGCTTTAGTGCAAGTATTGAAGGATGATGCCACGGCCCACTTCAAAGAGAGTCAGGACATGCAGCTGTTAATACAATGCTTGTAGTATATAAAAAGCCACGTGTTAAATTTATAAACTATACAGTGATTTATTTGGATGATTTTAAAATGGGGATGATGGGAGCTGACGTTCAAGAACATCTGGAAGGCTGCAGGTTCCCTATCCAAATATACAAGAGTTGGGTGAATTCCGAGAACTTTCGGGTGTGAAACTCTAGTCCTCCAAATGTTCCCGGACAACAGGTCCCATCATCCCTCATTATGGGCCGCGGTAGCTGGGGAAAATGGAAGCAGAAGCTCAGCAACATCTGGAGGGCTGCAGGTTCCCCTCCCAAAAGTTCTTTGAACCCTTGAAAATTGCCAGCACCCACCTGCTACTTCCATGGGGCATTCATGGCTCCGCGACAGAGATGGTTGGGCTATTCGGCCCAGCCCCATACGAAATCTCAGTCTGTCGAGCAGCCCTGTATGTCTTAAGTTCAACCTCCCCCAGGAGATGTTCATGTCCTGCAATATGTCTGCTCCCCCTCCACCCCAGGTTGGCATTATTCTCCACTATTCAACCTTGTCGACTCTTCTGTGGATGGCGGTGATGGCGCGGGTGATCTACAAGGAAGCCACATGGAAAGCACCCCAGCAGCAGGAAGGGGAAGCACCCCAGCCCGCCCCGCGCCCAATGCTACGGTACAAGAGGAGGAGGGAAGCTGGGCCGTGTCAGGGGGGAGTTGTAAGCCGCAGGGGATAGGGTGGGCTTGGCCTGGGTGGCGCATGAGAAGCCCCACGCCAGATTCAGTGCGGGCCACAGGTCTGGTGCCTTCGGTGGGAGGACTGCCTCTTTTCACCCCGGGGAGAGCAGTGCATCTCCTCGTTCCTCTCTGTGCCGTGCAATGCTTCCTTAAAACATTCTCCCATGCAGGGGACAAGTGCGTCAGTGGTGGCTTTCTTTGTGGTTTCAGGTTCTACCTGATTGCTGGGGGCATCCCTCTAATTATCTGTGGGATTACAGCCGCAGTCAATATCCACAATTACGGGGATCACGACTCCTAGTAAGTAATCTCAATACCTCTTTTTGCATGCTGAGGCATCGTTGATGAACCCAGATGATAAAACTGGCAGCAAATCCTGAATACTGTTTTGTGGGCGGGGGGGGGGGGGGAGCCCTTGGTCTAGAAGCAATTAGTGGGGCCCTCCTCCTGCCCATTCACTTGCCTCTCCCTTGGGACCAATCTGCACCACCTTCCAGAGAGGAGAAGGTTTGCGGACATTACCGCTCCTTTCCCTCGCTCCTCTCCCCACTCACCCTCTTGGAGGAGGTAGGTGAACGGAGAGGAAGAGCAGGGCCAGGAACTCCCAAGCGTTGGCAATGCCACACACACCCCAACTGGGATGTGGGGCTCAGCAAGCACCCAGGGATACCAACCCTTGTTATTAACTTCTCTTTGGGATTAAATGCCCAATCAAGTAGTTAGTTATTTGCAGCAGTTGTGACTGGGTGTGAGTACACATGGCCCAGAGGTGCTGCTGACACTGCCAACAGTGAGTAGTACAAACAGTGGGCTTTTAATCCATTAATTAATTCTAATAAGGAATAGAAGGATGCTTGTCTCATACCAGGTTGGACCATTTGTTCCACCTGATACTTTTCATTTATTTATGCATTCATTCATTCATTCATTCGATTTATACCCCTCCATTCCACCCCAGAAATGACGCCCAAGGCCATTGAAATACCGGTGACTGAATCTGGGATGTTCTGTCTTTCCCTGGCTCGTCCCACTCCCCAGCAATAGGCGTTCAGTGATACTTTATCCCTGAATATGGGGGCCCCATTTAGCCATCAGGATGGCACAAGTGCCCAACTGGGTCTAGGAGTCCAGTAGACTCCCCTGCATCTGGCCTCCTGGACCCTGCTCATGGGGTTGTGCAGACCCATCCGTCAGGGCCTGGCAATGGTCCATTGATGCCTGTAATGTTGCATGAATGGCTGCTTTACAGCTGCCACGTGCATAAGATTGGCTTTGTGGAAAAGCACAAGTAACCCTTTTTACACAAAACAGTGAATCTCTGAAGGGTAGACAGCTGCCAGGCACTCAAGGACAGGTCCTGTAAGGGCTTGGGGGCTCACAAGCAGGGCCCGGGCGGGGGCAGAGAGAGGCAGCTCACCGAGTGAGTGCCCACATAAAACAGAGAAAAGTGAGTCTGTCCACCCCTATTTAGCCATCATGGCTAAAAGCTGCTTTCTTCTATTATTTTTTGTAATTCATGGAAGAAGCGTTTCATCTGTCCTGATTCTGTTGCCAGTCATTTTTCTTAGATTCGTTATTTATTATAGCACTTTTAGATTATTTGTTATAGCACTTTTATCCCGCCTTTTAGCCAAAAAAGGCTCTCAAGGCGGCTTACAAAAATATTTCTTAAGACAGTCCCTGCCCACAGGCTTGCAGTCTAAAAACATGACACAAAAGGAAAGGGATTTGGGAGCGGGGAGAGAAAGCAAATTCCGGCAATAGATTCTTAGCTGCAAAGTTCAGTAGCTGCTTCCTCTCCCTCTCCCTCTCCCAGCGTCATATATACCAAGGCATGATGGTATATCCACTGTCAGGTGGAGCTGGCACAATGGAACGTTATGTGGAAAGAGGGAGAAAAACATTTCTATCCACTTTCTCCAGACCATGCCTAATTGCACAAACCTCTATCAAGTCCCTTACCCCCTGCCTTAGTTTTTGTATGTTTCTTTTTAAATAAACTAAAAGAGTATTACAATAACACACCAACGAAAAACTTATATAAGAATACACCGGAGACAAAATAGCATCAGAAGTGAAACAATCGTCTCGACAGCGCTGTGGGATACAGTGATGCCGATTTCAGTCTTAGTGTCCGTTGCGTATAGCTGTTACAGCCTGAAAGAAACACGTGGCAGGTTTTTACCCTGAAATGTAAAATATTTGCTGCCTTTGGATGCAAACTCGAAGGGGGAAACCTGTACTTTTAAAAGTTTCTCTTTCATCAAGTTTGACACAGGAGACGCAGGCAGGATATCCGTGAGGTCTACGTTGTGTTGTCTCGTTGTGTGCATGTGGATGTGCACATGTGTTTGGATGAAAGAGAGTGTGGTGTCATTTCCCCCTCACCCCACCTTTTTTGCTTTGATCTTCCCCTGGATTAAAGCTTACTGCATTGAAGCTCATAAAGTAATGTTTCTGCAGGCAGCTTTCGTTATCAGGAAAGCTATGGCCTGGGTGTCAAATTCTGGCCTTCTTATGTTCCTAATCTCGTCCTCTGAGGTTCCCCCAAATAGCCAAACGGTCTTCCTCCAGTCCTACCCCATTCACCAATCATTTGGGGGTTACCCAGCTTTTGTGCAGTCCCATCCCCCCCCAGTTATAGAAGACTGCAATGACTCTTGGAAGACTTAACTTACTGACAGTAAGTGCTTTAAGCAGAAAATATACTGGTATTTCTTGCCTTCAGCTACGCCCACCAATGGAATCTGGTCCCTGAGAGCTACTCTGAAATTTAATTCAAACCTTGGGCTGAAAGAGGCTCAATGTGAACCGCCCAGAGAGCTTCGGCTATTGGGCGGTATAGAAATGTAATAAATAAATAAATAAATATGATCCGTAGCATCCCACTGTGCGTAGATGCAAGCCCCTACATATACTCCTCTGGCACTAGACATGCAGCTGTAGATTGGAGGGGAAAGTTCTGAGTGCAGTTTTAGCTTTCTCACCAGTTCCGAGTGCAGTTTTAGCTTTCTCACCAGTTCCGAGTGCAGTTTTAGCTTTATCACCACTGCAACCTGGTCCTCGTAAAGGTGTCCTAAAATCAGCACCACCGTCATTGCATCCAGCCCCAATCAGGGTGTTAGAACAAAGATGCTATAAATCTGCCTCGCTTGACTTCACTGGAACTACTTTCCGCTTTTTAGCCATGATGGGCTCTATCTGAGGTCTCCAACGTGATGCATGTGGGCACCAGTATGCCCACGGACACCTCTCTTGGTGCCTGCCAGGTTCCCTGCCTCTCCTGATTTTTATTTTATTGCATTAGATTCTTTTAAAACCTGAAACAAAATTAACTTGGAGGGCGGCACAATACAAAGCCAAAGGCTGCCGTCCAGCGCCATCTTTACTTGGGTTCGAAAGAAGTGTTTTTGTGTTATGGAGCTCAGAGCCCACCTCTACCTTCTACTTAAGTTCAAATAACTTTTCTTTGAGTCTAACCCATTGTCTTCTGGAAAAAGAGTGTTCTGTGGCTGGCCATGACTGCCATTTTTTTGCATGGGCAGCCCTCCTATGGCAGGCATTTTCTGAGAGCACCCGCGGCGCTCTCTCTCAAAACTCCAAACGCACCCTCTGACCCAAAGAAGTTAGGAACCCCTTATTCTAGTTGCTGTTAGCTTTGGGCTATCGATAAATTTGCTGAATGACTTCTTTCCTATTCTCTCCCCTTCCGCACGCAGCTGCTGGCTGGCTTGTCGGCCGAGCATTGGGGCCTTCTACGTACCCGCGGCGTTCATCTCGCTCGTCACCTGGATTTATTTCCTGTGTGCCGGAATCAGCTTGCAGTGCCAAGCCAAGGACCCCAAAGAGATGCCCAAGCCCCTGGAGACGCGGCAGCGCCTGGGCGGCAGCAGCAACCTCCTGACCGACTCGGGCTCCATCTCGGTCACGCTGAATCCCAGCCCCCATGCCGCCGATGTCGACGGCGTCTACTCCCTGGGGGTGCAGTTCTGGGCCCTTGTGGTCACCCACTTCCTCTACATCACGCTGTGGACATTTGGGGCCCTGGCGGTGTCCCAGCACTGGGTCCTCCTGAAGGTGGTCTTCAGCTGCCTCTACGGAGTCACGGCCGGGGCACTGGGGCTCTTCATCTTTGTCCACCACTGCGCCCGGCGCAGAGATGTGCAGAGCTCGTGGTTTGCCTGCTGCCCGTCTTACAGGAATGCTTTGCCCATGCAAGCCTACGTGCACCCAGGGGTGGGGGTGGAGGACGGCTCGCAGGTCTTCATCGGCTGCAGCCCCGAGGTGGCTCAGTCCATCAAGTCATCGCCTTCTCCCAGCAGCACCGGTTCGGCCCCCGGGCCCTGCAAGCTAAACAACCTGCAAGTAGCCCTCGGCCAGGCCGACGCCAACCCTTTGCCGGCCGCCGGCTACGAGGAAGCGGAGCCTTCCAACAGCAAGAGTGCCGCCCCGGCCAGGTATGCCAACAACCTCCATGGGCGGAGCAGGCACCACAAAAGCAGGACTAAGCAGTATCGGGAAGGGAAGCACCAGCGTCTGAAGGCGTTGCGGGGAGGGCCTTCCTCGGAGCACCCCACCAGCGAGAGCGGGAGCCTCCACAACAGCCATTCGGAGAGCTACCAAAGCAGCCGGAACAGCCCCTTGAACAATCGCCGCCCGGGGGTGCTTCCCAGCCTGGAGTCGGCCCTGACGCCGTCCGACTTGAGCGACGGCAGCGGCGGCCACCAGGTGGCGGACTTTGGCCGGGCGGCCCAGCGGAGGAGCGCCAGCCGGGACAACCTCAAGCACCAGGCCGCTGCCGCCGCCGCGGAAAAAGAGACTAAGAGGCGGTCCTTTCCGCTCAACGCAGCCAATCAGAATGGGGGCCTGAAAGGCAGCAAGTATGACATCAACCTCACTGGCGCCGACAGCGCAGCAGGCATGAAAACGGGTCTCTGGAAGAGCGAGACGACGGTGTAGGAGGGAGGGTCAGAGGGCCAGGCAACTGCAGCTCTGGAATGGGTCCCCCCCCTACCCTGTCAGGCAGGAAGCCGCAAGGCATAGGTGTCTGGCTGCCGGAGCCTACCAAAGAAAGCTTCAGAGGTGGCCATTATGCACTATATATGGGCTTGGGCGGCCATGCTCCTTGCCAGCCTGCCTGCCGTAGAGAGGCAGGGTCACCCGGCACTCGAATGGTAGGGTGGGGAAGTATCTGAGTCCCACGTTGTAGGAACCACAGTATACTCCTCAACCCTGATATTCAGTGCGCCAGGGGCTCTTGCTATTCTTTGTCCCAGGGGAACTTTCGCTCACCTTGGAACGAGCCGAGAGCCTCCGCCGCTCTGAGGTGCTAAAATTGTACGCTGAAAGACAATCATTTGTTCTCGAGCATCCCAGAGCAGTTGCAACCCTATCCTACGCTATCTCTCTCTCTGCATGCCTTTTAGATCCTAGATGCTTTCATATCTCATACCAAGGAAGGCGGCGTCTATAAGCTGAAATCTCTCGTATCGTTATGTACATATGTATAGGCCAGGTTGCTATCCGATGGCAGTGCTCACACACATTTTCGTTAAGCAATCCCTGCCATCTGGAGGAGCTCTCCCCTCCTGGTTAGCTCGGGGCCCATCCACACAGCTGTTTTTGGTTCGTCTTTGATGCAGTGAACGAGCCCGGCCGATGGTGGGGCTGCTGTGAAGTGGTGCTACTGAACCAGAGGCAAATCATAACTGCAGGTGGCACAGCAAAGGCATCATAGCTGTGGTGCTCCTGCATACTTATTCCTTTCCACTCTCTTCTGTGCCCTAATTCACCTGTGCCTGAGGTGCACCTCCTTGGCTTTTAAGTGGGGACTGAATACTCCTCTGTCCAATAAAATAAAACAAATATCCCTCAACACCAGCTCCAGGCCACGGGCTGAATTCGGCCTATCAGGCTGTCCCATCTGGCTCACAGAGAGCTCAGGTGTGCCCCCCCCAAACCTCAGGCCCCTCAAAGGATGGAGGGCGGGCAGAAGTGCAACTGAGTAAAGAGTGCTTCTCAAGGCCATGGCTCTGCCGACTTCGCTTCTCCTTCACTTTCCCTGATGGGTCTGTCAGGGGAGGCTAGAAGCCATTCTCCTTGACACCTCCTTTTTCTAGGTGGAGGGATACATATAACATGTTGGACGAACATTTGATAATGGAAGCTCCCTGCAGGCTGAAGTAGTACAGCCCAGACACAGGCTAATCACTTCCGTGAGAACCAGGTCTACATTTTGCACGTGTTGAACATAAACCTGCAAAGCCTGTCACCGGGGATGACAGTGTGATGAAGGGGGACAGAGGTCCACCATTTTTGGCTGGCCAAACCAAAGAGACTATAGTCAAGAGAAAGGCCAGAGGTGGGGAGAATGGGTGCTGCTTCCCGCAACGCCGCTGCCCAAAGGTGCATGTGGCACCTTTGGGCAACAGGAATCAGCTCTATCAGTGGTTGCTAGTGATGATGGCTATAAGCTACCTCCAGTATTGGAGGTAGGTGCTGGGGAACATGACGGGCATGGTGTTATCGCATGCATGCGCTACAGGTGAGCTTCCCACATGCAGCTGGTTGACTGCTACGTGAACAGAGAATGCTGGACTAGATGGACTCTTGGTCTGATGCAGCATGGCTCTTCTCATGTTCGTATGCTCCCACTCCACCTTTCCTACTCCATGATCAGAGCCCTTCCATCCATGGAATCCAGATCCTGGATCCAACCCAATATGAAGAATGAGGAGCATGAGGCCAAATGGTAGGAAGAAACACATTTAGGAGGCTAGGAGAAAGAAAACGAAGTAGCTGTTCAGGTAAGGTTCTAAGAATCAACTAAAATATCTGAGAGAGACCCCTCGGAGGCTCAAAACAAACAGATCCTTTAAGGATTTGAGGGGAGAGGGCAAGGTGCAGCAGTATTAAACTATGCTTTTAAGCACCTTTGGGGCATTCCCTTTTTTCATGTGACATACATGAAAAAACACCCCCTATTTACCAAAGCTGCTCACTCCTTGCCCAATCTAAACAAATAGTCAGAGGATATTTCATCTTGCAAGCCCAAGGGAAAACCCAGTTGTGAGAACGTGTAATTTTCCAGGCTGGCTCGCCCCAGCTCTGTGATTTCAGAAGCTGTGGAAAGATCAGGGAGTGTCAGAAAATAAGGAAGTTACCAGTCTTGAACTGGTGCGTCACATCTTGACCTAAGCTAGGTTGCATCAGTGCCATCGCCATTATTTTTGTCAGGACTTCTTTTTGTTAAAAGAAACAGAAAGAAACGGAGAGGCCATATCCAAAGAGGACTCTGCCCCTTCACCTTCAAGAGTGATGAGGAATTGATGCCCCACAACAGCAGCCCTGCTGTTCTCTCTTGCACCTGGTCACCTTGAATGTTGAACAATGGACACGGGGTCAAAAATGTTTTAAAGTAGGTCTGTTGTCATAGGTTAGGGTTAAAGGAGTGACCTGAGTTGAAAAGGTTGAAGGCTAGACCAGGGCTGGCAGAAAGTAGATCAGGTTGGAAATTACATCTCTGGATGATCTGTAGTACATCACAAGGGATTCTGACTCCTAATAGTTTAATAATAGCCACTGCAAATGTGTGGTGGGTATCTTTTTCCTATCTCAGTAAAGCTGTTAAGAGTTTCTGATGCACTGTAACTCAGATAGAGATTTGCTCTTTTATATGCAAGTCATCACAGTTCAGGGGTGCAAAGCACTTCATTGGCTCCACTCCCTGAGCTGCTACTTCACACCTGGCTTCAAGACCCCACAAGCCTAAAGTAGCCCATTAGGGGCAAAGGCCTGGCCCTTTTGCTTCATCTTATCCCTCCATTAGTTCTAAAAACCTGGCAGGAGCCAGATGAACTTGTAAACATGTCACAAAGTGACAAGTGGCCTTTAGCAGGAGGCAACACAGCAAGGAATACATCTCCCTCCCTCCCTCCCTTCCACTTGTTCAGCTTTGCTGCCTCTTTAAGTCAATATTTAGCCCTATGGGTTACAGAGCTACCAAATGTTGTTTTTTAAAGCCATATTTAACCATAATGGAGCAAAAGTATCAGCTAAAAAGAAACAACCAATGCTAAAAACCAGTCGTATGGAAAAGCCAGCTCTGAGCTGGGTTTACTTCTCCTGGGAAGCATGTACTATGCAAAGAAGTCTGTTTGTTTGCACGAGGCACTGGGTGAAGGTTTTTCTGTCTATGCCGGATGTCCATCAATTACTGCTGCAGAACTAAAAGGAACCAAAGTTCTGTTCAGAGAGACAGACACCTGTCTGTAATGTACTTATGTCTGCAAAGGCTACATCTTGCTCTTGGGAAAACAAGTTCTTCTCCTGTTTCTCTCTAGCTAGTTACTGATAAACATCTGGACTTCCAGGCGTTAGGGGAATGCTACATAGTATTGGGGATGGCGGTGGAAGAGAGAGAAAAGGTGTGTTATTAATTTAAATCGGTCCTGCTGAACACATTGTGCAATTGGCTCATGCATACTGGCTTAAGTTCTTATGTTCTAACAGACTAGAGTCAGGAACATTGAGTGGGCGATCAAAGGCTGGCTATTGGCAAAGCACTTGGATCATAAAAAATATCACAGCCGAGTTTTTGCAGAACACAGCAAAGCAACTCGCTATAAATTTGGACCGCACAGCGCTGGCTTAAGATCCTTTATTGTTTAGAGAGAGAAGACTCATGAGCTTTTTTGTTCACCCCCCATGAACTAAGATTATGTCCAGATCAGACTGGTGTCAGTAACATTGCCTAGAAGGGGTGTAGGGCTGGCTCCTTTCCTTAAAGCAGATGGAGCCCTGGAAAATGAAGGAGATTGGCACCTTGAGATTCAACAGGTTTTGCGGTATAGAGGACAGGGTGGAAAATCCAGACTGGCCCTTAGAATGCTACCACCATCATCCACATCTTTTATGCATTCCAGCCTGGAAGAGAGGGGGCACACCAAAGTGTTTTTGGAATGTAACACGATCCCCGTAAGTGGTACTTTTCAGTGAATGCAACCCACAGTGCTAGTGGGATCATTGAAGGCATGTCTGATGCAAACACCCCAGTGCATGTGGGTGTGTCCCACAATACCAGTACAACATTTAGGAGGGGGTTGAGCACATAAGAGTAGCACCTGCCACAATTGTACTGCAGCATTTTAAAGGGCACCTTAGAAACTAGAAAGATATTTTCATCTATTTCCCTGCCCAGGCCACTTCTCACCCTTCATAGATCACAGGCAATAGCAAGCAACCCTAAATTTAACAACTCACCTGGTCACCATAGGTGAGCAGGAATTCTATGCAAGTGAGTAAGAAAGCTGATAGAGCAAACCCGTCCCTCCTCTATCCATCCACCAGCCTGCTCAATTTCCATGCCAGCCAAGGAGGAAGGAAAGTATCTTCTTCCGTCACAGAAATCCAGCAGGCTGGCTGGCGGAGGAGGGACCAATGTCTTTGTCCTGTCTCTTACCAGCCCACTTGGTATAAAGCTACTTTTTAAAAAAGCAAAAACAAATTGCAGGCTAGTAACATTTGCAGCCTTATTTGCAAGGCTGAACAAACAGCTGCTATTAAAGCAAGCACAGTCACTAGAGTCACTGTAGCAGCAAGATTGTACTCTGGAAGGGGAGAGAAGAGCTTCATTTTCCCATTAACAAAAATTTCATTTCACTTTCAGGAGTTAAAGTTCTGAAGGGAAGCGAGAAACAAATGCAAACGTGTTATACGAACATATCCGCTATGCAAAAACTCCTTTGATGTCTTGTTTGTTTCCTTGCTCTTACGGCTCTCTACTGGTAACCCAGCTCATTTGAAATCAAATCTACAACGTCCATTCGGGGTGGAGGTGGGGAAAGAAACCCTCTACTCCGAACACAGGGCAGAAAATAAATGGCCTGATGTATTTGGCAGGCCACCATTTGTACTTGTCTGTACAAAACCTACCTCCAAGGAACGGCAAGGCTCATTTTGCCCGCACGGTGTGGTGCGACAAGCCAAACAGACGGGAGCCATAGGCCAACGCTAGGATCCACAGCAGCTCCGAGAGCTGTCATGGAGAGTTGTAGCCATTAAAGGGTTATAAAGCACTTAATCCCTCTCCATCCCCGAATTTTCCAAAAAAACCCGTTCCTTCTCTTTCTCCATCACCTCTATCGCAAGTGCAGTGGCTTGGTAAGTACTTCCCCTCTGTAAGAGTCATTCCTTCTCCTTTCCCGCTTCTATGAAAAATCTTTCTTGGTTTTATACGTATTATATTTAACAAAGCCTAAATCATTTATAGGTCAATACTACAACCCACATGATATTGGCGATGCTAAACTTGCTATATATGCTTGCTACACTGAAACAGTATTATCAGAAAAGCTTTGTATTACTACCCTTCTTTCGTCTGTTTACATTATGAGCAAATGACATATCAAAAACAGAGAGCTCTCTGAGAGACAACTGTGCCAAAGAAAACGTTTAATAGGGTTGGGGGCGGGGGTTGCATTTTATATAAATGAACTGTTTCTAGCAGATGTTTTTTGTTTAATATATTAAAGATTTGCAACATCCAATCAGTTAGCTATTGCTTTTATTTATTTATTTATTTATCATACTTATACCCCGCTCCTCAGCCAAAAAAGGCTCTCAGAGCGGCTTACACTTAGGAAAAAAGACAGTCCCTGCCCTCAGGCTTACAATCTAATAAAGACATGACACACAAGGAAAAGGAGTCAAGGAGGGAGGGAGGGAGGAGAGAGAAAGAAAGAGAGAGAGAGAGAGAGTCCAGCAGGAGCAGGCCCCGATGTTACTTCTGCCTGCTCCTGTCCCCTCGGTCCTTCTTCTTCCCCACAGGGCCAAGATGGCAGTTTGCCCTGTGGGGGGGGGGGGAAGAGTCCAGCAGGAGCAGGCCCCGATGTTACTTCTGCCTGCTCCTGTCCCCTCGGTCCTTCTTCTTCCCCACAGGGCCGAGATGGCAGTTTGCCCTGTGGGGGGGGGGGGGAAGAGTCCAGCAGGAGCAGGCCCCGATGTTACTTCTGCCTGCTCCTGTCCCCTTGGTCCTTCTTCTTCCCCACAGGGCCGAGATGGCAGTTTTCTGCTCCTCTGAAACTTTCACAACCTACACACTTCAGTATCTGGTCAGTTGTAAAGTCAAGTTTTCCTGAAGTCCAGCAGCGATGCAGTTTAGCCATCGTTACACAGCAGTTCATGGATTTATATGCCCATCAACAATCCAAATAATAAAACACATCAGATCTGTCATTCCCATGTGACCAAGAAATCTTGTTCCTCAATAGTGGGGGGGGGGCAGTGGGGAGGGAAATTAAACACCCCCATTAATCAGAGAGAGAATGGATTGACTCACCACCTACCTCTGGATGTTGGTATGATGTCCAGGAACAAACATTTATGGCATCTCTCTCCCCATGAAGGATTGGAAACGTGATCGAGGCAAATCAGATTTAAATCCACCTCGATTAGGACTATGCAGGAAAGCTATTCTTGAAGTAAATGTTAGATCTCAGCCAATGCGTACCGAGGATTTCTACAGTTAATGTTCTAATATGAAGCTGTTCTATAGTCTTCATAGACTCTCCCAAGTATGGGTGGCAGAAGGCAGTGTTATTTGAACATCAAGGAAAGGAGAGGAACCCCTCAAACTGAAGTGGGTAACTTGTGGCCCTCCAGATATTCTTAGACTGCAAGTCCCATCATCCCTCAACATTGGCTATGCTGGTTGGGGCTAATGGGAGTTGCACTCCAACAACATCTGGAGAGCCACAAGTTGCCCCCCTCACCGCCCTAAAATCAGGATGGAAACAGCTGTGGGACTCTGGGCCCCAAGAACAAGGGACCGAACCTGCACCGTCATTGGTCACATGCCTCTGTGAATCACTTGCAGCACGGAGGGTGTCTTAGGCAGGCTTGAGCCTTGCTGAACATCTCCTTTTCTTCTGGCGTCCGGATATACTGCTCTATCTCACTGTCTGAAATTGGCTCGTCCCCAGTGATCGCAGAGCTCTCGGGGCCCGGATCGGCAGCCCGCAGCTTCTTTGCGGGGTTCAGGACGCAAGGCGGGAGCAAGGGGAGCCGCTCTCTGCTGCGTTTCCGCTTCTCTCCCGCAAGGGAAGCCGTTGCTACTGCTGCAGCCCCTTCTTCTGTTAGTTGCGGAGGTGCTGCTGCTGCTGAGCTTTCGAGATCGCAAGCTTCCACAGTATCCACAATGCGGAAGGCGGCCTGCAGGAGCACGCGGCGATGCCGCAGCAGGTCCCCAATGTACTTGGCCACGGTCTTCCGGTCCACCTTGAGCACTCGCAACCAGCCCAGTTGGGAAGCCATCTGAAGGAGGATGCTATGCAGTTCTTTCAGCCTCTGGTGGGCTGGCCGTGGTGTGTCCATCCCGGCAAGTTTGCAGAACTGGGAAAGGGTGCAAGTGAGGCGATCGACGGGCCGCAGGGACTGCCAGGCCAGGAAGGCCGATGCCGTCATGATGGGGATGGGGTGCCGGCCAGTCACCAGCCACGTCTCACTGGCAAGCTCCACCATCTGGACTGTCCTTGCCACCAGCTGCTCCTTGTCCTCCAGAAACTTGGTCGGGATGCTGGCCGATGTCTGGAAAAGCTTGAAGCTGGAAGGAGAAAAACATGCCATTGACACGGAGCACTTGGCCTGAGAAGTGGCGGGGGATGTTATGAGCAAACTGCAGCATTCTAGGAAGGGAGAATGGACAGGGATGGCTCCATTTTCTAGCATGCCAGAAAGGCAAGCTGGTACATAAGCTGCAAAGGCAAGCGTCTTCTCGTAACAGCACCGAGTGGCCAGGACTGTATATCCTCTACTGGTAAACGAATGCTTAAGCCTCTTTGGGGCTAGTAGCTGCTTTAAAGTTCTGCCTTTACACTGTGCGATAAATACTCCTCATACTTCTACAATAATGGGCAGGACTTCTGAGAAACATAGAATTTAGTAACAAGCGCTGAGAACCCCCGCTGCAGGGAAAAGCTTGAGACTGCCGTCCTTTTCAGAACCACATTAGGGGGGAGCAGAAATGAGCCGGTTGGTCCCATTCCACCCCTTGTGTCCTTGTCACCCATGCCAACAGTCCTCATTGCATTGGAGGGATAACTTCTGCAGCTGGGAGGCTTCTCAAGGTTACCCCTCCAAGGCCTGGAGGGCTTTGGGGTGGCTGAGAAGGACATGAGAGATAGGGCTGGGACCAATGGGTTTGGACCCTGCTCTCCCCTCATGGTTTAGGACCCTAATTGCACACCTACCCTGAACCTCTTCCTCTTCCAATTGCCTTGCCAAATGAGGTGAAGCAGGTGAGCACCCAAGGCGGCTTACATGGTCCTCCTCCACTCCATTTTATCCTCAGAGCAACCCTGTGAGGCAGTTAGGCTAAGACTAACTGGCTCAAAGTGACCCAGTCAGATTCATGGCCAAGTGGGGACTAGAACCCAGATCTCCCAAGTCCCAGTCTGATGCTCTTAACGACACCACCACACTGGGGGCTTTGCTAGACCTACCTTAATTCCGGTGGTGAGGAGGGGCCAGCCTGTGCTAGAAGTAGTGCGGGCTGTCGCTCCTTTCCACACGTCAGACGCAACAGGGTAAAGGAAAGTCCCGTCGCATCCTCCATTTTGTTCGAGCCTTAAAGGGCCAGCGGCAAAGGTAGGTTTTTTTTTATTAAAAGCAGGGTTCCCCGCCCCCCGATTCCACCCCCCGTGATCTCCGATTCCACACACACACCTGGCGATCTCCAGTTCCCCCCATCCCCCATGGCTCCGATTCCCCCCCCTCATCTCCCCAACCTGCCCTGATGGCCACAGCACACCAGGCTAACCCTTCGTCTAGCAAAGGTCTGGCTCTCTTTTAAATAGTTGATGCCTTTTAGTCTGGGCCTCCCAGTTCAACATGCATATTTTGATTGTACTTTAATTTTGATAGCTTTTATTTTTATATTGCATTTTAATTTGTATTCTTTTTGTGAGCCACCCAGAAAACTTGTGTTATGGAACAGCTATACACATACAGAGTTTCCAGGAAGTCACCCATCCAAGCACCAACCTGCCCCAGCTGTTTAACTTCAGCAAGGTTGCTGTATCATCTGCATTAAGTCTATGCCCTGGGACCAATACACTACAAAGCCTATATGATCATAGCAAATTCCATCTCTGAAACGTTCCATATTTCCTCAGGAACTACACACCAACTTTCAGAAGAGTATCAGGAAAAGGTTAAAAGTCCAACATACCTATTGAGGTGTGTTTTTACCAGATCTATCAAGCTTAGAGCAGGCACATCCAGGGCCAGTTCCTTCAAGAAGCGCAGGTAAGTTGTAGCAAACAGCTCTTTGTCTGCATAAAGTAGCAAGCAGATTGTGCCCATGGTCAGGGGCCAGTTGCGCTGCCGGCAGGTCACAAAGACGCAACAACCCACGATCATCTCCTTCTTCTCCAAGCTGACGAAAGCAAAGCAGGGGCATTTCATTGCCTGTTGGTAATAGGATATAGCTGTATCTTCAAATGGAGAAGGAAGCCGGAGGACTTTGCAAAGATCCCGGACACGCCTGATCCCTGTGGGGGAAAATATCGCACTGGTGTTTAAGAAGTATTTTCATACTCACTTATCAGTGATTTTCCATATGTGGGGCAGGCCTTCCCCTGTACGAACCGACCCATACAATGAGATCACCTACTGGAGTGATGTGAAGCACTCACCTCGCTGCACACAGCGGCTCAGTTGCTCACTCTGACCAGTACTGCGTGAATATGCCACTTCTAGATAAAAAAGACACACACACACATTAGACAAAGCAGCTTTGTTCAGAACCCACAAAATGTACAGATTTTAAAATCCTTAAATGATATAGGCCCAAATCACAACCCTGGGAACCCTCTGTGTTCCTCCACTGCTTGGTATCCCTCAATATGTCAGCAGGTTACTGTACCACTGCTGGATATGTGGAACTCACTTATCCAGATATTCCTTTGTTCTTCCTATTGATTCATCTCTTCAAAATAAATCCAAAAAATAAGATCAGGAGAACAAAGTTGTTGTCCCTTCCTGTGTAAAAATGAATTCATATTTTTATGAAAGCCAATTACTTTCTGTAAGGACTTCTATATAAACACAACTGTTAGCATTGCTGCTGCTATTATGTTCACATAAAAAGTTCCCAGTTTACATGCACCTTAAACCACTGGATGTGCTAAAGCCAAGAATGGATTCTAATGGTAGGGAAAAATAGTTTATGCAAAGTATTTATACCCATTTTTGTCTTGATTCCAATGCAACTAACACTAACCATTGAAACTATTGAAAACATAATAGAAAAGCAATTGGAAAACACATAGGCAAGTACAGTAGATAAAAATGAACTATAGAAAGAGTGCCAGAAGACTAGTCAAAGACTAGTTAAGCCTACTGAAAGAAAAGGGTTTTCAGTTGGCAATGAAACACCACTACAAAGAAGGCCACGTAAATCTTCTGAAGCAGTAAGTTCCACAGCCTGATGCTCTAGAAGAGGCCCTTTTCCTGTTCCTTGCAATTGCATCTCAGATGCAGGACATGTAGAAGGGCTTCCACTGGTGACAGGAGCAGGCAGGAAGAACCATATGAGAGGGAGCTCCTTCTAGCTATCCTGATTTCAAACAAGGTAGGGCTTCAAAGTCCTTTGAATTAAACTTGGAAAAAGGCCAATAGACAGTGAAGTTATTATAATAATCGAGTCATATTCTCATAACTCACATGTTCTGGCTCCAGCCAAAACCTTTGCTACGGCATCAGAACAGCATCTGAAGTTTCTGAACACTTTTCAAAAGCAGCCCCATATAGAACTCATTACAGTAATCAAACTTTGACGTAGCTAAGGTAGGTGTGTCCATGGGCAGGTCCAACTTCTCCAGGATCGGACAAAGTTGGCTGGCCAGCCTAAACTGCACAACCACACACCTAACCACAACCACAACCTGAAAATCCAAGAATAAAGCTAGATCTAGGCACACTCCCAAACTGCAAACCTGTTTTTTCAAGGGGGTGGTGGAACCCCATTGTTGTTTAGCCATGGAAAATGTTGCCCAGAAACATTGCGGAGTTTCCTTTCTTGAGGAAATTTCAAGAAAAGGCTGAAATAGTCCACATCAAGGGCACTTTCATCTATGAAGTAAACACCATATATTACAATAAGCCTTAATTCTAAGTACATTTGCTTAAGGCTGCTGCATAACTTTGCCCCTTCCGTTGCTATTTAGGACAACTCAGCTCTTAAGACACCAGGAATTTTGAGCAATATAAGCTTTTCTCCAACTCACCTTGTAAATGCTCTTCATCAGCAAATGTGGTCGTGAGAAGTCCTTCAGTCAGAATGAAGCCACAGTTTGCACACACTAGCTGATTCTGTGCATAATGAGAGTCCTCTACAATTTCCAAGGAGCCACAATCTGGACACTTCTTCTGGCTTGACATTTTAGCAGCCTGAAAGCATAAACCAAGTCCACAGCTAGAACCCTCCTTTGAAGTGGTCACTGAAAAGGTTCAGTAGCATCAGTATATATCCATTGGATTTATTTTACCTTGGCATTTAGCCAAGGAGCTCAAGGTGGAGTATATGGTTCTCCCACCCACCCCAGTTGAGACAGGTTGTATCAACTTGGCCAAGTGGAAAAACTCAAAACATGACTCAGGAGTGAGCATGCTGCCAGCAGACTGAGAGCTAGCCCAAGGTGACTAGCTCAATGAGCTTGATCTCTACTGGGGTCTCCCGCAGGGCCAGCCTTACAATTAAGCAAGAGAAATAGAGAGCAGCAGTGACAAAGGCTGGAAAGAGTAGCATTTTTTCTGCCCCACCCACCCAAAGGGCCCACCGCTGCTTAGCCGGCCACTCTCTCCCTCCCACTGCCACCTCCCTCCCTAGCTGCCTGCTTTCAGATGCCTAGCTGGCAGCTCCCACCTTCTGAGTAGTTTAGCAAAATGTCCCAGCTGGTGATAAAGGGAGGAGAGGGGAACTGTGAGACACTGTCACAGCACAGAAGGGGGCTGCCAGGAGCCGTGGGGAGAGGGCACTGGGAGCCAGGGAGGGAGAGGGCACTGGGAGCCAGGAGCCGGGGAGGGAGAGGGCACTGGGAGCCAGGAGCCGGGGAGGGAGAGGGCACTGGGAGCCAGGAGCCGGGGAGGGGGAGGGCACTGGGAGCCAGGAGCCGGGGAGGGGGAGGGCACTGGGAGCCAGGAGCCAGGGAGGAGGAGGGCACTGGGAGCCAGGAGCCGGGGAGGGAGAGGGCACTGGGAGCCAGGAGCCGGGGAGGGAGAGGGCACTGGGAGCCAGGAGCCGGGGAGGGAGAGGGCACTGGGAGCCAGGAGCCGGGGAGGGAGAGGGCACTGGGAGCCAGGAGCCGGGGAGGGAGAGGGCACTGGGAGCCAGGAGCCGGGGAGGGAGAGGGCACTGGGAGCCAGGAGCCGGGGAGGGAGAGGGCACTGGGAGCCAGGAGCCGGGGAGGGAGAGGGCACTGGGAGCCAGCAGCTGGGGGGAGAGGGCACTGGGAGCCAGGAGCCAGGGAGGGAGAGGGCACTGGGAGCCAGCAGCTGGGGGGAGAGGGCACTGGGAGCCAGCAGCTGGGGGGAGAGGGCACTGGGAGCCAGCAGCTGGGGGGAGAGGGCACTGGGAGCCAGGCACTGGGAGCCAGGCGGCAGAGGCAGCTCGCTTGAGGCGACAGCTTCGGTTGGGCCGGTCCGGTCCGGTCCGGTCCTGGCCTGGCCTATGAATTCTAGTCCGACCCTGTAACCACTACACCACACTGCCTCACACTAAACCGGTTATGGCCTGTAACGAAGGCCGTGGGCATTATCAATTGCAGGGGCCAGCCGAGCAGACCACCTCCTCCATGGTCTAAAGCTGAGGCTTAACAGCGTTAACGTACCTTGCTTGGGAACCACCACGCGAGAAGGAAGCCGCCGGCTTACAATCAACGGCGGGCGCGGAAGCGTGTCTTCCCGCTGCTGCAAGCCCGGAGAGGCCGGCTCCAACACCGCCAGGACTCTCCGTTTCTCTGCTTACCAACCTCCCTCGCCCCGCTCCGCGTCTTTCTAAAACCGGAAGGAGCGCGGGGGACTTTTTTAAACGTGGGACGCGCTTCCTCCGCACAATCACCATGACAACGGGGCAAGCGTCGGCGTCGCGGTCAACCCCTAAATGTTCCCCGTAGAGAAACAGACAGCGAAAGGGAAAGGTTCCTACGCGAGTGCAGCTGGCCCACCACTCATCCGACGCATGTTAAGACAAAAAATCCTACAACTCCCAGCATTACTTACCCAGCGTGGCTGGTTGGGGAATGCTGGGAGTTGTAGGACTTTTTTTCTGTCTAAACATACATATGATTACGCCCTAACTCTTTTTCTCGAGAATTTATTCTAACATTTCGGAGGGTGGGGGGTGAACGTTAGGGACAGAAATTTTGTGCAGTTTGGCATATTATTATTTATTTCATTTCTCCTCCCTAGTAAACAAAGTTTACAACAAACCACAGGACAATAAAATGCAGCATTAAAAATAGAGTGTAAAATACAATATAAAATTTTAAGTATCCAAAATGTAAAACAGCAGAAAACAGTTTGAATGAAATACTAGACCTGTGCAGATAATTGGCATAAATACCCTATTTATTATATGCCAATAAATGCCTGGGAGAAGATATGGAATTTAAGAAGGAGCAAGACTTTCTTTCTCGTATATCTGCAATTTGCAAAACAGAGATAAATCCTTAAATCAAGGGAAAGATGATAGACTGGACATATTGACTCCAAATGGCCTAAAGCAATCTGGGAATTTCCCCCCACAGCTCTAACATTCTGTAACTGTCACCCTGGAGGGGTCTGTGTGTCGGGAACATTTGACAGAAATTAAAGAATATATATTTATCTCTGTTTTGCAAATTGCAGATATACGAGAAAGAAACAGTCTTGCTCCTTCTTAAATTCCATATCTTTACATGGTTTCGGGGCAACTTTTGGAGCTTTCTATATTTGTCCCACCTTGTCATATGTGTCTGGTGAGTTTGGTTGATTTACCTCACTTGGAAGCTGCCGTTACGGCCCATTTTGCCCAATACAGAATTTTGCTCGGAATGTGGTTCCGGGGCAACTTTTGGAGCTTTCTATATTTGTCCCACCTTGTCATATGTGTCTGGTGAGTTTGGTTGACTTACCTCATTGGGAAGCTGCTGTTATGGCCCATTTTGCACAATAGGGACTTTTGCCCGGAACGGGTATCGGAACGTGGTTTCGGGGCAACTTTTGGAGGTTTCTACATCTGTCCCACCTAGTTATGTGCGTCTGGTGAGTTTGGTTGACTTAACTCATTGGGAAGCTGCCGTTACGGCTCGTTTTGCACAATACGGGCTTTTGCCCAGAACGGGTACCGGAACGTGGTTTCGGGAAAACTTTCTGAGCTTTTTATATTTGTCCCACCTAGTCATGTGCATCTGTTGAGTTTGGTTGACTTATCATATCTGGAAGCTGCCGTTACGGCCCGTTTTGTGCAATATGGGCTTTTGCCCGGAACGAGAAGTGGCCATTCCGGCTATCCCATTCTGTTCTGGATGTTGTTTGGGGAGTTCTGGGGTTAATAGTGATATAATATTGCAATGGTTTTAGTCCTAAATTATTGTTCCCAGGTGTTGCTAACACATGCCACTGTTTTTGGTATGGTTTTTTAATATAATGGGGTCGTTCCGGCCTGTTCCGTTCTGTTCCAGCTTTTACACCGTTCCATTAAAACATCAACAACTGTAAAACCCAACATCTTAAATTCACTGCGACTTACTTCCAAGTAACAGATCTGAGGCTTGCAACCCAAATCCAAGGAGGTGGATTTTTGAAGGGTGATTTTTTTGGGTGGGTGTGTGACTTTTTATTTCCTTTCTCCCCTCTCTCCTTCACCCCCTCATCCCCCACTCGCTCCCTCCCTCCCTCTTGTCCCCCACAAAACTCTCTTTCTTCCCCCACAAATAACCCAGCAGCTCTGCCCCGCACTTACCCTAAAGGTCTGACCACAACCAGCCAAGCTCACCAAACTCCTTTGCATGGCATGGGACTCAGGTAGCCTGAGGAGAGCACGTGCACCTTTCCTCGCGGTTGTTCCTCTTCTACGCAGCCGCAGGCGCAATAAGGTGAGTCACGGTGAGTGACTCTGATGAGTCTGTGGAGGAGCGGTGATGCTCTGGAAAAGGTGCCAGATGGATGTGTCTTTTTCTCTGCTGCTGTCGCTCCACTGAACAAGGCACCATTTTGGAGGTCAGAATTTCTCCGGCCAGCTGGACCAAGAATCCAGGATTCTTGCCCAGCTGGTCGGGACATTTCAGAATCTCTTGGAAATCGGGACATTCCCAGTTTTCCAGGACGTATGGCAACCCTACGCCACACACACACTGCAAATAGGACAATTAGAACCTGTGCATAAGCACACAAGAGAATGAAACCCGCTATTATGAAGAATTGTTTATGACTGAGGGAGGCATGAACCAGCAGATGGCACTCTGACTTTACACTTCCCCATCTCCCTAGCCAGAAAGCTGGTCAGCAAATGTTGCTGCATCGCATTTATATAAGCCTCTAGATTGGACAAAGGTGTTAACCAGCTTTGATCTGATTGATGTTCTAGTAGTTTGTTGTTGTTTATTCGTTCAGTCGTTTCCGACTCTTCGTGACTTCATGGACCAGCTCACGCCAGAGCTTTCTGTCGGCCGTTGCCACCCTTAGCTCCCCCAAGGTCAAGTCTGTCACCTCCAGAATATCATCCATCCATCTTGCCCTTGGTCGGCCCCTCTTCCTTTTGCCTTCCACTTTCCCTAGCATCAGCCTCTTCTCCAGGGTATCCTGTCTTCTCATGATGTGGCCAAAGTACTTCAGTTTTGCCTTTACTACCATTCCCTTAAGTGAGCAGTCTGGCTTTATTTCCTGGAGTACAGCTGCAACAGGCATAGTGGAAATCAGGCCGTCTCTCTCTCTCCTACACTTACCTCTGATCATTGCTTATTTATTAAATATCCATTATAATATTGGCAGGGCCTGAAGGCACATGAGGCAGCCGCTTTGCTGAAGCTAAGTAGGACTGGATCTGGTGATTGCTTTGAGGGGAGACCACCTGAGAATCCCATATAGCCACCTGGAGCTCTACAATGGAAGAAAGTTGAAATATAAATGTAATAAATAAAGGAAAGGTTGGAGATTAACTCATGGACCTCCAGATGTTGGATGCCAATTCCCATCAGCCTCAACTTGAGCAGGGGGTTGGACTCAATGGCCTTATAGGCCCCTTCCAACTCTACTATTCTATGATATAAACTGCAGTCCAACAACATCTGGAAGGCCACAGGTCTCCCACTCCTGTATTAAACCTGATCTGGGATTAAATGTTTGTGAACATAAAAGCCATGGTGGATCAGACCAAGGGTCCATCTAGACCAGCATTCTGTTAACACCAACCAGCTGCCCACAGGAAACCCACAACTGCACCCTCCTGCGCATGTTCCTCGGGAAGTGGTGTACATAGGCATACTGTTTCTGATACCATACAGCCATTGATAGTCTTCTCCTCCAGGAATTTGCCCAATCCCCTTTCAAAGCCAACCAAATTGGTGGCCATTGCTGTATCTTCTGGAAGTGAATTCCATAGTTTTAACTATGAGCTGTGTGAGGAAGTACTTCCTGGGATGATCCTGTGTTTTCGTATCATGAGAGAGGGAGAAAAATATTTCCCTATGCACTTTCTCTACACCATGCATAACTTGATACACTTCTATCATGTCTCCTCTTACTCGCCTTTTTTTCTAAGCAAAATACCCTAGCTGTTGTCTTTCCTCACAAGGGAGTTGCTCCAGCTCCTTGATCATTTTAATTGCCCTTTCTGGCACTCCCCCACCCAACTCTTGTACTTGTGCAGTTCTTTGGATGTTAAACTTACTTTGTAAAAATTGGAACAGCTATGAGATCATCTTACGGGTTTTTTTGCAAGAATAAGAATATAACACACAATGCAATTAAAAGTGTAATAGTCATAACTTCTGTGCGATGGAAAAGCTGTCTCAAGCATCTGGCAGTGTGTGTGTGTGCCTGGGGCAGAGGGGCGATTGGACAGATAACTCTCCTTCCCTCCTAGCAATATGTTCTATAGGAAAAGTGGAGGAAGAAAGGAGACCTTTTTGCAAGTGATCTTCTTTTCATGTATCTCGATTTCAGTGGAACATAGTCCTAGATAGTTGCCACAGAGTTCACACACCCAAGAATACTACAAATATGTTTATTGTTAATAGTGGAGACGTATGCATGTGTATATTCTAGTGGATATATACCAGCCTTCTATACAGAACTGAATATCAAGAATCTCAGTGCTCTTTTTTCCTTAATGAACCTCTATCTCTTATGGCTATGAAAGTAGGTATAAAAGGGGCCAAAAATTGCAGGGAGCTATGATGGCCTATTCACAACAATCCAAAAGCAACTGCTGGAGCGTGATTGTAGGAGCACACTGTGTCCTCGAGCTTTGATAATATAAAAGTTTCCACTTTTTTTTTTAACTTTTCATTTTAATATGGTACTATTTAAGATAATTCTGCCACTAGATGGCAGTGTCTCATTAAACACAATGGAGCCTTTTCTAGAAGGGAAATTTTGAATTCAAAATCACATGGTCACGTGTAAAGGAGCGTGTTGTGATGGTGGGAAGACTGTGGAAGACCAAAGCCCCAGTAACGCTGCAGGATTTTTCCACTGTGTAGAGAAACTCTCTCTTTCTATTCTCTTTTTCTCAGTCTCTTTCCCCTATGTTTCTCCTGATCTTTCTTCCCTTAACTCTCCCCCACCACCCATGTACAGCAATAAGTCTTGGAAAAAAGGTCCCGTTCATGCAAATCAGCGGAGCTCTGAGATTTGCGTCAGTATGATTAATCTTTATGGGTGGGCGGGAGACCCAGAAGCACCCTAAAAAGAGCCCAAAGTGTACCGAGTATATTCAGTGGCCACAGAATAATTGTTAATTGTACTGGGGAATGAAATAGATCATCATGGAGGAAGACACAGCAAGCTGCCCAGCTACCACAACAATCAGAAACATTCCACACTGCAACACTTTTGTCGCACTTATAGTTGCCTAACAAAGAAGCAGTTATTACAGGCCTGTCTCCAGATGTTATTAATGGGACAGATATATAACAGCTTGTGCTTGCAACTCAACAGGTGACGTTCTCTGAATGGCTATAAAAAGCTGCCCAAGTGCTATCAGGAAGGGGTTAGGATGCTATGCCAACAGCTATTATATAGGCATGAAATCATTACAGCACACTAGGTTTCTGAGTCATGGGGCGGGGGGGAGAGGGGGACTGTCCTGACCTTGATAACTCGGCAACAACAGATTCCCATTATGACTGGCTGAAAAGATTGGATTGGAACACACTTATCCACCTTCATCTAGTTTTCCATCCACCTACCCACACTTGTTACTGAATATGTGAATTCATCATTACATGAGAAGTTTTATATTGTCATATATATATATATATATATATCAATCAGATTATTTTTGTATTGAGGATGCTACAAAGCAGAGCGTTAGTATTGTTATAGTAAGATAGTAAGATACAAGTTTTGGATGTCACAAATGCTACCACCTTTCAAAAACAGAGGAATTTGGTCATCATAAACTGAAGGAGTTTCTATTTGGAGAGTTTCTTAAACAATGTTATGGAGACGTCATGAATCATAGTGGTTGCTTCCCACGCCCTTCTGTCTCAGTGTTGCCAGGTCAGGTGAAGCACAATCCCTTCTTGCTCTGCCAGTTTGCATCACAACTATTTCCAAATTGGCTTTGGGGCATTCCAGCAGTTATGCTTTACGTCACAGGGGAGCTATAAGCACTTGATGGGAAACCACGGGTCAACTGACACAGGACTTCACACCTATGCTATGCTGATTTTAGTCACCGTCAACAACTTTTTGATCTGAGCTAGTTTTTGTGGAAGCATCTAGCACAGCCTTCCCCAACCCGTTGCCCATCAGATATTTTGGGCTACAACTCCCAGTATCCTGACCGCAGGCCACGGTGAGCTGAAGTCCAAAACTTCTGGAGGGCACCAAGTTGGGGAAAGCTGATCTAGAAACGAGTTTTGCTGGCAGAGTTTGTCAAACTGTGAAATTAAGGGTTGAGAAAAACTGCAACTGGCAAAGCCCTAAAGAAAAATATGAGGCTTCACTAGAATCCACAAGACATTCCCTTCAATCTGCCCCTTACCAGTAAATAGCACATTAGCTCAGATTGATTTCCACATCATAGAAATTTCAGGGGAAGGAGTCTACACCTAGTTCCTGCTGCATACTCTGGTACAGGGCGGGCCTTATACATTTGTCTTCTGGATTTAATAACATTGAGAAGAGTCCTACCTCACCAAATATTCTTTCATCATTTATAAAACAACCTCCATGGGTTTGTGGACAGCACTCACACACCCAATCCTATCTTTATGACAGCTGTGTTAGATGGCGCTTGTGCAAGTGAAGCCTTGCCATAAGAGAGTGTATGCTGATATGAAAGAAGAAAAAAGGGAGAAAACACACCCCCAAAGGCACTGGTTATTGAATGGTGCTATATAGGCATAGGGATGGATCCAAACTATGTTAGCTGAACTTAGTTGAGTCCTAGTGAACTCAAGGGACAAGTTGGACATCACTTAACTTCAGACTCATTGATTTCAATTGGAGTTAAATTCTGACTCAGTCTGAATCCAGCCAGTAGCAAAGCAAAGTGGTGGAAAAAGACAAGCATATCAAAAGGGAAGAGATGGACAGGTGAAATAGAAAGACAGGTAAGATCGCACATGTGTAATGTCCTTGAAGGCAGGTGGGGAGGAGAACGTAGCGCATATTGGAATTTGCAAAGCAAGATCTTTGCTGCAGACCTCTGATATGTGGAGAGTATTTAGCCACTAGATATATAAACCCTGTGATCACAAACTGCAGTTATTAGAACCGCAGACAGTTGAAGGCTAAAATCCAAATTCATCTGTTAAACTAGTTTTAGGTCTGAGATTTGGATCTGCCTGCTATCCTTGTCCGGCATTCCCACCCTTCTACCTGCTGCCAATAGTTCAATATAATTGTACACAGAAACAAAAACCAGTGATGCCTTGTATAGAGTTTCAACTTCCTACAGTGGGGTAGAAAAGGTGGTAGTGGCGGAAGAAGGTGATTAAGTTGGAGAAGGCTATCAATGGCTACTAGCCCTGATGGTTATGTGCTACCTCCAGTATATGAGGCAGTAAGCCTGTGTGCACCAGTTGATGGGGAACATGGGTGGGAGGGTGCTGTTGCACTGTGTCCTGCTTTGTCGGTCCCTGGTCGACAGCTGGTTGACCAGTGTGAACAGAGTGATGGGACTAGGTGGACCCTTGGTGTGATCCAGCAGGGCTCTTCTTGTTCTTATGATTAATGTAGGATAGTTTTCATGCGCTTTCCAGCCTGATTATTCAATGAATCCTGACGAGTGTCTACTTTCCACTGGTCAGGGACCATCATCATGCTTATTATACAAGCCAATCTCCTGATAGAAATTTATAGTGCATCTAATGCACTTTCCTTTTGCACTTTGGAATCACTGTTATGAAATCCAGTCATTACACAGCAGAAATTCATTCTATACCCATTGACTAGGGAACTGATCTGATAACGCTAGCAAATAATGTGTCATTACATACACCACATCCATCCCTTTTTTAAACTTTTATAAAAATGCGTAACACAACAATTCATATAAGCTTAAATAACTTTATTTTAACTTTTCATGAGGCTGAAGGTTTTTGTATAAAAACCAATAGCATAAGTACCAAGAGTAACAAGGTAGAAAATATAAACATACATTCAGATCCTTCAGTAGTAAGCATTGGGCAAGTGAATGTACAAGGGGAGGCGAGCTATCCCTTTGACAACACACTCAGCATTTCTATGTCCAACTTGTAAGTCACAGATACTGAATAGAAGGCACAAGTTGAAGGACACTATCCTAATTGTCTGTTGCTCAAAACTCATCAGATCTTCGTATGAAGGAATAGTTGCCTGACTTTGTCCAGTGGTTCCTTTGCATGTGATACAACATGACAAGCAGTCCACTAAAGTCCATAATCGCTGGACATTTTAGATGTTATAAATGAGGTTTCTACAAACCACTGAAAACCTGCCAAGCAGAATCCCTACTGAAATAACCAATATCATTTCAACAGCACGTAGCTGCATTTTAGAATAATGTGAACTCCTTATTTGTTGCTAGAGAGCCATTCCTAATGGGAGCGGTGTTAAAGGAACTAGCCGCGCAGTGCTTTGCGACCATGACTACCAGGCATACTGTTTTCCAGTACAAGCCTTTCCATAAAATATTTATTTCCAAAACAAGCAGGCATGCAGCATTGCGCTATGGCTCCAGCAGGACCAAAAGAGAGAAACACATGCAGTCCTATGTATATTTAGATGGGGAAAAAGTTCTACCACTGGCTGGCTAGCTGGGAAACACTAGAGTCGTACGACTTTTCCTGTCTAAACACGCATAGGACGACACCTTGAGACATTTAAAGCTTTAAAAAGTAATTTAATTATTTAAAGGTGTTTTTAAAAGATGACCCCAAGCATTTAAATGTTTGCTTTACACGCAAAATGTGCTTTCGACAGTACCTCTCCAGTTATCATGGAGCCAGAGGTATGTGGAAGACTCTGACAACGTTAGATGTGGCAAACAGTTCTTGTCCTTGCAAACATCTGAAATCATTGTTCTAGCTCTACCATTTAACTGAGGCAAAAGGGCAGCCTCAGTCAGTGGATTTCATCGACAGAATTAACACTATGCAAAACAGATGGACAAGTCTATTCAGTGAGCATCACCCACCATTTATGGCTACAGGAACAGAGAGCATAACCCCATACTCAGAGCCATACATCCAAACACGTTACTTATTTTGGACCAAATACTTAACATAGTTAGGCTATGATTGCAGAAGGATTGCAGGTCATATGAACTGCAGTGCTTCTCAAAGAATGAGTATAGTAGCCGCTTCAGCTATTCTGATTCTTTGGTGATCACAAGTCAGATTATACAGTACCAAAAGCGATTAACAGTGCACCATTCAGCATCAAGATCTTTGATTTCAGCTGACAAGCTTATAATCCAGTGTCATGACTGAACGCAATGGGAGGGCTGAAGAGCTATGCAGTGGCAACTTCATCCCTCTTGTAAAGTGCATAGGGAGATAACAAAAAGTAGCTACAGTAAGTACTATGAATCAAAATTAATCCATCAGAGCCTTTAAATGACAGTTGGATTGCTGTGAGGTATCTGCATTTCACCACTCAGAAGTTAAGGAATCTTGTTGAGTCACAAGACTCAACAATTTTTTGAATTACAGTAATTCTGACTGGCTGGAAGCCAAGAATGCATAGACAAGTTTGCACTAAGCCTGGTAACTCTTACAGCTTCTATCTTCAATCAACATCCAATTAAACCTCAATTTCCTATGTTACAGAAAATGATGAATACAGGGGAAGGAAAACCATTTTGTTTCATAATGAAACCCACAAAAACTGATCCTTTATAAACCACTAATCCATGTAAAGGAAATGCCTGTCCGAGGACAAGAAAATACCAATACAATGTAAGTTTGCCTGTTAGAGTCAGAATAAAATCTTGTTGAATTTTAACTTTTCACTTCACCTCAGGGCACAATCCAGCTAATGTTCAGGAGAAGTTTAAGTCCAGTTGTTCCTACTGGAGTATTAAAAACCTACCCAGCCATATCATTAAAAAGACAATGAGATTTAAAAGGACTGTACTTTGACCGGATTCTTCCCATAGTTTTGCAACACACCACACAAATACTCTTTTACTAAAAAGAAGTCCAATTTGTTTCACACAACCCATGTAAGTATATTAAAAGCATGCATGTTCCTAATTCAGTCTTCAGCAGAAATTGTATTATAGGGCTCAGCTTGCACAAAAACATTATTCACATCTTCTAGTAGTTGAAGCAGCACCAGCAGCCCCTTTAATAACTGAGAAGCCATTGTAGCCCCGTTTACTTGGGAAGCAAGGTGACTGACTGTTAAGGACTTCCAATATCAGGAACACAAGGGTACTAACAAAACACTGTGACTCAGGCTTTGGCCGAGCTTCTAGATTCAGGGAATGCTATCTATATGTCTCAAAGAACTGCAGTTGGAATACGTCCAGACTGACAGCCCGCATTGAGACTCTCGTGAAAGAAGCAACTGAGAAAATAATCTGAAAGAAAAAAAAACTGAACATGAAGTTTAAATGCAAATGAGTATGTTCAGCTATAAACTCAAATCTGAATTCTTACCAAGTTCAAGGAGGTTGAATCTATTCCCCCGTTTGCCTTACAAGCATTTGTTTTTTCTTTTCTTTTTTTTGGGGGGAGGGGGGAAAGAAGAATCTTTAAGATCTCTAATTGATGATCAATTGAACATCAAGAAAGTCTTCATTTGCCACCAGCGGGGCTCAGATAAGAACGGGACAGCTTCTGTAGAACAGATTTCAACGGCCAAAGGAGGAGAAATATGAGCAAATACATTTTGGGAAGCCATGATGATGTGGGGAAAGAAGAACTGCAGAACCTGGAAGAGCTGAAGAAACTGAAAGATGTTACTTTGAAAGTCAGGCAAGTGCTTGACAGTTACTGATGAAAGTGATTATGGTAATGAAGAGATTGCTGAATTTTAGCCCTTCTAAAATGAGATTTTTTCGGAAGATTTTCCAAATCAACATGATGCAAAACTTCTCAAAATCAAAGATGCTTATGAGAACAACTTTTGTATGTTTGTTCACAAATGGGAAGCTATCTGACTAGTTTACTGAATGAGAGAAGAAAACAACAACGTTCAAGTAGATTTCTGAACAAAGGAGTAAGTCACTCAAAGGTGAAACGGGAAGATCAACAATTTAAAAGTAGGTGCTAAACTGGATGATGAACTAAAAGAAAATAGTGAAACCTGTCAGAGGTTCCAGACTCCATGGTCTGTCAACTGAAACTTCATAAATGTTAAACAAACAAAAAAATTCAGCGATAACGAATGCAAGAGCACTTCCAAATCCAGTTGTTAAAAACACACAGGTTGTAATTCTCAACAAAAAAAATACAGTGTAAATAGTCTTTCAAACCTAACCATACTTAAAGGTAACCACTGCAACAACTTAACACTAACATCACAGGCAGTTAGATCAAATCAAGACTCTTTCCCTGTTCTGACCACATTAGGAGATACAGAAGTCAGTTTTGTGCTTAAGAATCCTAAATGCTCATATTCATGTGTTATTTTTAACTTGTTGGTTTGATGCTCACCAGCCACTACTTTGTAGTTCTTAACTGTAGACTTTGCTCACCATCTAAAGTGAAATTCAGGCAGCTTAGCACAATCAACAGTAAAATAGTACAGCACAAACCCCACAAAATGAATGAGAATTCAACAACGCAGCTGAGCTCTTAATTCTTATTCGATGGAGCTGGTATAGCAGAATTTCCTAATGGAGTGTGCTGCTTGCAAGTAAAAATGCATCCAGGTTTCAGATAACATGCTAATTTCCTCCAACAACTTGCCAAAATAAGGCACTTCATGATGACATATTCTTCCAATACCTCTAATCTAATTAGCATATGATTGCTTATATTGCACTAAATTAAAACCCTAAAAACATCAGGTCAGAAATTTGTGTTTTGGAAACAGGTAAATGTCTATTTTTAAACAAAACCTTTAAAATGCTCCAGTTACAGAATTATTCACAGGTGAAAACTGGCTCATAACTCCCTCCAGTCCCACAATCTCAGGCCTTTAACCTCAACAGAGCAGCAAAACATGTACAGTGTACTAAAAAGTATATGTTTTGTTTGTTCTTTAATACGATTGTCATTTTGGATTATATAATTATTAACAGTCTCCCAAGATAAACTAAATCAACTCTAGCCTAGGACAAGAAAAACATCTTTTGTTTTGGTACAAGCAACAGATATTTCAATGTCAAACTTTTCACACTTTCTACTTCCAAAGTATGAGCAAAAAACGTCATTGTCCAGGTTTAACTGCCTTCTCATATCTTCCCAGCTTTCTTGTTCACATGTGCTTGAGCCCGAAGAATATTAGGGGTTTCCTCCATGACTCTAACAAGCAAGTTATCTATGTAGTCTTCCAGCTCTCGCACCTGGAGATCTCGCTTTGCCATTGCATCTTTCTGTTTCAAGACCAGCTGGATCAGCTCGTCATGCGTTAACTGAGCATAAGCGTAGGCAGGATCTGAAGGGTCATATTTCTTTAGAAAGGAAGGAAAGAAAAAAGTTAGTCATTTTGGTAGAGAGCTATCACAAGGGTGACCTAAAAATAATAATAATCAGAAGGCAGGCATCTAGACCGCCCAGAGAGCTTCGGCTATTGGGCGGTATAAAAATGTAATAAATAAATAAATAGACCTCTGGTTTCAGGGATTTCTGAGGAATCTCAGGAATGATGGCTTCACAAAGAGGTAATCTGTTAAGGTAGATGACCCTTATTAAAGTTCACAAGAACAGGAATTTCAGGACCCGTCAGTAAGCGCTTAAATGGCACACGTAGTCTGCCTGCCTCTGACCAGTGGTTAACACTGAAAAGCATGATCAACACAAGACCATCTTTCTCGCATGCCGTAAGTATCATATAAATGCAAAGTGATAATAAGTAATCTCAGTTAAGAGCTCATAATTCAAGGTCTGTGCCCAAATGTCGAGGGAATAATTCTGTAATACTAGCTGAAGCCACAAACCTGGTTTTGTACATTATGGGTATCCAGACTTTAAACAAAACCTGGGTAGCCATGAACTAGCAGAAGCAAGTGTGCATGCTAGTCCCTGGTCACCCATGGAGCATCTCTGGGTTGTCTATCTCAGCAAACTGGGTAGGCGAATGGAACGAGCACAAATAGTTGCTTGCTCCCGCAACTCACATTTGTTAATGGGTTGTTTATGATGAATTGGGTCACTGAGTTACTAAACGTCTTTTTGAAAACAATCTCTCAGGCCAAAAGCCTATGGAAAAGATGACAAGTTCTGGGCTTGCGGATTTCACACCCACCCACAGATCTGAGCTTGTTGTAGAAAAAAGTCCCCTGATCATCAGCAAAAAATAGCAAGGGTGGGTGGGAAATGACCTAAAAATTGAGTTGACCCACATTTCTGTCTCCAAATGATCATACACCTTCTCAGTTTGTTTAATGCAGCCAATAAGTTAACAAACTTTCTTTTTACATCCACCCAAGAAGTTGCATGCAACAGTTTTAGGAAGCTAAAGCTCCAGTATACTTCAACATTGCTTTCACTGAACTATTTCCCCATCACCTAGTGTTACTAGGAACATGCATTGTAACTGAACTCATGGAACATCCAATCCGTTTTTAAGATATATTGTGCCTTAAGTACCTTTAGATTGCTTTCATTCTGGTTATCCAGGATCTTCGTAGTTATGCTCAGCTTGTTTGTTGTAGCATTCATTGGCTTCACAGGATGAAGTCTGAAAGATATATCTGATTTTAGTTCAGGCAATACCTTTGCTCTTTACAACCGTATAACTGAACACAACTTTGTACTGTTCTACTTTAGGCACAGTTCTACTTTGGGTTACAGCATGAAGCACTGTGTACACATGAATGCGTGCTTTGGCTATTAAAGAATATTTCCTCTGATATATATATATATATATATATATATATATATATATTCCTTCACTGCAAGGTTCTCTCTTATACATAGATCTGCACAGGTTTAAGCTCAAATAGAATACTAAAGATATCCTGCCTCCAAGGAGTACATGGTTCTCCTCACTTCCATTTACCTTCACAACCCCCCCGTGATATACATTAAGCTGAAAAACAGTGACTGACCCAAAGCCACCTGGAAGTTCATGGCTGTATGGGGGTTTGAATGTTAGTCTCCTCCAGTCCTAGTCCAACTCTCTAATCATAGTGGCTGATTCTTCTGTTTAATAAAGTGGAATGGGTATGTTTTGCTACTTGTATTTTTGTACACAATTACTCAAGTGCAGTTTTTCACATGTACATTCTTTAATGAAGGTTACATTCAAAGGTTTATCTTGAAAAGCACGCTTACTTAAATCTGCACCTATTAACACTTCAGAGAGAGCAATCTCAAACGCTTTACGACACAACAGAATTATATTGCAGTTAAGGCTCACAGCTGACAAGCCACAGTTAAGCCTTTCAAAAAATAGTTAACCAATATCAGGTGGTTGCCACCTTTTATTTTGGCAGAACCATGGAAACAAATTTAACATTCTAATAGAAGAGCTTGTAGAAAATCAGAGGTGAAATATCTGAAATGTACTGGACTCATGCTTATTGGCTACTCATGTTTCAGCACTGTGGAAGTTAAGTATGACCACTGCCACATCAAGATCAAGCTTTGCTCAATTTTATTTCTTCACTGAGATTTCTGAAAGAGGTCGCTCCAAACGATTGGGGATATAAATTTTTCAGCTGTCCAAAGAGCATAAATACCTTGGTTTCTTTAAAAAATATGTGTGTGTGAGTGTATGTGTGTGTGGGGGGGGGGGGGCGGGGCGGAGGGGAGAATCAAAGCCACTTATGGCACTTGAGACTTTCTATGCGAGTCCCCCACAACTCTCACCTGAGCTTAGCAGGATACGTTCCACCACTCTGCAGAGTTTGATTGGGATGTGTTTCAGAGGGTGAAACCCTTGCCTCAAGCAGCTTCTTCTTGCCAGAGATTTCCCCTTTGGCATCCAAGCCCTCTGCTGCAGCTTTTTTCGGAGTTTCTGCTCTATTAGAGCCAAGAGCATCAGATTGGAATGAACTAGTGGGGTAAGATTGAGAAGTACCAGACAGAGGGGAAAGAGGGACAGGCTTATCAGAGAACTCAGGACAATCAATATGCCTATCTTCCTTACACTTGTCACCATTCTTCTGTTCCAATCCCCTTTCATTATGACCTGCACTTTGAAGTACTACTGCTGAAGGATTGACCAATGGCTTGTTGGGTCCAGGAGCATCATTAGGACCACTTATTTTCACAAGTGATACAGTCTGCCCTTCACCAGCAACCTTCTCATTTGATGCCAACTCTCTCCTCTCCGTGGAAGATGATAACTCTGTAAATTCATCCCTATTCCTTGACAAGTCCTCACAAGCTGCCATCTTATCAGCATCCTGGTGACAATCACTCAGCTGCTCATCATCTGATCCTACCTCTGGAATAACAGGAAGGGCGATGGGGTTTACATTCATCTCTCCAGTAACTAAAATGCCAAGATGTGTGCTTATTCCATGACTAGAGTGATTACTAATGCTTTGAGAATATGTGGTGCCAACATTTCTTCCAAGCTGGAGTACAGTCGATTCAGAACCTGCTAGTGAGCAAGCACTGGTTAGCCTTTCACTGGACACTAAACTATTTGAAGGCAATTCTTTAAACACAGATGCAGAGTTCAACACATCTTCTGTTTTTGATTCATCAGAGAGAGGAAGACATGTACTCTGCTTTTGTTTCAAAGCACTTCTTGGCGCCGGCTTTGGTGGTACAGACAGAGAACTGCTACCCGATGCAGTACTTGACATGCTGGTTTCCTTAGGCAAAGGCATGAGAACTCTTGGGACTGGGACTGGTGGCTCTATTGTAATCACTGAACTGGTTTCAGTCTCTCTTTCTAAAGGGTTCTCATCGTTAGGATCAGAATTTATTATCCCATCATGGGGCTTAGAAGCAGAGCAATATCCTACATCCAATTCAAGTTGTCGTCTGCTGTTCCTCTCAGTGGGATTTACTGCATCCTCGTTTTCACCATAATTCCCTCTCTCCACTGGATCTTCATCTGAAGCCTCATCACCACTACTTACTGTATCATCATCCTTCAGCTCATCAAGAGCAAAGGTTACAGACTTCTTAATTCTTTCACTTTTTTCTTTAAACGGTGGCACAACCTGTACTTTGTCATCACATTGAGTCTTCAGTATCAGTCCAACTCGGTCATAAAAGCGTGCAGAGTGACTGCCAGAGGCAGATCCAGGAAAACTGGATACAGGATCTATCTGATTAGTTAAACCTTCATCTTGAGGCGTTCCTGAATGCACAACATGAAGATGCATGGAATCATCAAGGTTTCCTGCTAAAGAGATAGAAGTCAAAGATTCGGGAGGACCCTTAAAGTTTTCAGAGTCCTTTCCTGGTTTAGAGGCAGGAAGATTAGCAACATTAGACAGCTGAGAAGGAAGAGGATGAGACTCAAAAACAGCAGTAGCAGGAGAGTGTAGGGAATGCAAGGAAGATTTTGCTGAGTTCTCAGAATCTTCTATCTGGGATTCTTGTCCCCATTTAGGAGCAAAAGGGTTATTCTCATTTCCAGAAGTAGAAGAAGCCACAACAAAGGCTTTGGAGGCTTGCTCTTTGGATATTTGTCCCCATTTTGTAGTGAAGGGATTGTTGCTATGCTTTGCAGAAAGATTTAATGAAGAACTAGCAACCTTATCAGAGTCCTGAGCTTTCTGTTCTGCTTCAAGCTTAGAGGTAAAAGGGTTGTTCTCATTATCAGAGCGAAGGAAATGATAGAAAGGAGAAGCAGAAGAAGATACAGGAATAGTAAAAGTGGCTTTGGTTTCATCCTCTGAAGACACGTCCGGTCTGTAAAAAGGGACAAAATAAAACCTGCATATCAGTTGCAGATGCAACATGAGACAGGCAGAAACATTCTGGAGATAAATTTAATAAGGCTGCTGCACATTAGAAATGTATAGGACAGCTGTAGGGTTTTAGTAAACCAATCAAACTCACCCCTTTAACAGCAGCAAGTTCTTAAGAGTATAAGCATCAAGTTGCATTTTGAGGAGAAAAAGCCTCAGACAATAAGATCTACATAACACATTTTAAAATTCCAGTCAATGTAATAGATCAGGTTAGTAGCAAAGTCAAAATATATAAAGCACCAAAGACAAAAGGGTTATAGACAGAAAAATACTGCAGTGCCAAGCCATAGGAACTGCATTCTATTTGGCAGAAAGGTACAAAATTTTATTATCTTGCAAAAACTGAAAGGAACAAAGGACACCAATACTGTTAAGAAGCTATTTAACTCCTGCTTGAATTCTATGTTAGACTATAAAGAAGGGAAAATTAGTTTAAAGTGAGAGCAAAGAGTACCAGTTTTCACAAAGTATCAATTATGAAAAACGAAGCCACATCACCATTAGTACTCTCAGCACATAAATCAATTTGGACTATTTAATTATCTACGAATCAAAAAAAAAAGGAACCACACTGAAGTTCCCATTATCAATGACTAAGCAATGTAAGACAACCTTGCTTATAATCAGGGCCTGTGAGGTCACCCATCCTGTTTCATTCTTCCAAACCATTTCCACTCCACCTCAGTGCTCTTCCTCACTCCAAGGCAACAGGTAGGGAGCTATTATTATCTTCCCCCAAAGCTCTCCCTCCCAGATTTGAAGGAAAAGGCCTGAAGTCTGGGAGGACTAAAGACCTTCAGCTCTTGGACAGGCTCCATCATACTGCTGCAGACTAGATAATAAAGCTCACACTTTATTATCCTCCCTATCCTGGAGAGAGCTGTTAGCAAGCCTAGCTACATTACATTTTCCTGGCAAGGCCAGCACAATGGGGACTGGCCAGACTGACCATAGCTGTATTGGGTCAGCAGAGCAAATACAGCATCATTAGCATCTGGTTAGCATTCTTTCTATTCCTCTCCCTGTACTAATGGAGAGAAAAATAAATTCAGTCCAGCCAACTGGGGAAGATCCTATTAGACAGGGGTCCATTCAGGAGACAGTATAAGGACTGTTTTGCTCCTTCCTCCCCCTTCCAGAAAAGAGCATCCACACAACATGCAGCCTTCAGAGCAAAGCATCTGTGTTCTGGAGGCAGCACGTTTTGGGATTTCTCTCTCCTTTCAAGGAGACAGAGAGAGAAGCCTCACCTGTAAAAATGCCAGATCACTAAATGCCTGAACTGTGCCTGTCACACCTGGGGGCAATTCTTACCTGCTCCAGGCAAGTGGTAATTTTCCTAGGCTGACACACAATAACTTGGTTTGCAAAGTTGCCAGGGACGGGAGGGAGCACTACCTACAGCATGCTCACCTTTTCTGCTTTTACAGCACAATTCACGATCGTAGCCTCCTTTGTAGGTTGTGCAGTGTGATGGGCAAACCTAGACTTCAGTTTTGTTTAGAGGCTAAACAACCCAGCAGTTAACCCATGATCTATGGATGGGTTAAACTCTGGGTTGTATAGCTCCTGAACAACCCAGCAGTCCAAGAAGGAGCAGATTGTGGGCTGTGCACCAAAGGCTCTGACTACCCATTGTTTTTTTAAAACAATGGGTTGTTGTTAAGTGTGACCAGCCCCAATGTAACCTATTGGTTGGCTTACGTCTTAAGCATCTCAAATTCCAATATTCATTTATGGTTTCATTTGGACCGTGTCTCAAGACTAACCTGGGTTTGATGGGTTTGGTCTGCGATGGTTTCACAGAAGCAGCACTTTTTTCAGGTTTCTCTTCTGCAACAATGTTTTCATGAAAAGGGTTCAGGGCTGCCTTTGCAATTGGCACCTCTGAAGCACTGCTCTTGTCTGAGCCATGACCTCTTTTGCTATCGACAGGGACTTCAAAAGGGTTTGTCTCTTTCCTTGCCAGTTCTTTTTCATTACGTTTGACTTCTTTCAGAGAGGCATCATCACTGTTCTTTACCTCCTCACTGATTTTAGCTTCTTTTTTCACTGTCACAAGGGATAGCAAGCCAGGCTTCTTATTCTCCTGTTTTTTGTTTTCTTTGGTTTCTTTTGGAGTGTCTGAAATCACAGGAGTGCTGCTTTCTAGCAAATCCCCGCCACTAAGTAGTTTATATGATGGCAGAGTCATGGCTTTAAAGGACTCCAGTGAGGAAGACCCAGGCGGCCCTTTGTCAAGTGGTAATCTTCCACTGACTTCAGGTTCCTTACTGGGTTCGGAAGATAAATTCTCCTGGGACAAAAAAAGCCTTTTTCGCTGGGATGTATGAGGGGAAGGGGAAGATGGAGTGCTTTCTCTTGGAATGGTATCACTTTTTGATTCACATTCTTCCATGTAAACATGGCTGCCATTGATACACACGTTGGACCTGGAAATTGGGTCACTTTTGGATTTCAGGCCCCCAAATAAAGAATGTGAATCCTTCTTGGTATTGCTGGTAGTGATTTGGTTTAATTGCTTGGAATCTCCGCTGCCCGTTCTCTTATGAGACTTGCTGGAAGGGGGATAAAGGAAGTTATCTTCACCTCTATTTGCAGAGGGCTCTGAAAAGATAAAAGTGAAATCAGTATTAGAATGGTGAAAGCACAGATCCCAACACTATGGAAGATACTTGCCTAAATCAACTGATGGCTGTTCGCAACAGTAAATACATTGCAACTGGGGCTATTTTAGACAGAGGGCCCTATGCAATGACAACTATTGCAGACACAATCACAAAGGTACCTCTGTTTCTTCACAACTTCTATGCAACTGAATCATTTTTTTTTTAAAAAAAAGACCAGTTTTAAAAACTATAAAGAGAAAAAAACTATAAAGAGAAATTATTTTAAAAATACACTCTTGTTTTGGCTACACAGCATTGCATGGCAGGGTTTGGAAGTCAGACTGCCCTTGAAAAACTTTAAGAAATTGCTTCTCCTATCAAGAGAATACTTACTCTCTGAGACTGGAGTCAAAGTATCATCGTCATCATCGTCGCTCCACTGTGATGGAAAGTCACTGGGTTTAAGTCTAACTTTCTCCGAAACTGGTTGGAGAGTAGGTAGCACAGACATGGACTGGGAGATGTTGCTCTTCTGCAAACCATGTTTGGAAAAGAGCGTCTTGAACTTTGATTTTTTCTTCTCTTTCTCAGTTGACTCTTCGTCACTGTCAGCTGGGGAGTGACTAATGCTAGGGATAATAGCTGAAGCTGTGTCTGGAAACCCATTGCCTCGTTTCCCCTTCCACTTGTCTTTCAGCTTGCCAAACGGAGTCCGGGACTTATCCTTCATGGAGAGATCCAACATGCTGGCGGTCATGTTGCTCCTCATGAACTGGATATCTACTTCAATCTCACCCCTCTCTTTTTCCTTCTTCCCTGGTTTGGAGTGAAGCTTGTACCATCTGTATAAATAAATAAGAATTCAAATTTAGCATTAGGGACTTAAGAATAGCTTCAACACAATACTTGCATAACTTTTACTTCAAACAAAAAGAGTCAGATTCTCTATGTGAGTGAAATGGTAGATAAGTTTGCATACCGAGGCTAGAGGTATTTAGCCAGCAAAGTATTTTTTTTTTGAAGGAAAAGTAAAGGAGGGAAGAAAGGAGAAATGAACACAGCTGTCTATCTTTTAAGAAAAAAGTACTCCTATGAAGTAGTTTATTCCTGTATTTTATTGTATGATTCTTTAAAAATATTAGGCGAAGACTTCAAAAATTCTAAACAACTCAATCCTAGCACAGACGACCGCTACACGTGTGACAGAGGAGGAAAAACTTAGCTATGGTACTGCTGATGTTAGACATTCTCCTGAAGTGTTCTAGAAAAAGCTTGCTCACTCACCCAAGTGAATATTCAGACAGGGAGTTAAGCCAATGGGAAAAAAAGGTTTAAAAGGTTTAACATGTATATGTACCTGTTCTTAAGGGCAATGTATTCAGTGCCCCCCCCCCAATTCTCTCATTTGCAAATCCTAAGGCAGCCTTCCAGATGTACTGGACTACAACTACCATCATCTCCAGCCAGCATTTCCAATTTGGAAGGCACTAGGTTAGAGAAAGCTGCCCTTCAGTGAGGACTGAATCTTACAGGGTAGGGGTCAGAAAAGGTCCTAGATGCTAAATAGATTCATGCGGGCCTTTTCTGGCAACACAAACCCTGTGCGTCTATGGACTGGTATCACGCAGTATCAATACAGTTTACTAATTCATGAGTTGTAATGTCACAAGGACACGGCAGGGACTGGGCCGCTGCCAAAAGCTATCTCTCCCTACAAAGTTATGACATCAAGGCAATTGCATAAAAGGTACTGACAGACATAAAGAATGTTATGTGGAAAATAGACTGTTTCTGAACTAGAGCCTAAGATGCATGCCATCTTGGTTTATCTAACCTTTTTGCTCCCTCACAGGCACAATATGAGCCAAGTCAAGTACTGTAGGATAGTCTTGAATGGAGCTGGACACAGCAGATATAACAGAACTAGAACGAGAGAAAAGGAGAAAGACATTATCAGAAAGAGTTTTAGAGACAGGAAACTATCCATAAAACATGCAATTTCTCCCTCAAAAATGATGTTTTCAGAAAATTGCATGCCTTAGAAATTTAGATAGCAAGCTAGAAAAGGAAATAGAGAACAAGAAAGAAAAAGCATCAGAAATTTAAGTGGTTGTTCACATTCTCTCACATCCTAAAAGCGCACTAGCCTTAATTCACACAAACAACAAACGATATGGTGAAACTTTTCCTGGACTGTACCTTCCTCTCTTAATAATAATAATAATAATAATAATAATAATAATAATAATAATAATAATAATAATAATTCTGCACATACAACAATAGCCTATCAGGCGAAAGGCTAGGCCAGAAGTCATCCCCTCGACAACTAGTTCTCTCAGTGCAAGAAAGTGTGTTTTATTTTACAGATGAGCATTCAGTCAGGCAACCCTACATCTCCTTTCTCAGTAGGTTGTACCAACTCTTCAACTGGATCTTTCAAACTCCAGATGTTTCCACCCTCATAAGGGAAAGATACCAAATGATCTGAATTTCATGTTTCCATTAGGCAGTCCAATTAAAGATCTGTAGTTGATTAGTCATCTCTTAATTGATTCAGATTAGATCAATTAAACCAGGAGTGGGAACATATGTCCCTGCAGATGATTGCAGACGGCAACTCCCATTATCACTCACCATTGACTATACAGGCTAGGCTTGATGGGAGTTGCACTCCACCAACATCTGGAAGGTGGTACGTTCCCTACCTCTGAATCAAACCTTGCAGCCCTAGATGTCATTTGTAAAAGAATTAAGTGCTTTGACTCTGAACCTGTGTTGTTTATTCTAATAAGAAAGAGTCATGAATAGGACATTTACTTCAAACATACTTTGAACACTTATCATGACTGCGTAAAGCATTCAAGACTGCCAAAGTAAACTTGGTGAGCCTGCTGGACTTGTTTTGTTAAATATTTCAGTTTCCTTTATATGAGAGCTGCCATTTATTGACTGCACACAAACAGTTTAAGGGAGTTCTTTACAAGTACTGTTCTCATAATACATTGTGGCTTACATTTGTAAAACGAGGGTATGAGCTCAGTCTAAAATTATGCTGGCCAAGCAGAGGGATCATGATGTTTTCTTGTTAAGTATCACTTTTTGTACTTCAATATAGACAATAAATACTAAGTATTTGTTGTGCACGGCGTGCATGCGCGCACACACAGTTAAATGGCTCGGTTTATTTTACAATATATAGAAAAGTGGCAACCAAAGAGCAGCAATTACTAGATTTACTTATTTGTTTTTACATTTGTATCTAATTGCTCTTCAGATGTTAAAGTTTCCAAATATCACAGATGAGAATTGATAGAGCTATGTCCTGACAGCTCACTTGAAATTAGGCTGGTGTGGTACTGGGACTAAAATACTGAGAAACACATCAGGAGGCTCCTGGTTTGAATCTCATCTTTGTCACAAATTCAATGTGGCCTTATTAGGCAAGCCATTCTCTCTCAACCCTCCATCAGCATATGGGGATAACACTGATTAACCTTAAACACTTATTGCAAGGATAAGATGATTTATATGAAGCACAGAGAATATTAAAGGGCTATAATTTATTATTATTATTGGATTATTTTAACCATGTGCAATTTAGTCATTATTAGTAAAAATGCAGCTCGAAGCAAAGGCAAACAATAGAAAGTGCCCCAATGTAATGCATTACTGGATAGCTGAGAAATTCCCAGAGCTATCACCAATTAGAGAAAACTGAGTTGGCCACTAGTATAATTCCAATCGATTAATCTATCAGGAAATCTGTAAATGGGTAAAACTAATAGTTATTAAAAAGAATCATGCTTCTTGATAGCCGGGCATCATCTTAGAAGATGTATTCCCTTCTTCTGTGAAAGAAAATTTAAAATGCCTTTAATTTTTTAAAAATGGTATTTGCCATTTGCAGGGTTTTTTTTTAATTAAAAGCTCATGCTTCCCCCCACCCACCCACCCAAAAAATCTGTTCTAATTAGTTGGGGCCACGTTTTTAGTCAATCAAAAATATTTTTTAAAAGGGTATGATTAAGCAACTAAATATTGCAACTACACAATTCCTTATCCTCATAATATATAATGGCTTAAAAAAAAAAGATGCAGGCATACATACAGAGCCATGCATACACACTTTTTTGTATACACATATTAGCCAAACTAATAGTTACAATAAGTTAAATAATAAGTTATTTTAACTTATTTTTTTCCTGACAAACTGCCAAGAAACCAGATCCAATTCATAACACTTGCATCTAGACTAAGAGGTGGCATAATGTAGTGAAGTCTTCCCCAACCTGGTGCTCTCCAGACGCCTTAGGAGTTGTAGTGCAACGTATCTGGAGGGCACTAGATTGACAAAGGCTGGTTCAATGGTTTAGAGGAAGTTACAAAATAACCAGAAACCATGAGTTCCTTCTCTCAGCCATTGGTAATATGGAAATACCACCAATCTTCCTTACTGGGCTGTTGTAAGGCTTGCCAAGAAAATACTTTGAAAATGAACAAATATATATATATATAAAAAAGTGTTTTCATTACTGCTCATATCCACCTCAATTCAAAGTCTGTACGATCAATTTACTACTATTTTCAGGCAGATGCTTCCACGTATGAGTGCTTCTTCCCAGTCTCCTTCATAACTTTCCATTATCACAAGACCCAATTATGTCTCATATCGCAAATGTACTGTATGTCTCTCCCACTGACAACTACATCATGAGATGGGTATAATGATTTTTATTGCATGAAGAGTAGAAATAGCAACAGAAGAATTGTTTTCCTGCCAATGGAAACTCACATTTTGCAAATTCTCCCCAAACCGGCAGTATTCAAATTCTATTATGTCACAAAATAAAAGGGGCTCTTTTAATAGGCAAACGCATACTTCAAAGTCTGAACAGAGTAGTTATAAGTATAGCTTCCTTAATCTCACAGTGCATCACTTCACTAAATAACCACACCTAACATGATTTTACAATTTGTGATACAAACAATTGTGACCACACTCTTTTATGATCAGAAGACACACCTACTGAAACACTGAACTAAGACACTGCTTTTATGAGCAGAAATTGAGAGTTACAGACTCTCTGTTAAGCTTTCCAAAAATATAGATGACTGTTAAAAGTTGGAGGAGTGTGTGTCTACAAACATTAGCTAGTCTAGCAATTTAAGGAAGGAAAGTGAAATGGGCATAGGAAGTGGATGGGGCTGCTATAGAAGTGCCTTGAATATCCTGGTCAATTTCAGTTTCCTTTCAATAGTCTGTGTTGGTGTCACTCCTATTGGAACCAGTCTTAATTCCTTACTATCCTCCTTTTGCAGGATAAAGGAAGTGCTAAGTCCTAGTCACCTTGGCACTCCTACCTTGCCCTATGAATTACTCATTTAGTGCTGGTTGCCTCTTTCACCCTCCACCCAAGACACACTGAATGCCAGCTAGTTAGCATTATCACTATTCCAACCTATAAAAGTGTGTGTTTTCAAGTAGCAAGCACTGGGGTCTGAAAGGACGTCAACTCCAGATCTATCAAACTCCACCCATAATGTATCCGATTCTATTAGATTCTGCCCTGGTTTCATTGCCCGTATTCAACGGACCCAGTATTATTTTAAATCAAAAGCCAGCAACCTGTAAAACATAAATCAGTGTGTGTGCGTGCGTGTAACAGAGTTCTAATTAATGACCTATATCTTATTTCTGTAGCCCGGTAAGCAATTGTTTGTATTTTTATTCTTACACACTTTTTATTTGGCTTTGAACTACCTTCTACAAATGTTTATTTTCCAGTTTTAAAACAGTAGCTTTCAAAAATGAAGGTGTTATAAGTTTTACAGTGGATGATTTTTACAGGTGCCTTTTAAAACAACAGCTGTAAAACATCACCCACCTCTCCCATGGGGTTTAGTTGAAAAATAAATAAGTTATCAAGCAAAGCCACCCTCCACTCCCATACACACCCACCCACCAATTATTTTCTTTCATTACACATTGTTAGTCACATTCTTAAAGAACAGCTGCTGCTCAGTTCACCAAAAGCCAAGCCACAGAACTACATTTTATATTTTAAAAAATGAGGGATCAAACTTTCCTGCCTTTCTTGTTTCCAGCAGTCCTAGGGGCGGTTCCAGGTGAAACCTGAAACCATCATACCACCTGCTAGAGCTTTACTGCAGACCTTTCCTCCCTGATTCCATCCAAGATTGTGATCTTGCACACATCAGCCTTTTCCTCTACTCACCCCCTACCCCTGCCTTCTCTAACATTTTTCCCAATGAAGAGAAATGAAGATCCTGAAAGCCTGCACAATTTTCGAAACCTTTTAATTGTCCAAATCAAAATATGACATTATGGATTTTCGAACACTCAGAGAAGTGATGAGGACCACTAGCATAGAAGGGAGGTTTTTTTTGGTGGGGGTGCTAAGTTCACATGGGATATATGTTTAACTATTCGCTATAACTAAATGGAACCTCCACATCCAGAAGCAGTATTTCACTGAATAGCAATTACTGAGAGGCAAACAGGGGAGAGAATTTTCATGCCCTGCTGGCAGGCTTCCCGGAAATACCTGGCTAGCAGCTGTACAAAACAAGCTGCCCCTTACTTTATTAAATATATTTCTATTCCTTCCCCTTCATTTAAAAACAAATTCTTAAGATGACTTAAGAACTTAAGAAGTTCCTAGTCCAGCACTCTGTTCACACAGTGGCCAAACAGCTGTCAACCAGGGACCAATGAAGCAGGACATGGTGCAACAGCACTCTCCCACCCACGTTCCCAGCACCTGATGCACACAGGCTTACCGCCTCTGATACTGGAGGTTGCACTTAGCCATCAGGACTAGTAGCCATTAATAGCCTTCTCCTCCAGGAATTTATCCAACCCCATTTTAAAGCCATCCAAATTGGTGGTCACCACCACATCTTGTGGTAATGAATTCCATGATTTAACTATGCGCTGAGTGAAGAGGTCCTTCCTTTTATTTGGCTTATACATCGACAGAAGAAAATGTGCTGACTGACCTTTGATCTAATCCAGCAGGGCTTTTCTTCTGTTAAATATCAACAGGAATGTTAGAATATTTTTAATTCCCCCTGCCTCCCCCACCCCACAACAATGTTTGTAACATTTATTTCAATCACCATGACATGTAACATCTTTATGGGTGAGTGGGGGATTCTTAAAGATGATTTCATTATTTATTTATTTATTTATTTATGTTCCTCCTTTCGAAAATTTAAACTTTTACTGAGGTTTGGACAACTTCCCTGGCGTTGGAATGGACAACCAGTATGATGTCAGTGATCTCACATCATGCTGTTTCATTTAGGAACTTATATTTCCAGCCTCCAGACACAGGTACACTGTCTCCAAACCTGGAGGTTCCATTCAGCTGGCAGAAAATCATTGATCTCATATTATGGCATTCAATGCTTAGCCTTCAAGCACACATATCTGACACTCACAGGTACACTGGAAAAAAGAAGTAAAGGAAGGAGCCCTCCAGGAGCACAAGACAGGGGCGGGGGGAGCCCTTATTGAGCCCAACACATTTTAAAATCAGCACTTTGGAACAGCACAGACAAACTAGGGATAAGTTCCAAAATTAAATTGGGGTTTAGCAAAGACATTTTAAAAGATCTTTACTTTGTAACAGGCACAGCCAATCCACCAATTTGGATTAAGACCCTAGCATGGGGGGTGGGTGTGGGTGGGGGCTTTTAAGAACATAAGATGAGCCATGATGAACCACATGAACCACCTAGTCCAGCATTCTGTTCACATGATGGACAACCAGCTGCCCATGGGAAACCCACAAGCAGGGTGTGAACACAACATCCTCTTGCCCATGTTCCCCAGCCTCTGACACTGGAGGCAGCATATAGCCATCAGGACTAGTAGCCATGGATAGCCTTCTCCTCCACGAAAAATCCAGGTCGGCACCCTGCGCCTAATCTAGGGAAAACAACATAAAGCAGTCGCTGCCTGAACACAGGTTTAAAGCCGTGTCGGCTACGGTCCTGAAATCGGCGCTTCAAGGGTGCTACCACGGAAGAACTAAGTTCAAAACATACCCAGCTCAATGACGACAACAACAACAACAACTTGTAACCCACAACAACATGTAAGTAACCCCCAAAAGTTCCGTGCTACTTTATTAAACGACTTGAAGCCTATAAATCATTTTCATCAACGTCTGGGGCACCTGGGGGTAAAAATCCAAGGTAATCCCTGCCTGGAGTAGACCCATTGCAATGAATGGGCCTTACGCGAGCCGTGGCCAAGTCCCACGCAGTTCGATGGGTCCCCCCTGAGTCGAGGGCTGCCCTTCTTGGCCCATGTTCCCATTCACCCCTGGGCCCCCCGGGGGCTTCTCCGGCCCTGCGGCCCCCCGAGGCTCCCCTTCCGCCGGCCCTCACCGTGTGGTCCGTCGGCCGCCCTCGTCCTGCAGCTCGGCCAGGCTGATCTCGGCGCGCCCCAGGAACTTGTCGAGGCCGAGCAGGGCGCGGTGCAGGACGGTGAGCTGCAGCACGGCCGCCGGCGCGCCTCCTGCCGCGGCCGGCGAGAGCCCTCCTCCGCCCAGGCCCCGTCGCGGCGGCGGGGGCAGCTCGAAGGTGGCCTCCTCTCGCCACTCGGGTGAGCCCTGGCAGCGCTCGGCCACCGAGGTGGCGAACTTCTCCTTGCCCAGCGCCATGACGGCGTAGGCGTCGCTCCCGCTCCCGCCGCCGCCGCCCTTGGCCTTGGAGCGCAGCCCCCGCGCCTGCAGCACCGTCACTTGGACGTGGGTCGGGGCCCAGCGCGGGGCCCCAGGCACCGGCGAACCCGGCAGCGACATATCTCCCTCGCTCCGTCCCGCCGCCTCAACAGCGACGACTGACTGAAGCCCTCAGCTGGGAGGCGAAGGAGCCGTTTCGAAGTCTCGCGAGAGCTCCACGCCCCTCCCTGTTGCGAGGCGGAGTGGAGTGCGCCAGCGACACAGCGGGTTACAGTTCTCGCGAGATTTTGTGGGGAAGGGAACGAAAAGGGGGCGGGATCGCAAACGGGTGGTGGGTGGGGCTAATATAGACCTGTGGAGGCTGGTGGCTCCGCTTTCGGTGGGGCTGTGAATCCATTCTGGGTTTCTGTCAGAAGCAGCCAGAACTCGACTTGGGAACACAATACCTGATGGGACGCCTCAGTATTGGGCAAAAGGCGGGATACAAATAAATACAATAATAATAATAATAAATAATAATAACGATAACGCCTCTCCCAGCATGAACCTACCCGAACACTGCGCTCAACATCTAAGGTCCTCCTCCAAGTGCCTACTCCAAGGGAAGCTCGGAGGATGGTAACAAGGGAGAGGGCCTTTTCGGTGGTGGCCCTCCAATTATGGAATGATCTCCCCGATGAGGCTCACCTAGCGCCAACACTGTTATCTTCTCGGTGCCAGGTCAAGACTTTTCTCTTCTCCCAGGCATTTAACAGCAATGAACAATGCTAAGTTTGCAGGGCCGGTGCCACCTTTAGGCCAACTAGGCAGCTGCCTAGGGCACAGACTTCAGAGGGGTGTAGTACTGCTCTTTAAGGGTCACAGTTTTACACAAATTAGCTGTTTTAAGAAAAAAAAAACATAATAAATGGAAAATATAATAGTTCAGAAACTCTTCTTGAACAATTGGATCGATGTTGGCAATTGGGTCGTCGTCGTCGTCGTCGTCAAGTAGCTCACTTTGCCTAGGGCACAAAATAGTCTGGCAATGGCCCTGTAAGTTTATTTGTTTTTAACGGACCCTAGAACTGTTGTTTTTAAATGGATACCGTTGTTTTTATACTGTTGTTTTTATGTTTCTGATGGTTTAAAATTTTAAAACTTTTTAATGTTCACTGTTTTTAACTTTTGTAAACTGCTCAGAGAGCTTCAGCTATGAGGCAGTATATAAATGTAATAAATAAATAAATAAATAAACTCTAAAGGAGCTCTCCGAGGGACTGAGTCAGCCCCGGAACAGACTTAGCATTTTAGTCAGCTCCTTCAGAGTTCCAGCTGGCTCTGACTGAAACCCAGAATGGAAGCATAGCCCCACTGAAAGCGGAGCCACCAACCTCGACTGATGTACAGGCACAGCAGCAAGCAACGGGGAAGCTGATGTGGTTGGACTTCAACTCCCATCAACCCCAGACAGCATGCTCAATTGTCTAGGATGATGGAAATTGTATGGGCACAAGTTCCTAGTCCTTCACCCCTTGACACAGTTCTGAAGCTGAGCTTGCTCTATTTATTTATTTTTTTATAATCTCCCCCCCCCCCCCGCCCAACAAAATAGTAACAACAAACAAACAAGAATTAGAACAAGCTCAGCTCCAGGACTGAATCTTCTGTGTGTTGCCCCAAAGTTAAGGCAACATATAGTTTTCAACCAAGCATCAAAAAAGAAGGCTCACAAGCTTTAATACCACATCCTCCCGATGGAAGCAGGAAATACAAGTGAAATTCTCATTTTTCCAAAGCAGATAAACCATGTGGACAGGATGGAAAATATGATATGCAGAAGTGGCTGTAGGGTTGTGGAAAACTGCTGATAAACAACTTAAGAACCAATGGAAAAAAGAGAACAAGTCTCAGGATGTAAGAAAACAAGTTTTGTTCCTTAAAGTAGCCCAACACATTTTGGCCCAATGGCATATATTTTAGGACCATCTTCAGGGGTCAAAACGAGTTAAATAGCCTGCAGAGCTCTCTCAAACCATGTGTTGAAGAATAAATCCTGCCTCTAGCGTGTTTCCTTTAATATCTAAAAATGCAGCTATCAAGGAGAGATGAAGCTTTTCTGGATAGGGTCACAAAACTATTGCCCGTCTGATGAGGGCAATGCACTCTGTATATGCTTAGAGATCCCATTCCCACACCTTTGTTCCAAGTAAAGATTCTGCCCTTTATTCTGGAAGGGATCCCGAGTCTTATGTTTTAACTGCTGACTGACAGACAGGAATTCAACAAGGAAATCCTTCCTAACATAAGAAAAATATGGGTTGGGTGGGGTGAGTTTCACCAGCTGAATTTCTACCTGTCAGGGTTTCCCTTGCTCCAATGCCCTTTAGCAGCAGCAACCTGATACATAGAAATCATGCAAGCAAATCATTTTCTGGCATGTTCCACCTGTTCAGTTTCTGCATGCCAGCACAAAAACAGAGCAAGTGGCAATCAATCTCAAAATGACAGGCAGAAATTCAGATGGTGAATCTTTCTCCATTTCATCTTTATGCTGGAAAAGATGAATTTCTGTTGAATTTCTTTCAATTGTTATAAATATAGGGTGCCTGCCAGGGAGTGCTATCCATACCTGGAACATTCAAAGTCTTGACAAGAGTTGTCTCTAAGCATGTGCAGAGTTCATTTCCCTCCACCAGTGGCCAGCCCTGAACATCTCAGGTGAGGTAATAGCAGTTTGCAGTTCTAGGCAACCTTGAATGTCTTGAATTTCTCTTTTTAGAAATTAGCTTCTGCATGCAGACCCTGCCCTGTGTTACAACATTCCTTTAAAAGAGCTCTAAGGAATTAAACAAGTCCTGCTGGGTATCTAAAAATACTATTTAGCTCTTCACAAACTCAGCAGGTGCCAGCCCTTGCAGGCCTCATTCTGTCATTATGGGTTGCTACTGTATACTAAGTTTAAACCTCATACTGAAGTCTTACAAGGCAACTATGTAATTTGGCTGACATAGTGGAATCCAGTTTGGGAACTTGAACTCACCACCTTGCTTGGGTATCCCTACAGTAAATCTCACTGCACTTAGTAGGATGTCTAAATAAGCATGGTTTGGACTGTGCTGTATAGCAGAGGTGTGGAATGTGTGCCCCTCCAGATGTTGTTGGACTGCAACTCACAGGCCCTATCTACCATAGCCAATGGTGAGGGATGATGGGAGTTGTGGTCCAACAATATCTGGAGGGCTACACTTTCTCCATCCTTGCATGTATATTGACTAAACCATATTGAGTTGGAAGCAACCAAAGAATGCTCTCACCCCATCCATTGGCCAAAAGAACAAAAGCTATCAATCGCTATTCAAGCAATAACACCATAATGGCAGAGCTATGAGACCTCTTAGGGTCAGCGTGCTTTGCCTCCCCTTAAGGCGGAGCTGAAGGGGATCGGGGGGGGGGGGCGGGCAGTGGAGCGTCATGGAGCGGATCGAGATGAAGACAGATCCTTCGCCTCGATCCGGAGCTCTGAAAGAAATGTAAGTGGGGGCTTACCTGGTGCTGCCGCAGTCCGTGTGGCAATGGCGGCAGAGCCAGGTAAGGGGCAGAGGGGAGGGGGCTTACCTGCCTCTGTCGCGGTCTGGCGGCGGCTTCAACTGAGGCTGAGGCTCAAACCGGAAGACAAGGCCACAACCGCGGCCTGCCCTTCCACTTTGAGCCTCGGCCTCAGATGAAGCCGCTACCAGAACACGGCAGATGCAGGTAAGGGGGAAGAGGGGGGCCTTACCTGGCGGTGGCACCACCACCACAGTCCATGCAGCGACAGTGACGGAGCCAAGTAAGGGGGCAAGGGGGAAGGGTCTTACCTGCATCCGTCCGCAGCTTCAACTGAGCCCGAGGACTCAAACCGGAAGACCAGGCAGCCTGGTCTTACTGTTTGAGTCCTCGGGCTCAGTTGAAGCAGCCGCCGGACCGCAGACAGACGCAGGTAAAGGGGGAGGAGGAAGGGGGGCCTTACCTGCTGCCGCTGCGGAGCTCCGATTTGGATCCGGAGCTCTGCAGCGGAGCGGAGTGAACCGTAGGCGGAGCGAAACGGGGCGGAGCAGGCCCAATCCACAATTTGCGGATCAGGTGCGGATCGAATCGGGGTGTGTGTGTCCATGCACAGCCCTAATTTAAATGCCTGCTTGAAACTCACTCCCTAGTTCTGGCTTTGAAAAACTAATTTGTCTCCACTCCCCTCCCCCCCCCCCCCCGGTACTCTCCTTCTCTTGGGTGTCTTGTCATTTTAGATGGCAGGGCCTGTCTCTCTCTTTTTATATATAACTGACGTGAGCTGCCTTGGGAAACAATCATTGTTTGAAAAGCAGACTAAAAAGCAGTAAATAAACAAACAAAACATTGCAGCTGTTACAATAACACCCTCCCCACTATAAGAAAATATATTACTTGTGAAAACCTCTTCTCAGTCTTTTATGGATAAATAGTTTTGTCAGTTGCACCCCCCTAATGATTTATAGATCTGACTCTGTTCTGTTGTTTGTGTGTGCTGTAAGACAGACACAGCGAGCACAAAGTTTGACACAGCAAATTCTTCAGCTGAGCGGAATTTTCTCCTCCGGTGTGTTAGTACTGAGATACACACTTTGGTTGTTTTTTCGATTTTGATATTGGGCAAAATCTGCTCACCAATGCAAGTTTTTTGAACAGTAAGATGCAAATCATGGGTTAGAAATATGTTAAAAAAAAAACAACAGATGTTTTTGGGCTGCAAATCCCATCATCTCTCAACATTAGCTTTGCTAATTAGGGAGGATAGGAATTGCAGTCCAACAACATCCAGAGGGCCATTGCTCCCCTACTTTTCCTCTAAATGCAAGATGATCACATTCAAAGCTGCCTGCAATCTGGGCCCTGGCAGAGGGACCCCTATAGGGTTATGGGTCTCAACAAGACACCCAACTATGCTGACCCCTGACATCAGGCCTGAGGTTTGGGGAGGACTCAAAGCCAATTTACTCTGTACAGCACCATGTGCATTGATGGTGCTATATAAATAAATAAATAATAATAATAATAATGATCCCTAATTTGAGGATGGATTGTTAGTATTACAAATATATAACCCTGCCCTAATTTTCATTGCTGAAATATTGGAGAGGGTGATCAAATGAGCCCCACTTCCTTCCCCAAACCCTGGTAAAAACACAGCAACGTGTGATCTGATAAGCTCTAAAGCTATGTCACTCCAGGTGCTGTGATGTCCTTTTGGGTACGTTTCTTTGAAATCAAGTTCCAGCGAAAACATCTTGTCTTCAAACAACCTGGGAGGAGGCTGGGAAATGCCTGTGTTTACTAGAGCGCATGCTATTTGGCTTCCAGTTTTGTCCCAGGAATCGAGACCGCTTGCCAGCAATGTCAAAAACAAACAAACCCCGTAACGGACTCCCAATATGTTTTCAAATCTCTCAGGTTTGTCCAAAGAGAAAGGGCAAACATGAGTGTACGTGATAAAGGCAAATAAATTAGTATCAATAGCTTTCCCCCACTTCATTGTGTAGTTGATAATTTAGAACCAGGAGGCCCTGTTCTTTCTGGAGAAAAGATTAGAGAGGCAGGCGGAAAGAGTGCTGGGGAGTTTCGGTGTTAGTTGGCTCACAGCTGTGCTCTGCTTTGAAGGGCGTGGTGCACCTTGATTCAAGAATGACGGTAGGGAATAGTCAGTGGAGGCTGGCGGCTCTGATTTCAGTGGGGCAGTGAATCCATTCTGAGTTTCACTCAGAACCAGCCAGAACACTAAAGGAGCTATCTGAGGTGCTGAACCTGACCCCAAATTAGGTTCAGCACCTTGGATAGCTGTGCTAGAGTTTGGTCTGGTTCTGACTGAAACCCAGAGTGGATTCACTGAAATTGGAGCCACCAGCCTCCACTGAAGTAATTACTCATTTGCACATGGGTGAGCAAACAGTGATGTGATCTCACCTGTTTCCTTTTCTTCCTGGCCGTTGACCAGGAAGAAGCTTCTGAGCAGTGTCCTCCTTGCATACAAAAGATATATACTTCTGCTGAACAGGCACAGGAGATAGTGGGGTGTTGTGGGCAGAGCATTGGACCTAAGTTGAGACAACTTGGGTTCTGTTCACTACTTGGCCATGAGGTTCATCTCAGGAAACACGTGTGGGGTGAAACCTGCAGTGCAGAATTAACAGGAGTTCTGGCAAATTGTATTTATCTAAAGAAATATATTCAGCTCCACCAATTCATGGGAGGATCACTCTAACTGCCGAGGGGGACAAAGTACTAAAGTAGTGGAGCTGAATATATTTCTTTAGATAAATACAATTCTTTGATGTAAACAACTAAATACTGATGAAGATTTAATCAGAAACGGAATATATAATCTGGAGTTATCATCTGTTTATGTTATGTATTACATCAATTGTAAAATGTGTATCATATGTATATGTTAGAATCATACCAATCTTTTTGATCACATATATGTTAAGAAGTACAGTAATTGCATTGAAATTGAAAAAAAGTTTTGTATTGTACTTATAACAATCAAGAAATCAATAAGACACAAGATATATGAATATTATATTTGAATACAAAGTATATTTATTGCACTAATATTAGGAGATTGAACCTGCACAATATAGGTCCTTTATCTTTACCCAACAACAGTGAGGGCCCCTCTGTCTTTCTTTGTGTTTTCTCCCACAAGGAGAGCCATGTGTCTTCTTTTATGGAGGTCAGTCCTCTGTTTGACGGACTGCCAAAAGGCTGTCCTCTGTTTTGAAGGGTTGCCCAATCCAAGTCTAGTATAAAGACAGAGAACCATAAGAAGGGAAATCAGAGAGCTCTTTGTTTATATTTATTTATTATTTATTTATTTTATTACATTTATATACCGCCCCCCAGCCGAAGCTCTCTGGGCGGTTTACAACAATTTATAGACTTTCCTCTGCCTTGTACGTAGGTAAATTTTCTTTTTGTCTTACCAGTTTGGCATCTGGGAAATGAATGTTTTGTGATCCAGCCATGGCAGCCATTTTATGAGTGACCCCCCCATGGCAGCCATTTTATGAGTGACCCCCCCATGGCAGCCATTTTATGAGTGACCCCCCCCCCCCATGGCAGCCATTTTATGAGAGCACCCACAACCCACTCTCGAAATGTCAAATGAGTCCACTCACCCAAAACGTTTGGGGACCCCCAGAATTGATAATACTGAGGGAGATAGATCAAGGCCTGAGTCAATGCAAAGCCCTTCCATATCTGTTTGGTGATTTCACATTCTGCCTTCAAATGCTCCATTTTCATCATCGTGTTGAGCTGGACACCTAAAGACTCCAAATGTATTTTCTCTCGTGCCTCACTCAGGATCTCTGTCCATGTTATTAAGTGTTGGATGTAAATGCTATCTTCCCTCGAGGGCCTTCGTCCTGTCAAGCAGGAGTCATCCAACCAAGGCATGAAAAGTGTTTATCATGATTTACAAGTCAGGCGTGTGTCTGATGATCACCAGATGAAGAACACGAAGAAGAGGGGAGCAGGATTGTTTATTTGACTGATTTCTGTCAAAAAGAAGGTCCTCTGAAATATGTTTTGGGGAGTCACTATAAATTAATGGAAGCTGTTAAGCAAGGTGTTAAGACTGGCAGTGTGTCACCACTAGCAGGTTTGAAGGCGGGATTCCTCTCTGGGCACTGAGCTACATCCTATCTTAAATGTGTAATGCGTAGCTGATGCTCACAATTTTGTTCACCTTCGTGGAAGTGCATGGGTGGGCGATCCAGATTGAGACCACCATGCGTTGGTAGGGGAGGTTTAAACCTTCCCACCCAGCTACTTCTCCCCTCCCTGCATGGGAGCTTTAAAAAAAAAAGGGGGGGAGAATTGGTGCCCATGGATCCCCACTTGAGGGACACGCAGCTTCTGCAATCAAATGCCATTGTTCAGGGAGTTCTGCAAAATTGTTTCATGACTCAGAGGAAATTGTGAGCCTCCTTCTGAGCAGAATAGTTTAACGTCTTCTCCTTTGTGCCATGGGCTGTGCTTTCTTGTGGGTCACCTTCACATAACTGTCTCTCTCTCTCTCTCTCTCACTCCCTCCCCCATAACACCATCAACTTCCCTGCCTGCCAACAAGTTATATGAGGCTTGATTACATTTACAAGGTGCTCTGTAGATTCAAAGTGCTGCAAAATGCTGTCGCCATTTCTCCACCATTGACAGCAGTGCCATCAAAGTATAAGACCAAAAAGATCTATCCTTCTTCCTTGCTTGCTTGCCAGGCAGAGTAACAGGGAGCAAGTAGGACATGATGAAAAGGATTTAAAGTTTTCAATAAGAGAGAAGATCAAAGGACATGGGGCACTATTGCACCTCCAGTTAAGGCGAAGAGATGCTTTTTGGATCTATACTTAGAAGGCATTGTTCTCTAATGGTCAGGTGAGGGTGGGTGTAGCAGTGTCTCTTGTCACCTGTAAAATGTGCAAAGGCAGGCATCCATTCCTCTGCAACATTTGTAGCACGCATAGTCGTCAACAGGTTACTGCTAGCATGTGCCTGGGTGCTTTTCACATTACAAAACAAAGCAATTAGCCATGCCTCGGTGGTAATAGCTGTTGATGCTTGTGCCATCGTCTATTTGTGGCTCAGCTCCTCCATCCGGTGTCATCAGAGACCACAAAGCAATTTAGCCTTCATATGGCTCCTCCATCATGCACTGATCATGCCTCGAGGCTTCCTGGTGTGGGAAACTTTGGTCATATGGCAGAAAGCCTGTGATGATATGATGTTGCAAACTGGAAGAGTCATAGAAGAATAAAGTGGAGGAACGCAAACTGGAAAGGCTATTATTTGATAAGTAACGTCCTAATATGCCTGAACATCTCCCCATGAGCTGGGGGAGCGGGGAGAGTTTAAAGTATATATAAGTATAGACCACATTCAGAAATATCTAGGGTGACCATATGGAAAAGAGGACAGGGCTACTGTATCTTTAACAATTGTATAGAAAAGGGAATTTTAGCACGTATCCTTGTTGTGCATGCAGCACCTGGTGAAATTCCCTCTTCATCACAGCAGTCAAAGCTACAGGAGCTGTGATAGTCAGGAATGCTGGGAGCTGTAATCCAAAATATTTTGAGAGCACCAGGTTGAGGAAGATTGAGCTAACCAAATCAGTGATCTGATTTGGAGCATTGCTATAATTTTATTGCACACTTGTGATTGGTCAATCACAGAAGTTTGCAGGCCCCTTACATGATGACTTCAACATCCAGGATGTCTCCCACACTTATGGGATATTAAAAATGGCAGATGCTTGGCTCCCACAGGAAGCTGGTGGCAGTGCTGATGGAGGTGATCCATTTGGGGATGTCTACCCTGGTGGCCCCGCTGAGACATGTGGTTGTCTGAATATGTAGGGTGACCATATTTTGGAAACCAAAAAGGAGGACAACATGAAATAAAGAACAAGTGAGACATTCAATGTATCCGAAATTAACTTCACTCATTCTGCTTCTGTAGCTTTTGCTGTACTTTGAAGCTTTTGCTATACTCTGTGGGATACAGCCTTCCCTACCCTCAAATATCTTTTCTGACTGCAAATCCTTCACTGGATGACCATAGGGCATCTGGTTTTTGAGGGCCCTTGCATGAGACATCCTCAATGGGCACCCTCCCTCACCACCAGCTGCTCTTCCTCTTCCTTCTCTTTGTCATTGTTGTTGCTACGACTTGCTTGGTTGCTAGGACAAGTAGGAGGTGGCATCTCCTGCTCCTCCTCTTTACCCCCACCGTTATCTGGGCCAGAGCAAAAGGCAGGTGAACAAACAGATTGTGATGGTAAAATGGAAGGACCAAGCCTGGCCCAAGGCAGGTTGTCACCTGAAGTGGGGATCTGCCACCATCTAACCTCTTGCTTCATGGTAGGGCCGGTCCTGGGAAGAACAAGTCCAGGGGTCTCTCTTCATTGGGCCCCTGCTGTGGTGTGAGGTCTTGGCAGATGCCCAAGCACGCCTACCTTGATGCCAGACCTTGAGCTCTAACATTGTGTAACGGCACCAGCAAGACTCCCAACGGCCTGCAATTTATGTTGTATAGAAATGAAGGGAGAGACAAAAGCAGCAGAGCATATGGTGATGATCAGACCACTTCCGAAGGGAGATGTTTATACGAAATGTAACCCGATTAGAGGTTTGCGAGAGCCATAACAATATCCCACATGGAGAAAATTGAGTTAGGGAAGAGAGAAAACCAAGTTACACTGCTTTCACAGGATGTGGGAAGGAGACTGCAAAATCAAAAGCTGTGAAGTCCTAAAGGAAGCTGGGATTGTTTTGCAATACCCAAAAGTTTTGGCCTGTGATTTGCAGTCGTCAGTACATTAGGTGCTGTTCTGAAAAGCCTCTTTGAGAACGAGCCAAAACATTTTTCTGGAAGTAGCACAGCATGGAGAAGGCTGGAAATATTTTGATGTTATTTTAACTTGTTTTTAATATTATGCTCATTTGGAATTATTTTATATTTTAAGGTTTAAAATGTTTTTCAGTACACCGCCCAGAGAACTTATTGTTAATGGGTGGTATAAAGATGCTATTAAACCCCATTCAATCTGAGGACTGAATTCTGTTTCTAGGGGGTGGGGGGTGCAGGGAGCATTCCTCTAGTGGGTGGGGCTAAGGTGAGAGGGGGCAGGGCTAAAATAGCAAAAAAACCAACCACCCATATATTGTATTTTCAAGCTCTTTTAGGCAGGAAATAAGCCTTTAGAAAGGCATTTCAACCCTTTAGAATTGGGAAGAACTTCACAAAAGCCCAGAAACCATTAAATAATCAGTAGTTGGGTGAAAGGAGGAAGGGAAAGAAATCTGGAGGTAGGGAAAGGAATCTTCTGAGGAATCTGGAAGGGCTGGTTTGGGACTCAAAGAGCAATGCCGGATGGGGAATGAAGGGAATTGTAAGACTTGTTTTTCAGTTTAAGCATAGAATCATAGAATAGTAGAGTTGGAAGGGACCTCTAAGGCCATCGAGTCCAGTGCAGGAATCCAGCTGCCTCTTGAATTACTCTTGTTTGGGAGAGCCCACCACCTCCCTAGGTCATTGGTTCCATTTTCACACTGCTCTAACAGTCAGGACGTTTTTCCTGATGTCCAGCTGGAATCTGGCTTCTTGTAACTTCAGCGCATTATTCCATGTCCTGCACTCTGGGATGAATGAGAAGAGATGCTGGCCCTCCTCTGTGTGACAACCTTTCAAGTACTTGAAGAGCGCTTTCATTCCTCTCCTTAGTCTTCTCTTCTCCAGGCTAAACATGTATAGGATTGTGCCGCAAGTTGGCTACCTCATTCTGCCTAATGGGAGGGCTAGCCTTGTTGTGAGGAAACTTGGTTGCCCATGTAACAAAAAGTTTTTATGATAAAGGTTACCACATAATAAAATTGATAATTATCACATGGGGTGGAAGGAGCTGCTAAAGGGTTGGGCTGGGATTCAAGAGATCGAGGTTCTGGTCCCCACTCAGCCATGAAGCTCCCTGGGGGACTTTGGGCCAGTCACAGTCTCTCAGCCCAACCTACCTCACAGGGTTGTTGCCTTCCTCTGAACACAGCGTGTTCAGAGGAGGGCAACCAGGTTGATCAGGGGTCTGGAAACAAAGCCCTATGAAGACAGACTAAAAGAACTGGGCATGTTTAGCCTGGAGAAGAGAAGACTGAGGGAAGACATGATAGCACTCTTCAAATACTTAAAAGGTTGTCACACAGAGGAGGGCCAGGATCTCTTCTCGATCCTCCCAGAGTGCAGGACACGGAATAATGGGCTCAAGTTAAAGGAAGCCAGATTCCAGCTGGACATCAGGAAAAACTTCCTGACTGTTAGAGCAGTACGACAATGGAATCAGTTATCTAGGGAGGTTGTGGGCTCTCCCACACTAGAGTCATTAAAGAGGCAGCTGGACAACCATCTGTCAGGGATGCTTTAGGGTGGATTCCTGCACTGAGCAGGGGGTTGGACTCGATGGCCTTGCAGGCCCCTTCCAACTCTGCTATTCTATGATTCTATGAAAGCCAGTGTGGTGTAGTGGCTAAAGTGTTCGACTGCAAGTCAGGAGATCCAGGTTCTAGACCCCACTCGGCCATGGAAACCCACTGGGTGACTTTGGGCCAGTCACAGACTCTCAGCCCAACCTACCTCACAGGGTCGTTGTTGTGAGGATAAAATGGAGAGGAGGAGGAGGATTATGTATGCTGCCTTGGGTTCCTTGGAGGAAAAAAGATGGGATATAAATGCAATAAATAAATAATAAATAAAATAAATATGAGGATAAAATGGAAGGGAGGAGCATTATGTACACCACCTTGGGTCTCTTGGAGGAAAAAAAGATGTGATATAAATGCAATAAATAAATACATAACTTTTCCAGGATTGCAGTCCTACTTTATTGACTGATTTATCTTAGAATATCTATCCTCCGAGCGAAGTTTTGGAGGTGGGTTATATCATAGAACAATCAAATAGCTAAAAAAATTCTTACACATGCACAGCCATCGACAGGACAAATCAGTGCCAAATGAAGAGAGTCAGTCATTTCATAAGATGAATGGCCAGAATGTAGATACAGATACTGTCTGATCTCTGGGCGATTCTCAGTGGATTGCAAGGGTTTCTAGCTCCCAATCATTTCACAAGAGCAATAGCAAAAGGGCTCCCTCTCTCCGTGCACATGCAAATTGTCCTGGTGAACTGAAGGAAGCTTGGCATAATCAGGTGTGAAAAGGAACGGGAGACAAATTCCCAAGATCAGAAATCTTTAATTCTAAGTGCATGTCTTTTGCTTCTGACTCAAGCTGATGGATCTCAAGGTTCTAGCAAAACAAACAAACAAAGAAACTTGTTCACACAAGTCTTTACTTTATCCCAGTGCTGGTGGCTCCTGGCTTGGTGGGGCGGTGAATAAGAAAATAGGGACATAAAAAGAGCCATGCTGGATCAGACCAAAGGCTCCTGTATCCCAGCATTCTGTGCCCACAGTGGGGACAGGCTTCAGCACGTTGGATAGTTCCTTCAGAGTTCTGCCTAGTTCTGACTAACACCGAATACTGCTATACTGTCCCACTGAAAGAGGAGTCACCAGGCTTGACTGATCTTTCCATTCCTGCTTTATAAAGCCATTTAATGCGTAGGCAAAAAAAAAAGGGGGGGGAAGAAAGTGATTATGATAGTTGCTTTCATAAGACCATTTCCTTACTTGATGAGAAGTGATGGTGTGAGTGGAGAGGCATGAAGTTGGGGCAAATGGTTTATTTCCATGGTCTATTTGATGGGTAGTGAGTCAAAAAAGCACCTAAAAGTGTTTAACGGTGTGCATGTATTACTGCTGTAATTAGAGGTGTGCTCCACTCTGTTATGGATCCTCAGATCCGAGGTGGAGCGGGGTGATCCGGATCTCCTAAGCCCGGTTCCAGAGCGGATCGGGGGAGGTCCGGATTGGCCCGAAGCGGTTCAGATTGGCCCGAAGCGGTTCGGAATGGTCCGAAGCTTCGGAGCCAGGTAAGTGGGGAGGAGAGCTTACTTGCCCCCCCGTCTGCCGCCACCATGGTCAGTGCAGTGACCGCGGCAGAGCCAGGTAAGTCGGAAAGGGGGGCTTACCTGGCTCCGCTGTCCACCGCCGCCACCTTGGTCTGTGCGGCGGCAGACGGCGGAGCCAGGTAAGGGGGGAGGGGGGCTTATTCGGCCCCCATTTTGCCCCCCCTTCCCCACTTACCTGCCTCCACTGTCTGCCACTGAGGCAAGTAAGTGGGGAAGGGGGGGCAAAATGGCATCCGAATATCAATCTGGACCTCCGGATCTCGCTCCGGATCCGGTTCTGGATTGGATCGGGGGAGGTCTGGATCGACCCGAAGCAGTTCGGGGTGGGTGTGCACAGCCCTAGCTGTAACTTGACTGAGGCTGCAGTCTTGTAAACACTTACCTCTGAGTAAGTCTCATTGTACTCAATGGGGCTTACTTCTGAGCAGACATGTACAGTATTGCACTTTAAAAGAAGGCTAACTCTATAAATCTCATGAGTTTGAATCAGTTAATCATCTAATCCTATCACTTTAAAAATGTGCATAAATGTGCATGCAGAGAAACAGTATTTCTCAAGCAAGAAGCGGAGGGCTGTTTTGTTTTGTTTCTAGATCATGCCCACAAGGGTCTCAGCAGACATCATCTTGGAAGAGGCATCCCTTCTCACAAGAGAGAAGAAAGGGGGAATACCTCTTTTGAGGAGGTGCTTGCTATCTGCAGTTTTTATAAGCACTTGTATTGAAAGTAATATCTTCAGAAAATATCTGCTGTGTTGTTAAATTCACCACCTTTTGCGGGGTCAAGTTCAGAGAGGTGGGTTTTTTTTTAAGCAATAGATTTAGGGAATGATCCCATAGCCCCTAGATAGCATCTGAGGGGCATAGGATAGTTTGGACTTCCAGATCTGAGGTTGGAACAGCTCTCCAACCTCAGAGCTGGGAATTGGGTCTCTGACATCCTCCCCACCCCCATCAACTCTGGTGCAGAAAGAACTGTGCTTGCTGCTTCTCCGAGTTTGGGAACACAACCTTGGAGAGGGGGAAAGGGGGCATTTCAGTGGGCAGGAAGGGGAGGAGACGGGAGAAGCCAGGATATGAGCTATTTTGAGGCCTCTCCATCCGCCTTCCTTCCACCTTTGAGACGCCTTTCCTAGATGGTCAAAAAAGCCCGTCTAGCAAATATGCAGGATGGGAAGATGGGGAGGTGAAGATAACTTCCATTTCTCCTCCCAGCCTGCATAGGATGGCCATAAGCCTCTGATTTCAGAGGCTTACAATCCTCACAACAGGTTTGCACCCTTAACCAATTGCACCACTCTCTACCATGGATCGTAGGTCTGAGTCCTCAAAGCATTACACTGACCGCTACACAATTATTGGCAGGGATGATCTTCTGCTTGAAGGTGAACATTTCCTTCAGCCCGCTTCGGAAGCGATCGTGCAGCCAGGCATAGAGGAAGGGATTGCAGCAGGCGGAGCTCATGGCAAACCAGTGGCAGAGCAGCTGGATCAGAAGGAAGTAGTCTTTGTTGATGAGGTTGATGTCGATGTCACGGATGATATTGAAGACGTGGATGGGGAGCCAGCAGATGGCAAAGGCGGCCACCACCAGCACCAGGAGCCTGAAGACCTTCCTCTTCCACAGGCGGTCGAACTCCGCCTGGCTCTGCGTCGGGTGACCGGGCACAACGCGGTTCTTCAGCTTGATGGTGATGCAGATGTATGAGAGGGAGACGGCCGACAGGGGAAGGATGTATGTGATGATCAAGGTGCTGTAGGCATAGGCCAGGCGCTCTTTCTCTTCCTCCATCCAGAACTCCTCGCAGATAGCAAAGCCTTCCTTCTGGAACTCCACATGGTAGGTGTGGGCAACGGCTGGAGCCACCAGGGCACAGGAGAGCAGCCAGATCCCCCCGATGATATACACGCAGCTCATGAACGAGATGCGCTTCTTGAGAAGGTGAACGGTGGTATAGTATCTGGGGACAAAGGGAGAGAAATGAGTGTGACCAGTGGTAGAACGCGCAGCACTTATTTTTAGTACTGTGCCAAAGAAATCGATTCTTCCATTTTCGGCTTTTCGTGGGTGTGGTGGATGGGGGAGAAACAAAAACCCTGGTGAAAGAAGCTGGGAGAGGTGAGAATTTTGGATAATTTTCTCCTTGGGGTACGGGGCAGGGTATCCACATACCTTTTATAGTGTAAGCAGTTGCTATGGGGTCTTTTTGATTTTTAAAGCACCCTCAGCATTTGCAGGAGTGTAGGAATTCTTCCTGAATGCCTATTGGAGTGGATGAGGTCACATAGGCATTCAGGAAGAACTGCCCGGCTCTTCCAAGCACCTTAGCTTTGCAAATGTTGCAAATTTTCAGGGAGTTCCACTGGAACCACTAAGTGGATCTTCAACATTGGGCTAACCGTCGGCTGCCAAAAATCCTGAGCTTGAACACAAAAGGCTCCAGTGCGCTGGACGTCTATTTACTCGAACATTCTGATCCTCCTGCTTTGATTTTGTTAATATTCCATGTCTATAGCATTTAATTAAATAAGGAAGACCTGTCGGGAGGCAACGCCGGAAGAGGGAAATTACATCTTTCCAACCCAGAACAGCCCCGGTTCCCGGAGACTGCAATTATCACATCAGAAACCGCATTACTGAATCAAGTCAGGGGGAAAGTATATATTAAGAGAGAATGGAATAATAGAGACCTTCCCCTTCATTCTTGACAACTGGTATTATGCAGCAGGTTAATACAAGCCTCTCCAGAAATTCACCAACAAACCAGAACGTTGTTTTAAAATGGATACCATTGTTTTTATACTGTTGTTTTTATGTTTTTGATGGTTTAAAAATTTTGTATACTTTTTAATGCTCACTCTTTTTAACTGTTGTAAACCGTCCAGAGAGCTTCAGCTATGGGGCGGTATATAAATGTAATAAATAAATAAATAACATTCCTTTAGATCTGCCTTTTAAAGAAAGCAACCTTTCCCCCTCTCTGAAGTGTGCCAATGCTGGGTTTTAAGAGATAAAGCAAATGTCTGCTACTTTAAGTCTTTTCTCTGCCTTCGCTGCGTGAAAGGTTGCCAGGTCTCTAGGGTAGCTAGTTATGGCAAAAGAAGATCCAGATCTGCTCCAAAAGGAGCACATGCTCATTTATACGGATAGATGCAAAATTAGACATAATGACCGTAATTGAACTAGAAATACAACATAGTTGGGAAGACTGTGGCCAGGTGCTAACTGTGCATGGGCAACATCAATGCTGCAGCTCTCCTTCCTTAAGGGTCTTGAGCTTTAAACCAAAATTGGACTGGATAGCCCTTGAAACCGGGGGTGCTTCCAAACAGGGGGCTATCCTCTGACAGCTCTTCTAGAAGACTGCCCTCTGAGAGCTCAGTTCTGTTAATGGAAACTCATTGGGCCTGTTCAGACAACATGCTAAACCATGGTTAAGCTGCTAACCCTTTTGCTGTAAATGGTTAGTGGGTGTGTTTAAACCATGGTTCTGTTGCCACCATGGTTAGGAAGGGTTCACATGACACACTGAGACACGCTAAGTCATAATGTTTAGCTCAAAATGCTTAACCATCATGGTTTAGCATGTTGTCTGAACAGGGCCAATAAGAACATAACATAAGACCATAAGAAGAATCATGGTGGATCAAACGAAGGATCCATCTAGTCCAGCACTCTGCCCAGCTGTTGACCAGGAACCCACAAGCTGGATCCGGGTGCAGCATCACCCTCCTGCCATGTTCCCCAGCAACAGGTGCATACAGGCTTATTGCCTCTGATACTGGAGGTAGCACACACAGACATCAGGACTAGTAACCTTTTTATTCACTCAGTATTTTAACACTTAATTTTAACTTAAATTTAAATTATACTGTTTTAACTCTGTATTTTAACCTTATATCAATTTTGCTGCGTGGTTGTGCTTTTTATCCTGGTTGTGCTTTTTATACTGTATTTTGTATTTGTGTTTTTAACCTGTTGGTTGTTTTATGATGGTTTTAATTTTTGTGAACCGCCCAGAGAGCTTCGGCTATTGGGCGGTATAAAAATGTAATAAATAAATAAATAAATAAATAAAATAACCATTGATAGTCTTCTCCAGGGATTTACTCAACACTCTTTTAAAACCATCCAAATTGGTGCCTATCACTACATCTTGTGGTAGCGAATCTCACTGTGCGCTGTGTGAAGAAGTCCTTCCTTTCATCCGTCCAGAATCTCTCACCAATCAGCTTCATGGATGACCCTGGGTTCCAGCATTTTGAGAGAGGGAGAAAAATGTCTCCCTATCCACCTTCTCCACACCGTGCATCATTTTGTACACCCCTATGATGTCTCCCTTTACCTTCCTTTTCCCTGCAAGCTAAACAATCCCAATCTTCCCTCATAGGGGAGATGGTCCAGCCCCTTGATCATTTTAGTTGCTCTTTTCTGCACTTTTCCCAGCTCTGCGATATCTTTTTCTCCTGGGGTGAGCACATAATCCGAGGTACCTGTGGCGTTACACCCCACAAGTCAGTTCCCAAATGTATGTCTGCAGTTTGTAAGTCTGTGGTTTTTAGAATGTTGGCCTGAGTGAGCGGAGTAAGAATGTCTCTTGGGAGGGGGGGAAGAGTGATATATAAGGGGAGGACTGAGGGGATTGAGAGGGACTTGTTAGGTACTCTTAGAGTCTTTAGTGCTCTCTGTGTTCAGAGTAATTAAGTTCTGGGAAATTTGAGGGTCAGTGTAGAGAGTGGTGTTTTTAGAGTGTGGTGTGCACGTAGTTGATGTATATTAATCAATACTGATAATAAAGAAAGTTCAAGATTGATTGTGTGAGAAAAAGGAAAGTGTGTATGTGAGTGAGTGAAAGGATTGTATGACAGGTTTCAAAAAGGTTTTTTAATGGTTTATTTGAAACAAAGCTTGTGTACTTTTGAAAATAAATTTTGATTGTTTTGTTTTTAAACTACCACAAAAAGCCCACGTGTCTGTTTGGCATTTATCATCTAAAGTTTACTTATTTAACACCCACTCTGACAATCATTCACCTCAGCACATATAACTCACAGTATTTTATTTTATAATATAGTAAAATCCTTCTCCATTTAAACCCCTTTCTCCACATAGTTTGGAGGAAGGTGGTTTTTATCCCTCGCCTCAGGCGTATCAAGCGGTGGTGCTTGGCTTGAGCAGGGAGTAGCCGCGGCCGGGTCTGGTGTTCAGAGCCTGTGTCGTGGCAGTACCCTTCACCCTTCAACAATTCTGAGTGTATGTCTGCCCGTTGCTTTGCCAAGAGTGTTGAATCTTTTTCAGCCCAAGGACTGGATTCCATTTTGGAGATGCTCTCAGGGGGCTGCATTCCAGTGGTGGGTGTGGCCAAAGGTGAAAAGGGATGGAGCCAATAGAAAAGGGGTGGGGCCAATAGAAAAGGGGTGGGGCCAATACCAAAACATACCAGCATATTTTCACTTAGAGCTCTAACCACCAGTAACTAAGGGCTAATCTACGCCAAGCAGGATATCACACTATGAAAGAAGTATGGAAGTGGTATGAAAGCAGTATATGGTATGTGTCAATGGGCCCCAACAGTTGTCAGTGCACTTCAATAGAGCTAGAAAGCAGTAGTGTGGCTCCTGCCTTTTATATATTGCTTTCATGGTGAAATATCCTGCTTGGTGTAGATTAGGCCTAAACCTTAGGAAAGGCATTATAGAATAGGGAGAAAACTGCACAACCCCTAGGAAACTTAATAGCCTATTTTTTCGGTTCTAAGACACACTTTTTCCCCCATATAAACATCTCTAAAAATGGGGTGCGTCTTAGAATCGTGGGTGTGTCTTAGGTTTTTTTCCCCCTGTTGGTGGTACTGAAATTAGTGTGCGTCTTACAATCGATGGTGTCTTACAATCGAAGAAATACGGTAACAATCATTTTTCAAGGGAAAGGGAGGCATAGGCATGCACAAGGGGTGTGCCAGGTGTGCCCAGGCACATCCTAATGTCTCAAGCAATGTGTCAAATGAAGGAGGCCATTGAGTAGGGATCCAGATGGGGATCCAGATGCCGTGAGTATGGTCCTCTGGCTGATCTGCTGCTGCTGCCCCTGACAGTGCGCCATTGCTTCCGGCAGCAGCAGTGAAAAGGAATCGCTTTGCTAGGAACCTCTCTACCAGGAGCCACATTTCAAAGAGGCCAGGAGGAGGGACCCCGAAGGCTAATATTGCCTCATAAGCTCCTCCTCTGGCCAGTGTCACTACAAAGCCCCACCAATGCTGGGGCTTGAGGAGCGACTCTACATCCCCCCACCTCTCACCTGCAATGGCCCTCCCATGGCCAGGCAAGCCAAACACAGTGTAGGGCATCAGTGTCTACAATGTTTGATAAGTGAATAAAAATAATGTCCTTTATGATTGATTATTCAATAAATGCTCGCCATTTTTTTTTTTAAAAAAAGAAGTCCCTGGGCGCACACCCTAATGAAATGTGCTGTGCATGCCTATGAAAGAGGGCATGGCCACCTGAGAATTCTGGAGACCCAGATAGGGACCCCAGGTTAGACTCATTTGGCCCCCTGGCTGGAGGTTCCTAACCTCTGCATGAGGCAAACCCTTGGCTCCAGTTGGTGGATTTCAGAGATCCAGGAAACTAAACCCAAGTTGCCATTGATAGTGACATGAAATCTGGGCCTTTGGATTAAGTATTTACCACCCCCTTGTGGGTTTCTATTGCTATGGAAATGTACTATTAACCTCGCACCTGCCCAAGCTTTTCCATTTTCCAAATGGAACAGCTGCATTCAGCCAGTCAAACAATTTGTTTCTCTGCGGAAATTTTTGTATTTTTTTTTATTATCATGCTATATTAACTGCTGGGCAGAAATCATACTCAGTTCGCTACGAGAGAATGGCTAGCCAAAGGCACTTTCCTCGGGCAAGATTGTGAGAAACGCGCAACAGAGCAAACGAACGTAATTCTCCGGTTTGGTGCTCTTGACACAGCCTGCCCAGCGAGAGGAAGGGGAGATGCCAATTCGTTAATTCACCTACTCTGCTGGTTGCAAGTTAGAAACATGATGAGGTCTTGGAGGCGCGGGAGAGCAAAAAGGGAGGCGTGAAAGCAAGAAGGGAAGGAGAAGCAACTGGCAATCTTTCTGGGTTCGATTCCTAGTTGGAAACGGAAGAGGGAGTGGTGCCAGTTTAATCCCTGTGGCACTGTGATATTCCTTCCCAGCTCTACAGAAATGAAAACAGTAGGGTGTCGGCAGAGCACCAAAGCCAAGATAAAGATGGGCTCATCTGCAATCGTCTTGATCACATGACTATCAGTCCTGGGTGGCAGGGGTGGAAGGGTGGGGCATGTAACTTAGTGGAAGAGCAGCAGCTTTATATGTAGAAGGTCCAGGTTCAATCCTTGGCATCTCCAAGTAGGGCTGGGGAGAAATTCCTATCTAAAATCAGGGCTTTGAATTGTACTGAAGCTGATTGGTGGGAGACCCAGGACAAATAAAAGGAAGGACTTCTTCACACAGCGCATAGTTAAATGATGGAACTCGCTACCACAAGATGTAGTGATGGCCACCAATTTGGATTTCTTTAAAAGGGGGTTGGATAAATTCCTGGAGGAGAAGGCTACCCATGGCTACTTGCCCTGATGGTTGTGTGCTATCTCCAGTATTCGAGGCAGTAAACCTGTGTGCACCAGTTGCTGGGGAACATGAATGGGAGGCTGCTTTCGCACCATGTCCTGCTTGTTCATCTGTGGCTGATGGCTGGTTGGCCACTGTGTGAACAGAATGCTGGACTAGATGGACCCTTGGTCTGATCCAGCAGGGCTCTTCTGATGTTCTTACCTGGATGAAAGCAGGAAAGCAGTGAGGCTGCCTGGCTCAGTGTGTGTGTGTGTGTGTGTGTGTGTGTGTGTGTGTGTGAGAGAGAGAGAGAGAGAGAGAGAGAGAGAGAGTGTGAGAGAGAGAGAGAATGGCCAAATGTGCCCACAGCCCAAACTAGTTGCTTACTGCTGGTTTAGAGTATCAGATGAGGACTGGGGAAACCTGACTTCAAATCACAAATTATCTATTAGTATTGTCTGAATGTAACAAGTTTTCTGCAGGGTGGGTTAATGTGGTTTCTGAACGCAGGGTGTTTTCTGCAGGGTGGCTTAACAAGTTGTCTAAATGCAGCCTGTTTTCCCCAGAGTGGCTTGTTAACTACACCATGTGGTTTACTGTCTCCAACAAGCCACCTGGAGAACTCATGGCTGGTTGTTGTTAGTTGTTCAGGGTGTTTAACAAGCCCCACTACATGGTTAATGAGCAACCCTGCGGAAAACGTGCTGCTTTCAGACAACACATTAACCACCCTGCAGAAAACGTGTGGTGTTCAGACAACATGAAAACTCACCTTGCGGAAAATGTGCTATGAACAGATGACATGATAACTCAGGGTTCAACACCAACTCACACTGGGTGGGTTAGCGTGTTGTGTGAAGAGTCTGTAGCTACAGCAAGTCGGATTTCTCTTTCTGTAAGCCCTTCCCTGTGTTCCCCTGGTTTCCTTATTATCCAGCCTGATGAAGCATTCTGAAGATATTGAAACATATTTTGTGATATTTTGGTTGGTCTTCATAAAGGTTTAAAACAACAGCAAAAAAAAAGAGAAAAAGAAGAAAAAAAAGCAGAGCGAAAATTCCCAAGGAGTGGCTAAATTTTATTTAGCCCAGGTGGGTTTGGGAAGAATGCTTCCTTCCCCCCCCCCCCACTTAAATTACCACTCTAAAAAAATGCTCAAAGTACAAAAATACATCTCTCTTCTTGTCCTTTAGGCATTGTTAAAGTTTTTGAAGGTTTTAAAGCATTAGCATTCTGGTGATGGCTCTTTGTGGCTTTACTGAACAGCAAATGGTACTAGGGTTCTGCAGATAAAAATGACGCCAGATAAAAATTCCTATTTAGGATGGATTTTACTTTCCAGGGTCATGAGTTGCCTTTTGCAAAAAGGCAAGCGTAAGCTGCGACAAGCTGGGCTGCATTGAAAATATGAAACAGCTGTGAAAAACGTTTGTTAATGTTAGATAAATGAAGGATAAACAGCTTGAATGAATTCAAGTCATTTTGAAAAGACCTAATGGATTCAGCAACCTGGTTGCCCCATCAAACTTCACAAAAGATGGATGGTTAGACAAACACACACACACACACTTATATATACACCCACACATACATGTGTGTGTGTGTGTATGCCAGACATGTATTCTAAATATATGTTTTACTATGCAAGCCAGTATGGCGTTAGTGGTACAGGGGTAGATATGGTGCCCATGGGTACCCATGTGCCCCTGTACAACTTTCTTGGCACCTACCAAGATGCCCAATGCCTTCTAGTTATTATATATATATATATATATATATATATATATATATATATAGTATTTTCTTACTGGCAGCTAGGATTGTTGTGAAATAGGTTTCTGTCAGGGCTGAAAACTGTAGGCTCAAAGGAGTTGTTTTGTTTGTGGGGGCTCAGAACCCACCTGTGCCCTGTACTCAGGCCGTGGCTAGACCTAAAGATCTAGCCAGACGCAGGGGGAAGGATCTAGCGATTTTATCATTGCAAGATCTCCCCCTCTGTCTACATGTGGTGCACGAAGTCCTGGGAGGAGGAGGACGTTGTAGCGGCCATTTTGTCTTTTTTTTAAAGGGGAAGGAGTGCTTGAACATTTGAGCACAAAAGGTAAGTGGGGGGGGGTTAGAAAAAATACTTCTTCCTGCTCCCCCACCCCACCCCCGATGGGCACAGAGCTCCTGAGGAGTAATGCGCTCGTGTGCAGTTCCTGGCTTCTCGCAGTTACTCGTGAGGAGCCAGGACAAAACCACCACGCCTGGCTACACTTCCCACGATCTCGGGATCATCCTGAGACTGCAGGAAAAAGTGGGATTAAAAGCTATGCCAATATCCTGGGACGAGGGAGTGATCATCCCTCCCTGCTCCCGGGATCCCCTGTGTGTCATGTGGACTCACAAGGATGATCCCGGGGCGATCCCTGGGATATCGGCAGGTCTAGCCATGGCCTCAGTCTTTTGGGCAGGCTACTTGTCCTTTGTGACTAGCCACGCCTCCTTTGGCAGCCATTTTGTGGTGGTATCCAGGGCAGTTTCTAAAGTTTGCCAAATGTGCCCTCAGGCTCCAAAAGTTGCATAGACCAGTTTAGAGTATCAGATGAAGACTGCGAAAGCTGACTTGAAATCACAAATTAGCTATGAAGCTCACTTGGTACACTCGGGCCTAACCTACCTCACAGGGCTGTTGCAGGTATAAAATAGAGGATGAAGTGTTATGGATGCTGCCCGTAGCTTTTTAGAGGAATGAAAGATTACCAATGAAATCAGTTAATGCCAATGTGTCCTGCCATGGCTCTGACATAGTGATGCTCTCTGTGTGAATAATATACTTGTTTGGGGCTGATAGTTAGGGATGTCAGAGAAATCTGCAATGGAATCAGATGAGTTCAGATTCCTATGACTCCAACCCACCAACTCTGCAGTGGATATTGGCTATTCCCAATATCCATGGTCTTGTGGACCTTTTAAAAAAATAAATAAATCTGGAATGTATGAACATTTCATTGTAGAAAAAATTGTAAGATGATATAATGTAAAAAACAAACAAACAGCGAAAAGTGCACTCGCTCCATAGGCTAAAACACGAATATTAACATTGGCGGGGGGGGGGGGGATTTGTGCATTTGGGAGGGATTTGCAAATTTCTGCAAATGCAAATTTGCACAAATTTGGGAAATTGGAGAGTATCTGATTCTGCCAATGAATGCTTGATGGAACAAAAGGCACCTGACAATGCAGACAGAATGAATCCCACAAAATCCATACATTCCTAGCCTCTGTGCAAGCAGTTTCATGCCCCTTTCATGTACTCCTTTTCCTGTTAAAAGATTACTTCCACCCCTCATTTTATATGTGAACAGGGTGGGCTTTAAAACTCTCTCTCTCTCTCTCTCTCTCTCTCTCTCTCACACACACACACACACACACACACACACACACACACAGAGAGAGAGAGAGAGAGAGAGAGAGAGAGAGAGAGATGGAGATTTGGCCTGTAGGCCTTGAGTTCTGCACCCCTGGGAAACCCACGGATCAATAAGATTATAGAGCCTGGATCTAGGGTGACCATATTTGGGAAACCAAAAAAGAGGACACCTAGTGTGTGTGTGGGGGGGAAGCAGCTTTCTGAGTCCTGCAGAAAGTACATTATTCCCCCACCACCTTAAAGAACCCGATTGGAGTGGAGGAGGGGAAAAGTTTTCATTCTGCACCACCACCATCCACTCCAATTGGGGCCTTTTCTGTAATGTCCACGAATGACCCACTTTCCCCTTTAAGACCTCAATTGGAGCTCGGGGTGGGGGAATGATGTGCCTCAAGAAAGCATGTTATTCCCTCCTGCCATGCTAATGGCAGCCTTAAAGAGGAAGGTGTGTCATTCCAGGACATTATTGAAAATTATAGAAAATCCCCCCTGACACCATGGAAAGAACAAAAACCAGGACAAATCCGGGCAAATCCTGACAGTTGGTCACCCTACTGGATCAAACACACGGGAAGCAATTACCTGTCCACTGCAATAGCCGTGAGGGTGAAAACAGACACATATACTGTCATGGGCTGCATCAGGAACACAAAATAGCACAGGAACTTCCCAAAGACCCATCCTTGGGGGTTGAAGGCATACGCCAAGGTAAAGGGGATACAGGTTGCGCACATCAGCATGTCCGAGAAGGCCAGGTTTCCGATGAAGAAGTTGGTGACGTTGTGCATCTTCTTGGTCTTACAGATCACGTAAAGGAGGAGATAGTTTCCCAAGATGCCCACAAGCACCACCAAGGTGTAGCAGGGGATGATCAGAGGTTTGAAAGCCTGGATGAGCTGCACACCAGTAAACTGAGAACTCGAATTGGAGTTGTTCCTGAGCACAACCTGGTAGGTGCTGACATTGGATGGTCTGTTGTCCCAGTGAGCCGTGGATTCCATGACTCCAGAAGGACCTGACTTGAAAGCTCAAGTCAGAGCAATTGCACCAAGATGAGCCTTCTAATATTTACTTTGGGGGCATGCTCTTGATATCACGGAGTTGGGATACTGGCCTCTCTGTATGTGTGGGGTGTATATGAGCATTAGATCAAGGATGGGAGGTCAACGTATCTCTTGGGTAAAACTAGAGGCTGGTTTTCGCTTTGTTCATTGCCTCAGTTTCAGAAAGTGTCTTCTCCTCGCATGCAAATGTATTTTCTTGAGACACCCTTTGAAAAACGTCCTTCAGTAGCACTCACTGTTCGCAGGAGAACCGAGATGAAATGCTTTTAAGGGACATTAGCTTGACTCCTTTGCACTTATTAAGCTATTTTAACTCCCCCTGCCAACCCTTTTGATGCCTTTTCCATTTTCAGCTGGGCTGCCTCTCACGCTTCTTCATAATTCTGCTCTTCCGTCTCAAAATTGCAACATCTCCGTGCTTTTTCAAGGGAATGACTCTCTCCGCAGTGGCCTGGGAAAGCAGATGAAAATGGGAAGTTTAAGAACGACAGGGAACCTGGTAAACAGACAAACAAACTGGAAAAGAAGTTAAAGAGATGACAAATCCACTGAGGGTGTTAACATGGAAAGATTCAGGATTTTTTGCAGCGAAGTGATGCCGCAGCGGGCGGAATTTTGCATTGCATCGTGTGTGCTCAGCCATGAAGTACACAAGGTGCGTTTCTATACGTGGCTAGCTTTTCATTTTATCTGCTTCCCAGTATTGTAGATAAAATTTGATACTGGCATATCGGGGTTGAAGAACAGCAGGCCCAGGGGCCAAATTGCTGGGGAACATGGGTGGGAGGGTTCTGTTGCACTCATGTCCTGCTTGTGGCTTTCCCGTGGACAGCTGGTTGGCCCCTGTGTGAACAGAATGCTGGAACAGATGGACTCTTGGTCTGATCCAGCAGGGCTCTTCTGATGTTCTTATAAATGTGACCTACCTGGGGAGCACATCTGTCTCTCTGGTTTTTCCATTCTAAAAAGTTGAAATTCCTCTCCTAACTTATTTATTTATTTAAATCATTTCTTGGCTGCCTTTCAGGGCAGAAGCCCTCGCAAGGCGACGTACGACAATAAAGTGCATAAAAACAATTAAAATATTAAAAGCTGTAAAATCATAAATACAATAAAATAGCCAAAACAACAACAACAACAATACAAGGTGACAATAAAACCAGCAGCAATAACAATGACAATAGCAGCAAGGCCGCAGTAAAATGATATGTTTTCAAGGCCTTCTTGCCTGCAGTGATAGAGCATGGTGGACTTCCAATGGGAGCCTGTTCCAAAAGCATGGGGCCACTGCAAAGGAGGCCCTCTCATGTGTGGTCACCCATCTAAATGCTCTCACAGGTGGGCAAATGAGAAAGGCCTCTCTTTCTGATCTTAGAGGCTGATATGGGTGAAGGCGGTCCTTCCAGTAACTTAGTCCCAAACTGTTTAAGGCTTTAAAAGTCAAAACCAATTCTTTGAACGAGGCTCAGAAACTAGGGTGACCATATTTGGGAAACCAAAAAAGAGGACACCTAGTGTGTGTGTGGGGGAAGCAGCTTTCTGAGTCCTGCAGAAAGTACGTTATTCCCCCGCCACCTTAAAGAACCCGATTGGAGTGGAGGAGGGGAAAGGATTTCATTCTGCACCACCACCATCCACTCCAATTGGGGCCTTTTCTATAATGTCCACGAATGACCCACTTTCCCCTTTAAGACCTCAATTGGAGCTCGGAGTGGGAGAATGATGTGCCTCAAGAAAGCATGTCATTCCCTCCTGCCATGCTAATGGCAGCCTTAAAGAGGAAGGTGTGTCATTCCAGGACATTATTGAAAATTATAGAAAATCCCCCCTGACACCATGGAAAGAACAAAAACCAGGACAAATCCGGGCAAATCCTGACAGTTGGTCACCCTATCAGAAACACACAGTGCAGCTGGCACAGTAAGCATTATGGGATCAAACCACCTAATTGCCACCAATACTCGGGTGGCCATATTCTGCACCAGCTGAAGTTTCTGAACCATCTTCAAAGGCAGCCCCAAGTACAGTGCATTATAATAGTCCAGCCTGGTTGTGACTATTGCATGGATAACTGAGGCTTAATTATACTAGAGTGACCAGATACAAAAGAGGGCAGGGCTCCTGCAACTTTAATTGTTGAGATGAGGAGAGGATTTCACCAGGTGCTGCATGCACACAAATGACACTTACAGAAATTCCCTTTTTTATGCAACTGATAAAGATACAGGAGCCCTGTTGTCCTTTTCATATGGTCACCCTCATTTTAGATATTTTTTGCCCCAACTCTTCTGCCCTCAACCCCACCCCCTTTGTCTTCAGCCTTGGCCACCATGGGAAGACAATCTTTGAGAGATTCTTTGAAATTGTATTTAGATCTTCAGCTGAAAGGGTTCAACCCTCCACATGGGCTTGGTGGACCTACTTTGAATTCAGCACCGTTTAACACATATCGTGCAAAACTCTACATGCATACTGTGTTGGCACGCAAGCATAGCTGACATCATAACATTTCTGCACGTTTCAGCTCCATTTTATAAACAGAATACGGGATTTTGCTCTTGGCATGGGGTCCTATGGAAGACAGAAGGGAGAACCTACAAAAATCTTTCTGCCATTTCGGTTGCTGCTGAGCAGTGTAGCCTTTGTCCCAAATAATTGTCATGTTGTTGTTGTGCCCCCACCCCACACACACACTGAATGGAATGACCATGAGATACAGGGGGTGGATCAGAAGTCATTTCCTAAATAAAAGTTTGTTTGTTTCTTAGCTTAATCCTAAACAAGGGAACTCAGAAGTAAGTTTCACTAATGTCACCTAGACTTAGTTCCCTGTTGCTGTTGTTATTATTACGATTTCTTAGATGCCTTTCTCAACAACAACAACAACAACAACAACAACAACAAGTCTCAGGGCAGCTTACATCAATATTAAAACATGCAAAAATTAAGACAGCGTTAAACTCAAACTTTAGAACTGCTTAAAAGCACACTATCTGAAGCATGTTTACTCAAAAGTAAATCCCACCGATTTCAGTGGGACACGCTCCATTGTAAGTGTGCATAGGATGGCAGTTTTAAGATTGTGCACTGTGTTTTCCCTGAGTATGACACAGTTCATTACAGACACAATCATCTTTTCACCCTATGCCCAGAGAAGCTTCTGAAGATGAGCCTCAAAAGACCATAGCAAAATCAGAGAAATGGAAGTGAATTCCTGCTTTCAATTCTTTTCATCTTGCTGACCGTGTTATCACAGCATTTTCTTGACTTTTAGAAGACTTTGTACCAACAAAGAGCTCAGGGGGGGGGGCATTCTAAACCTGGCAGCATCTAACTACAAAACGTCACCATCCTTCTACACATATCTGTTAAGCATATCTGTTAAAAAATAATAATAGTTGACTGCCAAACTCTCATCGCTTGGACTCACTTTGGCACATAGGCATGCAAAATAAGAAACCATGCATTCTCTTCTCTACTGACCTGAAACAAGCACAGCAAAGTCAGGATGCAAAGGCAGAAAGAGAACTCTTCACACGAAAGAGCTGCATGAGAGAAGGTGTGTGTGTGTGTGTGTGTGTGTGTGTGTGTGTGTGTGTGTGTGTGTGAGAGAGAGAGAGAGAGAGAGAGAGAGAGAGAGAGAGAGAGAGAGAGAGAGAGAGAGAGACCGACTGACAGACAGACAGACAGACAGACAGACAGACAATATTCAGGCTGTATCCTGAGACACTATGTTCCAACTGTGTACACTTCAGCTTGGTGAATTCAGTTCCAGGACGACTTTCAGCTCACTAGTACCCTCTGCTGGTTTCTCTTTCTTTCTTTGCTGATTCTCTACCAGCACCCTAGGGAAGGTTTACCTTGGAGCACCTTTTATTTGTGAGGGGCTGATGCGCCAGTATCTTTTTGCAAATGTATGTATGTTCCTCCAAGGAACCCTAGGCAGCATACATAATCCTCCTCCTCTCCATTTTATCCTCACAACAACAACCCTGTGAGGTAGGTTGGGCTGAGAGTCTGTGACTGGCCCAAAGCCACCCAGTGAGCTTCCATGGCCGAGCGGGGACTAGAACCTAGATCTCCCGACTCCCAGTCCGACACTTTAGCCACTACACCACACTGGCTCTCCAAATGCAACCGCTGCTCTGTGGACACATTCGTGAACACAAGACAGTATCTGCTGTGTTCATAATGCCACACCCTAATGCATAGTTTTGCAATTGTGGGAGAAGAAAGAGGAGTTTGAAAGGTCACACGTGTTTTATTGTTGGTGTTTATACTGCAAGCACATGCCACAGTATAAGCTGTAAATGTGGGAGGAGTAGGAAGTCATGCTGTCTTTCAGGTTGCTTTTTTTTAAAAAAAAATACATGCGCAGCTCCACAGCTGAACAGGAGTGCAGGTTTAAAATGCACTGTATGATTGCATAGGTGCGTTACACATGCACAGCTCTAAAAGTGCACAGTGAAAAATAGCCTATCCCAACCCAACCCAACTCCCCGGATTTCCCAGCCACAACTCCATCAAAATCCATGTGAAGAAAGATGAGAAAGAATAAGATTAAAAAAAAAATTAGCAAGGGGAAGAAGGAGGGTTGTGGTGCACAGCTCGATAAATATTATTTATTTATTTATTACATTTTTATACCGCCCAATAGCCGAAGCTCTCTGGGCGGTTCACAAAAATTAAAACCATAATGAAACAACCAACAGGTTAAAAACACAAATACAAAATACAGTATAAAAAGCACAACCAGGATAAAAAACCATGCAGCAAAATTGATATAAAATTAAAATACAGAGTTAAAACAGTAAAATTTAAATTTAAGTTAAAATTAAGTGTTAAAATATTGAGAGAATAAAAAGGTCTTCAGCTGGCGATGAAAGCAGTACAGTGTAGGCGCCAGGCGGACCTCTCTGGGGAGCTCATTCCACAACCGGGGTGCCACAGCGGAGAAAGCCCTCCTTCTAGTAGCCACCTGCCTCACTTCCTTTGGCAGGGGCTCACGGAGAAGGGCTCCTGTAGATGATCTTAAGGTCCAGGCAGGTACATATGGGAGGAGGCGTTCCTTCAAATAACCCGGCCCCAAACCGTTTAGGGTTTTAAATGTCAATACCAGCACTTTGAATCGGGCTCGGACCTGGACTGGCAGCCAATGAAGCTGGAAAAGGACTGGCGGAATGTGATCTCGCTGGCCAGTCCCTGTTAGTAAATGGGCTGCCCTGTTTTGTACCAGCTGAAGCTTCCGAACCGTTTTCAAAGGCAGCCCCACGTATAACGCATTGCAGTAATCCAAACGAGAGGATGAGACGAGACAACAACAGCTGGATTTAAACAGGGCCACATTTATTAAATGATCTGCAAAGGGGATAAAAACCTACCGGGCATCCAGTATGGCCTGTTGCCAGGCCCCTGAAGTCGGGCGAGCCATTTGTGGCCCTAGGGGAGGTGCTGCACCTTTCGCCTTCCCCCGGGCCTGCCCCTTGTGGGGTAGGGGAACCTTCCTTTGTCACGCCCTATCTCTGGCTGCTCGGCTCAGAGTGGGTGAAAAAGGTAAGTCTTATCTCCCAGGTAGGCCGCAGGGCTCAAAGCTGGGAGCCTCAGATCTTACCAGTCACTGTGAACAGTGCCATGTGAATGCTCTCCATTCCCACTCCCACTCTGGATTCCCGTACCTAGTGCCACAGGGTGAGTTGTGTTACACATGCACAGCTCTAAAAGTGCACAGTGAAAAATAGCCTATTCCCACCCACAACTCCATCAAAATCCATGGGAAGAAAGATAAGAAAGAATAAGATAAAAAAAAAAAACTAGCAAGAAGAAGAAGGAGGCTTCTGCTTCTAGATTCTTTGTGGAATAAAGATGCAATCCTTTACACATGTTTTTTTCTCTGGGATTTTCTTTCTCTGCTCTTCTATGGGCCTGTTCAGACGAAATGCTGAGCCATGGTTAGGACACTACCCCTTTGCAGCAAATGGCTAGTGGGTGTGTTTAAACCATGGTTTATGTAGCCAGTACTACCATGGTTAGGAATGGTTCACACAACATGTGAAGTCATGGTTCACATGACATGCTAAGCCATAAGATTTAGCTCAAAATGCTTAACCACCATGGCTTATCATGCTTGCTGAACAGGGTCAATATGTTCCATTATATAACCTCTAGGTGGTGCTAGGGTATAGGGAATTGCAGAATTACCTTAGGATTTCATTCTGCCGTTCTAGGATATACCAGACTTCCCTCAATAAACAAACGAACAAACAAAATGCTGAACTGGTTGCAAAGAAGAGGAGAGGCTCTGAAGGATGACAACATCATGTAAAGCAGCTGCAAACTGCAATGAGTGAAAAATCACAAGAGCACAATAAATGCCACATGCAGAAGGACTCATAATCAGATTTAGGGAGCTTCCAAACAGGGGGCACCTAGAGCTACCTATGAAGAGACATTATGCAGCAATTCTGTCTTGTTCTCCTTAAATTAAGTAAGAAGATGGAAGGAGTGGTCAGAAAACCTGGGTGGGTTATGAGTATGTAGAAGGTGTCACCATCTGGATCTCCCATAAAATTCCATGAAGGAGGCAAGGCAGTGGCTAAATATAAACCTTTGTCTGGAAGTTTTCCGGAGAGCAGGGGTTCAAATCTTATGCTCCTCAACAGGCCTGCTGTTTTTTCTTTCCTATAACATTTTTTTTCCCAGAAGATGAGCACTTCCCTTCTAAATTAATGCTAATCTGTGTGTAGTCAGGAGAGGAATGACGCCTGGACGTCAATCCCATCCCAGCAGGGAGGCACGCTTCCTTTCTATAGCCTTTATTCATTATGAAGCTACAGGAAGAGTGATTTGGACTGGAGTGAGCTTTTACAACAGCAGATGCAGTCTGCAGAATGGGAGAGAAGCAGAATTAGCCGGGGAGAAATGTCAAAATCTGCTTTGATCTTATTGCATCTTCATTAACATCCCTTTTGCCCCCCTGGTGTACCAACGACAACAAGTTTATGTTTCCTCCCACATTAAAATAGCGCTCACCGAGACTGATATAGTTAATTTATGCTACATGCTGCCTGTGATCTTTTCTACAAAGTGCTTGAGGGATACTCCTTACTTGGAGTAAAGCCCATCAAGTGACACACTCTGTTAATTATTCCACTGCTCACTCCAACTTCTCTCCCCCCACCTCCCGGTCACATCCTCTCTCAAAATAAGTTCTGCAGGATGGTTCAGTCATTAAAAAATGTCTCATTCTCTAGCACGGCTCATCTCGAAGGATCATATTGCTGTTTCCAACAAGGAGCTGAATATACATGTCACAAAACGAATGTGCAATGTAATGTGAGTAGGGCAATGCAAGTGACTAATAAGTGTGACTACACAATTTTCCATTTTGATGATGTTGAGGCCAAACATCTCAATGGTGGTTTTCAGTGACATGCAGAACAAGGGTGGCCACATGGCCTTTTTTTTTTTTTTTTTTTACAGAGTTAATGCCAATGTGTCCTGCCATGGCTCTGACATAGTGATGCTCTCTGTGTGAATAATATACTTGTTTGGGGCTGATAGGGATGTCAAAGAAATCTGCAATGGAATCAGATGAGTTCAGATTCCTATGACTCCAACCCACCAACTCTGCAGTGGATATTGGCTATTCCCAATATCCATGGTCTTGTGGACCTTTTAAAAAATAAATAAATCTGGAATTTATGAACATTTCATTGTAGAAAAAATTGTAAGATGATATAATGTAAAAAACAAACAAACAGCGAAAAGTGCACTTGCTCCATAGGCTAAAACACAAATATTAACATTGGCGGGTGGATTTGTGCATTTGGGAGGGATTTGCAAATTTCTGCAAATGCAAATTTGCACAAATTTGGGAAATTGGGGAGTATCTGATTCTGCCAATGAATGCTTGATGGAACAAAAGGCACCTGACAATGTAGACAGAATGAATCCCACAAAATCCATACATTCCTAGCCTCTGTGCAAGCAGTTTCATGCCCCTTTCATGTACTCCTTTTCCTGTTAAAAGATTACTTCCACCCCTCATTTTATATATGAACAGGGTGGGCTTTAAAACTCTCTCTCTCTCTCTCTCTCCCCTCTCTCTCTCTCACACACACACACACACACAAAGAGAGAGAGAGAGAGAGAGAGAGGGAGAGAGAGAGAGAGAGAGAGAGAGAGATGGAGATTTGGCCTGTAGGCCTTGAGTTCTGCACCCCTGGGATACCCCACGGATCAATAAGAGTTCTCAATTTGAAAGATTGTCACAGGATTGTCCTCTATTTTGAAGGTTGCCTCTGTTTGAAAGTCTTGTCCATTCTGGTTAGAAGATAAAGAATCATAGAAAAGTAGAGTTGGAAGGGGTCTATAAGGCCATGCTCAATGCAGGAATCCAGTGCAGGTATCCATGGCAGTAAGCCTGTGTGCACGTTGCTGGGGAACATGGGTAGGAGGGTGCTGTTGCACCATGTCCTGCTTTGTTGGTCCCTGGTCAACGGCTGGTTGGCCACTGTGTGAACAGAGTGCTGGACTAGATGGACTCTTGGTCTGATCCAGCAGGGCTCTTCTGATATTCTTATCCACCTTAAAGCAGATGGCTGTCCAGCTGCATCTTGAATGCCTCTAGTGTGGGAGACCCTACAACCTCCCTAGGAAATTGGTTCCATTGTCATACTGCTCTAACAGTCAGGAAGTTTTTCCTGATGTCCAGCTGGAATCTGGCTTCCTGTAACTTGAGCCCATCATTCTGTGTCCTGCACTCTGGGACACTGAATAATGAACCATCAGAAGGGAGAGTGGGACCTAGATGTTAGCCATTGAGAGCATCTGGACAGCATACGGAGCAAGGCACACAGATCTCTGGTCGCTGTCTTCCACACTATGGTGCAAGGTACTATATTTCAATATAAATTAGCATATGCTAAATAAATACAAAACAATGTCCTTTTTTTTTTGGTGATTCACAAATCACTGTCTTACACAAAGGGCAGCTTTTGTTTGTGGCAAACTAGTCTTCGAGCGCCTCTCTCAGGGCTGATCATAAGGGAAAGGAAAGGAAAGGAACCTCTCATGCAAGCACTTGAGTCATTGCTGACTCCTAGAGGGACGCCTGCTTTCACTGACGTTTTCTTGGCAGTCTTTGTAGCGGGGTGGTTTGCCATTGCCTTCCCCAGTCGCAGTTACCTTTCCCCCAGCTAGCTGGGTACTCATTTTACCGACCTCGGAAGGATGGAAGGCTGAGTCGACCTGAGCCGGCTGCCTGAGAACCAGCTTCCGCTGGGATCGAACTCAGGCCGTGGGGAGAGATTCGGCTGCAGTAACTGCCGCTTACTACTCTGCGCCGCACCTCCCAAATTCACCACCCTATATAAGAAGAGGCTGCTGGATCAGACCAAGGCCTGTTTAGTCCAGCATTCTGCTCACATGGTGGCTGACCAGATACCTGTAGGAAGCCCACACATAGGCCACGCGCCTGATAGCATCCTCCCACATATTTCCCCCCAGCAACTGGTATTGAGAGGCACACGGTCTCTGATACCACTGGAGGTAGTACATTGGTGAGAAAATGTTTGTGAACCATTTAGGATTGTCACATATTTCCAACCTAAAACGTTCTTAGTTCTTAATATAACACCATAATCCTAGATAAGGAAAAATAGATCTCCTGATCAAACAAATGGCACACAAACATGATGTTTTTTCAACATTTATTTATCCTCAACTGATTCAATATCCATGTGAAAAAGTATGTGAACCTTTAGATTCAGTCCCTGGTAGCACCGCCTAGAGCAGCCAAGACTTCAAGTCAGTGTTTCCTGAAGCTATTGGTCAGTCCCTCTTATTGCTTTTGAGGAATGTTGGCCCATTCATCCTTGCAGAATTGCTTCAACTCCATGACATTTCACTGCTTCCCATGAACAGCTCCTGCCACAACATTTCAATGGGGTTTAGGTCCGGGCTTTGACCAGGCCATTCTAAAGCACGAAATTGCTTCTTTTGCAGCCATACTTTTGTAGATCTGCTTCATGTCTCGTTACATAACCCACTTTTGGTTCAGGTTCAGCTCACGGACAGAGGGCCTGACATTCTCCTCTAGAATCTTCTGATACATTGCAGAATTCATGGCTTCCAGGTCCTCAGATAGTAAAACTCACCCAAACCTTCACATACCCACCACCATGCTTGATGGTTGTGATGAGGTTCTTCTGTTTGAACTCTGTTTTCTGCCAGCCCAGAACTCTAAAGGAGCTATCCAAGGTGCTGAATCCATTTTAGGGGTAGAGTTCAGCACATTGGAGCTGGTTCTGACTGCAACTCAGAGCAGATTCACAGTCCTAATGAAATAGGAGCCCCCAGCCTCCATAGGCCATGACGTAGCATCATTAGAGTGGCCACTTACACATTGCCAACGCAGAGGAAATGCATCATCAAAATAAGAGGACACATATTTGAATGAAAGTGTGCCTATGCTGATGTATATGTGTAGTTGCAAATTTAGAAATAATTACTAGAATTTATTTATTTTTTAAAAAATGCAACACATTTTGCCATAGAGGGGTAGACTACGACCAGGACTCTTGTGCCAGCTGTTTAATCTGCTATCCAGGTGATAACAGTTGATGGGCAATTTCAAGCCCCCTGCTCTCCCATTGCTTCTTTGGGCTTAATTACATGAGACTTTTATTGTATGCTTGTGATTGGTCACTCAGGAAAGTTTGTGGGTCCTTTACATGAGTTGTCAACCTCCAGGGTGTCTTCTATGCTTTTGGAACTTAATCTCACTTTCAAAACAGTCAGGCAAAACCCAGTTAGAAGACCTCAAAGTGCAATTCTTTCCCATGAAATTCTGGAGTTGCGCTGTTACCACAGCACCATCTAGTGTCTGTAAAATGAAACGTAAAGAAATCTGAATCAAAGCATGTGCCTGACCGTATAAAGAAGCCAATCTTATTCCTGCAAAGATACTGGAAGCAGAAGCCCTAGAAAGGTTGCGGGATTTTAACTTCATGTGGTGAAACCCTTTATCTTTAAACTAGACTTTGACTAGACAACTCTTCAAAAAGAGGATGTCTTCAAAGAGTTGGCTTTCCTCTGACAACTCTTGAAGTACAGGACTATCTTTGGAGAAGTAGGACATGTGGCTGGCCTAAGCATCATCCCAATTAACCTTATAGGGGGAAATCTCAGCCTCTGAGAGAAGCTCCATCACTACTGCTCCCCCTCCCTCAGCATTTGAACCCCTGAATTTAATCTCCTACCCATTTCAGTCCAGAAGTTCTACACTGGGGGAATGTTGGGCTCCCCTCAATAAGGGTCAAGTTGATCATTCCCTCTCATCAGCCCTCAAGCAGGTTCTTGCAGGCAGCTGGCCTCTTTTAAAGCTTAGAAGAGCTGCCTTGCCCAAAGTGGCACCCTCAGACTACAACTCCCATCATCCATGCCCGTGCTATCTGGGGATGATAGGAATTGTGACCCAACACTGCTGGAGAGTGTCAGTTTGAGAGCTGCTGGTGTGAAGATGGTAGCGGCTGCATAAGGAATTAGATTGCTCCTCCCAACGCAAGCTGCTGTTGACAACAATGTCCCAAAACCACCTTCAGGAAGGATGCAATCATGCTTGGTGACAATCATGAGCTTTCAGGCCAAGAACAAGCTCATGCAGCGTTTGTAGAACCAGCCTGTAATGAATCCCTGCTGGATTCAGCTATTGTGCCTCTAGGGTTGTTATCCCCAAATGGGGTTCATTGATCAGGAAGCATGTGCGTTTACGCCTGAATTGGCATCCTTCTGAATTGGCCACAACTACCTAGGAAAAAGAAGAGCCTGTGGGCATAACAAAAAGCTTCTTCAGAATAATAGCAATTTCCATGTGCTGTGGCTGTGAAAAGAGAGAGAGAACGATGCTAGCAAATGGTCTGAAAATGGAACAGGACGGATTATGCCACCTTGAATGTGACTGTGGTGCAGCCATATTTAGAATGCAGTGCACTGTGAAGAACATAAGGACGAAAGAAGAGCCCTGCTGGATCAGACCAAGGGTCCATCTAGTCCAGCACTCTGCTCACACAGTGACCAACCAGCTGTCAACCAGGAACTCACAAGCAGGACATGGGTGCAAGAGCACCCTCCTGCCCATGTCCCCCAGCAACTGGTGTCTATAGGCTTACTGCCTCTGATACTGGAGATAGCACTTAGGCATCAGGAGTTGATAGCCTTCTCCTCCATGAATTATCCAACCCCCTTTTTCTGCTCACCCAAGTCAAAATGTATGTTACTAAAGAATGTTCAAACTATCGGACAGTGGCACTTATTTCACATGCCAGCAAGGTAATGCTCAAGATCCTGCAAGGTAGACTCCAGCAATTCATGGAGCGAGAATTGCCAGATGTACAAGCTGGGTTTAGAAAAGGCAGAGGAACTAGAGACCAAATTGCCAATATCCGCTGGATAATGGAGAAAGCCAGGGAGTTCCAGAAAAACATCTATTTCTGTTTTATTGTCTATTCTAAAGCCTTTGACTGTGTGGATCATAACAAACTGTGGCAAGTTCTTGGTGGTATGGGGATACCAAGTCATCTTGTCTGCCTCCTGAGGAATCTGTATAACGAACAAGTAGCAACGGTAAGAACAGACCACGGAACAACGGACTGGTTTAAGATTGGGAAAGGAGTACATCAGGGTTTATACTCTCACCTTACCTATTCAACTTGTATGCAGAACACATCATGCGACGCGCTGGGCTTGACGAATCCAAGGCGAGTTAAAATCGCAAGAAGAAACATTAACAATCTCAGATATGCAGATGACACCACTTCGATGGCTGAAAGCGAGGAGGAGCTGAGGAGCCTTATGACAAAGGTGAAAGAAGAAAGTGCAAAAGCTGGGTTGCAGTTAAACCTCAAAAAAACCAAGATTATGGCAACTAGCTTGATTGATAACTGGCAAATAGAGGGAGAAAACGTGGAGGCAGTGACAGACTTTGTATTTCTGGGCGCAAAGATTACTGCAGACGCTGACTGCAGCCAGGAAATCAGAAGACGTTTACTTCTTGGGAGGAGAGCAATGACAAATCTTGATAAAATAGTTAAGAGCAGAGACACCACACTGACAACAAAGGTCCGCATAGTTAAGGCAATGGTATTCCCCGTAGTAACCTATGGCTGCGAGAGCTGGACCATAAAGAAGGCTGAGCGAAGGAAGATAGATGCTTTTGAGCTGTGGTGTTGGAGGAAAATTCTGAGAGTGCCGTGGACTGCAAGAAGATCAAACCAGTCCATCCTCCAGGAAATAAAGCCAGACTGCTCACTTGAGGGAATGGTATTAAAGGCAAAACTGAAGTACTTTGGCCACATAATGAGAAGACAGGATACCCTGGAGAAGAGGCTGATGCTAGAGAAAGTGGAAGGCAAAAGGAAGAGGGGCCGACCAAGGGCAAGATGGATGGATGATATTCTGGAGGTGACAGACTTGACCTTGGGGGAGCTAGGGGTGGCAACGGCCGACAGAAAGCTCTGGTGTGGGCTGGTCCATGAAGTCACAAAGAGTTGGAAATGACTGAACGAATAAACAACAAAACAATTTAACAAGAAGGATGTGCAATGAAATGTTACAGTGTGCAGTGTTCCTGTTCAGAATTCTAAGCAGCGAGCCATGCCCTTTTGCAGGATACTCCAATCCACCCCCATCCTGCCTTTGGTTTTCTGTTTCATCCCTCTCCCAACAGGTTGTGATACTTGATTTCACAACAGGATTGTGCACATCGACACGGCTCTCCTTAATCCCTTCATTCGAACCAACGGGACTTGCAACAAAAAGTCAATTCCTCCATCACATGAGGCCATATGGTAATCCTCTATCACATTGGCCATGCTGGATGAGGGTGATGGAAGTTGTAGTCCAACACATCTGGAGGACATCAGTTTGGGAAAGTCTGGCCATGCTGTTTGACTCTAGAGGAAGCAAAAATTAAATCCGGCCTCTCATAGGAGGCAATACCGGCATAGATGGCTCTTCTCATGTTCTTAGGCAGAGCAATCTCTGGTCAGAATAGACAACACAAGCATAGATGTACCAATGGTTGGACTCATTATGAGTCCCACTATTGGTCCATCTATGCCAGTATTGTCTATTCTGACCAGAGATTGCTCTCCATAAGAACATAAGAAGAGCCATATTGTCTCAGTCCAAAGATCCATCTAGTCTAGCATTCTGTTCACAGTGGCCAACCAGCTGCCAATGGGAGACCCACAAGCAGGGCATGAGTGGAACAGCACCCTCCCACCCTTGTTCCCCAGGAACTGGTGTATAGAGACTTACTGCCTCTGATATTGGAGGTAGCACACAGCCATCAGGACTAGTAGCCATTAACAGCCTTCTCCTCCAGAAATTTATCCAACCCCCTCTTAAAACAATCCAAACTGGTGGCCATCACTACATCTTGTGGTAGTGAATTCCATAGTTTACCACTGCACTGTGTGGAAAGGAGCTTCCTGGGTTTTTTTTTTGACAGGGTTTTTCAAAGTGAAATTTCTCAGAAAACTCCCCCCCCCCCCGAAAATATATGAGATTTTCCTCCCCCACCCCCACTCCCCAGAAGAAGATATAAGGGTCGTCCTGATGTTGCCCATAAATTCCTGCCACTGTTTTGGCCCGAGAAAGAACATGCTCCATCTCCTTTTTTTTCTTTAAATATTTTTTATAATAAACCAAATACAAAAGTGTAAACAAATCATTAAGCAATTGATTAAAAGAGGGAGGGGGAAACCACTCTTCATCACTAATCTGCTGAGCTCACCTGTTTGATTTCCTTTCTATGGTGCCAAGCATCATTTGCTAATTAGCACCCTGTTGCCATGGTTATTGGCATAGGAGACTGGACCAAAGTGTCCTCCTTTTTTTCAGCATGGGCACAACACACACAAAGGACCATAGTGAAGGAGCCATTGAGGAATGGTTCAATGAAAAGGTAGGGAAAATGACCTTGTGGATTAAGCACCATGTACATTGATGGTGCTGTATAAATTAATAATAATAATAATAATAATAATAATAATAATAATAATAATAATAATAATAAGGAACTTGGCAGAACACCAGAACTAGCTTTCTTTTTTGCTCTAAAGAAGAGAAACAGACACTGTGTGAAGTAGTGGAGTAGGTGGACCCTTAATCTGATCCTGCATAGCACTTATGTCCAGATATTTGGGAATCCTTGGGCAAAATGCTCTCAATGCCCCCCCCTCCCTCGGTGAATCTACCTTCTCCCCACAATTGTCACCAGCTGCTCTTGCTCCTCATCATTGCTACTACTTGCTTGACAGGCAGGGAACCAATGAGCAAGTAGGCAGCAGCATCTGCTGCCCCTCCTTCTCACCTCCACTGTGGTCTGGGCCAGAATGAGAGGCAGATGAACAAGCAGAATTCACTACTTCAAGACGTAGTAATGGCCACCCATTGGATGGCTTCAAAAGGGGGATTAGACAATTTCCTGGAAGAGAAAGCTATTGATGGAGTAGTCATGATAGCTATGTGCTACCTCCAGTAGCAGAGGCAGTAAGCCTATGTACACCAGTTGTTGGAGAACATGGGTGGGAGGGTACCATTGCACTTGTGTCCTGCTTGTCGTTCCCAGTCAACAGCTGGTTGGCCATTGTGTGAACAGAATGCTGGACCAGATGGACCCTTGGACTGATCCAGTAGGGCTCTTCTTATGTTCTTATGGTCTTAGCAAGCTCCTGCTGAGGTGTGATCCCTTGGTAGGTGCCCAACCATACCTACCCTTGACTCCAAATTTAAATGTATATCAGCCACATGACTGACATTCTCTTTTTTGATACAAGAAACTGGAAATTAGATGGGTAATGGTGTCTCCCTTTCATTCACAGGAAGTTCTTATTCTAGGTCAGACTATTTGACCATGCAACCCAATACCGGGTACTCCAACATTCCCTAAATTGGTGGTATCCAGATGTGTTGGACTTAAAACTCTCATCATCTAGCCAGCATGTCTGTAGTCCAACACATTTGGAGGGCACCAGGTTGGTGAAGATTGGGTCTTCTGTGACCAGCACTGGGTCTCCAGCAGCTGAACTAAAGTCTTTCACAACACTTGTTATCTAATCCTGGGGATAGCAAGAACTGGGTCAGAAAAAAGGAGAAATAGGTTCTCAGCAAATAATTTATTTTCACGAAGCCCGATGTGTTTCAGCCTGTCTTTATTCAAAGGCCTTCCTCAGGGGGTTGTTAGAAGATAGTGTCTGCAGAATTTCCTCTATCAAGATAATTTTCTCCTGTGATAATCTATGGCAACTCCATGTTTCCTCAGAGAATTGTGGGAAATTTTGCCTACTCCCTGCCTTTTGAGGCAGCGAGTACCACTGTGGACTTTCATCCCAGAAGCAAGACATGTTGTTTTTTTCTCTTATACACACGTTTTTCCCACTGTTGTATCTTTCTTTTTAACTAAAAGGTTGTGTGTTTCAGTAAAGTAATGCTGTGCCTCACGGGTGGCCCCACCATGAGGCAGAGTGAGGCAGCCATCTCAGGCAGCAGAAAATGCTGGTGGTTGAGTGGGGGCAGCAGTGAGGTGATGGAAGATAGAGCTATGTGTGCCATATGACCTACCCTGCACTCACAAAAGCTATCCTGTTGTTGTCAGGTGTGGTCCCATCTCCAGTGTCAAACTAAGATTAAACGGCCAGCTGATTGGCTTCCATTTGTGGAATGGTGGTGATGGTGTGCTGTCTTGAACTTTGCATCAGGCAGCAAAATGCCCTGGGTGGCCCTGCTAGGGTTGCACCTGAGGAAGCGAAGAGGAGGAGGAAAACTTACCTGAAGGAGAGGGTGCTTCCTCCCCCACAGCCATACCAGAGACAGGCACGCAGAGGAAAGAAAGCCGAGCAGCAGAGGGGGGACGCAGGTCCCTCAGAGGAACCGTGGGCTAGCCAGACCCTTGCCCTGCCTGACGCTCCAGAGATAGAATCAGAGACAGAGATGTAGAGACCACTAAGCCCTCGGGAGTGGAGGCGTAGGAATAGGGCAGAGCAGACGCAGGCAGTGAGAAGGAGTTTGCGCATGCAAAACTGGTTGGGGAAAGACGCCAAGCTTAAATAGGTGGCTAAGTCAGAGGATGGAGTAATGAGGCACAGCTGGACTCAGGGTGGGGTCATACTGGCAGGGCTTGAAAAGGAGGAAGCCGAATGCTGACTCGGTCTGGCTTCCCTGGTAGCCAGTGCATTCCTTGTCCTGTTCCCCGCTTCTGGCCTTGGACTCTCGACCCGGACCGGCTGACTGACTTCGCTTGTACATGTGACCCTGGCATTCTGGACAACGGACTTGGCTCTTGGAGAGGACTGGACTTTGGACTTCAGCTTGGCTCTGTGTGATCAGCACTCTGTTTGGCTTTACGACTCAAAACCGCAGCTAGCTTCTGCTTGCATTCTCGGCCGGAGATTTATGGCCATGTAATTGGACAGCATAATACAACACTTAGAGATAACGCTTGGGTTCAAGGCTCATCTTTAAAAGGGCCCTTTGGGTAGTGGGGTGGTGGTGTCTGCTTCATTCTTTCCCATCCAGCTACTTTCATGCTCAAAATTATCCTCATAAGTTGTTTTGTTTTTTAAAAACTTGTGGGGCAATTTTGTGTGAAAAATGGGCAGATGGGAATGGATTGCTCGCCTTCCATACACCATTCCTCTGGATGAACTCACAGCCACGGACGCAGTTTTTGTTTTAAAAGAAATGGGAGGGGGACGATGACGACGAAGTAAAGTTAGAAAATGTCAAAGAAAAGATACATCTGCCTGTATATAACATACAGTTTGGCCTTTCATAGCCTTGAGAAGCAAGATTGTTTTTGTCTCGGTGGAATGCTACAGCCAGAAATAGAGACAACCACACATTTTAATGATTTCATGCTGGCCGGCTGATGAGGATAACAATGACTGTCAATTCATGTTGTGTTATTAATTTCCCTGTTTCCCCCTCTAACTGATGTGAGGAAGCAGAACAAATTTGTACCCTTTTATTGGTTTTATCTAATCAAGAGCTGGGAAAGCCCTGGGTGGTGATGAGTAGGGGTGTGCACGGACCCCCCGCTCCGCTTCACTTGCAGATCCGCCATTTTTCGGATCGGGCCGCTCCACCCTGCCCCCGCTCCGCCCACTTCCGCTCCGCTCCGCTCGGAGCTCCGGATCCGGATCCGGAGCTCCGTTTTTGCCCCCCATAGGGTTGCATTGAAAGCTAAAAAAGTATACAACTTTTTTTCTGTTCAAGTTAGAAACCTCACGTTTGGCACCATGACACCTCATGGGGGTATACACACGCACGCCAAGTTTCAAAGCAATCCCATCATCCCCTGATTTTTGGGGAATTTTTGAAAATCGGGCACCCCATTCAGACCCCTTGGGATAGCTTCGTCAATTTGCATGTTAGAAACCTCAAACTCGGCACCATGAAAGCTTATCCATGTGTCCACATGGACGCCCAGACTCAAAGCAATCCCATCATCCCCTGATTTTTGGCGCGGCTCTAACCTCTAACGCACCACCCATAACCCTAATTCACACCCCTTTCGATAGCTCCATCAATTTGCACGTTAGAAACCTCAAACTCAGCACCATGAAAGCTTCTCCATGTGTCCACATGGACGCCCAGACTCAAGGCAATCCCATCATCCCCTGATTTTTGGCGCGGCTTAACTCACCCCAAATTGTCCCATTCTACAACTACGTCAATTTGCATGTTAGAAACCTCAAACTCGGCACCATGATAGCTTATCGATGTGTCCACATGGACGCCCAGACTCAAGGCAATCCCATCATCCCCTGATTTTTGGCGCGGCTTAAACTTTTTAACTCACCCCAAATCAAGTCCCATTCTACAACTACGTCAATTTGCACGTCAGAAACCTATCCTTTGGTCCCATGACAGCTTACCCATGTGTCCCCATGGACACCAAGTTTCAAGGCAATCCCATCATCCCCTGATGTTAGGGGAACTTTTGAAAATCGGGCACTCCAGTATGTCAGGGATTTAAAGTTGCAATGCAGACAGCTCAATGGGGCCAGTTCCAAGGCAATCCCAACATGCTACGAGATAACCCTAAATCTTCTGGCACATTTGAAAAAGGGATTATTGAACTTGATAAAGTCTAAGTGAGCGCAGGAAGGACTTCTCCCCTGAGTCAAAGCAAGACACATACACCATCCCTGCAAGGCGGGAAGGGGAGAAGGGAGGGAAGGCAGGCAGGCAGGCATGCAGGCAGGGGACAAGAAGTGTGTATGCTGTATAAAAAGAATAAAATATTATACTACTAAGAATATACTAATATATATACTACTAAGAATATCTAATAATATGTTTAAGAATATTACTAATAAATGTAGGGAAATGGGACAAGAAGTGTGTATGCTGTATAAAAAGAATAAAATATTATACTACTAAGAATATACTAATATATATACTACTAAGAATATCTAATAATATGTTTAAGAATATTACTAATAAATGTAGGGAAATGGGACAAGAAGTGTGTGTATGCTTTCCCCAAAATGCTCAATCTGTGGCTGCCTGTTGCACTTCACAAAAGCAGCCCACTCAGTCCAAGTTACACAGAGAAGAAAAAGAGAATAAATTTTGGTATTTTGGTATTTTTGGTATTTTTTGGTATTTTTTGGTATATAGAAGATAGAAGGAAACACAATCAGGATTTAAGAGAGGGGAGGGGGGGGAAGAACCAACCAAACACTACTACTAATATGTATAAGAAGAATAAAATATGAATACTACTAATAATATGTATGAGATACTAATATACTACTAAGACTATGTAAAAGAATATAATAAAATATGTTTAAGAATATTACTAATAAATGTAGGGAAATGGGACAAGAAGTGTGTGTATGCTTTCAAAAGAAAGCTTTCACAAAAGCAGAACAGTCAGGGGGGGGGCAACCAACCCAACCCACCAAACACACACTCCAAAATTTAAAAATAAAGTTTATATTAAATCAAAGTAAGGGAAAAACACAGGGCAAACTAAGCTATAAGTCAGAAAGAAGCAAACAAACACATACACACGCGCCAAACTAAATCTATCCTAATCTATCTCCAAAGTCCAAAGCAGGAGCACTAACTAACTAAGTGTTCCCTCCACGAACGCCAACCCACAAAGAGACACAAAACAGAAAGTTCTCAGGGTGGGTCTGCCTTAGTCCCCCCTCCAACGCTGGGATTGGAGGATGATGCTTTCTGAGGAGATCAATTCTCATCAGGATTGGGAGTTGAATGTGCCTGTCATCGCTTCCAAAAAAAACCAAAAAACCCCAAACCCCGATTTTTAAAAAAATATTGCACAAGAACCACAGGACGCAGAAAGTTGAGAGTAGTCTCAAAATGACCCCCATCCACGACTCTCTGTGCACAAGAATTTTCAGAATGATAGCTTAAACCCCCCCCCCCAGTTATCCCCGATTCTTTCCCTCAATGCAATCCTATGGGCGAAAAGCCGAAAACGCCGTTTGAGCCGCGCGGTTGACCCGATTTTCAAAAAAATATAGCACGCGACCCACACAACGCAGAGAGGTGAGAGTGGTCTCAAAATGACCCCCATCCACGACTCTCTGAGCACAAGAATTTCCAGAACGATAGCTTCAAAAACAACCTAGTTATGCGCGATTATTTGCCGCAATGCAATCCTATGGCGAAATGTTTTCAAGATGGCGACCGGAGCGCTCCGCCTGAACTAGGAGCTCCGAAAAATGGCCGCTTCTCTTCGCCTTGCTTCTAGGGGTCCGCGGTCCGCTCCTACTCCGCCTCTGGGTAAGGCGGAGCAGGCCAATCCGCTACTGCTTCTACGCTCCTAATCGGAGCGGATCACACCCCTAGTGATGAGGGATAAGATAGATAGATGTGACACAGAGATGTTGGACCATTGGATGCAGGTGGGGAAAAGTTTCGGTCTTCCAAACTGTAATGTTTTTGGCAGTGTTTAACCCTTTACCCAACTGCAAAGCCAGCTTCACCATTAAGGACACAATCTTATGTATGTTTAGCCAGAAAAAAAACCCTACAATTCCTAGTATTCCCCAACCAGCTAACTAGAGAATGCTGGAAGTTGTAGGACATTGTGTATGCCACCTTGGGTTCCTTGCAAGAGGAAAAAAGGCAGGATATAAATGTAATGAAGTAAATAAAACCGCCTCACCCAGCATAAGAAATGGTGAAGGATGCTGGGTGTTGGAGTTGAAAACTTATAGAGGGCACAAAGTTCAGGAAGCCTGCAGTAGATATTGCATATAGTAATGTACTATAAGCTGCATGGGCAATTTCTCAGTGGGACTGTTGCTCAGTGATAGAGTGCAACAGGGAATGCAAAAAGTCTCTATTTCATAGGATCATAGAACATAGTAATATAACACACACACACACAGAATCATAGAATAGCAGAGTTGGAAGGGGCCTACAAGGCCATGGAGTCCAACCCCCTGCTCAATGCAGGAATCCACCCTAAAGCATCCCTGACAGAGGGTTGTCCAGCTGCCTCTTGAAGGCCTCTAGTGTGGGACAGCCCACAACCTCCTTAGGTAATTGGTTCCATTGTCATACCACTCTAACACTCAGGAAGTTTTTCCTGATGTCTAGCCAGAATTGGGCTTCCTGTAACTTGAGCCCATTATTCTGTGTCCTGCATTCTGGGATGATGGAGAAGAGATCCTGGCCCTCCCCTGTGTGACAACCTTTCAAGTATTTGAAGTGTGCTATCATGTCTTCCCTCAGTCTTCTCTTCTCCAGGCTAAACATGCCCAGTTCTTTCAGTCTCTTCTCATAGGGGCTTTGTTTCCAGACCCCTGATCATCCTGGTTGCCCTCCTTTGAATCCCCTCCAGCTTGTCTCCATCCTTCTTGAAGTGTGGTGCCCAGAACCAGACCCAATACTCAAGATGAGGCCTAACCAGTGCTGAATAGAGGGGAACCAGTACCTCAATCTCTGGCATCTCCACTTGAAAGGCTCAGGCTTTACAACTCTTTACCCTTCTGCCTGAGAGCCCCTTCTGCCCCTTCTGTTGAGCAAAACCTCTGCCTGAGAACTTAGAGAGATGTTGCTAGCAGAGCACACAATAACAGGAAAGGTGAAGATCTCAGTGGTATAAAACAGCTTCCTACGTTCAGTGTGTTTCTGAACATGCACGATGCAGCTGTGGTTCAGCTTATTAATTCTCCCCACAATGAACAGAATGGATATTATATAACTAATCTGTGTTGCATTATTCAATGTCTTGATTGGTGTTTCTCTCTTTTCTTCTGACAATTACTTCTCCTGTTAATGGACTCTGATGGACCCTGGCAAATGCACTATGAGAACACCATCAAAGGGTCCTTGCTCTTTCTGGTTATTGAGTATTTATGTTCCAAAAAGAGAATGTCATGTCCAGGCATGGTCCATACTGTTACTTTCTCCATCACTTCTGTGTACCAACAGCAAGAGAGAACCACTCCCCCAGAGTTAACAAACAGCCAGAGCTTTTCTATCTACATAAAAAAAAAAAAAAAATCACATCTGGGCAGGGGCCTGAATATGAGCATCCCTCATTTTATGAGTGCACGACATCAACTCTTAAGGGTACGATTCTCTTCCTCATCTCTAGATCCCACTGATATGGGCTGTGGGGAGAACACTTTGCCCTTGGGTAAGGGTGGGGAGATTCTATCAGCCCAAGGGCCAAATTCAATGTTAGACAAGCACCTCATTCTGGTGGTGGGTGGGTCTGTGAAGGCAAAGGGGATAGGGCCAATGGCAGAAGGGGTGAGCCCCCCAAATACCAGCTTATTCCCAGTAACTAAGCCACACGGCCTAGACTTCCTGGTTGAACCGCGGGCTCAATTGAAGAAGCCGACGGACCGCGGACGGAGGCAGGTAAGGGAGAGGAGGGCGGGGGGGTTACCGGGCCCTGCCGCTGTCGCCGCATGGGCGACAGTGACAGCAGCAGGGCCCGGTAAACCCCACTTACCTTTCCGGCGGAGCTCCAGATCGAGGCGAAGGATCCACGTTTACCTCGATCCTCTTCGCCACGCTCCGCCGGCCCCCCAATCCTCTTCGCCTCTGCCTTAAGGGGAGGCGAAGCACCCCACTCCACTTCTAATTCGCCGGTCCGATTAGAAACGGAGCACATCCCTAGAAAATATGAAGCAATAGATACACAACAAGGGAGAGCAGATGAGGTGGCTACTGGAGAAAGAAAAGAATCTAAATGGAGGCTTTTCCTGAGTAATACTGTTTTATCTCTGGAGCTTTCACATCACAGCCATACAAAATCTCTCATTATTATCATCATCATTTATTACATTTATATACCACCCCATAGCCGAAGCTCTCCGGGCGGTTTACAAAAGTTAAAAACAGTGAACATTAAAAAGAAATATACAAAATTTAAAAGCCATAAAAAGCATAAAATACAAACAAAAACAAACAATATCCATTTAAAAACAACTATTCTGGGGTCAGTTTAAAAACTCAGCATATGCTGTTAAATGCCTGGGAGAAGAGAAATGTCTTGACCTAGTGCCAAAAAGATAACAATGTCAGTGCCAGGCGAGCCTCGTCAGGGAGATCATTCCATAATTGGCGGGGGCACCACTGAAAAGGCCCTCTCCCTTGTTGCCATCCTCCAAGCTTCCTTTGGAGTAGGCACCCGGAGGAGGACCTTAGATGTTGAACATAGTGTCTGGGTAGGTTCATGTCGGGAGAGGCGTTCCATCAGGTATTCTTTGTTTATCAAAATATTACAGCAACTCTCTTTTCTAGCGTGCTCTTTCCTTTCTCAGTTTAGCCCTTTGCATCCTATGCTGTCTGGCTTCTTTTGACTGTACTTTAATTCCCTATTACTGAAATGTCAGAGCCAAAACAAAAAATGTCACAACATTTTGAAATCCAGCAACTTCTGCAAGTTTCATGCTATTTAATTATTTATGGGATTTATTTATTTGAATTGGTTATATCCTGCTTTTAAGGGTAGAAGTGACCCCAAGATGGCTTACAAGTAAAATCAAAATGCATTTCTAGTGCCGTCCTATGAAGGTGTACTCAGAAGGAAGTCCCACTGAGTTCAATGAGACCTAATCCCTGGAAAATGTCTACAGGATTGCAGCATTAATAAAGTTACATCAAAATAGCATCAAAACATATGGCTTCTTGAGAATTAGGGGAAATTGCTTTGCCTCACTGGGGCTTTGCTTACTGCTTCTCTTGCGCAATTGTAAAGGGGTGCATTACATGAGCAGTCAGGGGCAACCCCTATAATTAAAACCTTCCCCTCCTCTCAGTGCTCATAGCATTGAATAGGACAGCACCATCTAGTGACTTTGTAGCGCAACTTCAGCTGCACACGGTAGGAAATCCCATGATATTTCAAAAGAATTGGGATGGAATGGAAGGACCAGGGGAAGATGTGGGAGGCGTGCAGGAAATTGCCGTCATTGTCAAAAGGACCTGCAAATGACTGTGAGTGGCCAGACATGAATGTGCCTTATTTAGCCCCATAACCACACAGCAGGATCCTTCTCTTGGGGCAATCGACTACCAACTGCCCTCTGAGAGGGAGAGGACAGTCCAGCTGTAGTCCTTTTTGCGGGCCTCCTTGCCCTCCTCTTCCTTCCTATAGGGCAAATCTGGCTTATTGGCCCTGTGGATGGTAGCTGTGCAGGAGGCCTGCCAGGCACCAACACTGCTATCTTTTTCGTGCCAGGTAAAAACTGTCCTCTTCTCCGAGGCATAGAATGGCAGCATATAATGGGTTTTAATTATCTCTTGGACAGTCTTTGGCTGATAGTTTTAAAATTTGTTTTTAGATATACGTTGTCTATGATATCTGTCTATATGACTGTATGCAAATACTTTTTTTGTACTTTGTGTAAAGTATTTTAATGGTTCTTCATTTTTTTTAACCTCCCAGAGAGCTTCAGCTATGGGGTAGCATAGAAACATAATAATTTAATTGAATGAATAAATGAATGAATGAATGAATGAATGAATGAATGAATGAATAGTCATAACTGGAATTCTGAAGTTGGTAGTTGACCTCAGATTCAGCATTTGAATTCCAGAATCAAAACCAACATGCAAAATTGATCAGTTTCGTATGGTTACGTGAAATATACCACGTACTATTGGATCCTGCCAAATACTGACTGCTACTGCAAGTCAGCTGTCAGGGTCTGTACAAAACTTAAAACTGCTCCTGCAATGTCCTCTGATGTGAAAGGCTGATGCTGAATCACAGATATTTGCTCATCTGGCACAGGGATGCAGAATGTGCAGCCTTCCAGATGTTGTTGGGCTGCAACTATATCCTTCCTCACCATTGGCTATGTTGGCTTGGACGGACAGGAATTGCAGTCCAACAACGTCTTCAGGGTTCACATTTTCCTCTGACGATACTATGCCATCAAGATTCACAAAGGAGAATTTTGTTGTGGATTTGGAGGTGGGGATGGGGAGTTCATTTTAGCTTTGATATCTCTGAGCAGTAAGGAACTAAGACATCACCTCCCAAATAACCTTCAGAGAAGTTCTTATAATACAGTTTACTTGCATCCCCGAAGGTACACCTAGCTATGGTTACAGCAAACTAAAGTGATGGATCACTTTGTCCTTTAGTTCTTTTGTTCTTGTCAGTGTTTTTCAAAAGAGACACGTAACACAACTGTCCCTTCTGAGGTGACGCTGGGGACCACATGCCTCTATGCACTTGAGACTGTTCTGTACTTGCTGCTTTCCAGAGAAGGCTGTTCCTTAAAAAGTAACACAAGTTGTGGGTTTAGTTAAAAGGCTCACGAGTTATTTTAATTTCCAGCCAGATTGGCTGTTCAAATATCGAGACTGTCCTTTTCAGCTGTGCAGATCACTGAGTCCTTTCTCTCCATTACTGTCACTTTTTCCAGTATTTTGCTGAACCCAGACTCGGCACACACAGGTCTTCTGCTGTTTATTTTGGCTTTCTTTGACTGTGCCTCAGCAGCAGTCCATGGGGTAACCATAGAAACCGCTGAATTCACTCGCACTAGCCCAGGATCACAGGTAAATACCAACTAGGCCCAAATGAATCCTAAAAGCGGGACTGTCCAACACTTCACCGCTGAAATATAGAAACCCCTTTATAGGGTTTTTGGGGGGAGGGGAGAGGGGGCAGCAGACAAGATCCTAGTCTCATCTCCATGCATTGAAAACCATGCACATGTCTCATAAATAGTGGTATGGAGAGACTATCTTTAAAATAAATAAAGGTGCTCAGTTCACAAGCAAAGAAGGAAAGAAGGAAAAATATGATGAATTTTGGCCCCAAGCATTCTTCTTTTTTAAAGTTTGCTTAAACTGGCCCATTTTATGTTGAAGATAATGCACCCATAGCCCTCTGATCCGGGATACACTCCCAGTCTGGAATGGGGCATCACACCAGTATCCTGCAACCATCACCTTGCTGCTGTTTGCCCCGAAAAGTGCTGTTTACTGCACCTGTTGGGTGTGTGGGTGTGTGGGTGTGTGTGTGTGGGTGTGCATACAGAGATGGATGGATGGATGATTTGGGACATGGAACTGACATTCTGGTCCTGATTTGGATCAGAAACATATTCCTGATCAGGGGCCCATGGCTGCATTTCCCCCCTTCAAACTAAAAGTTACTGGTTCAAGCCCATTTTTTTTTAACAAAGTATGAAAGGGAGAGCAATCTTATGGCCTCTAGATAATGTCTGGGTGACCAGAGGGTAGTTTAGATTACTGGATCTGAGGCTGCACTCTGACTTCAGACCCAGGAGTCCAAGCTCCTCACCCCCTCCCTCTCACCCTTGCAGCCATCACAGAGAAAACTGTGGCAGCTGCCTCTCCAATGTCACAAAAGCAACCTTGGAGAGGAGGAAAGGGGGCATATTTCTGTAGCTGTTGTGGGGGAGGCTGGCTTATGAGGAATCTTCCAGCCTCCCCAGCTTCCTTCCCTTCCATTCCCCAGAGCCTCAACTAGATGGGCAAAAAGCCCATCTAGCAAAAATGCAGAGTGGGAGGAATGCAGAGGTGAAGATCACTTCCCCAGCTCTGTGTAGCATGCCCATCAGTCTCCGAGTTCAGCAGCTACCAGGCATCCTGATAGGATTGCATCCTAAGTCAACGTGCACTTTGTCTCTCCTGGAGAAGGTTCTCAATGGCTAGATGGCTATGTGCTACCTTCAGTGTCAGAGGCAGTAAGCATATATACACCAGCTGTTGAGGAACAGGAGTAGGAGGATGCTGTTGCACTCATGTCTTGCTGCTGGGTTCCTGGTCAACAACTGGTTGGCCACTGTGTGAACAGGGTGCTGAACTAGATGGAACCTTGGCCTGACCCAGCATGGGTCTTCTTATGTCCTTATGAATGGTTCCCTTCTACACATTGTCCCATTGCTGGGGTCAGAAGGAAGAGCCTTTCAGATTGCTTGCAAAAGAGAAGACAAGCCGCGGAATAATCAGTGACCACCAGCAGTAGAATGGTATCAATTCTCCATCATTTCTGCTCAGATTTCATCTTTGAATGCATTTCTGGTGCCCACTGAACATTAAAAGAGCTGGCTGAAAGGGGCAAAGCAGCAATAATAATAATAATTGGACTCCTGTTGCTATAGCTCAAAAACTAATCAGTAGACAGAGGACCTGATAAAGCACTTGAGCAAAGGAGCTCAGAAAGAGAGTGTTTCACACAAGTGAATCCAGAAGCCACCCAGAGCCTTTCAGAAAAGCCTAATGGGGCCTGCATAGACAAGCACGAAGCTCACTCTTCAACCCAACAAAGGAATTTTTTAAATGGATTCTGGTGTTTTGTTTCGTTTTAAGTACCTAATAGCTTATAAAATGTTGTAAGACAGACTTCCTCAACCTGGTGACCTCCGAATGTGTTGGATTTCCCAGCATGTTGGCCTGGCGGGGGGTGGGGGTGGGAGATATGGATCCATGAAAGTTGAGCAGAAGCACCTTCCATCTGTGGAGTCATTGGCTGGATTCATACAATACACTAACCCACACTCACAATTGTTTTTAACTGTATGTTAGCACATTGTCCAAACCCAGGATATTTCTGCAAGATGGCTTGTTAACTTTGCGGTGTTGCTTATTTTTCTCAAACAATCCACCTTGGGAACCCTTGGTTTGTTGCCGGATTGTTAGGGATTATCAAGCCACACTGCATGAAAAGCACCCTGCTGAAAATGTCCTAGGTTCAGACAACATGCTAAGCCACAGTTCAACAAACAACCCATTGTTCAAAACAATCCATTCTCAATCATTGAATGTGTGTTTGGGTGTTGTGTGAACACAGCCACTCTGCCAACAGAAGGCAGATCTTGTATCCAACCCTTAGTATCCTGAAGATCAGATTATGGGTTTTGTTATGACTTATGGTCCAAAGAAGTGAATTCGATCTGATCTGATCTGATCTGACAGAGGCTTTCCAAAATATGTTTTACTACCTCTAAACTATGTAAAAAATACTCCAGCTGGCTCCATCCATGTGACTTTTGGCCAGGTCTTCTTAGTCAACCTTCTCCATGCTGTGACTGTGGTCTTGAAGAGTAGTGGCCACAACTGCTTCATGGATGCTTTGAGCCACATACTCCAGGTTCTTGGAGTTGATGCTGCAGATGTTGATCTGCCCGTTTGGAAGGAGGTAGATGTGTTTGTGCTTTTCCAGGTACTTCACTTGGGAAGCTGGTAGGGAAAGAGTAATGTTATTCACCTTGGCATATAACCAGATACGAACAAAAGCCAGTGTGGTGGAGGGATCAGAGTAAGAGAATGAGACTCAGGAGACCTGGGTTCTAGTTCCCATTCAACCATGAAGCTGAGTGTCTTTGGGCCAGTCACTGACTCTCATCAGACTAACCTACCTCACAGGGTTGTTGTGAGGATAGAATGGATTGGAGGAGGACTATGTAAGCTACCTTGGGTTCCTTCGTGGAAAAAGTCAATAATACAATAGAAATTAAATGAAAATAAAAGGTATTCTTAGCATAAGCATTATTTTCACAAAAATGAAAACTCTAAAATGCAATGGGATAAAGCATAATATAAAACCTTTAAAAGTTTTAAGCAGAAAACCAGAGTAAAAGACATGCAATACATGCATTTACTTAGCCTGAATGCAGAGTTTAGGGCTGATGTTGTATATATGTGAAGAGTAGGAAATTCCCCTGCTCCCATATCATGGGATTGTTCCACCCATGAACCTGTCCGTGCACTCAGATCATCTCTGAAAGACCTGCACCATGTCCTACCCCACGATCTAAACACGGTGTGTGGTTCCATCCTTCTTTTATTCTAGTACAGCTAGTTAAATGGGACACTGATTAATGCTTAATCCAATTAATTTGCAACCCTTTATGAATACACAAAAACATATTTCATTTCCAAGATCTTAATGAAATAATGTTTAAGCATGGCTACAATTCATCAAGGGCTTCAACTTGGTCCCCCTCTTTTCTGTTTTTAATAATCACACTATCTACGTTAAGTGGCTCACCATTGCTATGATGGCTGTGTTATATCATCCAACAACATTTTGTGAATGGCAGCTGTTAAGGTAATGGTCACTGTCTGTACTTTTTGCATCTGAAACAGAGTTTACATCTCCGCCCCTTGCTCCAGAATTTGTACATGAATCTGCCTATTTGAGGTTAACACTTAATTAACCTGATGAAGTGGACAGTGTTCACAAGAGCTTGTGCAAGAATATTTTTTTTAGTCTTTAAGGTATCAGAGCCCTCTTTGTTGTTTTTACCATATTACTCTCCTGAACCCAGTAAAGATGTATGAGCCCAAATATGTTTTGGGGTGCAATCTGCAGGTATTAGGACATGGGGGAAATTTTGTGGATAACTTTAATTCTAATTCAGCCCCTTGAACTCAAGAACAAATAAGAGTTTGAGATGAGTTCAGGAATTAGCATACCAGGATAATTTATAGTAGGATGGGGTGTTCAGAGGTGTTCCCTCCATACATATAGCCCAACCATAAGTTGTTTGTTGAACCCATGGGTTAGTGCTTCATCTGAACCCAGGGTGGCTTGTTAACCATGCAGTGTGGCTTATTTTCTTGAACAAGCCACCTTGAGAACCGATGGTTGTTTGTTGGGGTGTTCAGGTAGTTAACAAGCAAGAGGCTGATTGGATTTGACCTCAGTGCTTAAGAAGATTGTCCACAGGCTGGCCGCTATGTGAACAGAAAACGGGGCTAGATCCTTTGGCCTGGTTCAGCAGGGCTCTTCTCTGCAGAATAAGCTCACTGGATACTTACAGAGGAGCCCAATGAAGCTATATACTCCTGACTGCTCTGTAAGATGTTCCCAGGAACCTGGTGTCCCCAGGATACGCAGCTTCTCTTTCAGTTTCTCTCTGATCAGCATAATCCTCTTTACTAGCGTCCGGAGACTCTGTTTCCTGAGGAAGATGGAGTCAGAAAAGAAACGGCATGAGATTTCTTTGGCTCTCCTCATTCATTCAACTCTGACTGCTTAGGACTCAAATGGAACTAAGGTTCTTTTGGTTTGTCTTCTCATTTGAAGGGTTAAGTTAGCATAGCAAAGCTAGGATGATGTTAATTACTGCTGTTGTGACAGGTTACTGTGCTCGTCTTGCATCTATATGATAACTTAAAAACCTTACTGCAGGCAAGTAGGATTCAGATGTGAGAAGGATACTGTTGAACAGTGAATTGTAATGTAGATATGGATATCAGTGAATGACCAAACAGAGACTAACACTGTGCTTAGTTAAACACTTTGGCTTCTGCCTTACTGTGCCTGCTTACCCTACCCTGTACCTGTTTGCATTCTCTTCCCCTCCTTATTGTTTTACTATGATTTTATTAGATTGTAAGCCTATGCGGCAGGGTCTTGCTATTTACTGTTTTACTCTGTACAGCACCATGTACATTGATGGTGCTATATAAATAAATAAATAAATAATAATAATAATAATAATAATAATAATAATAATAATAATAATAATTTCTCTAGTTCTCCACTTCAGTTAGATTCTAATTGTTTAGGACTCAATCAGGTTTTATGGGTAAAGGGTTTAGAAAAGGACTATGAGGACTTGGTTGATGACCCTGCCACAGTGATGCACAGCTCCTTCCAGACTAGCCACTGACATTGCCACATTCATGTGGACATCTGAGATGGGCAAAGCATTTGCTCTTAGACTTCTATGAGGATTCACTGGGTTCTGGCACTCATCCTCTGGAAAACCCTCCCTTGTGCAGTTCAGGAGGCAGGAAATATAACATCTTTCAAATGCTTCCTGAAAACACATCTTTTTAGACAAGCTTTCCATGGATTATAGCTTTTCCTGGTTTTATATGACATTTTAATTTTTTTCATAGTTTAAAATTTTCACCTCTGTATATTATGGTTTTAATTGTGAACTGCCCAGAGACCCTCAGCTGTTGGGCAGTATAAATATGAAATAAATAAATAAATAAAATGATGAAACCTACCCATGTGGCTAGGCTTCCCCACTCCAGACATTCATGTCAACGCCAGGCAGAGCAGTTCATTGTGGCATTTTGCAAAGTACTTTGGGACACTTAGTTATTACAGATGGGAGTTAGCTAAGTTTCTCCTTACCACTCATACAGCAGGGCAGGGCTGGTCAGCACCATCGCAATGACCCGTCCCCCCAAGCTGGTGGGGCCAAGCCAGGTCATGGTTATTTGCTTGGCTATCTGGGAGTGGATTCTGATCAGCATCTCATTGTTTTTCGTCACCACAATGAGGTTGCCCACCCGCTCATCTGTATGGAAAAGCAAAAGGAACAAAGCACGTAGTACATGACACAGCAATTCCATTTGTATTTGGATCAATAACATTTCTATACCGCCAATCCTGTCCCATGAAACACTTTTGCACTGCATTTCCTGCCCATCCACCCAATTCAGAAATTCAACTTGACTCCCAACCTTTAGAGCAGAGATTGCCTAAAGTTTAGTTCAGGGATTGGGAACCTTTTTAATTTGAGGGCCAAATTCCCTCAGCGATCATTTGTTAGCTTATTTCTTTTTTGGCCCCTCTCTTTCTGCCTGTTCCCCACCCCCTCTCTCTTTCTGCTCTTCCTTTTTCTATTTCTGCCACAGCCTTCCCTTTCTCTCTGTTTCTGGCCCTATCATTAGCCAAAGTGAAGCAGTTACCTCAGGTGGCAAATGCTGGGAGGTGGCAGCAAGGTCTTGGAGGAGACAGCTGTGGTCCATGCGGGCCTGCTCTGTTCCCCCCCAAGTTAGCCTGCTGCCTTCAGGAGCAGTGGGGGATATGGTCCCATGATCAGCCCTGAAGACAATCCATCTGCCAGCCCATTTGGCTTCATACATGGAATGGTAGGGGCACCATCTTGTCTTTTGCCTCAGGCAGCAAAAGGTCTTCAGCTGCTACTACTCTTCCTCTTTACCAAGTGAACTGCTGGGGAAGGAACAAATCGCTTTTGGCAAAGGTCTGAAGTGCTTGGTTTCAGAAGAAAGTTGAAATTAGGTGAAGTGCTGCATTAAAGTAGAATCATAGAATAGTCGAGTTGGAAGGGGCCTATAAGGCCACTGAGTCCAACCCCCTGCTCAATGCAGGAATCCACCTTAAAGCATCCCTGGCAGATGGTTGTCCAGCTGCCTCTTAAATGCCTCAACTGCTGCTGATTGCCACCCTTTCGTTCATATGTTATATTTTCTGTGAAGACTATCAGCTTGCATCAGGACCAGCCAATGTCCAGACACAGAATTTGATGAGACTTAAAGAGGACTGTAGCATTGGCTGCACCAAACAATCCAGTGATCCATAACCAGACACACACCCCAGCTCTGGACCCTACTCCATCACCCATAGGAACCTCAGAAGAAGAGTCAGTGACAATCCCAAGTGAGCACCAAAAACAGAAGACATGTCCTGTGAGTCCTACTTGAGCCAAGGGGACAGCAATAGGCCCTCTTGAAGGTCCAGGAAGAGATGGGTCAGCTATCGAACCACTCAATTGCTGCCGCTTTGCTGCTCCTGCAATTGCTCCCGAACCACAACACCATGTTGGAATCCTTGACTGGGCAGCTCCCCTGCTGATTCAGCACGCTTTCCTTAGGACTTTGTTGTACCAGCACTGGACAGCTCCCCAGCCTTGCTTGTAATATGGGGAACTGAGCCAAACCATGCCGGTTCAGTGGGAATTGGACAATGGTATATAAACTGAGCACAGATGTAGCAAAGGAAAGCCTAGGAAAACTCCCAGGGGGGAAAAAGAAGTGAATATTTCCACAACAGAGTTTTCTTGTCATCTCTTTCCGCCTAATTTCTGAATTCCCTTTCTCTTGTCTTCAGGGACCTCTAGTGTTCAAACATGGGTACAATATCTTCTCAGAGCTGGCATGAACTTCCAACATTTCCAACTAGGGCACTTTCTCCTTTGCTCGGAGCAATTTAGCATTTGGTTCATAGTGATATGCAATTGCTCTATGGGCTATAGCACAGTGGTAGAAGGCATGTCTTGTGTGCAGAAGGTCTCAGGCTCGACCTCTGCCATCAGCATCTATCTATCTATCTATCTATCTATCTATCTATCTATCTATCTATCAGGTAGCAGTTGAGAGGAAAGTCCTCTCCCTGAGGACTTGAAGGACTGCTGCCTTAGATGATTTTAAAGCCAGTCAAGGTTTTAAAAAAATGAGATCGGGGATGGTCTGTGGCTCAGTGGTAGAGCACTTGATCTGCATGCAGAAGGTGCCAGGTTTGATCCCTGGCATCTCCAGGCAAGGCTGGGGGGGAAATCCTGCCTGAAACCCGGAGGAGCTGCTGCCAGTCAGTGTTGACAATACTGAACTAGATGGGCCAAGGGTCTGACTCAGTATAAGGCAACTTCCTGTGTTCCTGTTCCTAAGAATGCCAAGCATAGATTTGAATGAATGGTAAAGATGAGTTCAGCTACTCATGTTGATAATGGAGAGGATACTCCACTGCAATTACTGAAGGTGCATGCACTTTACCCAGAGGTAAACAGATGTAAAGACCTGGTGGTGCAAACACAGTCCAAATATTTTTATCCAAATCTTGGCAAACATGCCTACACCTTGAGAAAATGCTCCACCTGATCAGACTTATGTGCAACAATGCATATTGTGCATTCTTAAACTATTGAATTTGCTACCACAAGAGCTGGGGGTGACCACCACCTTAGATGGCTTTGAAGGGGGACAAGCCCTATGAGGAAAGACTGAAAGGAATGGGCATGTTTAGCCTGGAGGAGATTGAGGGGAGACATGATAGCACTCTTCAAATACTTAAAAGGTTGCCACACAGAGGAGGGCCAGGATCTCTTCTCGATCATCCCAGAGTGCAGGACACGGAATAACGGGCTCAAGTTAAAGGAAACCAGATTCCGGCAGGATATTAGGAAAAACTTCCTGACTGTTAGAGCAGTACGACAATGGAATCAGTTATCTAGGGAGGTTGTGGGCGCTCCCACACTAGAGGCTTTCAAGAGGCAGCTGGACAACCATCTGTCAGGGATGCTTTAGGGTGGATTCCTGCATCGAGCAGGGGGTTGGACTCCATGACCTTATAGGCCCCTTCCAACTCTACTATTTTATGATTCTATGATTCTAAGGCAAATTCAGTGGCTACTTGATATGCTTTCAGAAGCAGGCAAAAGCTTCTTTGTTCCGGCAGGCCTTTGGCGAATAATCTGGGCTTCTGTCTGTGCTAAGGACTATTAAAATTGTCATGTATTTTAAATGTTTAATGTTTTAATATTTTAATATATTTAATATATGCTTAACTTCTGTGTATTTCTTTTCATAGGTTTTAAAATGTATATGTTTTTAAATTTTGTAAGGCTGCCTTGAGGCCCAGTATTGGGCAAAAGGCAGGATAAAAATAAATAAATAAATAGTCATGAGGGCTAAATACTATCAACAGGATCAGAGGTAGCATGCCTTGGAACACCAGTCACTGTGAAACAACAATAGAAGGCCACATCCTTATGTCTTGCTCGTGGGCTTCTGCAAGCATCTGGTTGGCTATTGTGAGAAACAGAATGCTGGAACAGACGGCCTTTGGCCTCATCCAGCAAGCTTCTTAAGAACTTAAGAACATAAGGAGAGCCCTGCTGGATCAGACCGAGGGTCCATCTAGTCCAGGACTCTGTTCACACAGTGGCCAACCAGCTGTCGACCAGGAGCTCACAAGCAGGACATGGCTGCAACAGCACCCTCCCACCCATGTTCCCCAGCAACTGGTGCATATAGGCTTACTGCCTCTAATAGTGGAGGTAGCCCATAGCCATCAGAACTAGTAGCCATCATTAGCTTCCTCCAGGAATTTATCCAACCCCTTTTTAACGCCATCCAAATTGGTGGCCATCTCATGGTAGTGAATTCCATAGTTTGCACTGTGTGAAGAAACACTTCTTATGTCCTTATTCTTTTCTGGAATCCGGTTGTTTCAGAATGTCAGCAGCACCCTTATTCTCTATAAAAGGGTTCACGCAAACCTGCTTACATAGGGAAACCATGTGTCAGAGTGTTGCGCCTGCTAAACCCGCCCCTTCTTCCAACATGCATGCTGGCCATGCACACACAGACACATGCTCCACCAGTCATACATTAAGTAGCAATGTGAAGGAGAGATGTGTGCACACCAATTCACACCAGCCCCTTTTTTACATGGCCGACAAATGCACTTCTGGCGTGGTGCATGCCTGGCGCATATATCAGTGATGGTCATGCGGCTAGCTGGTGTAACCCCCTCAACATGCGCTATCAATCTTTGAGGGCCTTCTTGCGAACTTTCCTAATGACACTCTGTCTAGGTCCTGTAAAGTGTGGCCAACTGAGACGGTAAAGGCATACCATATAAGCCGAATATTTTGGAAAAGGACTGGGCACACAGCAGCTCAAAACCTTCATCCACAAAGTGACGCAATGCCCAAGCATCTCTGTCTAAGTTTCCCGAAGCCAGTCCTTGAGCTGCGATGTCGAAAAAGGGGAAGAGACGCCTTTCCTGGGGAAACAATGCAGGGGAGGAACAGGAAGAATCAGATGTATTGTGGTGATGACTTGTTACTGTCATTGAGTCCACGACAGGGGTGGGCAGCACCAGGTGGCCTCTGGGCCAACTTCCAGTCCCTGGACTCCCCCAGGGGGCACACTCTTGCCATTGCACTACTGTCCTGTGTGCACGGCTGAAATTTTGTGGTACAGTGGGCAAAGAACTAGCAGTTTTTCTGTTGAAATTCAGCAGCAAACTGCTGTAGAGATGCAAAACAGTTTTGTAGAGATACAAAACAGGATCTCGTCTCGATCCTTCCAGAGTGCAGGACATGGAATAATGGGCTCAAGTTAAAGGAAGCCAGATTCCGGCTGGACATCAGGAAAAACTTCCTGACTGTTAGAGCAGTACGACAATGGAATCAGTTGCCTGGTGAGGTTGTGGCCTCTCCCACACTAGAGGCCTTCAAGAGGCAGCTGGACATCCATCTGTCAGGGATGCTTTAGGGTGGATTCCTGCATTGAGCAGGGGGTTGGACTCGATGGCCTTGTAGGCCCCTTCCAACTCTGCTATTCTATGATTCTATGATTCTACTGAGCTACAAACTAAGCTAACGTTTGCACTTTTAAGTCTCCGTAGCAGTTTGCTGCTGAATGTTGGCAGCAAAGCACCAGGTTCTTTTTGCTGCTGCATCACCAAATTTCAGCAGTGACTTTGTTGTTGCTGTTGTTTGCACTGCCATAGCAAGTGGCAACAGCATTAACTGTGTTGGCAGCCTCCCCCACCCCCCACCCCATTGTACATCTCTTCAGGGCATTGAGGGGAAGGGAATGCAGCCACCAGGGGCTTCCATTTTTCTGCCTCATTCTCAGGGCAGTTTATAATTTATTTTGAATAAATAAATTTTTTACATGGCCGACAATGTAAAAAATTACATGTGCGGGTGGTGTTCTTGACCTTAACTAATCACTGTGAAGTGGCTGAGAGAACTGTCTATATTTTTCTTTCTATTACACATCTCACCATTGCTCTACGGTCTCCCAAGCTGCCTGAGCTACCTGATCTGAAAAGGCCGTATGGGAGGAATAAGATTCATGGTGTCTTCCCTGAGCAGGAAGTTCAGGAAGCCAAGGAGGCTACGGGCTGTCAGAGAGATGATTGTAGGATGCAAGACAGGATGCTCACACACACTGCTCAGCCACCTCATAAGTAAGGTAAGCACAAGAACCCTGAACCAAACCCATAAGCATTCCTCAGAAAGTTCTTCTCCTTTGAATTTCTTTTCGAATTGAATGAGAATGGTTGAAATGGATTGAGAATGGTTGAAATCCTCATGGGAGAAATTTTCAGCACAGCACTAATATACAGTAATCATTAACGTCACTCTCAATATAGAAAGGGGGGAAAAGGAAGAGGAGAAAAACACACACTGTGCCCTAGACTTACCTTCATCGCAGCTGCAACTTTTCCCCACTGTTCGGGTGCCAGGCCAGTTTCTTCAGGGGCGTGGATGAACACAACAGAGCCTTCTGGTGCATCCTGCCACCAAACCATTCCATCATTCATCACCTTATTTCAGGTATACAAAAACATGCTGGCGACGAAGAGCAGGAGCAATTATTTCCATCACATGCAGGAGTGTGGGGAGGGACCATCTCTCTATGGAAGGGCCTACATGTTGCTTGGAGATGATTGCAGGTCAATCTCTAGCACCTTCTGCTAACAGAATCAGGTAGTAGGCTACAAGGAAGACCTTGGTCTGAGACTCTGAGCTGGTACCCATCAGAGTAGACAACGCTGGGCAAGATGGGCAAATGAGGTTGTGTTCAATGTTAGTCTTTTGAAGGGGAGACCCATTGAAATAAATGACTTAATTGGTCATGGCTAACTTAAATCTCATTCATTTCAATGGGTGTACTCTACATAAGACTAACAGTGGATACTATCTGTCCTGGTATAAAGCAGCTTTCCATGTTCCTGGGGACAATGGGCTGAGCTTTGTTGGAGGCAGTAGTTCATCAATTACTTCAACACTGCATCCTTCCTCTGTAGAGTTTAAAATTCTTGTAACAGCCCTGTGAAGTAGGTTAGACTGAGAGAGGGGGGTAACCCAGTAATATTCATAGACGAGCAGACATTTGTACATGACTTTCCTTCAAGCCCAACAGTCTAGCACCAAACTGGCCTATATATTTATACATTTGGCTGGCTCAAGCAGGGAAGTTCTTAAATCCTTAGGGCTATACCTGCAGTTCCTTCAGGAACCCTTCAGTGTCAACTGCCAATTTGATGGGATCCCAGTAATGGTACGTACGAATGTCTGTAAAGCCGGCATATTTGAAGATCGAACCGAGACTGCCTGAAAAGATGGAAGGGAAAACTAGTACAGCAAATTGTGCTACCTTTATTTTTGGTTGAGCAGAGTACACTTATTGGTAAGAATTTGGGAGCAGCTCATCATTCGTGGCAGAGTACATATGTTCCACTCTGAAGGTCCTAGATTCAATCTCCAGTTAAAGAACCTTTGCCTGAATCCATGGAGATCTGCTGCCTGCCAGAATAGGCAATATCAGGATAGATGGGCCAATGTCATAAAACAGCTTCATATGTTCATGATATGGCCTGGACTAGGCAGAAGATGGCCTAGTTTAGGAGCTAAATCATCCATAACCCCTTAAGTCCTTAGACCCATGGTGGAGAACCTCTTTCAGCTCAAGTGCCAAATTCCATTTTACATACCTGTGTCTGCTAGCCCCACCCCACATACCTAGGGACCATGCTCTTGCCATCCATGCATGTGGAGTGCAATTGGGAAGTTTTATGCATAGGGATCCACAACCATGTTGGGTTAATGGACATATTTCAATTATTGAGAGAGTATCATGGGCATTCTCACAAAATGGCTCCCATATAGTAATGTACATGTGTAGAGCTCCTTGGCATGAGGAAGGACCCCTTCCAACATGATCTGAATACACTAGTTGCTGGGGAACATGGGTGAGAGGGTGCTGTTGCACTGTGTCCTGCTTGTGAGCCCCTGGTCAACAGCTGGTTGGCCACTGTGTGAACAGAGTGCTGGACTTGATGGCCCTTTGTCTGATCCAGCAGGGCTCTTTTGATCCAGCAGGGCTCTTATGATCTGAACCTGTGGATGGTAGGTGAGACTAGACCAGAGGTGGGCAATGTGCCCCCCTGCCACTCTCCCGTGTGGCTGCTACACCCCCTCCAGTGTCACCCTGCTGCCCATCATCCCTAAAAGTAAGAGGGTGAACCCATTGTTGGTTTGCTGAAACCACTATTGAGGCTTACTGGGGACAAATTTAGCTAGTTTCAAGCTAAATGTCTCTCCTCAAGAAAAATTGAGGAAATCTTGTGGAGGTTAAACTGCTGGTTTTTAATAGGTATATTTTGCTGCTGGTGCTGCTCCACAGGAGTGAGGGCCGGGGTTAAAACTGGCCCCTGGCCCACCCCAAATTGCCCATTCCTGGTCTAGCCTGCATGATCTTGTCAGTACCCTCACTTGAGTTCTTTCAATGTCTGTGTAGGATTTAGAGCATCATCACACAAGGGGAAATCATGTTTGCTTACTGTCACTTCTCCACCCATGCTCCTGCACCTTTAACTGTTGTGATGAAGAGGGAACTTCACCAAGTGCTGCATGCATACAAATGACACCTGCTGAAATACCTTTTTCTATGCAACTGTTAAAGACACAGGAGCTCCTGTCCTCCTTTCCATAGGGTCACACTATTTAAGTCGGACTTACTGGGGTGTTTTTTGTGGAGCGAAGAAGGCAAGAAGAGGAGGGCAGTGCACAGGAGGCAGACAACCCATGAAAATCTGTGGGTGCCCAGTAATGAGTGTGCAATAAAATGCTAGTCTGATGGAGTGCTAGGTCTGACCACCCACCTCCCCTGCTAGCAACATTATCCATAGTTTGTTGTTTCAACTGTAGAACTAGACCATAAACTAGTGATGAAGGTGGGGTGGGTGGGGAGGAATCATACCCAATTGTGATATTTCAATATAGACAGTCGCTGAAGTTAAATCCCTGGGCTTGTACCAACGGCGCAGAAATTCAGCTCCTATCCACACTGCGCCTGTCCCACCTATCGTGTGGACACCACCTGCCTATTTTCAGAGAAAAGACAGAACACAAGTCTTTTTTTAAAAAAATAAAAATAAAAACAAGGCATCCAGGATTTCCAGTTCAAACTTCCAGAAAAGTAGGGTGTGTGTGTGAGAGAGAGAGAGAGGGAGGGAGGGAGGGTGATGTTTATCTCATTAGAAGCCCTTCCAGCTTTTGATCCCCATCTAATCAAATACAGATGATAGATAGATGGATGGATGGATGGAAGGGTCTGGGGTTAGTCTAAATGATGTCTCAAAGGACTTCCTCCCCCTCCCCCCTAAACTCTGTTCACACATCACAGTGGCAATTCCTGGGTTATTTAACTCCGTGTGACAACTAATTTTGTTGACGTTGCTTCTTAAAAGCCATACCCTGTTTTCTAAGAGTGCACGACTGTTCTTGCCAATAACTAGTTCCATGGCTGCTTTGGTGAATTCCACCATGCCAAGCTCTGGGAGGTATTCATGGTCCAGTGTCGGGTCTTGGGGGATCTGCAGCAGAATTCGTTGCACGACTGGTGGTATCCAGATTATTTCTGCATCATCGGTCTGGCAGCCTGGGAAGAGATGGGGGGGGGAGGAAAAAGAGCACCATATAGAGATGTAATAAATAAATAAATAAATAAATAAATAAATAAATAAAGGGGTGTAGAAAGAGAGGCTGGCTCTGGTGCTATACAGGATAAGTGTAGGCTGGTATTTGTCAAAGGATAATGCTTTTATTTAAAAGTTCAAGAAGGCTCAACGTTTCGGATTATCAGATCCTTTGTCAGGAGCATTGATCGACACTTTTTCAGTAGAGTGTCTTCGTGGAGAGCTGTGTTTTTCTTATCCGGTTTTCCTTCTCTCCTGCCCAGGACACCTCTGTGACTCCAGTTCTCTTACTTCTTTCAAATCCCTCATCAAAACCCACCTTCTCCGTGAGATTTTCTCAGCAAAGAATTTGGGTTCATGCAGTGAAGAATTGTGACCAGGCCCGGACGTACACCTTGTGATAGATTGATACGATCCCATCATGGTGACACTACAGCCCCCTTGTGCATTTGTACGTCACGGCACATGCAATGATATCTGTTGCAGTATTTTTGATAATATGGAATAGGAAGTGGAAAATAATGCTAGAAAAGCATCATAGGGGGATGTGTAATGTGCCTCAACATTTATCAGTGTGCTTCAACACCAATAAAAATGCTAGTGTAGATCTAGCCCTAGTATAAGGCAGCCCAGGAAATTTCCTTATACTAGGTCCGACTTTTTGTCTATCTAGTCCAGTACTGACAGTGGTTCTCCAGGGTCACCTGCAACTAATCCTTTAAACTGGAGATGCCCAGGATTGATCCTGAGACCTTCTCCATGCAAAGCAAGCATTCTACCATTGGGCCATGGCCCCGCTCTTATTGACTGATGTATGCATGCAAGCTCTTATGCCCCTGATCTTCAGATCTGTCATAAAGCCACGGAGTTCACACACCTCTGGTTCTATTCTCAGAAGGGGCAGCAAAAGGTCAATTCCATGATGTGTCTCCAACTCCATGCTAATGGCTGAACATTTTGTCAACTCATTGAGACAACATTGGGGGTATATTATGCACTCTTCCCTACTTGTAACACTGTGAAAGGACCAACTGGTAGAGAAACAGTATTATTGGGCGGTAACCATGCTTGCCCAGGGGATTTACCTGCATTGCCAAGGCACACTTTTTGGGGTGAAGGATCTAGCCTGTAGACATCCAAGGGAATATCTGTTGCTTTGGCTAATGGAACATCAAGGAAGACCGAAAGAGTCTCCATAGCCCAGCCTAGAGAAAACTGAGGAAGTTTTCATGCAGGCCTTTCTTCTGTCCAAAGAGTAGTAGCCTAATGCTTGCTTAGAGCACTACAGAAGGACCCACTTCAATGCTTCACCTCATAGAACTCTTAAGACAATGGTTTCCTTGGATACCGTACATATTTGCATCCAGACATTCTGAGGTAAAGCCATTGCTGAAAAGAAACTTACCTGGTGGAATTCAGCGTGCAAGATTGTCTGTGGAATATGTATTTTTTTCTCTCCTCAAAGAAAGGATAGATAAACACACACATGCAAGGTTGATATGATTATTCATGACATGGAGAAACAGATTGAGGACATTTTTCATCTTCTCCCATAATTATGACAACTTTGGATCACCATTTGGAATGGACGAGTGGGAGATTCAGGGCAGACTAAACAAAGGACTTCTTCCTCTTGGGCTAAGATCAAATGCATAGTGCCTTCCAGATGTGTTGGACTACAACTCCCATCCTGCCAATCCAACCATGCTGGCTGGGGATGGTGGGGATTGTAGTCCAACACTTCTGGAAAGCTCCAGATTCAGGGGGGCTGCTATAGTGCCTGATTAATTTTCAAAATGGAATGCCCCAGGATGCATTGATGGTGACCAGCTTCAAAAGGGGTTTAGAGACCCAGTAAGGGGGGGGAAGACTATCTATGGCTACTAGCCATGATGACTTCTAATTGCCACTTTCAAAGGAGAAGAGGGCTTCTATTATGTATAATACTTCCAAGGAAAATTTTAGGATGTGATCTCCTATCTAGTCTACACAAGAAAGAGACTTAAAGGGGGGTAGGTAGGGAAACCAGGTAGGTAGCAAAAGCCATTGATCCTCCTATCCCAGTGTAACCAAACCTAAGTACATGTAACTGAAACAAATGCATTCTCTTCTCCTGTTCACTCCTGCCTCCCTTTCCTTCCCCTTGGTCTCTGCTCCCAAATTAGAGTGTAGATCAAAAGCCTCTTTGGCCACACAGAACAAAAAGGATAGATGGGTTGAGTTAACTAGGGGCACAACTTTATTAACATTTAACTCCCAGAATAACTACAACTCCCAACATTCTTGACCAGTGTCCATCCTTGCTGGGGATCAGCAGGGGGAAAGCTGACATAGGAGATGCACACTGACACTGAAAGTTTTGTGGGAATTGGCTAGGGAAGGAGCCATCATGCATGCACCCTTCCTCTGCTTGCCTAATTAAGGGCAATCCTTAATCTGATCTCGAGCCAGAAAAATGCACTGGTCTCATTTGTCCACTGCTTTTCAGTGTGGAGGGAGGCCCTCTGAGTCCCCCCTCCAGGCTCCAAAAGTCTGACATATGAATCAGGCAAGCCTTGATGAGGTTCTTTCTCCCCCCTCCCCCAGGGTCCCAAAGCCGTGAAGGCAAGTCTAGGGCAGGGGTGAACAGAATGTAGATCTCCAGATGTGTTGGCTTTCAACTCTCATCAGCACTAGCCAGCGTGGACAATGGTCAGGAATGCTGGGGAGAAGTCCAAAACATCTGGAGGTCTACTTTCTGCCTACCCCTGATCTAAGTCCCCCCCCCTTCAACCATCCTGGTGTCTCTGGGCGCTCACCAATGAGGGCCCATGCATGGATAACCAGCAATGAAGTTAATCTACTGCTAAATATTATTAGATTTGCCCCAAGAAGTGAGAAAATATGTTGTACTTAAGCATAGCTCTAACTAATTTGGCAGCATTTGCTGAGCAATGCTAACTAAACATTGTTGGTGAAGGTAGTTGCTTTGTCCCAGCCCATAGAATGATGTTACACTTGAGACTCATGCTTGAGAAGACCATCCAAGAAGACCTTTGGGGACATCTTTAACACCTTCCTGCTTTCCCACCAGACTATCAGCAATCAAGGAGAGCATCGCACAGACCAGAAGAGAAGCAGCCAATTTTCCTACAACAAAACTTTAATCATGCAGCTGTAGTATAATCTATCGGTAGCATATGGAACCATTTGAAGTTGTTCTTTGGCAGACCTCCTCCATACGATACTTGCTACGAAAAGGACACTGGGCATCATCTTTCATTAGCTGCTTCTTCCTAAGGGGAGAAAATGCCCAAAAGAAGTCATCACAAACTGAACAGTCCCACTTTGAAGGAGCCAATCATCAACATCCTCACTTCTCTAAATACCCTAAGATCTCTTGTTATCGGGTAGCTTAAAATTGAATCAATATATAAATAAGTGTTATAATTCTGGTTGACTTTAGGAATATAGGACGCAGCCTGATACCAACTTAGATCATGGGTCCATCTAGCTTAATATTGTCTACACTGACTGGCAGCATCTCTTCCCCAGCCCTGCCGGGATTGAACCAGGGATCTTTTCCATATGGAGTGTTTGCCCAACCATTGAACAACAGCCATTCCTCACTCTGTAAGCTGCTTCTGGAGACTTGTCCGCATCCACCCAAATTCCCTCTTCGAGCCCCTTCTGCAGCTTGTGTGAACTGAGAGTTCAAAGACTTGAAATATTCTCTAGCGCCACGGATAGCTGGACAGCTGATATTCCGTATCAGCAGTTGACATCCAACCATTTTATTGAAGTCAACGTCTAGCAGCATTTGAAAACTGACACACCATTATATTTGTTAAACCTTGTTCTAAATTCAATTCATTCCATCCATCAGGTGGAAAAAAAATCCCTATCCTCTTGGACACACACAGAGAGATGTATTTTCCAAGACGTTTATCTTGGTGTCATTGAACCGCTTCATTGAACATCTCTTAGGGCACAACCCTTTGCATGTTCTAAAAGGGGGAAAAAAGTCCTTCAACTCCCAGCATGCCTCAGCCAGTATGATTGGCTGGGGAACGCTGGAACTTTTAAAACTTTCTAAACATGCATACAGTAGGTTTGTGCCCTTAATGTACCTTTTAGCATTAACAACGACAATGCTTGAAACCAGCTTATTGTATCCATCATTCTTGCTTTCTTCAATCCATTTCCTGTTCTCCCAGAGTTAGCATGGCTAAGCTGCCTGTGGTGAAGCTTAAAATGACCTCTCCATTCCATGTACAAACACTGGCTCCATTCCAGTCTGTGTTCAGGCCTGGTTTTAGGATGGAATTGGCCTTGGTTGCCCTGCTGGATGACCTTCTTTGGGAGAGGGATGGGGGAGTGTGACCTTGTTAACTGTTCTTCATCTCTCATCAGTATCTTCCAGGCACTGTTCTACATTGGTTCAGCTCATAGGGAGTCCATGCCAGAGAACATACTGTGGTGCCACCAGGCACGATTTTGTCGCAAATGTTATTTAATATCTATATGAAGCCATTGGGAGTGGTCATTAGGAGATTTGGGGCTAGATGTCAGCAGTATGCTGATGACACCCAACTCTATTTGTCTCTGACATTGAATCGGGAGAGGCTGTGCACATTCTGAACCGGTGCCTTTATGCAGTTATGGGTTGAATGAAGTCTAAAGGATGATAAACTGAAGCTGAATCCTGATAAGATAGAGACTCTGCGGGTAGGTGGGTGGTTCCCTGGTCCAGGAATCTGGGTTACACTCTCTCTAAAGGAGCAGGTACTTTTGGTTGTACTTCTGAATCCATCCTTGTCACTGGAGGCACAGCTGACCTCAGTGACCCAAAGTGCCCTTTACCAACTTTGGTTGCTGCATCAACTGTGCCAATGCCTGGCTAGGGATAGCCTAGTAACCAGGGCAATTCATGCACTAGTAACCTCAAGCTTACACTACTAAAATGTGGGCTATGTAACGCTAAACTTGCATCCATCCAAAAACGTTTCTAGCCTGCCTTTAAGATTGGAACCCTCTCAAGGCAGAAGATAGAGCAGAATGCAGGAGCTGGGATGCTCAGTGGAGCATTAAAAGAACTGCATGGATTGCCTTATAGCTACTGAGACGCATTCATGGTTAGTGGGATTCAAAGCCCTAAACAACAGGATACCCAGCAGACCCTTCTCCTATATACACCAAATTGCCTGCTGAGACGAACGGCCTTATTGGTCACTCCACGACCAACGGTGTGCCATCAGATAACAGTACATAAGCGAGACTTCTCACCATCGGCTATGCTGGCTAGGGTTCATGGGAACTGTAAGCTAACACCTCTGCAGGGCTGTTGTCCAGCCTTTGCTTTACAACCAGGAGCACATCTGTGCAGATATTTCACTAACATCCAGGCTTTTGGGTGGAGGTTCTGAACAGCAAAACCAGCCAACATTTCACGGATGACGATAGGGACCTACTTGAAACACCCCTATTAGTCCTCTCCCCCTGTTATACATTGCTGAAAGCTCCGCTCCCATCTGCTATATGCCTTTGTTCTAAAGTGGGGGTGCAGCAGCTCAGGCCCCAGGTCCTAATCCAGTCCACCTGGGGTTTCACAGCAGGCCATACCCCTTCCCCTGGCAACACCCCTTCCCTTTGACCATCAATCTTTGCTGGTTTCTCAGCTTTTGTGCATTTCCCCCTATTTTAAAAGGTTGAAATGCCTCTTCTGAACTTAGTTACCAGTAGTAAGAATTTTAAACTAAATTATGCTGGGAGTTTGGCCACGCCCAGCATATTTTAGCTTAAAACTCTTCTTGGGGGTGTCTTTACAATGCTACTTTAGCTGCTCATTCCCTCAAAACTTGGCAGCACTGCAGGGTGAGAATGCTAAACCTAGATGGCAGGAGGGAGCGCTGGCTATCTGGCCGGAAAAGCCACAGAGCTGATGGCTATTCAGGTTGTCAAGCCCACCCCCTGCCTTCCTGCACTTCCTGAGACCTACCCTGAGCCTCGATCTCCCCCCAGAAATGCCCCCAGCTTCAACCCGAAGCAAGGTCACCACCAACAGACAGAACAAGGTGGTGGTAACCTTAGAGCAAAGGAAGTATTTGTTGTAATTCAGCAACTTTTAAAGCACACAGTTTTGGGGGAAAGGTCTGTGTTGGCGGTGTGTTGGCAGCTACATCATATAAACCATGCAGCACCACTGCTCAGCCACCGTGGAGTACACAGGGCCTATAGATAGACCCCACTGTCAGCAACTAAGCCTTAGGGCAGGCATTTCAACCTTTTAGAATGGGGAAAAACTGCACAAAAGCTGGGGAAACCCAATGGTTAAGGGAAAGCGACGTGGCCTTCTAGTGAACCTTGAAGGGCCAGATTGGGACCTCTCCAGGTTTCAGTCAGAACCAGCCAGAACTCTAAAGGAGCTCTCCAAAGTGTGGAAGTTCTGACTCATTCCGACTGAAACTCAAAGCGGATTCCCCATCCCATTTACATTACACCCACCAGCCTCCACTGCCTGATGCTCTTTAGATGAGTTGGGCTACACCAACACATCTGGGAGTTGCAGTCCAACACATCTAGTTGGGGAAGGGTGCAAAGATATATATTTTTTTGAGAACTGGGGATTGGACGATGAAGAGGCAGGGTATAAATGCCCAAAATAAAAATAAAGGTAGCCCAGTCTCTCATATGCCATGGTATAAGCTAAGCTCTGTGTGGGTTTATGGCACTACTTATTGAATGAATGTATATACTGTCCTTCAGTCGGTATTTCCAGGCATAGGTGTTTATTCATCATGGCCTGCATACAGGAGTCTGCATCACACTTCGTGTCCATAAATTACACAGGCACACACACATATGTATATAGGTGTTTTGATAACTTACTTCTTGCACATCCGTATTGGCTGCTTGCACCTCTGTATTGGCCGCTTGCATCTCCTCATTGGCCGCTTGGTAGTCATTGTAGTTGTTCTCTCCAGTGTCTTGGTCCTCTGGAATGGCACCTTCGTCGGGTTCGTAGTCAGAATCATCTTCCACTTGGAGAAGAGAGTTGCAAGGCAGCAGTAAGTAGAAAACCCACAACCACCAACACAGCTGGGCTCCTTTGAAGGGCATCCCTTCCTTTCCCTTGTGACCCAAAGAGCTCAGGGTAATGAGCCAGAAGAGGGACGCAAGCACTGCCCCCTGTTGCGCAGATAAGGAGGCACTTGGGCTCTTCTGGTACCAGGTGAACCCAGCCAATGTACTCAACTGTGCCTAGAGTTCTGTGCCAGTTAAGATGGTGGGGAGAGAAGAAGAATTGAAGTCAGAGCAGGATATGATGTCACAATGACAGCAGAGGCTGGCATGTTGGCTGCTCTCAACTTCCATCTTTCCATAAACATTGCCACTGTCATGTGCTTCTGGGTTTTTGTTGGCCGAAAGGCATCACTTTGGCAAGGTTAAATTCCTGGCAATTTAGAAATAAAACAAGGATGGCATCTCTTGTAGCAAGATTGATAACTTGCAATGTTTGGGCTTCCAACACTCAGCAGCCCAAGCCAACATAGCCAATGGTCAGGGATGATGGAAGTTGTAGTAGGCCAAAACATCTGGAGGCCACAAGTTGTCCACCCCTGTTTTATGAAGCTGGGAGATGGGTTTGAAGATGCCTTACAAAAAAAACTGTGTGGGCTTTTGTCTGTTTTTGTGAGGTAATATTTTACACATAAACAACATTCATGACCCCCCCCCTCTCTCTCTCTCACACACACACATACACACAGGTACAAACCATTATATTTTAAAAGATGTCTCAGTTTCTTATTCGTTGTACATTGCTTTGAATATATATGTAGGAAAGCGGTTGATAAATACTATGAAACGAATAATGCAGTTGCCAAACAACTGGAACAGAGACCGAAAGCAGCCAAATACCTGAGAGGGGTGAAAACTAGACAGGCTGTGAAAGATGTACAAACTATATCTGGACTTCCGTTTTCTAAAAATGGAAATGGAGCTAGAATGGAGCAGGGAATGCTTAACCCTTCCCCATATCAGTTCTACAGTTTCTTTCCTACCCATGAGGAAAATATTCAGGGTAGTTGTGCGGATTTATTTATTTATTTATTTATTTAATTAATTACATTTATATACTGCCCCATAGCCAAAGCTCTCTGGGTGGTGTGTGTGTGTGTGTGTGTGTGTGTGTGTGTGTGTGAAGCAGCTTGCAGATAGGGAAATTCGAGAGAAAACTATGGGCCTGTTCAGAAGACACCTTTAACCATGCTTATAACCATGGGGGTTAAGCCAGAAAGCCAGGACGTGTTCAGAAGACACCTTAAACTATGGCTTTAACCATGGTGAATAAGGCTTTTTCCTTTTTTCACCATGATTAAAGCTGTGGTTTAGGGTGTTTTCTGAACACAGTCTGGCTTTCTGGCTTAACCCCATGGTTATAATCATGGTTTGGTGTCTTCTGAACAGGGCCACAGTCAGTAGGGGAAGGATTAAGCAGCCTTTTGCTCTCCCATTGCTCCAATCTCACAACTTCATCCCTCCACAGCTGCAGTTCAGTAAACATATCTAGAAACTGTTCCCTGTCGGTCTTCCAATTTGCCTTTTAAAACCAAGATCTGATGAAGCTTCACAAAAGGGCAGCTATTTATGGTACTTCCTAAAATGTAGAGCAGCCTTTCCTGACCGCAGGCCCCCAGAGTTTGTTGGACTCCAATTCCCATGCTGTCTGGGGATGGTGGGAGTTGGAGTCATCTGGGGGCCCACACAGGGGAAAGGCTGATGTAGTGGCACAAATCCTCAAATGTTATGGCTTTAAGCAACATGTATTGACTTGGAAGTAACACCACAACCTGGCCCAAGATTTATGCTAGACAGTGTTTTTAGGGTTGGTGTCTATAGAATACAGAGCAAACGGTCCAAGTGTAACTATTGGGATTTTTCCCTTCTGGGAAAGTTGCTCAATCTCCCTGACCTCTTCATAGAAGTTCTGTAAAGGGAAGCAATGGCAGTTAAAACCAGGTTCTATTTGCAGTAGACATACATTCAGGGCTTTTAAACAAAGCCTTTAATGGTTAAATTCACTAAGATGGCACATTGTTTTAACTGTTTTAATTGTTTTTACTGCTTTTAAATTATATATTGTTTTAACTTGGTTCATGGTTTAATTTGTTTTTAGCTGTGTATCTTTATTATTTTATACTGTATGCTTTTATCTGTATGCCACCCTGAGATCTTAATGATATAGGGCAGGATGCAAATGTTTTAAATAAATAAATAAATATTTAGTCAGGGGGGAAAGTCCTACAACTCTCAGCATACCTCCATTCAGCCATGCTGGCTGGGTCATCCTGGGAATTGTAGGACTTCTTTGTCTGTCTAAAACATGCATAGGATTTCACCCAAAGTGATCTGAACTCTGAACTGCATTTTTTTTAAAAAAGGATCAGACTCAATTCACACATTCATTGCTCACCATCTTTTCTACACATACATAGAGGCATTAATCTGGAGGTGAAGCAGCCAGCAGTATCCTTACGTGGCATGGTATATGATAGATGATGCCACCATCATGCTAAATAAAGGAGGAGGAGGAGGATCAGGGTGTTATCTATACATGCAAATACACCCTTAAACAATGAGGCGCCCCAGTCTTGAACGTTCTGATCTGACTAGTTGACGGCACTGCTATTTCCTTCTCTCTTCTTAATCAAACCACCTTTCACTCTCTCCACTGGTCTGGTTTTCACTCACAGATCAGGTGCTGTCCATTGAGGTAGACTGGACCATTTCCAGACTTTAAGATAAAGCTAACAGGAGGAGTTAATTCAAAACTGTCAAGACTGACCTGGAGAAAGAGAAAGAGAAAGAGAAAGAGAGAGAGAGAGAGAGAGAGAGATCAGATTTTATAATGTTTTTCTTCTAAATATTCTACAGAAGATGTAGAATGGCAACACAGCAACAACCCTTCTCGGGTTTGATTGGTTCATAGAATGTATTCATTATTACATTTATACCCCCACCTTTTCCCTTCTTGCAAGGAACCCATGGCCACTTACATGGTCTTCCTCCTCCACATTTTATCCTTACCATAATCCTGTGAGGTAGGTTAGGCTGAGAGCCTGTGACTGGCCCAAACTCAACCAGTGAGCTTCATGGCCAAGTGGGGACAAGAACCTGAATCGCCCAAGTCCCACCACAATTCTCTAACCGCTACATCACACTGGCTCTCAGAGGATGGCTTTCTAATACAACTTGGGATAGGGAATGTATTATTATTATTATTACTATTATTATTATTATTATTATTATTATTATTAATTATTTATTTATATAGCACCATCAACGTACATCTAGCCCAGTATTGTCAACACTGACTGGCAGCGATTCTCCAAGGTTTCAGGCAGGATTCTTTCCTTGCCCTACCTGAAGATGCCAGGGATTGAACCTGGGACCTTCTGCATGCAAAGCAGGTGCTCTACCTCTGGGTTCTGGGTACCTGCAGGACTGGCTTCTACCACATGTGGCTGCCCAAACTAAAATAAAACATACAAGGCTAAATTTTGTTTAAAAAATTACAATGCTAATATTAAAAGATAAAACATACAAGGCTGACCATCAATTTTCTCTGATGCAACCTTATTTCATCTGCCTTATTGAATCTGATGCAGACTTGAGCTAATGCAGTAAGGAAAGTGGAAACTCTACTTAAGATCTTCAGTTGTTGTTTATTCATTCAGTCACTTCTTACTCTTCGTGACTTCATGGACCAGCCCACGCCAGAGCTTTCTGTCGGCCGTTGCCACCCCTAGCTCCCCCAAGGTCAAGTCTGTCACCTCCAGAATATCATCCATCCATCTTGCCCTCGGTCGGCCCCTCTTCCTTTTGCCTTCCACTTTCCCTAGCATCAGCCTCTTCTCCAGGGTATCCTGTCTTCTCATTATGTGGCCAAAGTACTTCAGTTTTGCCTTTAATGTCATTCCTTCAAGTGAGCAGTCTGGCTTTATTTCCTGGAGTATGGACTAGTTTGATCTTCTTGCAGTCCAAGGCACTCTCAGAATTTTCTTCCAACACCACAGTTCAAAAGCATCTATCTTCCTTCGCTCAGCCTTCCTTATGGTCCAGCTCTCGCAGCCATAGGTTACTATGGGGAATACCATTGCTTTAACTATGCGGACCTTTGTTGTCATTATGGTGTCTCTGCTCTTAACTATTTTATCAAGATTTGTCATTGCTCTCCTCCCAAGAAGTAAACGTCTTCTGATTTCCTGGCTGCAGTCAGCGTCTGCAGTAATCTTTGTGCCCAGAAATACAAAGTCTGTCACTGCCTCCATGTTTTCTCCCTCTATTTGCCAGTTATCAATCAAGCTGGTTGCCATAATCTTGGTTTTTTTGAGGTTTAACTGCAACCCAGCTTTTGCACTTTCTTCTTTCACCTTCGTCATAAGGCTCCTCAGATGTTCAGTACCATCTTTGTAACCTGGGAAGTCTGATACAGCAATGGTCGCAGTAAGGCCTTTTTCCAACAGCACATTTTTTTTGAACCAATACATTTTGTGAATGAGATAGTGAACTTGCAAACATAGGCGCTTTGACCGGGGGGGGGGGAGCATTTGGGTTCTGGGATGTGAACGGGACAAGGCTGGGTCAAAATATGAATCAAAACAAAATTCTCCAACATCCCAACTCAATGATTCCAGGGTTGTTTGGACATGATTCATTGCCCTGGAGAGTTACCATTGGTAAGACGGAGCGCCTCAGCGTTGCAATTGGCACTGGTTTGGGGATGCTGGCCATGTTTTTGGACTCCACAGCAACTACATGAGGCGAGTCATCTGCATCTTCACCCAGGGAAACCTGAAGGAGTGACAAATAGTGCCATCACTTGTCTATTCCAGAAACAAAAAAAGCCCTTCCATGAATTCAGCCAGTTTGGGGATTGGCATCGTCCGTGGTGTAGTAGAATCAGGGCTTACAGGGACACAGCATAGGGAGCTTTTTTATGAGCAGGGACTCTGGTATTATCTGCCACCCTCTCAGAATTCCTTGTTCCCACTGAGCTTAGCTGCAAACCTCAAAGTAGCTGGGTGGGGGGTGGGGAAATGAATTTTCCCAACAACAATATATTGTCCCCTGTTGTAAGGCCAAGTACTTTGTGGGGTGGCTTGCTCTTGAATGGGCAACTAAAACCAATTGGTTTTACAAGAGACCTGCTCTTGGTGGAGGAGAAAACTGAAGGAATTGGTTTGTTGACGTGGATCAACACAGCTGCTCCTACTGTTGGTCTCTCCTTGGGGACGTGGCTATGGAGACTGTCATAATGACACTTCAGAACTTACTACTATATTATTAGGGCCTCATGAATCTCTTTCTGCACATCTGTGTTCATCCATTTCCCCGCACAACATTCTTTGCGGTACATGGAATGGGGAAAAATGCTTAGAAAATCAGAGTGAACGATTCAGGGCGGGAATGGAGGAACTTTCAGTCCTCCAGATGCTGTTGGACTACAATTGCCATCATCTCTGACTATTGACCATGCTGGCTGGAGCTGATGGAACTTTGAGTCCAACAATATCTGAGACCCACAGGTTCCCCACTCCTGAGGTCGAGGAAGTAGGTTTAGCTCAGGCTCTCTGACATTTGCTCTGTTTTCTGCATTGATGCTGTGACTGGCTTTTCTTGGTAGCTGCAAGCTACCAGGAGAATGAAGTGCCTCTGAGCATGTGAAGAAAGCCCCTCTTTTATCATTTAATCACTATAGCCAGTTCTCCATAGAGAAGTTCAGATCTCCCATCATCTCTGATCATCAACCATGCTGGCTGATGCTGATGGGAGTTGGAGTCCACCCACATCTGGTTCATAGAGTCTACCCACATCCCCATTCCTGGTTCATGAGGAGAAATGATTTCAAGCAGAAGCTGCATAGGATCAAGCCTATCATTGTCAACGAAGGAAAGCATAATTATAAGCGTACCGTTCTCAGGTACACAAGGTGTTCCAATAAGTCATCCTCCTCTTTCACCACACATCTCCTGGTTGTGTTGTTCAATTCACAGCCTACAGGGATATCAAGAGGCCAGGGGTATAATGTCCCAGCTTCAGACTGTGGCATTGATCTTTCTGGATCAGAAAACTGATTATTTTATTTTATCCTGCCTTTCCATCAAGAGAATGGCATTCAAGGTGGCTAACATGAAATCCATGTTAAAGACAAAAATGCAGTGAATGCATAGCATAAAAACAAATACATTAAAAACACAATTTAAAACACAGTAAAAGAAATAAAACAGCACCAACCAATGAAGTACTTCTGCAACAGATCAACTTATTTCCCAAAGCCTGCCTGAATAAAAATGACTTTGGCTGTTTTTTTGGACAACATAATCGTCACATCCCCTGCCCTCTCTCCACCCCACTCCTCCCAGTGGTATCCCATCAGCCACTGCACATACTGCTGGATGGACTAGAGCAGATGTTGCTTTGGTCGCTCTTGCCAGAGGACTCTGTAGGCAGCTGAAATAGTCAACTCAATGGGGGCAAAATAGCCCACAGAACCTGACAGAAAACATGCTAACCAATGGTTGTGAGACTAGTCAACTCTGCAGAGTGTTGTTTTTCTCTATTAGTTATTTTGGGGAAATAGCCAACCATGGGGTGGTTTTTGTCTGGCAGACAACACAGTAACCAATGGTTGACTATTCAACTAATGGTTTGTTTGTTTATTTATTTATTTATTTATTTATTGCATTTCTATACCGCCCAATAGCCGGAGCTCTCTGGGCGGTTCACAAAAATTAAAAACATTCAAAGTATAAAACAACAGTATAAAACCAAACTATAAAATACAATATAAAAGCTCAACCAGATAAAAACAGCAGCAATGCAAAATTACAAATTTAAAACACCAAGTTAAAATTTATTTACAGACTGTTAAAATGCTGGGAGAATAAAAAGGTCTTCACCTGGCGTCTAAAAGCATATAGTGTAGGTGCCAAGCGAACCTCCTTAGGGAGCTCATTCCACAGCCGGGGTGCCACAGCAGAGAAGGCCCTGCTCCTGGTAGCCACCTGCCTCACTTCCTTTGGCAGGGGCTCACGGAGAAGGTTGGCTACTTAAACCTGATGGGTGAAGGGAATTGGCACCAGTAAGGAGGTGGAAGAAAGACAAGCTCTGGTCCTGTGTGTAAATAAACAATGAATGTTTTATTTTTTGTAAAGCTTTTTCACATCATTACAAAAATAAAACGTTCATTGTTTATTTACACACAGGACCAGAGCTTGTCTCTCTTTCTTCCACCTGACTACTTAAACCAGCATTGGTTATTGTGTTGTCCGAACACAGCCTTTGCCTACTGGTAGAAGGACAACAGAGAGGGGATGAAATTTCCTCTTCATTACAACAGTTAAAGCTGCAGGAGCCCTGCCCTCTTGACCAGATACAAAAGAGGGCAGAGCTCCTGCATCTTAACTGTTGTGATGAAGAGGGGATTTCACCAGGTGCTGCTTGCATACAAATGACACCTGTCTGACACCGACTCTAGGCTAACGCACAAAGTATCTCTTTTTGCCCTGGCAGCAATGAAAATTCGGGCAAGATTTATTACTGAGATTGCAGTTGATTGTGCTGGAGATACTCTTATTTAACTACAATTTTTTTAATTGTACTGAATTTTATTCTTTTATTATGTATGATCTGTTTGTGATTATACGTAGTATTTTTATATTGTTGTTTCTCCATAATGTATATATTCTGTATGCGAATGGCCTATGGCCTAAGCATTAATAAATTATTACTACTACAAATGACACCCACTGAAATCCCCTTTTCTAAACAACTATTAAAGATACAGGAGCCCCTGTCTTCCTTTCCATATGGTCACCCTAAAGTTATATAACCCAGCGATATCTTGAGGGCCACAGATTTCCCCATCTCTGTTTTAGAACAAAGATATACCTATTGGATTTTCAAAACTTTGGGGGCTAAGCTGGGAAAACACAAAAGAGGACAGACCGGGCACTTTCACCTTTTATACTTGTTGCTAATGACCTCTAGTGGCTAGAGAGAACTCGGTTTCACCACACAACAAGGCCCTGAGCGGCTTTGAAGGAATATAGCAATACGCACAACCTTACCCCAAAGGACAGCCACAGGTTTTTCTTCCAGAGAAAGTGAATTTGAGGAATGGGAGTTCATCCTGCTGAGCGACAATCTGAGGATGTGGAGCTAGGATAAGAAGCACAAAAGAGACCAAGACAACAGTTGAGCCTAGTATAGCAGAGCATTCCTACTATCAACTTTTGCACCATTAGCTCTCACAAGCCCCTTCTGCATGGAAGCAGGACAGGGCTTGTCCATGACATTTTGCCGCCTGAGGTCAAGAACAAAACGGCGTCCCCTCCCATTTCATGTACAAAAGCCTGTCAGTTTAAATTTTCTTTAACACTAGCAATGGAGCAACATCCTCCACCACACCTGAAAGGAGTGAGCTGGCTTTGGGTGCATAGGCCCCGTAGCACTCAGTTCTGTTCTTGAACATCTTGCTGCCACCTCACAGCATCTGCCACCTGAGGCATCCACCTCACTCTGCCTAATGGTAGGGACAGCCATGAAGTAGGCACAAGATGCTATTTGAAAGGATTTGATCGGGGAAGAACAGCCCTCTTACAGGATGATATTGCATCTGGCTCCACAGCTTTAAATCCAGGAAGCTTTGAAACTTCAGGAGGGACATAATCCCCAGGGCTGTAGCAACTGAGGGCCTGCAAGTAATTTTCTAGGTTTTTTTTTTAAAAAAAATGTTCAAAAGCTTATGACTAGTAAATTTGGGGGACACATTGCTAATGTGCCCAAAGAAAACATTGCACACAGTAACCAGGACAGCAATTAACATATTATGAAATGGAGGAAGAGCCGTACTATTTTCCCCAGCTATGGTAGTCCATTTTGAGTGCTACTGAAAAATATTATCTCACAATGACAAAGTTTTTTGGTTTTCTTTAAAGTATTTATAATCCACTTTTTTGGGGGGGACGGAAATAAAACCCAAAACACTCCCCAATGGGTAGGGCGATCATATGAAAAGGAGGACAGGGCTCTTGTATCTTTAAGCGTTGCACAGAAAAGGGAATTTCCACAGGTGTCATTTGTATGCATGCAGCACCTGATGAAATTCCCTTTTCATCACAACAGCTAAAGTTGCAGGAGACCTGCTCTCTTTTGTATCTGAGGTCAGCTTTAGCTATTGTGATGAGAGAATTTCACCAGGTGCTGCTTGCATACAAATGACACCTGTAGAAATTCCCTTTTCTATACAACAGTTAAAGGTACAGGAGCCCTCTCCTCTTTTCCATATGGTCACCCTACTCCCCAAGGCACCTTACATAAAACTATGAGTATACATAATCAAATAAAATATCATATTTTAAAATTATTATTTATTACATAGCCATTAGAAAGATTTGTATGTCCAGCCAAGCAATCCAATGAATTAATTCAGTCATTTAAAAGGCAGCCTTAAGGCAGGTGGGCTTCTACAATGCAGAAAAATAAGGAAGCAAATACATATATAGTGCTGTGGTGTAGAATAAATTGTGCAGAATAATTTCACTTGAAGAAGCTCACAAATCATTCCTTCTAACCTAAGGCAGAGCCTGCTATGTTCTCCTACAACATTTTAGAGTCACACTCTAATCAGTAATGATCCTTACCCAACTCCTTACAGAATGTATTAATCCCAGTAGTAGAGAGTTGAAAAGCTTCTATAAAATGGCTTCAGGACTCCTCCCTATGTCCTTCCCAAAATCTGAAACCATATCCCACGTCCCTGTCCCCTTAAAGGGTTCTTATTATTATTTAATTGGTTTATATACTGATCACTATATCTACAAGTATATCTAAGAAGTGTTCAAGTCAAATGTTAAAATGCATCCTAATATATATGTAACTCAGCAGATAAAACATTTCAAAACAGAAGCATGAAACACAATAGTTAACAAACAACCTGGATGGTGTGCAACCAATCTAAGAAGGCTCAGCGAAAGATGTGGGTATTTAACAGGTACCTAAACACACCACACATGTGGCATTTTCTTCCATAGTTGCAGTTTAAATCAGGTTGTTGTTGTTTTACTTAGAATCTGTAGCATGAATATTAAGTATACCTTGCTTAGAACATACTACAATTTAAATGCAATTTTCTTCTAGTCCTTCATAGTTCGTTCCATTCCACTCTTTTTCTCTTTAAACTGGACACACCAGTGGAATGTTTAGCCACCATGATAAAAGCAATCCTTGATTCCTCATTTTTCAAACAGAGATCTCCAAATCTTTTAACAAGGGCTTGCTCTGTGCCATCACAGAAAGCAGAAATGGCAGAACCTCTGAGCATGTGCAGAGTGCCTTTCCAGCAACACTGAGTAAACTCAGAGCTAGCCTCCCCACAGGCAATTCTATGGAAAAGGCTTCCAGGTGAGAGGAAGTAGCAGACAGACCAATACAAGCTTTGCACTAAGCATCTCTCTCTGGCTGAGTTCGGATGACACGCTAATCAGTGGTTGTTTTTCATTTTGTTCCTATCCCTGTTGATTAGCATGTGTCTGAACTCAGCCTCTCTCTCTCTCTCTCTCTCTCTCTCTCTCTCTCTCTCTCTCTCTCTCTCTCTCTCTCTCTCTCTCTCACACACACACACACACACACACACACACACACACACACACACTTTTTAAAAAAGACATTAGCAATGATGTTTACAGATTAAGGGCAGGATGGGTGATGCTGGCACTTGGAGGAAAGAATTATTCTTTGATACATGTTCAGAGTAGTGGAAAAAATTACCACCCACTCTGCTCTGCTGTTGACTCTCTGTATACATACACATCCAGCTGTTAGAGAAAAAGTTCACACCATACCCAACTAATTAGTTTCTGACCCAAATAATTCTTTAATTTCTCCTGATCAAAAGCAAATGGCCCAATAATTTTGTTTTCTTGTTGTTGTTTTTTAAAATCATCACCTATCCGACCTGAGAGTTTATAGAACAGAAAATAGATCTACTGCAGAAAATAGATTTATTTTCTGTAGATTTACAACAGAAAATAGATCTACTGCAGGGTTGCCAACTGACCAAAGAAAAATTAGCTTGGTCTGCTCCTGTGCCTTTAAGAGGGGTTGATCCACCAAAATGCATCTGTGTAGCCTTTCAGTGCAAAGAACTAAGCATTTCCAGCTATTTCTGTCTTCCCCAACCTTGTGCCCTCCAGGCGTATTGGATTATAACTCCCATCAATCTCAGCCAGGACAGGCATGATGGGTATTGCAGCCCATCTGCAGGACACCAGGTTGGCGAAGGCTGCCTTTATTGCTGCAGATCAAATTGCTATTAAAGGGACTGCTGGTAACCTAAATGGACAGTCATAGCTGATAAGATAGTAAGGAGTAAGTCTTATGAAGCTGCCAGTACTTGCTTCTTGCTCCTTCATTTCCAGAGAGGAAAGAACGAATGGATAGAAATCAACTCACTCTCTGGGGTTGCATGGAAATATCTCCATATCCAGCAGATGGCAGCAGAACATTCTTAATAGGATGATACCCTATTTCTTCAATTCTAAGATGCACTTTTTTCCCCATATAAACATCTCTAAAAATGGGGTGCATCTTAGAATCACGGGTGTGTCTTAGGGGTTTTTTTCCCTGTTGGTGGTAGTGAAATTAGTGTGCGCCTTACAATCGATGGCGTCTTTCAATCAAAGAAATACGGTAGTTCTTAATAAGGGAGATCAAGATACAACAAGAGTACAGAAAGCCTGTAGTATCACTAAGAAAAATTTCACATGTATTACTTAACATACTTTTTGTTGCGGGTTCTTTCTTTCTTTCTTTCTTCTTCCTCCCTTCCTTCCTTCTTGCATGGGTGAAAGACAAAAACTCTGTCTGATGACGTGGCCTGTGGTCCTCATAAGCTTATGTCATAGTATATTTGCTTGTCTTTAATGTGCTACAAGACACCTTCTTGGTTTTGCTGCAACAGACTGAGGCTGCAATCCTGTCTGCACTGACCTGGGAGTAAGTGCCACTGAACACAATGGGGCTTACTTATAGGTAGACATGCATGGAATTGTAACACAGCTAATGCCCTGGTAAAATGGCTTTATTCATAAACTGTACCAAAAATACTTTTTTTATTGAATAGTGCCCTATACATTCTTTCAATGTAGAATGCATTATTTATCTGAAGCACATTTTTTAGTCCTTTGCCTACCATTCTCTCTCTCTCTCTCCATTTTTCTGTAGACTTATATACATTTGGGAATGCCTTTTAAGAACACACATATCTTTGCTTCTCCTCCCTATATGCTGTTAGCAGAACTCGGGCAACAGATCACTGAACCTGGAGCTAAAGAGTTAATGTGTACCTGAACAAGGTGGGAGGGGATTGCTGGGTTGCTTGTTTTCCCCTTTCCTGTCTCCTTCCTCTACTTCCTTCTTCTTGTTGTTCCCTGCCTCATGGGTTGCTCACCACATGGCTGAACTGAGCCATCCTAACCTAGGATGGAAAGTTGTTTATTCCTAAAGTAAAGTTTCTTTCAAACTACCACTGGAGTGTTTTCTTCTATTAACTGGCAGAATGGGGGTACTTCACCTATTCCAGCCTTCTCATTTTTTTTCTGTGATATGTTGAAGATCTATTTCTTTCAGGATTGCATACACACACACACACACACACACACACACACACACACACACACACAGTGAAACTGAACAGGACAAGAAAAGGTCTTGTCAGTTTCACCAGCATCTCATAGGTTTATTTAAAGCTGTCTTTCCCAACCTGATGCTCTCCAAATATTTTGGACAGCAACTCCCATCAGAACCAGGCAGCATGGCAAATGGTCAGGGATGATGGGGATTGTTGTCCAAGACATCTGGAAGGCTTCAGATGTTGGGGGAGGGTGGTTTAATGTATCACTGTGCACAATACCTGATGTGCATGTTTTATATATGTCCTTTTGAAGGGGGGGGGAATAAAAAGATGTGCCTGTGAAATTCACAGAGTGGTCAGTTTCATCTTTCTCGGGGGCACCAAGAATTGTAGAAATAGCTGCATGAGGTGGGAAAGGGTGGATCAAGTGAATTGTTGTTGCTTGCTGCTCGGCATTCAATGAAACAGAAAGAAAGGCAGAGAAAGAAGAAAAACATGTGTAAAGGAGCCCATTTCAATCCCACAAACAACCCAGGTGCAGAAGGTGTAGGATAAAAAGTAGGGGTGTGCACGAACCCCCCGCTCCGCCCCGCAGGCCGATCCGAAAATTTCGGATCAGCCCGCTCCGCTCCGCGCCGGCTCCGAATCGGAGCTCCGCAGTGGAGGGGAGTGGCCAGGTAAGGCCGGGAGAGGAGCCCGGTAAGGGACCAAGGGGGAGGGGGGCCTTACCTGCCTCTGTCCGCGGTCCGTCGGCTTCTTCAATTGAGCCCGTGGTTCGTCTGGGCCGCAAGTGCGGCCTAGACTTTCTGGTTGAACCGCGGGCTCAACTGAAGAAGCCGATGGACTGCGGATGGACGCAGGTAAGGGAGAGGAGGGGGGGTTTACCGGGCCCTGCCGCTGTCGCCGCATGGGCGACAGCGACAGTGGCAGGGCCCGGTAAACTCCACTTACCTTTCCGGCAGATCTCCGGATCGAGGCGAAGGATCCGCCTTCACCTCGATCCTCTTCGCCACGCTCCGCTGGCCCCCCAATCCTCTTTGCCTGCGCCTTAAGGGGAGGCGAAGCACCCCACTCCGCTTCTAATTCGCCGGTCTGATTAGAAGCGGAGCACATCCCTAATAAAAAGCTCATGTGGAAATGCCTGGAAACACCATTTGACACAGCATTAGCACAGGAAGCAGCAGTGCTGCTCTCCTACACCGCTATGGCAATGTAAAAAGCAGCCTTCGATACAGCTGCGTGTTTCCAGGTGCCACTGAGTGGCCAGATGGGGAACAAGGCACACAGGGCCATAGCTGAGTGGTAACACACCTGCTTTGCACACACCCCTCCCCACCGGTCCAATCCCTGGCTTTTCCAGTAAAAAAGGACCAGGTAGCAGCCAGTGGGAAAGGCCTCAATTTAGGGACCTGGAAGGACTCTTGCAGTCAAGAGTGGACGATAGTCAGCTTTGTGGGCCAATCTGAACCAGTCTAAGCAGTGGAGGCTGGTGGCTCTTATTGAACCCACTCTGGGTTTCAGTCAGAACTCTAAAGGAGCTATCCAAGGTGCTGAACCTATTTGGGAGATAGGATTAAGAACCTTGGATAGATCCTTTAGAGGTCTGACTGAAACGCAGAGTGGGTTCATTGCTCCACGGAAATAAGAGCCACCAGCCTCCACTGGGCCTAAGGCAGCTTCATATGTTCAGATTCAGCCCTAGGCAGGAGATCTCCATAGAACAGGGGTGTTGAACCTCTTTGGCTGAATTCAATTTCAGAGAAGTTCTCAGGGGGCCACATCAGGTAGGTGGAGCTAAAGGCAAAAGGGGTGGGGCCTAAATGCCAAAACGACCAGCATATTTTATCTTAAAGCTCCTACGGTCAGTCACTAAGCCTTAGGAGAAGCATCTCAGTCTTTTAGAATGGGCGGGGGGAGGCATGTAAAAGACAAGGAACTACCAAATGATTGGTGTTTGGGAGAAGAGGGTGGGGCCAGGAGAATTAGGCGTGGCTTTCTGGGGAATCGGAGATTCAGCCCAATGGCCTTCTGCACTGGAATAACCCCAAAGGCCGGTTCTTAAAATGTCCATCACACAGAAGATCTCTAGAACTTGGCTGTGCAAGAAACTGTTACATTTAAATGGACAAGAGACAAGTGAAACATATCTAGTGTTTGATAGTTAACCTAGATCTATGAGGGGATATGAAAGCTGTGACTCAGGAGTTACCTTCCCTTTTCGTTTCCTTCTCCTTCTGCATCCTCCCCTTTCCTCCCTTGCTTTTGGTCTCTTGTGCATTTAATTTGTGCATTGTTTTGTAAACTTGTATGTGTGGTTGAACTCTATGTTGCAGAATCAGCGCTCATCACTGATAATCGCACAGGATTAGCATAGAGGGGTGGGGAGGGGTAATTTTAGGGAGGTGTAGATGGGCCAGGGAGACTGGTTTGTATTCTTTTGCCATATTAAAAATGATTTTTTTAATAACAACAACAACAACAACAGCAACATGATGAAATGTCCATCACTGACAGCCTCTTGGATTCATTGCTCTCTTCTCGAAAGGGCAAGGAACCTACTGTTTCCCAAAGCTATGACGGTAAATAAGATTTCTCAAGACTGATTTCTCAACACGTTTTATGACTGCAAGTTAGATTTCGCAACACTCCCAGGGGATTTTGGTATTTATTTATTTATTTACATGTATGGACAGCTCAGGATTTTCTCTTCAGGTCATTTCACATGGTGGGGGACAAAAGCACAATCACATGATTCAGCCAATCTAAAATGCCTGTCATCTCTGACCTGGCGCTCTGCCCCTTTGTTGGACTACAACTCCCACTATCCCTAGCCAGCATGACTTGGGGGTGATGAAAATTGTAGCCCAACACAGTGATTGGACAAAGCTGCTAAACATCATTTGTAGGAGGTTATTGGGCACAACTCCTTCTCCCCCTGAGTAGTGGTGGGGACCAGACAATTTCAGCAAGCCTTTCTTGTTGCTGCAAGCATGAGGATTAAGCTGGAGCTGCTAAAACTCTCTCATCTTAACTCTTAGAAGTATGGGAGTCCTATTTTCATCACAGCTATTTGTAGAGAGCATTGAGGATCTGGAATGTAGATGGAACCCCCAAGAGATGATATTTTGTAGGGCCAGCGATTCACACCGCTTATGCCTCCTGGCAGTGTACAATTATACAGTGTAGAGAAAATAAAATAAGAAAACTAAAAGAAAGAAAGAAAGAAAGAAAGAAAGAAAGAAAACAAATTGATCTCCTAGGTTTCTACTAGAGGTGTGCTCCGCTCCGTTTCGGATCCCCGAATCTGAAGCAGAGCGGGCCGATCCGGACCTCCAAAACCCGGTTCCAGAGCGGGTCAGGGGAGCTTGACCCGAAGCAATTTGGAATGGTCCGAATCGGACTGTTCCGAAGCTTCGGAGCCAGGTAAGTGGGGAGCCTACTTCTAGCCTTAGGCGTCGGCGGCAGTCAAAGCAGCCACAAAGACCGTGGTGGCGATGGAGCCAGGTAAGGGGGGAGGGGGCTTATCTGGCTCTGCTGTGGTCTGTGTGATGACAGTGGCAGAGCCAGGTAAGTGGAGAAGGGGGGAGGGGGGCTTACCTGGCTTTGCCGTCCACTGCCACAGCCATGCTTGTGTCCGGCAGCTTTGACTGCCGCCAGACTCCTAAGTCCGGAAGTAGGCCACAGCCTACTTCCAGTTTTAGGTGGCAGTCGAAGCCACCGCACGGACTGCGGCGGTGACAGAGCCAGGTAAGTGAGGAGGTGGGGAGCGGGGCTTACCTGGCTCCGCCATCCACTGCCACCACAGTCCTTGCAGCAACAGCAGCAGAGCCAGGTAAAGTGGGGAGCGGGGCTTATTCAGACACCATTTTGTCCCCACTTACCTGCCTCCGCTGTCCACTGGGGAGGTAGGTAAGTGGGGAAGGGGGCAAAATGACGTCCGAATATCGATCTGGACCTCCGGATCTCACTCCGGATCTGGTTCTGGAGTGGATCGGGGGTGGTCTAGATCAACCCGAACCGGTTTGGGCCTGATGTGGAAGGTCCGGATCGGGATACGAAGCAGTTTGGGTGTGTGTGCACAGCCCTAGTTTCTACTGCTACTCTGCAACAGCCATCCAGAAGTTTTGAACTCCAGCTCCCATCATGCCCAACTGGTGTGACTGATGGGAGTCGTAGTCCAACCTGGTGGGAATCCAAGACTTCATGAAACCTGTCTGAAAGATATGAGCTTCCGGCTTGCTGTATTGCCCATGGGTTAACAAAGCCCAAACCAGAAAAAAAACATGGGCACAATCTTTCCTGGTGAGCCCCCGAGATTTACACAGAATGTCCTAGGGAATAATTCCTCAAAGGTATAAAAAATATGAAAATCAAAAATGGGATGAAGATGAAGATGAAGTTATACTCTGGCTGGGATCCAAAGTTCTGGCTTCTGAGGTAGATACAGGAAAGCTGGTTTGGGAGATTACGCAGAGTTCATCTTTGTCCCGGGACGCACAGCCGACGGAAGCGATTATCTTTGTAGATTAAATCTGAATATTCATGGGCTTGGACGGATATTCAGAGTTGCAGACGTACAGTTTTGAAATGCAAATTGGCCTGCCTTACAATGGGATTCATTCCGAGCCCTTTCCATTTGAATCAGGCTGTGGGTTTTCGATACATTTTAATGAACAGAATCAGGAATGGAACTGAAAACGAATTTCCAGAAATACGTTCACTGTAATCTCTGTGTTTCCAACTGAATGGGCACCACATCGCAGAGTTGATGACGCGTATGAAAACCAATGCCAGCTTTCAAATAATTACAATCTCAAATCTGCTTGTTTGGGAAGAAGGGCATGCCACAGGCTCTTCATTCTTTCATTCTTTCATTCACTTTTCAAACAGATTCTTGAGTTTTACCAGCTGTGGGGGAGAAGACTTTGGATTCCAACTTTTATCAATAACTTCTGAACGAGTCAAAAAGCTTCGCATTTCATAGATCACTCAATTCCTTATTTCTATTGACCAATAGGCACAGCAGCTACTGCAAGCCATCCTAAAATCCTGCCAAATGCCTTGGGAGATTTTGTCACCTGATACAATGAAGTCAGAACTCCCGGGACTCTTAACGGTTGCGTAGAGCAGGGGAATGTTAACAGATGCAGCTTTATTCACTCTTGCATGGCCAGATGTAAATATCAACATGTCCTTCTCTGCTAAAAAGCTAGATGTATCGGGTGATTGTCCTCACCCTGCCGAAAGACAGAAGATCCCCTTAGGAGACAAACTCTGAAGCCCAGTCCACGTGGGCTTTTGGACTGGAAGAGGATTGGATGAATTAATTTAGTATATCTGAGTCCCTTGGAAGTGACTCAACACCTCTAGGGCGGATGGTGGACCAGGCAAACAGAGGGATCAACAGTTGGTTGATGGTTTAGGGCACCAAATCTCCTTGCAGCTCAAACTGCCAATTCTTCCCACCTCTGCCTTCCTGGTTTTAACAGCAGCATGATCCAACAGGTACAACTTTTCCAGGTGCATGATCCAACAGGTGCAACTTTTCCAGTTGCCTGATCCAACTGGTGCAACTGGAGATGCATATGAAGCTGCCTTCTAGAGAACCAGGGCCAAACTCAACATTCAGCTAATCACACATGGCAGAGCTATGCATGAGTGGCTTACTTACTTGAGTAAAAGTGCCCATGAACTCAATTTGGATTGGGACCATGGCAATTGAGGATGGGGTATTTAAGCCTCCCCTCTTCAGTTTTCATCCTGAAATTCCACTCCCTTTCCCCCCAGGGTTGTTAAAAAAGAGGGGGGAAATGTCCCCATTAAATCCCCACTCTCAAATCACCACAGTCCCAATCCAGATCAGGGCCACACACACTTACACTCAAGTACATAAGCTATGTGTGATTTGCAGAATGTTGTCTTTCTGCATCAGGCATGCTGAATCGCTTTCAGCCCAAGTGCTAAGTTCAGTTTTGGAGAAGCTCTTTATGGGGGAAGCACATTTCAGTGATGGGAGGGGCCAAAGGCAAAAGGAGGCGGGGCCAAAATACCAGCATATTTTACCTTAAAGCATTTCCGACCAGGAACTCAGCCTTAGGAGAGAAATTTCAGCCTTTTCAGAATGGGGGGAAACTGCACAAAATCCTATGATTGGCAGGGATGGGAAGTGGCCATTTGGGTAACCCCAGAAAGGCAGGCTGGGATCCCAGGCAGGCAAGATTTGGTCTACAGACCTGTGGATGACCTCCATGATGGAAGCCCGGTAATGTCTACTCTGACTAGCACTGACTTTTTCAGTATTGATAAACCAGTAGCCTTGGAAGCTTCTCTGTAAACATGTTACACACTTGCCACAGCAGAACTGCAGAAGCTGCTCGAACTGACCCATGGGTTGGGGTGTCTTTATTAGGAAAACTTCACACATGCAGAATTACCCTTGTTAGGGCTTTGATCATTACCAGCGACACTGGATCAGGGCAAAAATCCTCCTCTCATCCCATAGCAGGTGTCAGTGACCTCTAGCTCCCCCAAATGCAGTGAGGCTGGTGGCTCCGATGTTGGTGTGGTGGAGAATCCACTCTGGGTTTCAGTCAGACACAGTCTGAGCTCTAAAGGAGCTACCCAAGGTGCTTTGATAGCTTCCTTTTTAAAAATCATTTTTTAAATTATGAGTTTTAACAAAATAAAACCAAAAACCATATGAGTGTGTGTGTGTGTGTGTGTGTGTGCAATGACATACTTCAAAGGCCTCAGTTTCAAATATTACAATGTTCTAAATAAAAAGTAAGAAAAAAAGAGTAAATTATACATAAACTTCTATAAAGGCAAACCAAATATCCAAATACAAGTTGATCGTAATTGGAGCCCATATGCCACTCTTACAAATGTTGCTAGTGTTGTTAGGTCTTCCATCCATTGCATTATAGGCAGTGAGCTTTTATCTTTCTAATATTGTAGTATCAGCCTTTTTGCTCCTTTAGTGTTCTGACTGGTTCTAACTGAAACCCGGAGCGGAATCACCACCCCACTGACATCGGAGCCAAAAGCCTCCACTACCTATATGTTGTTGCATTATAACTCCCATCCAGCCCTACCATTGGCCACACTGGCTGGGGCTGATAGGAGTTGAGTCCAACAACAGCCGGAGGTTCACAGGTCCTTCATTGCCTACTCTCTAGGTTTCTTCCCTTGTCGGAATATGACTGCATTAAAGAACCGCTTTCCCAAACTCTAACAGCAACGGCCTGCTTTAAGGTGGCAATTCACTCTTCACAAAGCTTTTTCCCACCTGGAGCGAAATTACAGGTATGCACATTTCCAAATACCTGAGTCAGTTTCACAAAGGTACCCAGCCATACATGTCAAGCACACATTCATACTGCTGGACAAAAGAACTTGTGTTCCCTTGATGGTCGTTCTATGTAAAAATCAGAACCAGCGGTACCATTCAGCATCCCTGGGTGGGAAGGCAGAGGGGAAAAAACAGGGTTAAAGGGACAAAAGATGTTTGTAGGATATGAACAGTGGCTAGCACATAGTTGGCTTCATGAAAATGATAAATTAGCATCAACAGTTCTGGGATTCAGAGTAACTACTTCCTCAACCATAACTGCCTCCTCCAGAGTATTTATATTAGATGCAGCATGTTCACTCTCCCGAGAGAGTATGAGAGAGCTGAAACACAGTTCCCAGTTTGAAATGCAAAAGGGACATACTGGTGTGAGGTTGGAAGTTATTTTTTTCCTCTTCTACGCAAGGGCCAAAGTTGTTGTGAATGCTGGATCAGGTCTTCTTGTCCAGGGAGCAGGGCAGAAGTCCTATGCAGCTCTGAAAGAGAAGAAGACAAGAAGTCGTTTGAAAGGGAAACAATGGTTCCTGAGCATCAATACTCATCGAATGCCAAAGAGCCCTAATCCAACACAGTAATTTAGCTTGTCATTGACAAATCAACCAGAGCTTAAGTTTCATTATGGAAAACAAACACAGAAGGCCGGAATCAATACCCGAGTGTGTGAATTGATTGCATAACTGGCTCTTCAGAGCTCCTGCGTGGATTCCCCATGCAGAGGGGAAATGAGCTGGTTTGCCCACCGCCCCCTCTCCGCCCTAAGCCATGATATTGAGCCAAAAAAAGCAAATGCGCGTTTAAGAGGAGACACACATTTTGCTTCGGCAAGGGCTGTCCAGGCACTGCAGAGATGCATAAAGGGGGAAAGCGTGAAAGGCCAAGAGATGTGTATCTCTAAACTCATGATGGATGTGTGCCAAAGAGCTGCAGCTGACCGAACAGCCTCCCCTCAAGTGTCTGGGAGTGTGCATGATGCTTTCATTCCTACCAGCTTTACTGCAGAGAAGACTGGAGCATCTACATGTAGGTTGGCCTTCAGGGTCACTTTCCTCTATTAGTAAGCATTCACATAAGAACTTATTTAAGGTCCGCCTGGCGCCTACACTGTACTCCTTTCGTCGCCAGCTGAAGACCTTTTTATTCACTCAGTATTTTAACATTTAATTTTAACTTAAATTTAAATTATACTGTTTTAACTCTGTATTTTAACCTTATATCAATTTTGCTGTGTGGTTTTATCCTGGTTGTGCTTTTTATATTGTATTTTGTATTTATATTTTTAACTTGTTGGTTGTTTTATGATGGTTTTAATTTTTGTGAACCGCCCAGAGAGCTTCGGCTATTGGGCGGTATAAAAATGTAATAAATAAATAAATAAATAAATAAATAAAAATTAATTATTACTTTTATATCCTGCCTTCCCCCCTCTTTCAAGGAACCCTAGGTTCCTAGCCCTCCTCCTCTCTGTTTTAACCTCACAACAACCCTGTGAGGTAGGTTAGGCTGTGAGTCCATGACTGGCCCTAAGTCACCAAGCACACTTCATGGTCGAGTACAGGTCAGTACCCAGATCTCCCAAATCCCAGTCCAACACTCTAACCACAATGAACATAAGAAGAGCCCTGCTGGATCAGACCAAGGGACCATCTACTCCAGCATTCTGTTCACCCAGTGGCCCATCAGCTCACAAGCAGGGCATATTTTTAACACTCTCCCCTAACACTTAAATCTGGGGGTCATCTCATGAAGCTGATGGGTGAGAGATTCAGGACAGATAAAAGGAAGTAGTTCTTCACACAGCGCTTAAACTATGGAATTGGCTACCACAAGATGTAGTGATGGTCACCAAATTGGATGACTTTAAAAGACGGTTGGATAAATTCCTGGAGATGGATATTAATGGCTTCTAGTCCTGATGGCTATGTGATACTGCCAGTATCAGAGGCAGTAAGCCTATATACACCAGTTGCTGGGGAACAAGGGTAGGAGGGTGCTGTTACACCCATGTCCTGCCTGTGGGTTTCCCATTGAGAGCTGGTTGGCCACTGTGTGAACACAGTTCTGGACTAGATGGAACCTCGGTCTGATCCAGCACGGCTCTTCTTATGTTCTTATGATTATTGCTAAGCCATCCCTAACCAGCATGCGAGTGACTAGATATACGTCACTGAAATACAATAGTGACAGCAAAACTAAAAATGCCAAACAACCTTAGGGGACAGAGTTGAATGTCTGTTGAAATAGATGAGCGGTTGTCAGCATATCATCCATAGTTCCTTAGGTTGCTAAAATTTATCAGTGTGTCAACCGTTTTGGGTAGCTTTGTATTGTTCCTAAACAATGTAAGGGAACTACATGCTATTGTCTTTAAATCTTTTGAAGTATTGCAAAAAAAAAACCTATTGTACACAATACAATACTTAAAATCAAATTAAAGGTGCAATCCTGTGCATGTTTAGACAGAAAAGGTCTGGCTGAGGAAGGCTGGGGGCTATGGGACATTTTTCTGTCTAATGACGCATAGGATTCGACCCTTAATGTACTTTCATTTCCCCTTCTCAAATATTTCAGGTCATAAACTTGTGGTGTATCGGGGCAAAAAATTATCACCAGGTACTTTTTAAAGCTTCGTTCACAAAATGCAAGTACACATGCTGAATTAATCACTCTCTACAGCATGAAACTTTTTTTTAATGCAAATTGAAAGCTTTCCAATACAAATGGAATTATTTATATGTTACATTTGTATCCCGCCTTTACTCCAAGGAGCCCAAAGTGGCATGCATGATCCTCCTCCTCTCCATTTTATCCTTACAACAACCCTGTGAGGGAGGTCAGACTGAGAGTCAGTGATCAGCCCACAGTCACCCATTGAGCTTCATGGCAAAGTGAGGAATAGAACCCAGATCTTCCCACTCTAACCACTACATCACACCGCCTCTAATTAGCTGAATTTGCAAAGGAAACGTTTCCAGAAAATTTCCCGATTCAAAATTTCCCGGAAAACTCATTTCATAACCCTCCACTGGCCAAGATCTGCAGCACACAATTCAGACCACCGCGAGGACCACCAGCAATTAGAGGATTCCTTGTGAACCCCAAATAGGGCATTTGAATCCTGGCAGAGAACATTTTAGAAAACAGCGAATAGTGGGCTAAGCACTTTAGGGCCCCAAAAAGCTGCCAAAGTCCAAATATGATTTCTAGATCCTGGGAGCGTAAAAGCAAGATTGCTCAGGATAAGCATCCAAGATAAAATTCTCTGTGTAAGCTTGGCTACAGAAAGCCCTTCTGATGTTTTCGCTGGTATGATGCTGCCGCCTCTGATGTTTTACAGGAAAGGAGAGGGGGAGAAATATTTTGGCCCATTCCAACACTCACACACAGTAACCCAAGCATCAGATTAAAAACCCAGGCTTACTGCAGGGCTCAAATCCATCAAGTTCCAACTTAAAAACCATGCGTTCTCTAGCCTCTCTGACTCCTTTAAGGTTGTCAGATGTCACAACGGTTGGTTTTTCTTGCCATCTAAGAATACTACCAGTTGAATTTCTGGAAATCTAGAGAAGAAGGTTAATCCTCCAGTTTGGAATAATTCGGGGGTGGGCAGACTGCAGGTTTGCAGGATCTACTTTGGGTTTGTTTTTGTTTTTGTTTTTTCGCTAGAATCCCAATAGCCAGCAACCAGAGCCTGGTACAAAAGACACAGAAGAATTCTATGAATGGAAGAATTTGAGCCTGGAATTAGTGTTTTGCACTAGAACTGAACTGAGCTCACCATCCTTCTATTAAAAACATCCACTCCTGGTTCCCTTAACCAAGCATTCCCCAACCTGATGTCCTCCAGATGTGATGGAGAATCCCACAGACAGCGTAATCCAACACATCCAGAGCTTAGTTTCAAAGGACTTTTCCTTCTTGCTTTCCCTGGCTCCAGTTCAGCACCTGGTGAAGTGGATCAGCCTTTTCCCCCCAACCTGGTGTCCTCTGGATGCTTTGCACCACAACTCCCATCAACCCCAGACAAAGTAAATGGGCTTTTGTTCTGATCTGGAAGGGCTCTCACATTCCTATTTAAGCTGTGCCCCTAACTCCAGCTCTATGGAGAACTTATTATTATCATCATCATCATCATCATTTGTATCCTGCCTTTTGCCCAATACTGGTTATGACTATGGTTACTGAACAGTAAAAAAAAAGGGGGGGGGAATCTCTCTTTGAATGCTCAGAGGCACTCTGTTCTCTGGGTAGCCTGCAGTTACCAAGAAAAATTGGTCACAGCATCCATGCAGAAAACAGATCCTGGGAGCTGGCATCAGAGACCCTGAGCTAAACCTAGTTCCTCAACTGCAGGAGTGGGGACCCTGTGGCACTCTGGCTGTTGTTGAACTCCATTTCCTATCAGCCCCAGCCACCATGGTCAGAGGTTTGCAGAAGTATGAGGGATATTTAGGAAGTAGGGAAGGAGGAACCTAATGGGGCAACCCAAAAATCAGCCCCAAAATATTGAGCATGCTCAGTCGCCACAGGATTGACTGCTGAGGATGGGGAAAGGGTGGGAAACCGGGTGGAATGGAATGGAGTAGACAGGAAATGGGCACGGCTGGCTGGCACCCTGAACAGGAGCACTCCACAACTGCAACATTTTGTTGCAATCCTTCTTGTTAATCTCTGACACGAATGTAAAACCAGCACTGACTCAGACAGACTTCTCCAATCTGGCGGGCCCCATCTGGTGTTGGACTGCAACTCCCATTCTCCCCAGACAGAACAATCACTGGTCCTGCTGGCTGGGGATGATGGGAGATGTCATCCAACACATCTGGGACCACCAGATTGGGGAAGGCTAGAACAGAAGATACATTTGCTTTCCCTTTTGCACGCTCTACCCACCACACACACGCGCGCACATCATTAACAAGTCGCACACGGCAGAAACACCTTTGGCATCTCGTGTGAAAAGAGGCAAAAAAGCATCCATTTGTCTTGTCTTGTTTTATTCTGTACAGCGCCATGAAAATTGATGGCGCTTTATAAATAAATATTATTATTAATAATAATTTGCCTATTGCCATTTGCAGTTGCCTCGGGTGCTGAAGGCATGAGATTTGCTCTGACTGGAAGCTGCTGGAGACGCTGGAGCCTTTACCGTCCTCCCAATCTGATCTGGCAATGACAGGGAGAGCATGAGAGAGAACCACAGACCTCCTCTTTTCCCTCCTCAGTCACAGCAAGGGAGAAACAACTACCTTGGCAGGACCCCAAAACACAGAGGTGTGAACTTTTACCTTCCAGAAGACCAGTCGGCTGCAAGATCTCTCACATGATAGCTGGATCTAGACCACCCGGCAGCATCCTACTTCGAGAGCTCCTGCCGTAGAGCGGCTTGCATCCCCTCCCTGGGCCGGAGGTGTGGATTTATGCAAAGCTGTTCATCTTTGGATTGAAAGCTGGACCACTGCTGAGACACCCTTGATTTAAGTTTGCCGTGCCAGAGGCTAATAGAAAACGAGGTTCCATTGGCCCATTAGCCCATGCAGATGTGCATTTGGAACCCTGCAAAGGGAGGAGGCAAGACTTGCAGTGGCGGCGGGGGATGGGGAGAGGCAATTTGGGGGGGAAACCAGTGAGTGCGTAAGCCCACCCACCCACCCACTGATTCTTGGCTCCAAGTCCCCCCCATCCTATGCCGCTTACTTTTCCTTTCTTTTCCTTTTCCTTTGTTTTATTAAATGGAATTGGGGCTCTGATATGAGCATTTACGTGCAAGATGTAGAGTTAGCTCCAGAGTTTCCTCTTCCACCCCCACATTGCCCCCCCCACCATAGGATTTTCTTTCGGGTCTGAAATTTTAGATGACGGAACTGTTTTTCTAAAAGAACATGGGAACTGGAGGCACGATGCAACAACCAGAAAATGGGAATGCCAAGCCAAGCCAATGTCAAAACCAGGAGAAAGCAATCCACCCCAACCAGACTACCCCCCCCATTGCACTCCAGATGTTTTTGACTACAGCTCACATCAGCCTGTCCAATGGTCAGGGATGATGGTGCTTGTAGTCCAACAACATCTGGAGGGCACCAGTTTAGGGGAGAAGGCTGATCTATCCAACCAAGCCTGTGCTATTATGTGGTTCCTCCTCCTTCATTTCACTGTGTTGTAGTGGTTAGAGTATTGGACTGGGAACTGGAAGACCCGGGTTCTAGTCCCCACTCAGCCATGAAGCTCACTGGGTGACTTTGGGCTAGTCCTTGTCACTCAGCCTAACCTACCTCACAGGGTTGTTTTGAGGATAAAATGGATAGGAGGCCTATGTAAGCCACCTTGCATTCCTTGAATGAAGAAAAATGTAATAATAATAATAATAATAATAATAATAATATATCCCACCAGGTCCCCATCATGGTCTTGCCATTTTGCTATACACATTAAACCCCTGAAACAGGGTTTATCTCCCTTCTATACTGTATGCGGCACCTAATATGGCCGTCTCCAACCTGGCTGGGGATCATGGGAGTTGTAGTCAAACTCATCTGGAGGATGCCAGGTGGGGAAGGTTGACCTAGTATATTATTCACACATACTGACACACATACACACACCTCCCAAGTGTTCACTTCTTAGCCAACCTGTGATGCAGCAGAGTCATCCCAAGTCTGACACCACACACACACCCCACACAGAGAAAATGCTGATGAGGGGAAATTGGGGGGGGGGGGCAAAGGTCATGGGCTGAGAGCAACACTTGAGTCTGGAATCCTTTAGACATGGTTTTCAGACGTCAGTGGGAAGAGCCTGCAATTTCTGAAGACAAACGGATCAGTGATCTCCATCAAGCAGATGAGACACTAACAAGTGAGCCCCTGGGTTAGAAAGTGGCAGGTCCAAAATGAAAAGAAAAGACATCATTAGTGATGGAGAAAGAAATTAGGGCTTGCAGCTCCTTAAATTGCTGCAGTAGAAGGATAGCAGAGGAGGCTACCTTAGACCAGGTCAGATTGCTGGTCCAGGTAGCCAAGGATAGTCCATTCTGATTGGCAATGTAGGATCAAAAGCATAGGTCCTTTCCCACTACCTGCTCCACTGAACTTTAAGCACTGGGGATTGGGACCTTCTGTGTGCAAGGCAGGTGCTCTACTACCGAGCTATGGCTTCCCTATATGCAGAAGGATAACCAATACTGCTTCCATGAAGACCACTGACCATCATACTTACCAGGGAGCAAGCCTCATGGAACATAGCAGGGACTTACTTCCAAGTAAGCATGTACAGGATTTCACCCCAGGATGGAGCAAGCCCCTTCCAGTTCTCACACACACACCATCTCACAGCACATCGGAAACAGAGAACACACTAGAGGAAAACCATATTGAGGGCCTACAAATACCCTCTAGCCGTCTGTCTCTCTCTATCCCCAGATATATTCTTAACACCTACTCTTCCAGCTGCGGGCACAAGGTGATCTGGGTGCCTTGGAGTTGGGCTTCCCCCAGGGGGCGCTGTGCCCCACCAAGCCCATTGCTGGTGAGGCAGGAGAGCTTGGTTTCCCCAGTCCTGCTGCTGGAGCCACTGCTGGTACTGTTGGTGCCCATCTCCTCCTCCTCCTCTTCCTCCTCCTCCTCTTCCTCCTCTCGGGCCACTGTGGCAATGGGCTTACTCTCCTTCTCAGACAAGGTCCGGGGACTGAAGGCACAGGGGCACCTGCGTAAGTCACGGGACACGGCGTGGAGTCGGCGATCGGCGCTCCGGGGGCAGCACAAGAGCTTCTTGAAGGCGCACCTGAAGTCGGGGCTGCGGCAGTAAATGATGGGGTTGAAAGCTGAATTGACGTACCCCAACCAGTTGAAGAAGCGGAAGAGCGGGTCAGGGATGAGGGGCCGGGCAAAGACCTTGATGACGTTGGCCACGAAGAAGGGCAGCCAACAGAGGGTGAAGATGCCCATGATGATGCCTAAAGTCTTGAGGGCCTTGTGCTCCTTGATGGCCAGCAGGAGGCGGGAGGGCCTCCTCCGTCGGGAGCCCTTGGCAGCATCCGGCAGGAACCGGCCCTTGTCCTTCTCGATGACATGGAGCTGCCGGGTGGCCACAGCAAAGACCCGGGCATAGACGAAGATCATGACCAGCAGCGGCACGTAGAAGGAGATGATGGAGGAGAGAATGGCGTAGGGCATGTTGGTGACGAAGTCGCAGCACTGGGGGTCGCGGTAGCAGCGCAGCGCCTCGGCGTCGGCCCCGTCACGCCACCAGTGGTTCATGATGGGCAGGAAGGAGACAAAGGCAGACACGGCCCACACCAGGCACACCACGCCCCGGGCCCGGGCTTTGGTCACCAGCACCTCGTACTGCAAGGGCGCCGTGATGGCCAGGTAGCGGTCCACAGCGATGGCGCACAGGGTCTCGATGCTGGCCGTCACGCACAGCACGTCCAGCGAGGTCCACAGCTCACAGGCAGTGGTGCCGTAGGGCCAGCGGCCGCTCAGCACCAGCGTGGCTCCCGGCGGCACCACCAGCGAGCCCATGATGAGGTCGGCGCAAGCCAGCGAGGTGATGAAGAGGTTGGTCATGGTCTGCAGGCGAGGCGTCTTGGCCACGGCCACGATCACCAGCAGGTTGCCCGCCACCGTCACCAGCACGGCCAAGCTGAGGGCGGCGCCCAGCGCCCCCTGGCGGCCCAGGCTGCAAAGCGCCCCCGAACAATTGCTGCTGCCGTTGCCCGACGCCGCCACCTCGTCCGCCGGCCACGTCCCGTTGGGGGGCCAGGGAGGAGCCATCGCAGCCCCGACGGGGCAGGAGCGAGTCCCGACGCGCCTCTGTCTCTGTCGCTCTCTTGCAGTAGCAGCAGCAGCAGCAGCCCGCGACGGCTTTAGTCCAAAGGGGGCGCCTTCCGCGGCAGGAGGACGGGCAGCATGCACCTCGGACGCCGGGCCGCTACTGCCTCAGCCGCTCGGTCCATGCTCTTGGGAAGACAGAAGACGCCTCGGCGGGCCCGACGCCCTCCCTTGCGGTGGGCATTGCTTAGAGGAGGAGCCCTTAAAGGCGCAGGGAGCCAGGATGGAGACGGGACACGCCCCGGGCATTGCGCGCGCTCTCTCTCTCTTTCTCTCTCTCTCTCGCTCTCTGTCAAACCTCCACTCCCCCCGCCCCGTTTTCCCGCTGTTACTCTGGCGTCGAACCGGGCTTTCTGCAAAGCCGCCCCTTCCCTCTGCAAAGATCTACCCCGTCCCCGCCCGCTCCGCAACGCCGCCAATCCCGCGGCACTTTGGAGATCTAACTTTTCATTCAGATTTTTCCACGGACGATTCCCAGGCACCCCTCGCCGTCTCCGTCTCCCTGCTATACTTGTCGTCCAAAGCGTTTGCAATCCTTCCCCCCCCCGCCCCACAGCCTCCCCCCCCCCCCACACACACCCAAAAAACCCAACCAGGATTCTCTTCTCTTTAAGCTACGGTGCCCTTTCGGCGTCCAAAGCGCCTTATAATTCTCTAGAAGACTCGTGGGTTTATAAGGCGCTCGGGTCGTAGACAGGAGGATGGCGTTTGGGGAGGTGGGTGGGTGGGAGTAGAGTTGCAAACCGCTTCGGATCTACACTACTGCTTTAAAGCGCTTTATAATAGTTATAAAGCGCTTTAACTGCTTTAAAGCGCTATAAAACTGTTATAAAGCACTTTAAAGCAATAGTGTAGAATGTGGTTGCCTGTCGGGTTCTTGCTTCTCCTACAGTTCAAAGATCCAGTGGACGCTGGTGGCTCCGATTTCAGTGGGGCAGTGAATCCGCTCTGGGTTCCATTGGAACAAGTCAGAACTCTTAAGGGAACGCTCCAAGGGGCTGAATGAACCCAATCCCCAAACTTTGTCCAGCACGTTGGATCGCTCTTTTGGCGTTCTGGCTTCTTCTGATTGAAACCCAGAGTGGATTCGCAGCCCCACTGGAATCAGAGCCGCCAGCCTCCACTGCAACGTCCGTTCCCTCTTCTCGGCATTGCTACTTCCTTTCTCTGCCCCTGCCTCCGGATCCTCGCCTCTTCTATCGGCCCCACCTCCACCTCCACCACCACCCCTTTATTTACTATCTGATCCTCTATTCCAATGCTTCTTCCTGTTGTTTCTGAAAGAGCTTCCTCCCTTCCATCGTCGCTGTCCATCGCTATCTTCTTCTGACTTTGTGTAAGAAATGAAGTTAAACTTAGAAAGGAGAAAGCGTGGAAGGAAAACCACATCCTATGTGTGCCACTCCCAAGATTTGTAGAATAAAGTTGAAACAGAGAGTAAAGTTGTCAAAGCTGGAGCTATGGATCAAAGGAGGTCTGATTTAGAAAGATTCAATCTATAAATGCAGCAGAAGCGAGATTGATTTGGGTGCTCATACAAGGCAATGTGCTTGGCTGTGTGCCAGCTTGCCTTGGTAGGAAAGATGTGGTGATGTTAACTATGAGTACTGGAGAAACTCTAGTTTGGAAGGAGGAGGAGAAGAAGAAGAAGAAGAAGAGAGAGAGAGAGAGAGGAGACTGATATTGTTTGACTTATTCATTGGCAATGCGGAAGCGTCATCTTGGAAGAGAGATTGGCATTTGCATCTACTCTTATGGAAGATGGCACCTGTGCCTAGGGCCATGTGGTCAAATGTGCTATGTCAAATGCTCCATTGCATTGCTCTGTTGCATTGCATTATGGGAAATTAAAAATGGCAGCCGCTCTGCTTCCATGGGGAAGCATGGGTATTGGTGGAGTGGAATCATTGTCAGTGGTCTTGGAGAAGATCCATTTGGTGATGTCTACTCTGGTGCACTATACAAGGCCATGTGGGCCCCACTGGGTGTGCCTGGAGTGCTTGTGCCAGGTAGTGACAGCATCCAGTTTTGGAGGGCCCTTGGGCAGGATGCCCTCAATGGGCCCCCTTCCCTCAGGAAGTCTACCTTGTCATCACCATTGTCACCAGCTGCTACTGTTCTTTATCAACTTCTTCATTATTCTACCACTTGCTTGCTTGCCAAGCATAGAGATGGTGCACTAGTAAGCAGCGGCATGTGCTGCTTCTTTTTGCCACAACCACCATTGTCTGGGCCAGAGCGAGAGGCAAGTGAACAAGCAGGCTGCAGTGGTGAAGTGGAAGAGCAAGTCCAGGGGCTGAGGGCTCTTCTCATTGGGTTCCTGCTGCGGTGTGAGCCTTTAGCTGGTGCCCTAGCAGGCCTACTCTTGACGCCGGCTCTGGTGCCTGGCGTGACGGAAGTGCATGGTGGCCAACAGATGGGGAATAGACCATCAGCTGTGTAAATGCTTTTTGCATTCTTGCCAGGGACAGAGTCTTCAGTTAGTAGGGACACCGAGGCAAGTAAAAGTGGAGCGAATACAAGAACATATGTCAATTCAGTATGCAGAATTTATTCAGGCTACTGGGTCTGGATTCCCCCCTCCCCTTTTGCTGCTGAGTAGACAAGAGCCATAATTACGGTCAATTTCTTAATCTACCTTTTAGAAGCTGGAATAGTAGAGAGGAAAGAATCTTCCATCCCTTTGAGTCAACAGGTGTGTGTGTGTGTGTGTGTGTGTGATAGTGGTGAGGAAATCAAGGTTCTGCATCTGGGACACTTTCTCCTTTTGCCTGGACTGCAAATTGCTCCTTAACAACAAACAACCTGCCATCAGATCCAAAAAAGTATGATAATTAGCTACAGGAGATCAAAGCTCAGATTCTTTATGTGAGAGTTGTCAACGTGAGACATGTGATAGTGGAATTGTGGAATGTTCACCTGTTGGCAGGATTTGTACAATTCAGAAACAATCCTCTGCAGTCCCCAAAAGAGCGGATTCATCTCCTGTATGACTGAGGCCAGGTTGGGCTCTCTGTCTAAGGACCCAGCCCAATTCCATCTACTAGTGGGTCCCCAGGATCTTTCCCATTATGTACTACAAGATCCTTTTTGGAAAACAAAGCAAAACCAACACCTGTGGATGCCATGGATTGAACCTGAAACTTTCTGCATACGGATTGTTTTGTTTATGGATTCATTTAATACATGTATTGACCACCCAACTGGCAGGGGCTCTCGAAGAATTTTACAAGCATAAAAACAGCAAACTGAAACAACAGCAAAAAGACAACCCAAACAATAAAGACAATAATTAAAATATTTTAAAAATTAAGATATTAAAGAGCCAGCAGTAAAGATAATAACCAGAGGACCTGATTAGAAAGCAAATGTCTGCTGGAAGAGAAAAGATCGTAACCTGGAGGTGAACTGTATTCCGTATCATCATGAGCTCTTCCAACAAGCTTTAGAGTAATGGTCTTCAGTTTTTCAGCCTTCCACATGCACCCCATTTTTAATTGTGGGGCTTCATGGCCACATGGGGATTTGAACCTGGGTCTCCCCAGTTCAACACTCTAACCACTACACCACACTGATGACCAGCCCTGACAGGTGGGAAGGTCAGGCAAGAGTCCACCACCCCGAGATTGCCCTGGCTGGGCAGCAAAATCTTGGAGCTAAGGCTGATTTGATTTGCCTTTAGTCTCTGTCATGGATGGGTTTCTAGCCCTTCAGATCAGTCTGAAAGAATGGTCATCCATTGGTCATCCTATCAGTAATCAAAACCAAGATGAGCCCCAACAGCACATCTAAGACTATCAAGGAAAGTGTGGACATTAGTTCATGTACAATCCTGTAGGAAAACTCATGAGAAATGTATTTAAGCCAGGGATCAGAGTAATTCCTTTGGCTCTAGCGAAAGAACAATATGTATTTTCTTTAAAATGTGCATTATTATTATTATTATTATTGATTCAGTAGAGGCTGTTGACCTGATGGGAACCAATTTGGGCTACCTGCCATCTTGTAGGACTGCCTGCTGCATTATGGCCACATCCCTTGGAGGAAAATATGAGGTGGCTGGAAGCCAAGGGATCATCCACTCAAGTCAATGAGTGCTTGTCAGCAAGAGAATCCATCCAGCAATGATAATCCATCCCAAGAGGTGGGACGTGGGATGAGACCTGGCTCTTGAAACCCAGCGCAGTGTAAATGGGATGAAAATAGAGGCAGATGTTCACTCAGAGGGACTCACACAATTCCTGGAGCATTCCATTCTCTTTCAGACATCTTTGCAGCAACACATGACATGAATGCAGAGAACATCTGAACTTTTAAGAAAGCTCAAAATCATTTGTGCAAGCCAAATGTCACGCTAAAGGGAGACTAAAATCTATTTAATAAAAAGAAAGATTACTATGTTCAGCCTGGTCCTAAGTACATTAAAATGCCCAATTACAGCTTACCACATGGTTCTGACCTTAAAAAGCTGGAACTTCTTTCCCCTTGCCTTATGCATCATGTCTTTATAGTTTGCAAGCCCAATGGCAGGACCTCTCCCCCCCTCTCTCCCTCCCCCCCTTGTCTATTGATGTGAGATGCTTTGGGAAACACTACTTCTTCTGAAAAATGGGATAAAAATGCAGGATAGAATCCAATTAAAGTCCTACTTAGAGTAGACCCATTGAAATGAATGGGACTTAACATAGTTATGGCTAACCCTGGTCCCACTCATTTCAATGGGTCTACACTAATTCTACCCATTTTAAGAACCCTGAACGGCTGGATTGGGACCCCAGGCAGGCCGTATTTAGCCCACAGGACTGAAGTTTCACACCCCTCCTATAAGGGGTTCAAGTAGACAAATTCACTCCTCCTCCCACTTGCCCAATTTTCCATTTTTCTTTTCCAATGTGACTCCCAACAAACATCCTATGGATCCTGGAGGCTACTGAGCATGCTCAGTCCTCAATGGCCACTTTGCACATCCGCATATCTCAGAAGTGTGGATAGATGTCTTCCTCGTGTTTCTCAGTGGCATCCTGTTGGCACTCAGCCACCTGGATTTGCTATTAGAGGGAAATATATGTATACATTCATAGACCTGCAAGCTCTTTATGACCAAATACACTTTCTTTCCATTCAGCCAAATACACTTACTTTCCATTCAGGTAAGATCCTTCCTCCAAATCCCAGGGTTAAGAATTATGATCCTAAACAGCTCTTTGATTCATGAGATAATTCCACTAAGACAAGTTTAGTGATGGCTTCTGTTCCTCTGACCCGACCATTAGTCATCCTATCAGTAATCAAAACCGAGATGAACTATCAAAGAAAGTGTGGACATTAGTTCATGTACAATCCTGTAGGAAAACTCATGAGAAATGTATTTAAGCCAGGAATCAGAGTAATTCCTTTGGCTCTAGCTAAAGAACAATATGTATTTTCTTTAAAATGTGCTTGGGTATACATTATTATTATTATTTTAGTAGATTCAGTTGAGGCTGTTGACCTGATAGGAACCAAGTTGGGCTTCATGCCATCTTACAGGACTGCCTGCTGAATTACTGGCCACATCCCTTGCAGGAAAATATGAGGTGGCTGGAAGCCAAGGGATCATCCACCCAGAAAGTCCGAATTTGGGCTGAGGAAGAGAACTACTTAAGAACACATCTGTTGTACATAGTCTATATCGAGGTGCAACAACAAAGCAGGTGTCCAAATAATAAAAAGTTTGGGCAGATGGATATTACAGCTTTTTGAACGGGAATAGATATTACAGCTTTTCATAGCCCAAGCCGTGTTTGGAATGAGTTAGTGATGACTTGTTCTGTTCCATCATGCATCTGGGATGTGATCCTGCAAGGCAAAAAAAGGGGGGTCATTAGTGTTTGGCCAGTGTGCTGCCATTGATTGGAGTGCAGTGCCTAGTCTTTGCCAACAGAGGGCTTCTCCTATCCCCATGTGGAGGATGCCGTTCACCACAGTCAAGACTGGGGCTGGAAGAGTGTCACAGCAATATGGTTCAGAAAAGGCACAATTTTGTTTGCACAGCAGTGGGTGGAGTAAGACATCAGAGGTAGTCGAAGCAGTTCTGCTTTCTAGCATGGTTTTCCCCTCCATGTCTGTGTGTCCTGGCACTTCCAGTTAGAGGTGAAGTGGGCTTTATTGTTGGAGCCAGTATGGCGTAGTGGCTTGAGTGTTGGATTGGGAGTCAGGAGATCTGGATTCTAGTCCCAACTCAGCCATGGAAGCTCACTGGGTGACTTTGGGCCAGTTCCAGACTCAGCCTAACCTACCTCATGGGATTGTTGTTGTGAGGATAAAGTGGAGAGGAGGATTATGTATGCCGCCTTGGGTTCCTTGGAGGAAAAAAAGGCAGGATATAAATGAAATAAATAAATAAATAAATAAATAAATAAATAAATAAAATGTTTATGTTTCTGGAGACTCAAGGAAAGAGACCTGTTAATTAGGGTTCTAGAAAGAGAAGTGTTGACAATATTGCTCAAGTTCCTAAAAATGTTCTGGAGACAGACTGTATGTGCAAAGGATTCTCCTTGTGTGCAAAGTGCCCTTTCTCCCTTGTCTGTTCTACCCTCTCCAGAATAGGAGAGACATCCTACTGTTTACATGGTGCAATCTCAATGGGGTGAAGTGTGACTCCTTCCACCTGAATGAGGTTTTGATTTCTTTTCTTTTTTTAAAGAATGTGCACCTCAACATATACAACTTTCAGAAACTGAGATCTCTTCAAAATATATTTCCTTTTATTTTTCCTATTTCTCATATATCTATTTAGCAATAAATATACAAGTACATAATTTCAAATAATGTATTAAAGTAGGATATAAATAAGGCTTGCTAGGTGGATTCTGAACCTCAGATCTCTGGCTTTCCAGGGTGCATCAGAGGATTCTGATGAGGCCCAGGCTACTTCTTTGAGGGTAGGGCAGTCAGTGCCTTATTTGGGGACCACACAACCAGAAGACACTGACTCAGAGCACAAGTCCTCAGTAGAAATTCCATCTCCTGGGCCTTGCAGTAGTCTCAGACTACAAAATCAGGCAAGGGGCCTTTAACAGTCCAGTTGGCTGCTTGGGGCCGGAGGGGGGGCACAGCTAACTATCCACACTACTGGTCTTGTCATAAGGCTTCAGATTATTATTATTATTATTATTATTATTATTATTATTATTATTATTATCATTTAGATACCGCCTGCCACGACACAGGCTCTGAACAACAGACCCGGCCGCGGCTACTCCCTGCTCAAGCCAAGCACCACCACTTGATACGCCTGAGGCAAGGGATAAAAACCACCTTCCTCCAAACTATGTGGAGAAAGGGGTTTGAATGGAGAAGGATTTTACTATATAAAATAAAACACTGTGAGTTATATGTGCTGAGGTGAATGATTGTCAGAGTGGGTGTTAAATGAGTAAACTTTAGATGATAAATGCCAAACAGACACGTGGGATTTTTGTGGTAGTTTAAAAACAAAACAATCAAAATTTATTTTCAAAAGTACACAAGCTTTGTTTCAAATAAACCATTTAAAAACCTTTTTGAAACCTTTCATACAATCCTTTCACTCATTCACATACGCGCTTTCCTTTTTCTCACACAATCGCTCTTGAACTTTCTTTATTATTAGTATTGATTAATAAACATCAACTACGTGCACACCACACTCTAAAGACACCACTCTCTACACTGACCCTCAAATTTCCCAGAACTTAAGTACTCTAAACACAGAGAGCACTAAAGACTCTAAGAGTACCCTGCAATCCCCTCAGACAAGTCCCCTGCAATCCCCTCAGTCATTCCGTTATATATCACTCCTCCCCATCCCAAGACATCCTAACTCTGCCCACTCAGGCCAACATTCTAAAAACCACAGACTTATAAACTGCAGACATACATTTGGGAACTGACTTGTGGGGTGTAATGCCACACCGCCCCATAGCCAAAGCTCTCTGGGTGGTTTACAAAGATTTAAAACAGTCAACGTTAAAAACAAATATACAAAATTTAAAACCATAAAAAGCATAAAATACAAACAAAAAAACAGACAATATCCATTTAAAACAACTATTTTGGGGTCATTTAAAAAACTTGGCCTATGCTGTTAAATGCCTGGGATAAAAGTCTTGACTTGGAGCTGAAAAGATAACAATGTCAGCGCCAGGCGAGCCTCGTCGAGATCCTTCTATAATTGGGGGGGGGGCACCACTGAAAAGTCCCTCTCCCTTGTTGCCAACCCAGTTGGCTTTAGCTCCCTACTGAGACAGCATCCTTCCTCTTATTCTTCTTCTAGGAGATAAATCCATCCAGAAGGACCCCCTTGGAGCTATCCAAGGTCCTACTTCCTTCTTACTTTGATCTTGTTAACAGCTTCCCTTGTGAGCAGCTCCAGACACAGGCAAATACAGTTGTTTAACATGGCACATGGGGAAGTCCCTGTGCTGACACAGATTCTGCTTGGATTACATCTACATGGGAACTTTGGCTGCTCCTAGTTCACTAACTTCAGCACTAAGGCATACGTTCAAGAAAAGGTCCTTGGGGATAGGGGTCAGAGAAAGGCAATTTCACATAGCCCACACCACTTCTGTAGCATCCATATCCCATATTTGGGTCATGTGCCAGATCCTCTCTGCTATGGTTCCTTTGGGCTGCCAACTGGTGTGGACTCAGTTCAGGCTGCATGTGGCTTGCAAGGATCAGAGAACTGTCTACTTTCTCCGGAACACGCCTCACCCACCCACCCACCCCACCCCACCCTGACCCAGATCAACTCATCAGATGCAGTGTTGCAATTTTCAAGCAGAAAAACAATCTTCTCAACCCAGCCTTGATGCTTAGTTTCTGGGAATGAATGAAGTAGGAATTCATCTCCAAATACAACAATTACATTTCATTGTTCCTTTTTCCATCTCTAAATGAATGGAATGTTAAGGTCTGAAAGAGGTCACTTTCTAAGTATATTGACTGAAGGGCCATGTAGGGTGGCCATGTGCCCTACTTGAAAGAGGACAGTCTTCTATTTGAAGGGCTGTCAGAGGGCAGTAATCAATTTGAAAGGCATCCTCTGTTGACACAAGGTGTAGATCTGGCCCTGGTCACAGTTTTCTCCACTATGGGGAGATATATTTCAATTGAAACTATAGTTATTATTCCTAAAATTGCATCTAGACTTATAACTTAGCATGTGCAAAATTTATGTCCCTTTTTTGGGTGATGCATTTCCTCCTTTGGGGGAATGCATAAATGGCCACGCTAAGGACCAGTTGGCTGGAATGACTGGATGTGCATGAAGCAACTGTTCATGGAGTTGGAATGAAATGACAAGAAAACAAGAAAGATCTAGATGCGATGTGGCTAGCTCTGATGAAAACCTCAGTGACTTCAGATGAAATAATGCTCATGATTATGAAACTCCTTTTTCCCCCTTTCATTTTTGACTATGGGGGCCTGCAGCCTGACTCCATATTCACCAAAGGCAAAGGATCTCATCTCTCAGCCTGCAAGATCCACATCCCAAATTCAGTTCTTGGGGAAATGCTAATCAGAGTTAGCTGTGCTGCATGTGCTATATCAAAAGTTGCATCACTGACTAATGCAGATGCAGCCCTAGAGTGTAATCCTATGTAAGGCCGGCCCTGCCGTCGGGCAAAGTGAAGTGCCTGCCTCAGGCAGCAGATGTTGAAGGATGGAAAATGGCACCAAGTTGTTGGGGGACAGAGCTATGGGCAAAATCAAACATAAATTCTATTAAATGGAACTTAAGCCAGTCATGACAGATGTAAGTCCTATTCATTTCAATAGGTCTACTCTAAGTAGGACTTGTGTTGGATTTTGTGTGTCCCCTCAGCTAGCCTGTTTGCATTAGGTTGGTGAGGACATTGCCCCATCTTCTAAATCTGGTTGGCTTCTGTATATCTCCCTCCCCCCAGGGGAGGTGCCATTTGTCCTTCATCTCAGGCAGGAAAAGGTCTTGGGCTGGCCCTGAGTCTATGTATGTTTATTCAGAAGTTAATCCAAATATTTTCAGTGGAGCTTACTCCTAGGTAAGTGCATGCAGGATTGCAGCCAAAGCCTTTCCCTATCTCTGCTTAGATAACACCAGACAATTTTGTACTGCCATATATGTTAAGCCTCAAGAAACAGAAAGCCTGCTATAATTTTCTGGGGCCAGATCCTATAAATATTTACTTGGAAATAAACTTCACTGAGTTCAATGCTCATGAGTAAATATGCAGAAGATTGCTGCTTTAGTGATATTTAACAGCCCGAAAAGACCCTAGGCTAGATCTACACACTACTGCTTTTTAGCAGTACTGAAGTGCAGTGATAACTCTTGGAGCACAATCCATGTTCCATAAACCGCTTTCATAGTGTTACATCTTGCTTTTTTATTCTACATTTGTAATGATTTGACACAAAGTCTAGATCTGGCTTCTGTTTATAAATATTAATAAACAGGGAATGCTGTGCATATTTTCCCATACTGCTTGTGAACAGAGCCGGCTGACTAAAGGAACAGGCCTCGCCGGAGAACCATCAAAGACGGAGCAAAGCACAATGAGGCTAACGAAAGGAATTTGTTTAGGAAATCCGCTGAGCAACAGATTTTAGCAGTTCGACATGACCTTGGAGTTGCATGGAATCATGTGATTCAAGCAGGTGATAGAATGTGCAGTCATGTGACATAGGAACAAATTGATGGGTAGCTCAAGGATTCTCCCTCCCCACACTTCTTTTTTAAAAAACAAAACAAAACAGAAAGCATTTTCAGGAGGCTGATTTTCAGGAGGTGACAAGGGACAGGGAGAGGGATGCTTAACCATTTTCCTGCTTCCATTTATCTGCTCAGAATTAACGCACCAGCTATCTTTTTCCCTGCAGGGATAAAGGTTACAGGCTACCCATATTTTCCCCCACTTATGGCAAAGGTGTGTGCGTGAGTGTGTGTGTGTGTGTGTGTGAGAGAGAGAGAGAGAGAGAGAGAGATTTTGAGATTTTAAGCAACCCTTACACCTTTCCCACTATTATATATCATAGAACTGTCCATCACATGCAATTTAGCTCACAGCAAACTCATTAGGAAAACATGGGCTTCCCATGTCAACACTAAGCAACTGACTAATAATGTTCCTTGAACCTGGCGAACACTGTGCATTATGCTCCTTTGTGTTGATAATGTTGTGGAGAGAGTGTTGCGGTGTGGTGTAGTGGCTAAAGCGTTGGACTGGGAGTCAGGAGGTCCGGGTTCTAGACCCCACTCGGCCATGGAAACCCACTGGGTGACTTTGGGCCAGTCACAGACTCTCAGCCCAATCTACCTCACAGGGTTGTTGTTGTGAGATGAAACGGAAAAGAGGAGGAGGATTATGTATGCCGCCTTGGGTTCCTTGGAGGGAAAAAGGTGCAAAAATAAATGCAAAAATAAAAAATAAAAAAATAAATTTATTTATTAAGTTTATATACCGCTTCATAGCCGAAGCTCTCTGGGCAGTTTACAAAAGTTAAAAACAATGAACATTAAAAAAAAGTATACAAAATTTAAAACCATCAAAAATATAAAAACAACAGTATAAAACAACAGTGTCCATTTAAACAACAACAGTTCTGGAGTCCATTAAAAAAAAAAAAACTTAACATATGTTGTGAAATGCTGTTAAATGCCTGGGAGAAGAGAAAAGTCTTGACCTGGTGCTGAAAAGATAACAATGTTGGCGCCAGGTGAGCCTCATTAGGGAGATCATTCCATAATTGGGGGGCCACCATTGAAAAGGCCCTCTCCCTTGTTGCATGCAGATACATCTGAAGATACTTGGGGCCCATGGACAAAGTGTGTATTAAAATTACTAGGGCACATCCTGAAGAGCTGGAACCCTAAAACTGGGTACACATATATAGTTTGTGGCACTCTGATTTCCAGAAATCAGAAAACAGAAGATTTGTACACTTCTTTTTCAGAACAGGGAACTGAGAGAGCATTCTCCCGCCCGCACTCCATGGTTGAGGCACTTTCAGACCACACAGGAAGGTGAAATTTAGCACATATTCAGAGCTTCTGGCGACTTTTTAAAAGTCTGAAAAGGTGATGGGCTTGCCCCTTTTCCAAGATGTGGAGCATGAGGCTGACTTCATCACATTGTGTTACACTAGCACAGAGCAAGCCAAACGGAATGGAATGTTGTAGTGTCCGAGTCCCCTCCCCCTCCCCCCTTGGATTCCCAGTGGCAGCCAAAGAACAGAGACAAACACTGTTGCATGTTGCATACAGTTGCTCACTTTGCATTGCTGTTTCTTTGGTTTTGTGAATTTACTCTGAAGTTCTGGTTGCTAATATAATCTTTGCTGAAAGCTCCCCTGGACTTTCATTAGAGAAGGGAGGTGGAGAAGAAATGGGGGAAAGGAAGGAAGGAAGGAAGGAAAATGAAAGGAAGGAAAGAAAAAGAAAAGAAAGAAGAAAGAAAAGGAAAGAATGGAAGGAAGAAACTGGGGAAAACGTGTTTGTGGATACACAAACTAGGGTGACTATATGAAAAGGAGGACAGGGCTCCGGAAGCTTTTACAGTTGTTTAGAAAAACGAATTTCAGCAGGTGTCATTTGTATGCATGCAGCACCTGGTGAAATTCCCTCTTCATCACAACGGTTGAAGATGTAGGAGCCCTGCCCTCATTTGTATCTGGCCAAGAGGGCTCCTGCAGCTTTAACTGTTGTGATGAAGAGGGAATTGCACCAGGTGCTGCATGTATACAAATGACACCTGCTGAAATTCCCTTTTCAGTACCACTGTTAAAGATACAGGAGCCCTGACCTCCTTTTCATGTGGTCAGCCTACAGTCTGCATGGTTCTCCTGTTTTAAAGTAATGAGCTAGGCCTAGGCCAGAGATGAGTGTCTGCTCCCCATGAATCAGGCTTGTTTGCTTTAGGCAGCATTCCGCCAAGCACAATTTTCTCGCTTCTATTATTGCTCTGTCTTGTCTTACACACATGAAAACAGGCGGCATTTTTTTCCTTTTTTACAATGGATTCACATTCCTTTGCTCAGTGTCTAATCCTCTCTTTCTACTAGCAGATTCCCCTGACATACCTCTTCCAAAACAGACCCTTTTGCTCCCACTGGCTCCACTCCGCACTTCTTCCTTCTCCTATAACTCAGCCCCTCATGTCTCTAGACCAGGGGTAAGCAATGTAGTGCCCCAGGGCACCAATATGTCCCCAGACACCTTTCTTGGCATCTGCCAAGATGCCCTGCCCTGCCCATTTAAACACACACACACACACACACGTGTGTGTGTTTTTTCACAGATTAAACGCATTAACTTAAGGGAGTTAGGACCATCAGGCAGAATCCCATTCCTCTCCTGATGTGTATTCAAGGTAAAGAAAAGGAAATAGAATAATAATTGAAATGGGAGGGCAAATGCAGTCGATATAGAGTGGCCACTTACGTAGGGTGACCATATGGAAAGGAGAACAGGGCTCCTGTATCTTTAACAGTTGTATAGAAAATGGAATTATACAAGGTGTCTTTTGCATGCATGCACCACCTGATGAAATTCCCTCTTCATCACAACAGTTAAAGCTGCAGGACTTATATTAGAGTGACCAGATACAAAAGAGGGAAGGGCTCCTTCAGCTTTAACTGTTGTGATGAAGAGGGAATTTCACCAGGTGCTGCATGCATACAAATGACACCTACTGAAATTCCCTTTTCCATACAACTATTAAAGATACAAGAGCCCTGTCCTCCTTTCCGTATGGTCACCCTAACTTACGCATTACCATAAAAAAGAGAAAATGCATTGTCAAAACAAAAGGATAAAATACCACACTGGCTGTGAGTGGGGAGCTTCCGGCTGGTCCTGATGGGAGACACAGAGAAGGTTCAAAGGATGCCCGTGTTTGAGGCAGATGCTGTGCCTTCTTGGATCTCCTGCAACATGAGAAGAACTGTATTAACCATCAATTCATTTTCATTGTGAATGAAAATCCCATTTCTCCTTCTGAAGCCTTCCCCACTAGCTTCCCTGCTGATCATCTTGGTCTTTAAACCCAACTTGGACTGGATACTCCTTCAAATAGTAGAGGACTGTCCTCTGTAAAAGGAGGACACCTAGTCACCCTAAATTGTCTTCTAATATTGCGTCCCATTCACTGGTCATTCTGCAGAGTGTTTTCTCCCTCCCCAAAGAAACATAGGGCCTGTTCAGACAACACACTAAACCATGGCTAGGCCGCTAACACTTTTGCAGCAAATGGTTAGTGAGCATGTTTAAACCATGATTATGTAGCCACCATGGTTAGGTAGGGTTCACATGACATGCTAACTCATGGTTCACATGACACTTTAAGCCATAATGTTTAGCTCAAAATGCTTAACCACCATGGCTTTGCATGTCGTCTGAACAGGGTCACAGAATCCCAAAAAGTTTTTTAAAAGCTATTTATTGTGCCAATTATTTTAATGCTAGAGCTAGTTTTCAAAGTGTTGTAGAGCAGGAACAATCCTATGCCCTCCAATTTTTATTACAGTTGACCCCATTAAAAGTATCACGTCATCTAACCGTCGTTAGTACCTCTCTGAACTCAAGTGAACAGTTTCCTGTGTTCTCTTTCTGTTCTCTCTCTCTTTTTCTTTCTTTTTTGGCCAGAGTGGAAACCCTGCCTGTTTCACAGCAAGGTTTAGGGCGGATGTCCTTCCCTCTCTTGCTAAATCTGACAAAAATAACGAGCTAGACAGGAAAATCCTTGGAACCTTATATGTATATATAGTAGAAGATGTTGCAAGATTACTCTCCTATGTTCCCTCCACACTGGAACATTGAGAACATACTATTGAGTGTTGCTATGGCATCCCAGTGAGAAGCTGTAATGTCACTTGTTATTCATCATGCATTCTTTGGCCAGAAGCTCTGGGAATTGCTATGGAAAGAAGGACAGGCTTTTCTATTGAAAAAGGCATTAAAAGGTTGGTGACAGAAACATGGACTTCAGAAACGGCCTAGGGGGTGTCCTAGGATCTCAAGTCCTCTACATTCACAGGACTGTTCCAGCATGGTTAGGAGGAAGTAATCTAGTACATTACCCAGAGTACAAAACATTCATGTCCCACTTGTTTTCAAAGGACACTGCACGTTGCACATTAAATCTGAAGGAGAAAACAACCTTGTGATGCACATTTTTAGAACGTATCAGTATTTGTTTCTTTGCACAACTCTTAGGAGCCAAATTAACTGGAGAGAATACAATACCATGTAGCAAAGGGCTAAATGCAGCACTTATATCAGATGGGTAGCTCAGATTAGTTTCAAATTCCTCTTGATCTAGGGCCAGTGGTATATGAGGATCTTCACAAGCTGGGGTTGATTTGGATTATAGGCCCATGTCTTTCTGATTACTAACCATGGGCCAGGACCAGCTGGGAAGTTTTGTTGGCCATCTGGAAGGAGTCCTTATAAACGTTCATCCATCTTGATGGATGCCTTGTTCCTCCTGTCCTAAGAGTGGAGAGCTCTATAAATTCAGCTATTTATGAAATATAGCGCATATGAGAGTGTCATACAATATATATCTGGCAAAAGCCAACATGCCAATGTTAAAAATACCATGCATGATAGCATCTGGGATTCTGCCATATAATTACTATAGGGCTATTGTGCATCCTTGACGAATTCAAAATGGTGGCAAGAAAGAGATCCAGCGTCAGATGGGAAATTCTGCTAAACCAAGACATAGTCCTGTAATAAGCAAACGAAGGAGTTTAAGATTACTTAAGACCTCAGGATTCGTTTTAAGAAACCAATCTTGCCAGTGGAGGCTGCTAGCTCCAATGTCCATGAAGTGGCGACTCCACTCTGGGTTTCAGTCAGAACGAGTCAGAACTCCTGGAGTAGATACAACACTCCACTGACATTGGAGCCACTGGCCTCTGCTGGATTTTGCATATATTTCTGATATTCCTATGAGGTTCAATCATGGGCAGAGCAATCCTAAATGGGGTGGGGGAAGTGAAGTGGTGGATCATCTGCCACTTCCGTGTGTGTGTGTGTGTGTGTGTGTGTGTGTGTGTGTGTGCTGGTGGTGGGACCTCACTTTTTTTCTTCTCCAGCAGATCTTTGGTGGTGGAGGTGGGTCCTCAACTTTTTTCTTCTCCAGCAGATCTTTGGTGGTGGTGGTGGGTCCTCACCTTTTTTCTTCTCCAGCAGATCTTTGGTGGTGGTGGTGAGTCCTCACCTTTTTTCTTCTCTGGCAAATCTTTGGTGGTGGTGATGGGTCCTCACCTTTTTTCTTCTCCAGCAGATCTTTGGTGGTGGTGCTTCTGGTGGTGGTGGGTCCTCACCTTTTTTCTTCTCCGGCAGATCTTTGGTGGTGGTGGTGGTGGTGGGTCCTCACCTTTTTTCTTCTCTGGCAAATCTTTGGTGGTGGTGATGGGGCTAACCCATTAGGTTCAATGTAAGGAGAAATACCTATGCCAGGTCCAAGCTACCATAGGTGGGGGGCCCAAACCTGGGATAACTTAGGAGAACAAAGGAGCCTTAGATTCAGAAGATCCAAGGGCACCTCTCACCTGCTCCACCCTGCCTGTAGAATGCCTTGTTTTGGGTCTTAATGCCAGAAAATATAGCTGATGATAGCTGTAGATCTGCGGAAGCTTCTTTGAGAATACTGGGGCTCCTAATGTAATAATTCCCCCTCCCATTGGCAAAACTCCTGACCACTGGCGGAAGTGCTCATCTTAACACTCTTAACCGAGTGGATTTGGGGGTTAGGATTTCACATTCATTCATGCATCCATTCAGGGCTTTTTAAAAATATTTATGAGGGGTGATGCAGGCGCCTATAGTGTGCCCATCTGTTTTACAACTGTGTGTCTGAAACCACTTTGAGGGGTGATTTAGGGTTGCATCCAATGTTGGTCCTAGTTAGAATAGACCCCTTGCAATGCATGGGATTTATGTTAAACTAAAATTGGATAGAATCCATTAGACCCAACCCAAAACACTACAGAATCGAAGAATTACATGCACAACATACCCCACCCTATCATTCATGCCCTACGTTGATCAAAATCGGAGTCTCCAGCACAGCTGTTTTAAAATGACTTTTTTCTCCCCAGAGAAGACGGGGAGACCCAATTATGAAAGCCATATTTCACAGTGGCCTTGACTCTTAGTGTCATCTTCTCTGACATGTACAAAAGAGAAATAGGGCAACAGCCACGAGTTAATGGAGATACAATGCCAAATTTTGTTGTTTGTTGATTTGTTTCAGTTTGTTTATTTTGGTCATGGATCAGCACAACAGAAAACATAATCAGCAATAATAGTGCTGCTCTTCCACCACAGGGAGCTTTCATTCACTTTCAGCATTGCTTGTGGCCTCTTCATTTGATGTTTTCAAAAAATCAGTTAAGAAGCTCATTAGAGCAATTGCCCAAAACGGTTGCATAAATTGCATGTGAGAGACAACTCAATTCAGCCTGTGATCATTCTAGATTCCTGTCTTTGACTGGTTAGGTTTTGCTGTCGACAGACATCTGTTTGAGTGGGACATGGTTGTCTGCAGGCCCAGTGTGTCAATTTCTTCATCAAAGGCATCTGGCTGCCCATTTTGGGAGTCAGATCGCTGGATTAGATGAACCTTTGCGCTGATCCGGCAGAACTCCCCTTATGTCCATATCCTTAAAATGCTTTTGCTGTTCACAGAGAAACAGCCATGAAAGGAAAGAGATAACCCATGCTCCAGTGTTCTAACAATGGAAAGAAACGCACACATAAACACACACAGGCGTAGACTTCTCAGTTTCCCAGGGCGAGGCGTGAGGCTAAACCTGAGAAAGGGGGCTAGGCTTATTTGTTTACATTTATGTATATATTTCTCGAAAACCATCCTTCATCAATGGATCCTAGAATGTTTAAAGCCATATATTAAAATAACCAACACTTAAAAAACATTACATTTCAATTATAATAGGATGATAGTTTTATGCACTGCCCCACCATCCATAGTCATATACAAAATACCATATACCAGATAAAAATTAACAAACTCTTTTTATGAATTAAAACAAGTTTATTATAGCTAATCACAGGGAGCACTGAAGGGTAGATATCTGAACAAAGCACCAAGGAGAAGAAATACATTCAGGATATGCACTGCTGCCAGCCAGGCTGTGAGCTTACTGATGTTACTTGGTTGGGCATGACCCACCCACCCCAGGAAATCCTGGAGGGGGCTGCAGCCCCAGCCCCTGTAGTTTATGCCCCTGAACACACACACATACAGTGAGTTGCATCTGGCTTGCAGAACTGCAGGGTTCAGATTGATATTAGGGTCAGATTGATATTATTACAGGGCCTGATAGATCATTCAAAACCTAGTTTGTTTGTTTATTACATTTATATACTGCCCCATAGCCGAAGCTCTCTGGGTGGTTTACAAAAGTTAAAAAAACAGTAAACATTAAATAAGTATACAATATTTTAAACCATCAAACAATATAAAAACAACAGTATAAAACAGTATCCATTTTAAACAACAACAGTTCTGGGATCCATTAAAAACAAATAAACTTAGCGTATGTTGTTAAATGCTGTTAAATGCCTGGGAGAAAACTCTTGACCTGGTGCCGAAAAGATAACAATGTTGGCGCCAGGCGAGACTCATCGGGGAGATCATTCCATAATTGGGGAGCCACCACTGAAAAGGCCCTCTCCCTTGTTGCCATCCTCCGAGCTTCCCTTGGAGTAGGCACTCGGAGAAGGACCTTAGATGTTGAGCACAGTGTATGGGTAGGTTCATGTCGGGAAAGGCGTTCCATCAGGTATTGTGGTCCCAAGCCATGTAGGGACCATACCATAATACCATGACCATAAAGCCATCTTTCTTCAGTTTGATAGAGTCCTCCTTTGCTGTCTCCTCCCCTCAGAGGAGACATTATCAATCAATATTACTGAGTCTTCATGGAAATTCCAGCTGAGTCTGCTCCATGGCTAGGTATTTGTGCTGTCTTCTTTGCAGGAAGTGATGCATTAGCAATGCAATGTGCATTCCACCAATTACAACCATCTCTACTAGAATTACTATTTTTTTTAAGACACACACAACCACCACAATAAATCAAATCAAAACAAAGCTAGAATTTCAATCTGAGACATTCTATTATGGCATTATGAGGGGTCTTAGGTCTTTGGTATAAATGTAAGGTGGGGTGGAATTTGTGGCCGGAAATGTGGGGTGAGGAGGCCAAAGGGTGCAGGGAAGAATTGCAGAGCAGTCAGGACAAGGATACAAAGAGCAAAATACGTGTAGAGTCTTTCCATTGCATTACTAAGGAAGCAATTGGTCCCATGAAGCTGATTGGTGGGAGATTTGGGACAGATAAAAGAAATGCTTCTTCACACTGTGCACAGTTAAACTATGAAATTTGCTACCACAAGATGTAGTCATGGCCACCAATTTGGATGGCTTTAAAAGTCTATGTTTTCTGGATTGCCAAGCTACTTTCCTTCTGTTGTCTGCTCATTCACAGAACCAGTTTGGTTTTTTTAACCAGAATCCCATTTACTTGCACTAATTTGCATTAGCACATTAGCTTGCACAAACACACAGCTCTGCATTAGTTAATGCAAATTAGCGCTAATGCACATTAACTAATGTGGATTAGCACATTTGCACAAGTGTGCATTGAACTCCTTTCGGACGTTGAACTCTTTCGGCACCAAGTGAATACTTTTCTTTTTCTTTTCGCAGTATTTTAACATTTTAGCATCCTAATGTTTTAGGAATGTAGCATCCTAGTCTTTTAGCTCTGCTGTTTTAAATCTCTGTTTTAAATCTGTAATTTGAATCTCTGCATTGCTGCTCAGTTTTATTCTGCTTACATTATTAAATTGTGGTTTTAAGCTTCCATACTTTATATTTTAGGCTGTATCTTGTCGTTTTGATTTTTGTGCACCGCCCAGAGAGCTTCAGCTATTGGGCAGTATAGAAAATAAATAAATAAGCCACTGAAAGATTTTGCACACATTTGCCTCAGGTAGAGCTGGAAAACCCTAACAAAATTCTTTGGAGATGCACAGACCACAATTTATGAGAAGAAGAAAAAAGGATTCTGTGGAAAATAGAAGGAGGGGATTTTGCAGAAGGCATCATCAACTCTAGGCTCCTATTTATACAGCAGAACAGAGACAACAAGAATTTCCCGGCATAGTTCCTTGTGCTGACAGCTACCTCGGCAGGTGCTGACAGGTTATGCAAATGTTTTTTGGGGGTGGGAGAAGTAGCTGTGCTCATACTCCAGCCTTGCCCAACCAAGGGCCCTCCAGATATGTTGGACAACAGTTTCCATCATCGCCAGTCAATGGGCCCCTCTGGTTGGGGATAGTGGGAGTTGTAGTCCAACACATCTGGAGGCTATAGCAGTCTCTTTGCCAGGGCTCCATGAGCCAGAATTCCCATGATACTAAACAGGCTTTAAAATAATGTTATGTGTCATTTGGCCCAAAGTGCCCCTGCTGGTGGCCAGGTGGCCTACTTTATGGACGGTAGTCCTCTATTTGAAGGTGTCCTCTAATTAAAAGGCTGTCCAATCAGGTTTAAGGATAAAAAACCATAAGACGGGACAGCAGAGCAGGTCCTTAAAGTTGACCATCAACAGTTAGTCCCTGGACATCAGACTGAGAGAGCACACAGGATATCTGGACACTGACTTCCCCACTAGGGTGAGATGTAGCTTTTGTATTTCAATTGTAGACATTATTTCTATTTGCATCAATACACAAAAATTCACATTTTTTGTGCATTTGAAAAAAAAACCTTTCTTTTTTTTGGGGGGGGGTATATGTCCTCCCCCCACTCAATGTGAAACTGGCCACCTCAGGCAAAACCTCATTCTAATCTGATCATTTCTGATCCGCGTTGCCTTTGCAGCTTGCAAAACTTGCAAAATGTGTTTCATTTTATTAGCTTTCTGAGAAATAGACATGAGCTCAGCTTCATGTCCCCAACGAAGCCCAGCGTGGATGTTGATTCTGTGGGGAAAGCCCCACACTGTTGGTCCCCAAAGATGCAGTTGTGCCATTTCAATGTCCCGCTCAGTTATGCAGGAGCTGCTTGGAAATCAAAACAAAAGGTTCCAATGTCACTGGGGATTTTGTGTCAGAGCATACGGTGAAGATGAGGCTAGTCTGTGGCAGTCTTCCGGGGACACCCAGGACCCAGTGGGTTAAAGCTATGCACAGTGTTTTGTTTTGTTTTTTAAAAAAATGTGCTGATGGGAAAACATGATGACAGATCATTCCAAACAACATCAAAGGGAGATACAGGAGGCTAACATGGAAACTATTCCTAAGGGTCTAGCACACAAAACCAGACTAATTAGCACAAGAAGAAAAGGGGAAAAAAAGCAAAACATTAAAGTGGAAGCTCAAACTCCATGCCAAAAGGCTAGGATTTTGATTGGCCCAGGGCCCATCCACATTAAACCACACGGCTCAGCTATTCTCTCACCATCCATATAACTTATCAAGGAGCTAAAGGGAATTTGGGGCTAAATTTGTATATCAGCATTTAAAAAGGAAAGAAGAAAGGAATACAATTGGCTTAATCTTCTAAGGGCCTTGAGCTGAAATGGACTTTGGAAGCTTCCATTGCTGACCTTCTATGTAAGATGGCCACACGTGCATTACCCCCACAGGAGAGTACAAAAGGGGATGACAATTTGCACATATTTTGCATACGCTCATTTATATGTAGAGATGTAAAAGGAGAAACGTTTATTATAATTTAAACAGAAATATGGTACATCTCATCATAGTATGGAAGACCGTGATCAGGTTATCTGTGCTGCCTCCTCACTGTTGTCCAGATGCTCTTGACGGGCAACCTCAAGGCCCAGCTTTTCCTTCTGATGGTTCTTGGTCTTTATACCAGAATTGGACAAGATGGACCTTCAAACAGAGGCCACCTTAAAAATGGAGGACAGCCCTCTATCAAACTTTCAAATAGAGGACTGTCCTCTGTAAAAGAGGACACGTGTCCACCATATCTCCTTGCCCATAGCTGTTACTTTTACAATAACAACCCCCTATCTTTCTTGTCCTCTCAGTGATCCCTCCAATATTTCATAGAATCATAGAATAGTAGAGTTGGAAGGGTCCTATAAGGCCATCAAGTCCAACCCCCTGCTCAATGCAGGAATGCCCATAAGGAAATTTTATAAAGGCCCAAAGTCACAAAGTCCTCTGCATAATCTTCTTGCTTAACTGTAGCTCAACCATCATACTGGCCAATCATTGCAAAGATTGTTTTTCAAGCTCTAAGTTAACAAACTGTTGTTGTTTTAATCCATATTAAATTATTTACAATAGTAGTATCTCTAAATAGTATCTCTAAACGGTTTGGGGCCAGGTTATCTGAAGGAACGCCTCCTCCCATATGTACCTACCCGGACCTTAAGATCATCTACAGGGGCCCTTCTCCATGAGCCCCTGCCAAAGGAAGTGAGGCAGGTGGCTACTAGGAGGAGGGCTTTCTCCGCTGTGGCACCCCGGTTGTGGAACGAGCTCCCCAGAGAGGTCCGCCTAGCGCCTACACTGTACTGCTTTCGTCGCCAGCTGAAGACCTTTTTATTCACTCAGTATTTTAACACTTAATTTTAACTTAAATTTAAATTTTACTGTTTTAACTCTGTATTTTAATCTTATATCAACTTTGCTGTGTGGTTTTATCCTGGTTGCGCTTTTTATACTGTATTTCGTAATTGTGTTTTAACCTGTTGGGTGTTTTACTGTGGTTTTAATTTTTGTGAACCGCCCAGAGAGCTTCGGCTATTGGGCGGTATAAAAATGTAATAAATAAATAAATAAATAAATAAATGGCCTTATTGCTGGAGGGAAATGTGTAATCCCATGAAGGAGGGAGGAATCATACTCCAACGGCCCTGGTTTCAGTGACCAAGGATAGGGCCTCCTCTGTGGTGACACCCTGTTCATTGAATACCCTCCTCAGAGTTATTACCAACATTATTACCTTCCGAGAGTCTACTAAAACATGGCAGAGGTAGGGTGCTGTTGCACCCATGTCCTACTTGCGGGTTTCCCATTGACAGCTGCTTGGCCACTGTGTGAACAGAAGGCTAGACTAAATGGACCCTTGGTCTGATCCAGCATGGTTCTTCTTATGAGTAACAGCAACTGCTGACAATGGCAGTGAAAAGGTAGACTCATTGAGGCAGGGAGCTATTGAGGGTGTCTTGCCCAATGGCCCTCCAAAACCTGGAGCTGGCACTGTCTGGATTCTTACAATGTATCCTCAGCTTCTCATATTGACTTCTTGACCAGGCTTATTATTCAGTCGGGTATTTAGGGATTGAATCAGTATTGTGGGGCAGTCACAGAGATTTGTCTTGGAATGGGTTTGCTAACGCAATGCGGAGGGGGCCCTGAAGGAGCTGCCAAAACGTCTGACATGCCCACAAGGGGGTGGGGAGCTGTCACCTGTCATTCACTTGTCACTCACATGGTGTTGGGTCCACCTTCTGTTCCCAGTAGAGATGTTTTCCGTTGCTTGTTCTGGCTGGAGAGCAGCTGTGGACAGATTCACAGCGAAACCGCAAAGAAAGTCCCTTTTATAATCTATCACTCACAACATCACCAAAAGTGCCTCCACATTTGGTATTTAAGAGTTCAAATGGCCCCATATGGGGATTACTAGCTCAAAAGCCAGTGTGATGTAACAGATAGTGCTGCATGCTTCTACTCTCGCCTTTTTCTTTGGTATTGTCACCACACACACACTCATTTCCCCCCCTGAGAATCCAGATTGTTTGTCCCCACATGGCCCATTGCATTTCCATGTTGCTCCAGATTGTCTTCTGATGTTGGACTGCAACAGCAAAGGGGGGTAGAGCAGTTATACGCACAGAACTATATTTGGTGGTGATGTGATAAAGTGAAGTGACTCGTCTTATGAACGCAGCAACACATGAAGAAACTGGAATTCACCACCAGTGGTACAGTGGTCAATTCTGAAGTGCAGGCCCTCATAATGACTATACCCCCAATGAGAGTCTGAATATGCAGGCTGCTGTGTTGATCTTTATCAGCAAAACAATCCTATGAGTTTTCATCTCTCCCCTGGAGGACGTCTTTTGTCAAAGAAATGGGTCTAAATTGCCCATTCAAGACCAAAGACCAAGATGCTTTGCAATACAACTAGGAACACTGTAGCCACTGCATGAACAGAATGCTGGACTAGATGGACCCTTGGTCTGATCCAGCATGGCTCCTCTTATGTTCTTATGAAAATTAATCCCCACCCCGAGCTACTGAGAAGATTGCAGCTAAGCTCAGAGGAAAGTCTGAGGGAAGTGCCAGATGCGGAGGAGTGGGGGAAGGAGGTGACAGATTATTTTAAAAAGTGCAATGTTCTTGTGAGGCCTGGATCCACTCTACCACTGCTCACCGCCTTCTGGCTGTCTGGTCCATCCAGCTCAAATATTTCCTCAAGATTCAGTGACCTCGATATGCCTCTGGACATTTTACAGGGCCATTTTTAAAATGCAAATTGCATCAGTTGAGTAGAGAAGCTGATCATTACTGGGCTAAGAGCAACCTTTTACTCCCTGCTGTGGTCCTGAAGAAAATGCTTCTTCAGAAGCTGGTATCTGCTTTGGACAGGAGGAACTCCCCAATTTTTGGTGCCAGCCAATCACAGATATCTTCCTAATGCAAATCTTAGCTTTTAGAGGAGGGGTTTTCTCAGGATCACAGCAAGAGAGGAAGGGTTACATTTCCTTCTCTGTGTCTGCTTTGATATTGTTGCTGATCAGTATGGAAAGGAGGACAGTTGTATAGAAAAGGGAATTTTATCAGGTGTCATTTGTATGCATGAAACACCTGGTGAAAGTCCCGTTTCATCACAATGGTTAAAGCTGCAGGAGCCCTTCCCTCTTTTGTATCTGGTCAAGAGGGCAAGGCTCCTGCAGCTTTAACTGTTGTGACGAAGAGGGGATTTCACCAGATGCTGCATGCATACAAATGACACCTGCTGACATTCCCCTTTCAATACAGCTGTTAAAGATACAGGAGCCCTGTCCTCCTTTTCATATGGTCACCCTAGACCAGCTCCCCTAATAGCTGATGCTATTTGCATTTTAAAAAAACACACCAACCCTGCAGGTTAAATGCAAACACACATTTAACTTGAGGTCTAGTTGGACCCCAAACTAAAAAGTAGGCAGCTCAGGCTGGTGTTACTACCTTAGCAGTGCATTAAAATGTTCTCTGGAATTGTTTTTGAGGCTGCAAAAAAAAAAAAAAAAGGGAGGGGAAAAGGATTTTTTTAAAAATAAATAAAATAAAATTAATATTGGCTGAGTCAGAAACGGAAATCAATCTGCATCCTGCAAGAGCTTGATTGCTCAGGCTACTTTCCATCCCTGCGACATTACAAGCAAATGCAATGTTCATCAACCACAGTATCTATCTTCTTGCTATTTACTTTAATCTTATGAAAACAATGGCCAAGTTGCAGGCGGTAAGGTGTAGATAGCCAAGATGACATCAACACTAGAGTCACTCCAATCAGATGTGGTTGCGTCTGCCAATATTCCCCCGTTACTAAAAATATCCAGTTCATGCCCTGCTCGACGTCAAGCTCTGGGCAAGCCTATGTGGAGCTCTCCTATCCTGGGCTCTCCGGAGGTAGTTAAACCAGCCTGTTGCCATGTTGCATAAACATGGCTGGGAATTGGGCTCCTGCACAGCCTTCTGCTGTGCCGCTCAGAATAACTTGTCCAAGTAGGATTTTTGGAGAAGGGGAAACAGAACTGATGCAAGGGACTACACAATAGTCACAGGAAATCTTGGCCCGGGCTTTGAAAGCATCTCAGTTAGAGCTGTGTACAAATCTCAGAATTTCCCACCGTATTTGCAGGGAGAGAAATGGGGCGAGTAATGTCACCAGATTTCTCCAGGGGGAGGAGAAATTCTCCAAGAGTTTCTCACAGGTAGCGCTCACCATTGGCAGGGGCTTTGGCACAACTTCTTTCTTTTTTCCCTAAGGGTTTTTGGTTTGTGTGGTGTAGTGGCTAAAGGGTTGAACTGCGAGTCAGGAGATCCGGGTTCTATTCCCCCTCAGCCATGGAAACCCACTGGGTGACTTTAGGCCAGTCACAGACTCTCAGGCCAGCCTACCTCACAAAGTTGTTAGGAGGACAGAACGGAGAGGAGGATTATGTACGCTGCCTTGGGTTCCTTGGAGGAAAAAAGGCAGGATATGAATGCAATAAATAAATAAATAATACCAGACTTCTCCACAGCATCAGGCTGGTTGCAGGCTGCAGCAAGTACATTACATACACCGTGTCCGTGGGGAACCAACAGCCCCCACCCATCTTCATTATATCTGTAACAAGAGCAGGGGGTCAACAGCCAGTGTGGTGTAGTGGCTAAAGGGTGTAGTGGCTAAAGCCACTATTTCTGTAGATGAAGAAAGGTTACTTTACCTGGTGGTAGTTCCCATAAACCCAATGATTTTAAAACATGACATAACCACTGCACCACACTGCCTCTCAAGTCCTCATCTTATATTGCTTAGCAGGGTGGGGTTAGGAAAACATAAAGGTACTGAAACCTCATGAGGACTAGCCAGGTATCTGCTGCAAAGCCTATTTTAATTAGGAACAAACTTTGATGCTCAACACATGAGTTGCTGTTGCAAGCATGCCTTTTTTTTTTAAAAAAAAAGGGGGAGGCCCTGAGCAGGATCAATATGACAGTGTGCAGGGATGGGGGGTTAACTAAACTCTTTCCTCCCCCACCACAATCTCAATGAAAACTGCCTCCCCTAGAGCTACTACTAGGCCCAGAAGGAATGATCCCATGGGTACCAAGAAGAACTGGGCCTCTTCAGACCACCCTTCAGGCTCTGTGGTTAGTGGAACTGTGGTTCTCTGGGGTTAGCACTAACCACAAGCTGTGCAGTCACACACAGCACTTTAAGCCACGGTTTTAGCTGCTAACCCTGCAGCAGACTGTGGTTAGTGAGTGAACAGGGTTTAGCAAAACGCATCACCCAAGACACCTTAAACCCTGCTGCTTAACAAAAAGCCTTAACCAGCAGTATTTAAGGTGTCTTTTGAACAGGCCCACAATCTTGCAAAGGGTATTGTGGTCATATCAAATCCTGACAAACCTAAGGATAAAGGCAACATGGGGGGGGACCTCTAAAAGGAAAGGGTCTAAGGGATGGTGAAATAGCTCCGAATGCACAAAATCAGACCCAAAGTGAACACCGCTGAGCTGAGCTTTCTCAAAAGTGGTGAAGAGTCAGATGCACACGTCCTCAAATGATGTTTTAAGATACCCCTAGAGATAGGGTGACCATGTGAAAAGGAGGACAGGGCTTCTGTATCTTTAACAATTGCATGGAAAGGGGGATTTCAGCAGGTGTCATTTGTACACATGTAGTACCTGGTGAAATTCCTCCCCTGTTTTGTATCTGGTCACTCTAGTATAGCTCCTGCAGCTTTAACTGTTGTGATGAAGGAATATCACCAGTGTGCTGCTTATACACAAATGACACCTGCTGAAATTCTCTTTTCTATGCAACTGTTAAAGATACAGGAGCCCTATCCTTTTTTTCACACAGTCACCCTATGAGATACAGAAGCCCTGTCCTCCTTTTCATAGGGTGACCCTACAAAAACATTAGTATTTGTACACCCAAGTCATGGATGCACTTTGGTTTAGCTCCTTGCTGTTTGGTGCTGGCATCTAAAAAGAAAAGTTTAGAATTATCAGTATTACGCTTTACACAGTTAGGTTACGCATGATTCTGGGCTTCCACATCTTTGTCCACTCTCTTATGGCTGGAAACAGAGACCATTTGCTGGTTTATGGAGAAAACAGTGTGAATTCTGTATGGCAACAGAATCAACAGCAGAAAGGGTTCCCTTACTGTGTTCAGCCCAACACTTTAAGGTAGTTCAAATGTAGTTTTGGCTTGAGTGTAGAGAGGTTTGCTCATCCTGGGTTTAGGACCAAATCTAAACCACCACTCCCCAAAACTTACACACCCACTTATAAGGAATCTTTAGATATTGGCAATAGTGTGTCTATAGCTAAGTAAGGCAATTCTCATTCAGAAGAGAGCTATACTCAGACACCATTGAAGTAGATAACACCACAATGGCACAGTTATTGAGGTTTACACAAGAAATGCACAGGCTACTTTGGGGGGAATTAGCTGGACAAATGGAGGCTTAAAAGTAATTTCAAGACTATGAGAAAGAGTGTTTTTGAGACTTAGAGCATACACACACTGGAAAGGGGAGGGAACCTCTAAAATCAATGTACCTTTCCTTGAGCAAAAGCCCTTTCCTGTAGACAGCAACTAGTGCGTGTTGCAGCTCTTGGTCTCAGTGAAGAGGAAGGAAAACAGGGGGCCGTGACTAGGAGAGGCAAGGTACCCACCAATGGCACCTTGCTCTGGCAAACAAGAAGCCTAGTGACCTCAGCAGGAGCCTTTCCTCTGGGAGGAGAGGCTCAGTGATTTCAGCAGCAGTGTGGCACCTTACCACCACCATCCAAGGGGTGGTGGCAAAGGCACCCAGCAATTTCAGCATCATGGCCCCATGTCTCTGGAAAGTGGGGACAATTGGACTCCACAAAACTTACATGGTTTAGAGAGTTTCTATAGGCATTTGCTGTAAATAAGAAACCCTATAGGTGGTAGCAATGCTGAGGAGAAGAAATCCCCCCCCCCAAAAAGGAGCAACTCCTTAACTCCCAACAGAGCAGTTCCCAGACAAAGAAATCAGAATACAATTAATAACAGCTGACTGCAGTGTAAAAACATTAGGGGTGACTGTAACCAAGAGGTAGACCTGGTTGTGGGTGTATCTGCTGAGGGTGGAGGTTTAGGGAATTTGGCCTGAGGTAAAAAGAAGTCATTAAGAGGCCTGAAGCAGCAGCTATGTTTCTTGAGTCCTTCAGAATTGTCGCCAAGCAATCTCAAAAACCCTGAAGTAAATATTAGTATTCCCTCATGTCTGGGATTCTTACTTCCCACCCACCGATCCCCCACTCTTCAGTCCTTAATCTCTCTCCTCACTCTGAGGTACCCACCCCACCTCCAAACTTCCATGCCCTCTTTCAAGAAAAAACTCTGCCACAAATCACCCATTAGATGCACCATTGCCTCACAGTAAAATTAACTGAACGGAAGCAAAGGTGATGGGTTTTCCCAGTCTAGAGCCTTCAGCTACAGAAGGGGAAGAAGTCAATTCCCCCTGTTCCTTCCCATACACAGAGCTGAAGGGGATTAAGGACTGGGGCCATTGCTCAGTAGTAAAGCGCCTACTTTGCAGGAGAAAATCAGCTTTGGGAGAACCGGTTCCCCACAATTATAACATTAAAGAACACCAAAATACTCAAGGTTGAAAATTTCTACTGAGGAGCAAAAGGGTGGAGGAGACTGGAGGGGTCTACTCAAGAGAAGGAAGAACCGCCTGTGAATACTAATGAGCCAGACTCAATTCAGCTGCAGCTACAGAGCCACAGTGCATATAATCTCTCAGTATTCCTACTACCTTAGTTAGGTAGAGAGTTTGCTTAGGGGAGAAACCCAAAAAAGAACCAGTCCTGTTGTGGCTTTCTGTCCTTCCTGAGAGCAGCACACAGGCCCAACTGGCACTGGGGGGCTGACTGGGCCACATGAGACACCTCGTCTTCTGTATTGACTGTGTTTTACCTCCTAGTAAGAGAGCCTTCTCGCTTGGCCTGCCTGCTTACCTGGACTGTTTCAATCTGCAGCTTTGCTGAGGGTTTGCCATTGGGGACTGTGGTGGTTGGATTAGGCCAGAGCATCATCTGGAAATGGCTTATAAAAGAACCAGCCCTGCCATGGGCTTCTTTCCTGGGAGCATCACAAAAGCTCAAGTGGCAGCAGGAGGCTTACTCGGGCACACCAAAAACGCCTACTCCTCTGCCTCAACTATGTTTTACCTGCCGGCAAGAGTGCCTTCTTCCTTCTCCAAGCTCCGCTTGGTGGCCTGCCTGCTTATCTGGACTGCTTCAAACTGCAGCCTACTAGTAAGGGTTTGCTGTGTGGTGGCTGGATTGGGCCAGAGCCTCACTTGGAAGCGACTCATGAAAGAAGCAGCCATGTCGTGGGCTTCTTTCCTGGGAGCATCACAAAAGCTCAACCGGCAGCATGAGGCTTCCTACGACACACAAAAATGCCTAGCCCTCTGTTCCAATGGCATTTTACCTGCCAGCAAGAGTGCCTTCTCACATGGTCTGCCTGCTTACCTGGACTGTTTCAATCTGCAGCTGGCTAGTAAGGGTTTGCTGCCAGGGACTGTGTGGTGGCTGGATCGAGCCAGAGCCTCGCCTAGAAGAGGCTCATGAAAGTATCAGCCCTGCCGTGGCTTTCCTTCCTTCGAGCAGCACAAGGGCCCAGCTGGCAGCATGGGGCTGATTGGGCCACACGAAACGCCTTGGCTCTCCGCCTCAGCTGCTTTAACTGCCAGCAAGAGTGCCTTCTGGCTTCTCCACTTGGTGGCCAGACTGTTTCAATCTGCAGCTTCGCTGGTAAGGGTTTTGCTGCTGGGGACTGTGTGGTGGGTGGGTTGGGCCAGAGCCTCACCTGGAAGAGGCTCATAAACATCCAAACCTATGGGAGGGGTGCTTGCCTGGCTTGCCACCAAGTGGTGGCTTGTCCCCAAGTGTGGGGCAAGCTGCCATCTTGGGGACAAGCTGGGCATTTCTCTCCCCCTTCTTTCTCTCTTTCTTTTCTTATTCATTCTCTCTCTCTCTATACTGGCTTGGGGATTTTTACGGACCAGGATGTGCCAGGATAGAAGGGAGGGTAAGATGGAGGTAGAGGGTGCTGCCATAGCAGTTGTCATGGATAAGGGAAAGTCTGGCAAAATGGGGAGGAAATGTTATCAAAGCTGGGGGAGGGGGGGTGTCGCTAGATGGCTACAAGCCATTGCCTTTCCTGATCAGAACCCCATCCCGCAGGTTCCTGGTGGACTGGCTACTGAACCCTCTGGCCTGGTTGTAGTGCTGGTGAATGCCAGGTCAGTTTACAACAAGACTTCACTCATCACTGAGACGTGGTTTGGTGAGCTGGGTGACCGTATGGAAAGGAGGACAGGGCTCCTGTATCTTTAACAGTTGTATTGAAAGGGGAATTTCAGCAGGTGTCATTTGTATACATGCAGCACCTGGTGAAATCCTTTCTTCATCACAACAGTGAAAGCTGCAGGAGCTATACTAGAGTGACATGATATAAAAGAGGGCAGGGCTCATGCAGCTTTAGCTGTTGTGATAAAGAGGGAATTTCAGCAGGTGTTATTTGCATGCATCACCTGGCAAAAATCCTTTTCATTACAACAGGTAAAGCTGCTGGAGCCCTGCCCTCTTTTGTATCTAGTCAGTCTAGTAAAGCTCCTGCAGCTTTCACTGCTGTGATGAAGAGGGGATTTCACCAGGGCAGGATCTACACTACTGCTTTAAAGCACTTTATAACAGTGGTGCCAACTGCTGGGGCCCAGGACACACTTCATATACAGTTTTCAAAGATCTTTAAAGCAGTAGTGTAGATCCTCCTCAGGTGATGCATGCATACAAATGCCACTTGTTGAAATTCCCTTTTCTATATACCTGTTACAGAAACAGGAGCGCTGTCCTCCTTTCCATATGGTCACCAGCTTTGCCCAACTGCTTATTCAATACAGCACCAACCCAGGCTTGAGAGTCGGAGTTTGAGAGTTGCCGTGATCCATACAAGTTCAATCTTGCTCACTAGGAGACCCCCTCCACCCTGCTTGGCCAAAGCAACAGATTTGGGAATACTATTGGTGTACTGCCCACCCTGCTACCCAATGGATTCCCTGACTGGGCTGCCTGAGGTGCTCTCGGATGTGGTCTTGGGAAATCCTAGGACCTTGGTCCTGTGGAGTTTCAATATTTACATTGAGGCTGCCTTAACAGGACCAGCTCAGGATTTCATGTTCTCCATGACAACCATGGGGCTGCCTCCGTTTGTCACAGGCCCAACACATAGGGCAGGGCATACCCTTGACTTGGTCTTTGCCTCAGGGTGTGAGGGGGTGGTCCGGATTTTGTGGGGAATGGAAATTATGCTGTTGTCATGGTCAGACCACTCCCTTGTGGAATTTGGTCTCACAGTGCCAGTCCTTCCCTGCAGACGTGGGGGACCCATTAAGATGGTCCATCCCAGGAGACTTATGGAATCTGAGTGATTCTTGAATGCTTTGGGGGAATTTTCAGTAGCCAGAGCCAGCAATTCTGTTGAGGCCCTTGTCACTATATGGAAGGATGCAGTGCAAAGGACCATTGACACAATCATTCCTGAGTGCCCCTTTCAACACTGTAGAGCTTCGAAGGTGCCCTGGTCTCAGGGCAATGAAACAGGTCAGAAGATGGCTGGAGCATAAGTGGTGTAAGACTCATCATGAAGGTGACAAACATGCATAAGAGTGTATAATCGTGCCTATTGCATGGCGATGAAGGCAGCAAAGAAGGCTTACTTTGCTGCCTCCATTGCATCCTCAAGCTGTTGTCCAGCTGAGCTTTTCAGAGTGGTTTGGGGATTACTTACATCTAACCCACCCAATTCAATACTAGAACCCCCGACGGCTCACTGTGATGAGTTTGCAAGACACTTTGAGGATAAAATTGCTCACCTTCATGCTGACTCAAACACTGCTATTGATTCAGTGTCTGTTGAGGTGTCCAGTGTATTGTCTTACCTGTTTTGTGGGATCAATTTCAGTTTTTGGAGCCTGTGGACAAGATAATTTGCATCTGTTCAACCCACCATATGTTCTTTTGACCCTTGCCTGTCATGGCTTATCTAAGCTAGCTGCGGGGGGCTGACCAGATGGACCAGGGTGATGGTGAATGCCTCACTGCATGATGGGGTGGTCCCTGCTGCTTTGAAGGAGGTAGTGGTGTGACCACTCCTGAAAGAAATCCTCCTTTGACCCAGAGATTTATGCTAACTATCATCCAGTCACAAATGCCCTGTTTTTGAGCAAGGTGCTCAAGAGAGGTGGCGTTCAACTGCAGGCACTCTTGGGTGAAACTGATTATCTGGATCCATTCCAGTATGGATTCAGGCCTGGTTTGGGGATGGAATCAACCTTGGTTGCCGTGATGGAGAGATACAGGGGGGATGAGAACCTGTTACTACTTCTTGATCTCTCAGCAGCTTTCATTATTGTTGACTGGTTTCCTCCTGGACCGCCTTTGTGAGTTGGGGCTTGGAGGCACTGTTCTATAGTGGTTCAACTTCTACTTGCAGGATCAGTTCCAGAGAATAGCATTGGGTAACTGCACTTCAGCCTCATGGCAGCTGAACTGTGGCATGCCAAGGGCACCATCTTGTCCCCAATGCTATTCAATATATATATGAAGCCATTGGGAGTGGTCATCAGGTGATATGGGGCAAGGTGTTGCCAGCATGCTGATGACACCCAGCTATATTCCTCTGTAACATCTGAATCAGGAGAGGCTGTGCACATTCTGAACCAGTGCCTAGACACAATTATGGCCTGGATGAAGGCTAATAAACTGAGGCTGAATCGCAATAAGACAAAAAACACTGTGGGTTAGTGGTTCTCAGGTCCAGGAATTTGGGTGTTTCCCTTTCCTTGATGGGGTTGTACTCCCTCTGAAGGAATAGATCTGTAATTTGGGGGTACTTCTGGATCCATCTCTGTCACTGGACCACCTAGTGGCCTGGAGCACCCATTATCCACTGTGGTTGGTATGCCAGCTACACCAATTCCTGGATAGGGATAGCTTAATCCCAGTCAATTATGCACTGATAACCTCACGATTAGACTACTGTAACACACTCTGTGTGGGGCTACTCATGTGTGTAGTTTGGAAGCTGCAGCTTGTACAGAATGCAGCACCAAGGGTGCTCAGTGGAGCACCTAGCTCTACCCACATAAAACCTGTGTTAAAAGAACTGCACTAGCTGTCTGTTAGCTACCGAGCCACATACAAGGTTATGCTGTTACCCTATAAAGCCCTGAACAACTTGGGACCAGGGCACCTAGCAGACCGCCTTCCCTTATATACACCAGATGACATTTACGATGGTCAGAGGAGGCCCTGCTTGCTCATCATTCCAAGACAACCAGAATGTTGTCATGAAGATCCTCGATGGCAGGTCTTCTCTGTAGCAGTGCCACCCTCTGGAAAACCCTCCCTCCTGTGATTCAGGAGGCGGAAAATGTAATATCATAGAATAGTAGAGCTGGAAGGGGCCTACAAGGCCATCAAGTCCAACCCCCTGCCCATTGCAGCAATCTACCTTAAAGCATACCTGACAGATGGTTGTCCAGCTGCCTCTTGAATGCCTCCAGTGTGGGAGAGCCCACGACCTCCCTAGATAATTGGTTCCATTGTTGTCCTGCTCTAACAGTCAGGAAGTTTTTCCTGATGTCCAGCTGGAATCTGGCTTCCTGTAACTTGAGCCCATTATTCCATGTCCTGCACTCTGGGAGTGCATATCCTTCAAATGCCTCCTGAAAACATAGCTTTTTAGACAAGCTTTTCCTGGACTATAGCTTATTTTGGTTTGTATGACACTTTTGAAGTTTTAAATGTTTTAAATCTTGATTTTTGTTTGTTATGATTTTAATTGTAAACTGCCCACACAGCCTTAGCTGTTGGTCAGTATAAATATGTAATAAATAAATAGGAGCTCATCTCCCTTGGATAGTCTGCTGTAGTTATGGCCAGGATAGTCAAAGAGTTTATTTGGGCACTGGGTTCGCTCCTCTCCTCCTCCTGGCTGTACTGAACAGGAAATGAGCAAACAAACCCTATTGAAATGCCTCTTCTGTTTGAAGGACACCTGAAAACTAAGGTGTCTCTGGATAGCTTGCTTCAAAGAAAGGTAGGTGCCTGGGATTTGATTTTATAATCTGTTTTGTGGTTTGAATTGTGGCTTGAATTGTTGGGGGTTTCATTTTACTGTATCATGTATTTTTTTGGTTCAAACTGTTGTGAACTGCCCAGAGAGCTCTGTTGAGAGTTGGTTTGTGTCATTCTTTAGCATTTATCGCACAATCTTATGTGTGTTTAATCAGAAGTAAATCCCAATGGCTCTATTCAGAAGGGCACCTTAAACCATGGTGGTTAAGTCTCTTTTGTTAACAGAAAAGTGTTAACCACTGTGGCTTAAGGTGTTCGGTGTTTACTGAACAAGGCCAAGACCTTTAACTGTGAAATGGGAGGGCACCAGGTTGGGGAAGGGTGGGTTAGAGGAAGAATGCCTGGCAGTGACAGGATTGAACACGCCTTACCAAGATTCTTTCCTAGCTTTCTAATTGTGCTTTCACATTATGGATTGAATTTTATTTGATGATGCATTTTGTGGTTTGAATTGCGCTTTGCATTTAGTTTGATGATGCATTTTGCGGTTTGAATTGTTGTGAACTGCCAGAGAGATCAGTTGTGGGAGTTGGTTTTTGTCACTTTAGGGTTTTATCACAAAACCCTACATGTATTTAATTAGAAGTAAATCCCAACATCTTTAACTGTGAAATGGGAGGGCACCAGGTTTGGGGGTGGGGGTTGATTTTAGAGGAAGACTGACTGGCAGTGATTAGATTAAAAAACCCTTAGCTAGATTCCTTCCTGGTTTCCTAATTCTGCTTTTGCATATTACATCATAATACATTTCGTGGTTTGAATTGTTGTGGATTGCATTTTATTTTACTTTATTTGCAAATATAAAACTTAAATATCAGCATGCAATGAATAAGTAATAAATTGCATATGCTATTTTTAAAAAAGAAATAAAGTGCTATAGAGTCCAACACTATAAACACACAGTAAAAAATTAACATTAATTCTTAGGCAGATTTAAAATATAATTAACTAAGGGGAGGATAGGTCCCAAATCAAAAGGAAGGCTGTTAGTTTATTATTGTATATTATAATGTTTTCTCCTGAGAAACTACTGTAACAATAAGCTATTAAAGGCATTTCGAAACTGTGTTGGTACTTTAATTTTGTTCGTGCGTCTAATAAAACACTGGCATTCTGTAACAAAAGTGTCATTTTTCTTCTCACCCCTAAATACTCTCAAACGTTCAGTACGTTTTCCATAGTACATTGAACCATCTCCTTATGTTTAAACTTCTTGTGTATTTCCAACATTTGGCAATTTGCATTATATGGTTTCAATAGTTGTTCTTAATTGCCCAAAGAGCTTAGTTGTAAGAACTTCTTTGTGCTACCTATTAAAAAAATCAGTTGAATATTAGGCTTCTCCAAGGTAAGTACACATAGCAATGATGAATTCGTTAACATCAGTTGAAGACTTGCAGGACCAAGCCTGGTCCATCATTTTTCACAAGGTGAGTGTATAATTTGTAGATGTGTGAGAATAGAATCATAAGAATAAACACAGCTAGTATCCCATTCATTGAGAGGCCAAGGACTGATACCTACCCTGCCACCCGTTAAAGGGCTGGTGGAGTTAAAAGTGTGTTAGACACAGCTAGTATCCCATTCATTGGGAGGCCAGGGACTAACACCTACCCTGCCACCCATTAAAGGGATGGTGGAGTTAAAACTGTGTTAGACACAGCTAGTATCCCATTCATTGGGATGCCAGGGATTGAAACCTATCCTACCACCCGTTAAAGGGATGGTGGAGTTAAAACTGTGTTGGACACAGCTAGTATCCCATTCATTGAGAGGCCAAGGACTGATACCTACCCTACCACCTGTTAAAGGGCTGGTGGAGTTAAAACTGTGTTGGACACAGCTACTATCCGATTCATTGAGAGGCCAGGGACTGATACCTACCCTGCCACCCGTTAAAGGGCTGGTGGAGTTAAAACTGTGTTAGACACAGCTAGTATCCCATTCATTGGGAGGCCAAGGACTGATACCTACCCTACCACCTGTTAAAGGGCTGGTGGAGTTAAAACTGTGTTGGACACAGCTAGTATCCCATTCATTGGGAGGCCAGGGACTGATACCTACCCTACCACCTGTTAAAGGGCTGGTGGAATTAAAACTGTGTTAGACACAGCTAGTATCCCATTAATTGGGAGGCCAGGGAGTAATACCTACCCTGCCACCTGTTAAAGGGATGGTGGAGTTAAAACTGTGTTAGACACAGCTAGTATCCCATTCATTGGGATGCCAGGGATTGATACCTACCCTACCACCTGTTGAAGGGCTGGTGGAGTTAAAACTGTGTTAGACACAGCAGGTATCCCATTAATTGGGAGGCCAGGGACTTAAAACTTTCCCTGCCGCCCCTTAAAGCATCCCATTCATTGGGATGTCAGGGACCTTAACCTCCCCAGGGGAGAGATCTGGAAGTCTGGCTGACAGCCCTCCCCAGAACCTTTGGAAGGGCAGTTTGGCTACTCCAGTGTTGTTCACTGATTCCCCCATGTGTAGGAAGCAGGCCCAGAGATGCTTCATCTCTATTAATGCAGTAGGCTCAGATGTGAATGGCGGAGAAGGAAGAAGCCGCAGCTTGGCGCCTCCCTTGAAAGCAACGTGGTGACCTGATTAGCCTGCTTTGCTTCTTAACAACCAGCTATAAATCAGCCCAGCCAGAACCAGATCTGTGCTGCAGTCAACTGTAAGTTAACCTCAAGATGTCGGCTTGCTTCTCTGCACCCTGATGACTCCCTCAGCAATCCATCTGGACGACCCTCTTGCAAAGCAGCTTCTATTCTTGAAGGATGTGTTCATAAAGTATTTAGTTAATTCTTACAGAGAAGAGTCATGCACAATGAGTTTGGGTTTTTTTACTCTGTGGTAGAAAGATTTTGCGGCCAATATGACTGCTGTTTCTAGTGTCTCACCTGTCTCTTTGTCAGTGCCTTGGAAATCCCTGACAATACCTGGGGTCCTTGTCTGGGAGTCGACAACACTCGTCGGGACCACATCGGTAGAAGCCCTTTGGGGGCCGCCATCCCAGCGCGCACCAAGGTAAGGGACCTTTTGAAATCCCTATTGGCTTGGCCTCCCCTTTGGGTGGAACCATGGGTCCGGAGCATGCTTGAATCCCAGCCCAGGACCTCTGTGAGACCGAGCAAAACAGACTTAGAAAAATGGACCTGACCACCTCTGTAAGTAAAAAATGTAAAATGTATTACTCACCACATAGAGTATTTCTTTATACCTTAAACATGTTGTGACCTTATTGCAAGGCATGATGTGGCTTTTCCCTCCTTTGGAGGCTGGTTTGAGTTTCCTGAGTCCTCTTCATGAAATCCCAACTTCCAGCCTGATCACCTGGGGGTCTTGGAATTTAGTGAAATCCCTTTTTGCAGTTAAGAAAAGGGAATATCAAGGATATAAGGACACACCATGTTTCAGAGCAGAAGGAAGACGCATACCTTCTGTGTACCCTGAGCCATATGTAGAGTATAATGCCATGATTAACAGCATAACTACACTGCTTTGCCAGGCTGAGCTACTAGATGAACTGTTGTCTGACCATTGCAAGAACCTAATGAAGTGTGTTCAAGCTTCTCATTCACAGATAGTCAATAAAATTGTGTCAACCACCAGAGAAAGGCAAGAACATCCATTTCCTCCAGCCTGAAGATTGGATCTAAATCAAATTTTTCCAAGGAAGAATGTCCTGCAACCGAGGTGGAAAGGTCCGTATCAGGTTCTTCCTGTGACCAGCACCACTGTTAAGTGTAACCAACGCCGCAAGTGTGAGGGCCACAACAGCTGGGTATACTTCTCGCATTGCAAAAGAGTGGCTGCTGACACCAGTCAAGAGACAACAACTAGGGACAGAGACATTGATCCCCAACGGAGCGACGCAGGTTGCCCAGCCCAGAAAATGCTGGCTGCAGTCATGGATGGCTTTCTCATGATCACCGGATCATAGAATCATAGAATAGCAGAGTTGGAAGGGGCCTACAAGGCCATCGAGTCCAACCCCCTGCTCAATGCAGGAATCCACCGTAAAGCATCCCTGACAGATGCTTGTCCAGCTGCCTCTTGAATGCCTCTAGTGTGGGAGAGCCCACAACCTCCCCAGGTAACTGATTCCATTGTCGTACTGCTCTAACAGTCAGGAAGTTTTTCCTGATGTCCAGCTGGAATCTGGATTCCTTTAACTTGAGCCCGTTGTTCCGTGTCCTGCACTCTGGATGGACTGCTACCCCTTCGGGAGACCTCAAGTTGAAGAGACTGAACTGACAGGGTTTGCCTCCAGTGAAAACTTTGGTTTAGAAACCAGTGACTCATGGGTTCAGCCATGCTGGCCTTACTTAGTGTGTTTGCTTTTCTTAGTCATTATTATTGTTGCCACAATTCTGTTGACAGATTTCTCATGATGACAGAAATCCTGCTATTAGTCTTCCCATTAGTAAACCCCTGTGAGTTCCCTCTACTCAGGCAATACTTTCCTCTATCATGTAAAGCAGATAGAACAAGACCCACTACTGGGTCTGTTCTCATGGGCCCAAAGATGCCGAAAGTGGCTGACCCATATTTTCAGTCCCTGCCAGTCCTGAGTGGGATGGGGAAAATGTCTCCTGGACGTAGGCCCCAAGTAACAAAACTCTGAAGAATCACAGGTGGACAATTAACTCTTTTTTACCCTCTAGTACAAGTGGGTACCCGTCTCATATGCTAATGATACCCAAATATATGCTCAGATGAACCAAGGGAAAAGCAGGAGTCCGGCAGATCCCTTCCAAGACAGTCCGGCCAATGTGCAGATTATATTTGTCTATGCATATGCAGCTGGAACATTTTGGCCATGCAGAGGTAATGTCCATGAAATGCTTCCATACAATGACACTGGCCTGTGTTCCCTCTCATATATTTCTTTTCCTGGGAGAATCCTGAAATCCTTGCCTGCTCCCCAGATTCACAATTATCTCAATGCTAAGGGAGGAGCAATAATAGAAACATACCTCAGAGGAGCTGTTCCCCTTTATGAGGCATGTGCCAATCACATGGATATTTTAAAATTATCCACAGCCCTAGAAGCACTGGGGAACTCTATGGCCCCGGAGCTATGAGTTCTGAAAGGGGCTAGTAAGGAAATTGTCCTTACAAAATAGAATGATTGAGGGAGGCCATTGGAACTTTTTGGGACCACTATGGAATTCATTAAGTAGTTTGGGGAGAAGATACTCATGTATGAGGCTATAGCTTTGGGATTTATGTTTATGTGCTTTGCTTGCTTCCAAATGTCCGTTTGCTGCTTCAAGTTGTACATTGGGAAGTCTGCCAAGGCCATCAGCACATGGCTGACTTAGGGCTGCGTTGCACATAGCCAGAGTCCATGAGGACGTCTCAGCTTAGCAATGATGCCCTGATAGAAGGGGGCTTAATGATACTTCACTTGCATCCTGATGGATCCTTCCTGGAGATGCAGCTGAGTATGAGGAAACCTCCATGGTCAAAAGCTCAGACAGATGGAATGAGATTTCATATTAAATGAGAACTTTTGTTTGAGCAAATACATGTAAATTCAGGTATACAGGAAAAAAACAAATTCACCTGAGGCACATTTGCTCATCACAAGTTGATAGAGCACAACCTTCGCCAACCTAGTGCCCTGCAGAGGTTTTGGACTACGATCCTCAGCATTTCTGATCATTGGCTGCCCTGGCAAGGGCTGATGGGAGTTGAAGTTGAAAACATTAGGAGGGTACCAGGTTGGGGATTGCTGATATATCAGTATATCTGGAATTTGCCCATGGCCCCTTTCAAACCTGGAGCCAGCTCTGTGGTTGAGCTCTATCACCATGCTCACACTTTTGCTCTGACTTTTCCAGTTGGTGCCATTTTAGCCATGTGGTTTTGCTAAACATAGCAAAGATAGATGTTTTTAATTTGTGACAAAACACTTTTCCACATCTATAATGATTAACAAAATTGAACAACGGTGCTTAAACAAACAAGCTTTTTAACAGAAATTCAATTAAAATTGATTTTAAACATTAAACACATTACTGAAAAAGCATGTTAGGGTGGCCATGTGGCCTCTTTTAGAGAGGATGGTCCTCTATTTGAAGGGATGTCAGAGGACTGTCCTCTATTCTGAAGGCAACCTCTGCCTGAAGGGCTGTCCAGTACAAGTCCGGTATAAAGATAAAGAGATAAGGGACCTTGAAGTTGGTCATCAACATTTAGCACCTTGACAGCAGACTGAGCACACAGGTGACCATGTCTCACAGTCTTCCATACTATGTTGACATGTTTCTAAATATTTCTAAATTTGCATTTGTACATAAAAATTAGCATAGGCAAATTGGTTCCTGCTTTTCCACTACATAAACTCTAGGTGGTGCTGTGGTATAGCTGAATAGTGCAAATGCGCAAGAGGAAATTGTGCTGTCTTTTGCTTCCATGATTTAAATGCTGCGTTTTCCCAGCTCTAAAAAAAAGCCCTTGCTGGTCAGACACAGAAGCTAAACTGGAGGGTCACTATGTTGTCTAAAGAACCCATAAACAGCCGTGAGTGGGGAATGAGAGGCACACTATAAATGCCACATGTAGAAAAGCTCCCCAAATGCCTGGTCATTCCAGCTGGAGCAGCAGAGCCATTATTTCTGCTGCTGGTTACATGCCATTGTCACAGAATGTTCTGGATGCCAGGGAAGAAAAGTAATTGCTTCCATACTATAGAATTGAAGGGGGTGTTTTCATTGTTGTCAAAGTCCCTAAGTGCCGGAAGAAAGAACAACAGGGCTTCAACTGTTTATTTAAAAAATGTTTATGAAATGGGGTGGGGGGGGGATACATCCATGATCTCTCTTCCTGGTTGGCTTGCATTTGTGGAACTTCTTGTCCATTGGCAATTGCCTTCCCATGCCAGGAGTCTATTTTTAACCTGTCCACCCACCTCGCAACGTTGTTCATCTCGTGCATAACAAGTAGAGAGATTAACTCCAAGAGCTGATATGTGCGCTGATATGTGTTGGGTTGCTTTACATGGGAGAAGTGAAATGGTTGGGGAATTAAATATGCCACCATTTTCCAGCACCCTTTACACTGAATGGTAATCAGAGCCATAGGAAAGCAGAAGGTAAATCTGGATCTGCTGGTAAATTGTTAGGTTATTTGCACTACATTGGCAAGGATTTCTGACTCACGGTTGTTTAACAGGAGCACAAAATGACCCTCTCACGTCATCCTCAGTACAGATAAAATGAAGAAATCCTGGGGTAAGCAGCAGTGGGGTTTTATGCAAAGTGTGAGCTTCTCTCAGTTCTGGTCCTCAAAACAAATTCCTGGGGCGTTGCTAGACGTACCGGGTGTTCCGTCGTTGAGGAGCGGTGAAAGCGGCTTTTCCCGTTCAGCCGTGACGCCTCATCATCCACACCTGCCTTCGATTTGTGGCGGAAGTTTGCGCCGGTTGTGCTGCTGCCGCCGCGAGAACGGTTGCGCAGCCACACCGGCCTGATTGCCGCGGCTTTTTTTTTCGCTCGCTGCACGGTTTGCGCACGTCCGAAAGACCGCAAACTTGCGCAGCCGTCAGCGATGCCGCCGCCGGCCCTGGCGGCGGCAGCGGCGGCAGTGCCAGCCGAAGTGCTGCTGGTGCTGTTGAGGGTCAACATTGATGCGCTCACTTCCTGATGGGGGTCGTGGCGGGTGTCATATGACCCGAGGTCAATCGTCTGCATGGCCACTCTGTGCCTACATCTCCCATCATGCCTCTGAGGTGTCGGCGGCGATGATCGCCTCTGTGCCCTCTGCCCCATCCCAAGGAGCCAACCCACATCTGGCAGAAACAGCTGTGCCAGCGGAAGCGCATTGTCCGGATGCAGCATATCAGGGCAGCAGAGGTGGCTGTGTGTGCGCGTCTGTGCGGGAAACGATAGCCAAGAGAGGGCAACTATGCTCCCTGACGAGGACCGTGACGATCTTTGCGCGGCCATAGCCATGCTGATCTTGCTTCTGTCGGAGTATCAGCGCCTCCGTGCACAGGTGGCTGCCAGGCGGCGGCAGTTGCGGGAACAACTGGGGAGGTGGCTACTCCGCCGCAGCAAGCTGCGGGCCGCCCTCTGCCGAACGAGGCTAGCCATGCTGGCCGCGTATGGCGACTACGTCCGCGAGACACGCCGCCGCTTCTGGGCCCGGCCGAGGAGCAAGGACTGGTGGGAGAACTTTGTCCTGAAGGAGTGGGACGATGAGCAATGGCTGAGCCATTTCCGCATGAGCAGGGGCACCTTTTTTGAAATCGTGGAGGAGTTGCGGCCGCATCTGGACAGGAGGTTGACTGTCATGCGTAGACCTATCCCAGTGGAGAAACGCCTAGCCATCACCCTATGGAGGCTGGCTACCCCTTGCGTCTACAGGACCACAGCAGAGCAGTTCGGGGTAGGCTGCTCTACGGCGGCACAAATAGTCCTGGAGGTGTGCTTTGCCATGGAAGTGACCCTCCTAGCTCGTACAGTCAAGATTGGGAACGTGGCAGAGGTGAGTGGGGGATGGGGGATGGGGTGGGGGAATGCGCTGGGAACAGGCACTCACTTTTGCGGAGGTCCGCAACTTCGGAACAATGGCGCTGTCACTAATATGCCCTTTGTGTTTTCTGCCCCACAGATCATGCATGGTTTTGGGGAGCTGGGGTTCCCTCATTGTGTGGGCGCGGTGGATGGCAGCCATATTCCTCTCCAATCTCCGATACACCAAGCCTCAGAATACATAAACAGGAAGGATGAGTACTCCATGATTCTGCAGGGGACCTGCGACCACAAGGGGCGGTTCATCAATGTGGAAATAGGATGGAGCGGCAAGAACCATGATGCCTATGTCTTTGCCAACTCAGGCCTCTGTGAGACGATGGATGCAGGTGTCTTCGTGCCTACCCATCCAACAATCAGATTGCACGGCCAGCAGATTCCACCCCTCATTATTGCGGATGGCGTGTACCCTTTGCGTGAGTGGTTGATGAAACCCTATGGTGGGGCACTCACTCCACAGCAAGCCCACTTCAACCGCTGTCTTAGGCGAGCACGTCTTGTGGTGGAGCAGGCGTTCGGCCGCCTCAAGGGGAGGTGGCGGAGCATAGGCGTGCGCCTGGAGCTGGCCGAAGAAAACATCCCTTCGGTCATCAGTGCTTGCGTCATCCTGCACAACATCTGCGAAACCAAGGGGCACGCCATGCTCGTGGAGGCGGCGGAGCACAATTCTGTTGAGCTGGCTACTCTGGGCGAGCCCTACGTCAATGAGGCCAATCGCCACACCCGGGAAGGGCACAAGGTGCGGGATGCTGTCAGAGAGTTCCTGTGGGCTAACCGCCGCTGACAGCCTGCCTCATAAAATTGGACTGTGCTTCTTCCCCTGTGCAGTCCTTCCAGTCCTTTACCCCAGAGTAACAGCCGTATGCCCACTTGTGTGCAATCAACTCTAGGCTATGTACGCCCACATGTATGCAATAATATATATGCTATGTACGCCCACATGTATGCAATAATATATATGCTATGTACGCCCACATGTATGCAATAATATATATGCTATGTACGCCCACATGCATGTTATTTACTGTTTACTCTGTACAGCACCATCTACAGTGATGGTGCTATATAAATTAGTAATAATAATAAACTCCAGTCAAACTGCGCAACGTGTAATCATCCTAAATGTAGCCCGAAGGGCAAACCGTGCTTACCATCGTCCGCTTATTTGCGGACGTCCGCAATCTCGGAAAACGTCAACAGGGGGAGCGTATGTCTCCGAAGGGCAAACCGTGCTTATCGGCATCGGCCGCTTCTTTGCGCATGTACGCAGTTCCGAAAAACGTCAACAGGGGGCGCGTACGTCAGGCCTACCCCGGTCAAGATGGAGCCTCGGAGGGTCGCCTACTGGCAGGAGCCCGAGATGGAGATGCTCCTTGAGCTCCTCCTGCAGTCTGGGAGGTCGGAGCGCCTCATGAGGAGCTCCAGCCTCCAGACTATAGATATTTTCAGGAGGGCTGCAAGGAGCCTCTCCATCGCGGGCTACTCCCGCACTGCTGAGCAGTGCAGGAGCAAGTTTAAAGGCCTAAAGGCGGCCTTCTTTGAGGCTCTGGAGTGCTACCGGGGTAGCCCTCCTAGGAGAGCCCAGCCCCCCTTCTACACCCTCCTGCACGAGCTGTGGGATCGGGCTGGGCGACCCTCGTGGGAGGAGCGCCGCCCAACAAGTAAGTACCCTTTGTATCACTGTGCCCCATCCCCCAACACTGCAGCCATGCTGAAGCTGCCCTGCACCACCTGCTATAATCATTGCCTGCCCCTCTGTGTGGTGGTTGCACTCAGCCTCATGCCAGTGCCTTGGCCAACTTGTCATTTCTCCATCCCAGCCCATGTATAATGCATGTTGGCAGCCAGGTGCAAAGCCCATCCCCCATCCTGGTTCCATGTAGGCAGTGGCCCCTAGAACTGCTTACCATGCCCATGTAATGTGGGTTCCAATGTGGCATCTCATTGCGCAATGAATGTCCTGGCCCACTAACTGATGCATACCTGCCTATTACCTTCACAGGGCTTCAACGTGCCCGCCTCCGGGCTGTGTGCCAGGAGGAGCCTGTGGCAGCTGAGGAGGAGCAGCACCCAGCAGAGGAGGGCAGTGGGGAGGGAGGCCCCCCTCCTGAGGCGGCCCCCCCAGAGCAACCTCCCTGCAGCCCACCCACCGCACCACCTGGTAAGTCCACAGCCCTACCACAAGCAGGGGTTGGTGCTGGTTCCACGCACCTTCTGTTTGGGGGCTTGGGGAAGAGGCTGCATTCATTGGAGAGGGAGTGGTGCACATCAGTCTAGTGGCATCCAAATGAACACGTATGTGGCCTCCTCCCTGCCAGGTTGTGCACCATTCCACCTGCCCACCCACTCCCTCACTACAGTTCTGGTTGTGCACTCCCCACTCCCATCCCTCACCTCCTCAACACCCCTTCTTTTCTGTGACAGGTGATGGAGCTGCTGTGGCCGTCACTCCAGACCTCATGCGGTCGTTCAGCCGCTTAGAGGGGGCGGTGCGCAGAACAAGTAAGTAGTGACTCTAGTGTTTGGTGTGCTCATGGGGGGGTGCTGCAGCATACATCACTAATACCATCTTTCCTTTCGCAGTGCGCTCCTTGGAACGGAGGGTCACCCGCCTGGAGCGGGACGTCCGGGCCATAAAGACATCCTGCAGGCAGGATGCTCACGAGCAGCAAGGCCCCTGACTGTGGTGTTTTTATTTTTTTATTAATGTTTTAGAAAATAATGGTTTTCATAAAAATAAAGCTTTTCTTTGTTCTTGTTATAAAAAAGTACAAATTTTCTAATGTTTATAAAAAAAAATAAATCTAATATATTTTGCTTAAAGGTGTGTGTGCGCTTCTATGCAGTGCTTGGCCAGGGTCCCTGGCAGGAGTAGGAGGAATGGTGAGCCACCCCACCCCACACTCAATACTACCTTCCCCCCTTCATGGGGAGTAGGGCTGGCGCTCCTTGGGATTACGCTTCGGCCACTCCCTGCGCTGCTGCTTGGCAGGTGGGCTGTGTGGTTCCCCAGGCACTGCAGGGGGAGGTGCTGCAGGCTCCAGGTGCCTGCTCCTGGCCTTTCCATTCCCCCCCACTGCTGCTGGGGCTGCCTTGGCCCTGGTCTCAGGCCCTCCAGCCGGTGGGGCTGCCTTGGCCCTGGTCTGAGCCCCCCCAGCCGGTGGGGCTGCCTTACCCTTGCTGTGAGTCCCCCCAGCCGGTGGGGCTGCCTTGGCCCTGGTCTCAGGCCCCCCAGCCGGTGGGGCTGCCTTGGCCCTGGTCTCAGGCCCCCCAGCCGGTGGGGCTGCCTTGGCCCTGGTCTGAGCCCCCCCAGCCGGTGGGGCTGCCTTACCCTTGCCGTGAGTCCCCCCAGCCGGTGGGGCTGCCTTGGCCCTGGTCTCAGGCCCCCCAGCCGGTGGGGCTGCCTTGGCCCTGGTCTGAGCCCCCCCAGCCGGTGGGGCTGCCTTGCCTTTTGCCCTGCCTTTCCCCCCCTGGGATGGGGCACAAAGAGGTTGCTCCTGGGGTGGGGATGGGGTGTCCTCCCTCTGGGGTGGGGATGGGGTGTCCTCCCTCTGGGGTGGGGATGGGGTGTCCTCCCTCTGGGGTGGGGATGGGGTGTCCTCCCTCTGGGGTGGGGATGGGGTCTCCTCCCTCTGGGGTGGGGGTTCGGGAGCCTCCTCCCAGAGTGGGCCAGGGAGTAAGTGTTCCGCTGGGTCCCTGCCTCTCACTCCACCAGTTTGTGGGCCAGTAAGAGGCAGTGCCCTCACAGGGCGATCCCTATGCCTAGGGGGGCCAGTCCTCAGACCACGCATGCCACCGACCAGCTCCTCCAGACAGGTGGCTACCCTATCCACACAGCGCACCATTGCTGTCCCATTTTCAGCATCTACTTGGAGTTGCTGCCTTGCGATGTCCAGATATTCGCTGAAGTTCTCAGAGTCACGCTCAAGGATTTGGAGGATGCGGGCGTTGTCTGCTGCTGCCTGGCGCATGATCTCCAGAGCAGCATCTCCTCCTCTCCTCTGGGAGCGACGGTTGCGAATCTCTGCAAGGCGAGAGGCAGGTGACAGGGTGGCCCTGGGGTTTGCCACCCCTGGATCTGTGTGGAGAAGGTTGGCTATTCAGACACATGCGGCAGCACTGAACAGGGGAGGTGAGGATCAGGTGGAGTGTGCAGTGCCATACAGATACACCACCACCTTGGGCAAGCACACTGCTGCACATCTAGCCGCCCAATTGCACAAGAGGGCACAGCAGGTGAAGTGCCCCTTCCTGCCTGGCAGCGAAAGGGTGTGGTTGTGCGCCTAGAACTGCCCTTAGCAACTAAGCAGCTGGCAGTGGTGCTGGTGGGTGGCTAACTCACAACATTGCATTCCAGCCCCAGACTTCTGCTGTTCTGTTATCTGTGAGAGCCGTTCCCATGGCTGAGGAATGCTGACTCCCACTCCCACTCCCACAGCATCGACCTTGGTGCATCTGGGGAATTGCAGGCTCCTTCCCAAGATCTTCCCCCACTGCTCCCCTCCTGTTGGTGTGATGGACTGAAGGCAGTTCCATCACACCCACCCACCACACTAACTGCACGTTCCCCCATTCAGGGCATTCAGCACAGGGCACCTGCCAGGGTGCCGTGTAGATCCTTGCCTACCTACATGTGGCCACACACCTGTGTGTTAGTGCTGCCATGTCCCCAGCATGTCTGAGTGGTTGCAGGAGCACACATGCACACCTGAGGAGTGCAGAGTACTCACCAGGAGCACGTCCTCTATCTGGGCTGTCCCTGGAGCCACCTTCAGTGGGTTGTGGGGGGCCTGTCAAGGCAAAGTCAGGCCTATGTCACACTCATACCTCACCATTTGCCAGTCCACCCTCTACCAAGGATCAATGCCCATGGTTGTGGGGATGCTGTATGGTGGGCACATACTCACAGTTCAGTCCAGTCTGGCTGCTGGTGCCTTCACCTGCTTCGCTGTCAGAGTCTGCAGCTACATTACTGGATTCTTCATCATCTGGTGGCATGTAGGAGAAAGCATTGGAGGTAGGGGGAAGGGCAGCTTCCCCTCCCCAGAGATGCAGGGGCCTCAAATGCAGCCCTTCCAGGCCCCCCTCCTCCAGGCATTTTGCGTGGAGAAGAGAGGATTCCCACTGGCATGGGATGCTGTGCTGGTGCCCCCACCTCCCGCCCCCTACCAGCAAGCCTTGGGGGTGGCTCTGCAGTCCCATTGCCGAAGTTGGTGGGGAGGTGTAGGGGTGGGCTTGGGGAGGCAGACGGGCACACTCACCAGCTGATGTGTCTTCGTCCACATCCCTGCTGAGTGAGGTGGTTTCGCTGGCGTCCTCACACATGTCCTGGGAGCCCACAGGAAGAGAGGGTGGTGGCTGAGTGGCTCGGGAAGTTACACGTGTGGACTGTGTCCGAGTAATTGTCAGACTGCTTGCCACGCGTTTGGGGCGCGTCGTGGTATCCCCACGGAGAATGGAATGTAATTTCTCATAGTAGGGGCACGTGGTGGCATTGTTGCCTGACCTCTCATTATGGTTCCTTACACGCCGGTACTCTGACCGCAAGCTCTTGGTTTTAGTGCGACACTCTTTGGCGGTTCGGTCATGGCCTCTCCTGGCCATCTCCCGTGCCACTTGTTCAAACACATTAAAGTTGCGGTGGCTAGCCCTCAGCTGCTGCTGAATCCTTTCTTCTCCCCAAATGTCCAGCACATCTAGGATCTCTTGGTGTCTCCATGTCATGCCCCGCCCTTTTGGCCCCATGCCTGATACCTATTCAGGGGCTAAGCAGAGAGAACGGGGCTCGTTACTTTCCGCATCGGAAGGGCAGGGGAGTGTAGTGAACCATTTTAAAGGGGCTTCCCTCACCTGCTGCCGGGTGGCCGCTGGAAGATGACCGCCCACCCTCGCTTGCTGCCCTCTGGCAGCCGGTTCCCTCCAGCTGGCTGCCCACCCACACCCACAGTAGCTCACCAGCCACTTTTCCGGTCCTCCGGTCCTGCGCGAAATGTAGTTATGGGAATAAAATAGCCGCTCCGCCGCGCTGCCCCAGCTGGCGGACTGCGCGCAAATGGTGGAGGCGGCTTGACCGAAGCCGCTGGCCACTCCCCTAAGCACGCCTTTTCCTGACCCTACATCTGCATGGGCACTCTGCATGGCCACTCTGTGCCTACATCTCCCATCATGCCTCTGAGGTGTCGGCGGCGATGACCGCCTCTGTGCCCTGTGCCCCATCCCAAGGAGCCAACCCACATCTGGCCGTAGCCATGGCAGCAGCCCACAAACAGCTCTGCCCTCTGCCAGCCTGGTACCCACACTAACAGGCAGCGTACAGCACCGCCATTATGCGGCCACGGTAGCTGCCCACCGCAAGGAGTCACCAGCCACTTTTGCGGTCCTCCGTTCCTGCGCAAACTGTCACTGGGGAAATAAAAAAAAAAAGCCGCTCCGCCGCGCTGCCCCAGCTGGCGGACTGCGCGCAAATGGCGGAGGTGGCTTGACCGAAGCCGCTGACCACTCCCCCTTAGCACGCCTTTTCCTGCCCAGTGCGGACCGCAGTGACCTCACATCCTCCCACACGTACTCCGAATTACCGCGGGACAGCAGGAAAAGGCGCCCTAAAACTCACTTTTTTAAAGTCGGGAGAAAGAGGCTTCACCGCGGGATAACGGCGGATCCTCGTGAACGTCATCTGGAAGCCTCGACGTGACTGCGGAAGGTAACGCGCGCTAGAGCCTCGTCTAGTAACGCCCCAGGTTAAAAAAAGACAAGTTATGCACTGAGAATTAAAGAAGTCAAAGTATAGGTTTATTTATTTATTACATTTTTATACTGCCCAATAGCTGTGAAGCTCTCTGGGCGGCTCACAAAAAAACCATAATAAAACAACCAACAGTCTAGAAACCCAAATACAAATTACAGTATAAAAAGCACAACCACGCAGCAGAAATTGATATAAGATTAAAATCCAGAATTTTACAGGCCAGTCATACGCTTTTAGCCAAATCTACCTTGCAAGATTGTTGTGAAGATAAAATGAGTCAGGGCAAGCCATATGTGTTCCTCTGAGCCGATTGGAGGAGTGGGATGCGGTTTGGTTTTTTGGTTTTTAAAAAAATAATAATTTCAGATGCATCACTAGGAGTTTTTGGTTTCTAGGCTAGCTGTGCTGTAAATGGCAGCTGGACAGGCAGAAATTCAGCAGATGCAGCTTTTCCATGTTGCAGAGTAGTCTGTTGGTGATTCCGCCCTCCCCCATCTTGTCTTTTTGCACCAGGCTGTGGTTGGTGGAACCCGGGATCCAGTAACAAACAAACAAAAGACCCTGTAAACCTGGAGTCTGTCCATCACTAATCTAAATGAACCCTTAGAATTTTGGATATGCTCAGATTGGTCTGCAGTAAGCCTATATACACAAGTTGCTGGGGAACATGGGCAGGTTGTTATGAGGATAAAATGGAGAGGAGGAGGATTATGTAGAGGAAAAAAGGCAGGATATAAATGCAATAATAAATATAAATGCAATAATAAATCTAAATAAATCCTTGTAATTCTTTCTAAAGGGGCACATATAAAGATATAAATTAATGTGTACAGATTTGTATCCTGATCTTTTAAGTGCTTAGCGAAATGGTGCTAGACAATCATTCATCTCTGGAGCAGACCCTTCATTGTCAGGATTCAGTGACATCTGCTGGCAAATCTCATCTCCAGTAAGGATGTTTAGCTTCCTTCGTCTTTGCTTGGCAGCTCAGGTGGAGGCCGGCTGAGTGGGTGGGAGTTTCCCCAGGAGCTGGCAGGATAGGGTTGTTTACCGGGGCACTGTTTATCTGTGTCCCGAGCTGGCTGGCAGGCAGGCAGGCTTGATGTTATCATGGCTGGCAAAATGGAGAGGAATGTAAACTTGACGCAGATGGGAAGTTCCTCGTCAAGCCGATGTCACAAAGAGTAGATGAATGCTGTTCTGGGGGCCTTGCAAGGTCCTGAAGTGTCCGTGAAGTCCTGGAACATGGGCTCCTGACACCTCTGGGCCTCTTCGAGACCACCCGCGTCAACCTGTAGTCAGCCGTTGTTGGACTGGAGATGATGCCTTTGGAAGCTGCCCAAATGAAAAGAAAAGACAGTCTCTCTCTCTCTCTCTGTCCCTCCCTCCCTCCCTACCCACTGGCAGGATCTACACTACTGCTTTAACATGGTTTATGTAGTGACAACTGTTGGGGCCCAGGACACACTCCATGTACAGTGTTCAAAGCATTTTCAAAGTGTTATATACTGCTTGATGTAGATCTGGCCACTGTCTGTGTACTTTGAATTGCTTTGTAAAAGAAGAACCTGTACCAGTTCTAAGCTTTGCTCATCTCTGGACCACTGTTGCCTTGTATTCAGGCAGTACACCGAAATAACTGTGTGTTGGCCCAATATTTCGGGCTCTGGCCTCCCTCTTATCCCATATACCAAGGGTGGGCATAAATCACCAGATGTTTTGGACCTCAACTCCCAGAAGCTCCTGCCAGGAATGTTCTGAATTGAAGTCCAAAAACATCTAAAGATCTACCATTTGCCCACCCCTGCCATAGACTAGTTACTAGGAGAAACCCCTGCTGCAAGCCTGTGTTGGGGAGCTGTATATATCCTTGTATATTTATTTATTTATTTATTATTACATTTTTGTACTGCCCATCAGCTGAAGCTCTCTGGGCAGTGCACAATTAAAAAACATAAAATACAACAAGTATAAATATGCCTTCAGGAGGGGTTTAAAAGATATTATGTTTTACTATATAAATCAGTTCAGTTACCAACAAATCTGTGCAGCCTGTTGAACCAAGATTCAACAGACAATGTAACTGTGACCTAGCAGGTTGCGCCTATCCAAGTTCCTTCTTCTATAGACCTGTTTAAAGCAACAGGAGTCTTTGCATGAGGCCACCCTATGCATTTGGCTTAGATTGGGGAACCCACAGCCCTCAAGAGGTTGTTGGACCCGACTCTCATCAGCTGCAGCCAATATGCATGGCCAATGGCCAGCCATTTGGAGGGCCACAGATTCCTGACTTTAACATAGGGACAGAATGCTCTCCATCATCTTACAGGCAAATACAGGGGCACCCCAATTCTCATATACCAAAGATTACTGTCCAAGCCCCCTGCTCCCTAGAGATGTCAGAGGAATTCACAATGGAAACAAATGAATTCAGATTTCTATGAATCTGACCCGTGGATTCAATAACAGATGGATTTTCCTAAGTTGCACATATTTTGCAAACTTGTGGACCATTATCTTTACTTTCTGAAATTTTATGCAAATTTAGTTATAGAAAAAATATAACATTAAAAAAAGAAAGAAAAAACACCGGCCGAAAATGCACATCTCTCCCATAGGCTAAAGCGTGAAAATGCACATGGGGTGAGTGATGCAATTTGGGAGGATTTGCATATTTTTGCAAGTACAGATACGAATTTGCGCAAATTTGGGAAATTGGGAAAAAAACACTGATTCTTCCAATTAGTGGATTCAGGCTGAATCTACTCTAACCTCTGCAGTTTGCAGTTGGTCTGTTATTGTCTCTCTTCTACAAGTTCTTTTTATTTATTTATTCCATTCCTTTACTGCCTAGTCGGTTCACAAAACAGCTTAAAAGCCAGAAGACTGTGTGTTCTTTTGGCCAAAGATATGTTAGAACAAGGAAGGGCAAAGTGTGTGCCTCGAGAGGTTGTTGGACTCCAATTCCCACCTGCTGCGGTCAGCATAGCCAATGGTTAGGGATGATGGGAGTTGTAGTCTCCAAGAACATCTGGAGATAGCCAGGTTCTCCATTACTAAATTAGAGAAACAGAATGGCCCAGCAATAGGTTATTATTTCGATAGCCCCAAAATATACCTTTGCAGCTGCAGTGAAGTGGCTAAGGTAGCCAGCTATGAATCAGCAAAAAACACACACCAAAAAAACTGCATCACCAAAAATAGGGAGGTGATTTGCGTAATTTTTGCATTAGTTAATTTATATGTATAGATGCATATTTAGAAATAATAATACAGTCCATCTCAGCCAAGTGGGAGAAACTTGTGACCAGGTGCCCTGTGTGTGGCAGGCTGTTCAGCCTGCTTTTCAGGTGCTGGTTCTTTATCTTTAATTAAACTGGAATTGGAAAGGACAATCCTTCAAATAGAGGGTGGTCCTCTGTAAATGAGACCCATGGCTACTCGAGAAGTGGCAGGCATGTGTGCTGCATGGTGCCTTAATGCTCATGCATGTGCATTGACACTAGAGATTATATGCCCACTTTCCACCTTGAAATTTAACTTCTAGACATCCAGGGAGGAAGTTGAGCCCTGAAGAATGACAAATCTAATAAAAAAGAAAACAAAAACCTCAATACTGCATCTCAGAAAAGGGCAAAAGTGGAAGCAAAACAGCAACGGGGATTCACTAGGGGCAGGGATCAGGAAAGCGGCTGTCTCCCTGGTTAAACACAGACAGTGGCATAAATATAGAATGGGACTGTAAGCTCCATCACACCGGGGGTTAACATGCTCCCTACCTTTGCTTCTCCACCTGTGCTTTTGTTTCTCAGTTACTTCCTCTTTTCCACAAGGCCCATTGGGTCTGCTGTTCTAATGCTGCTGCTTCTCCTGCACACAGCAGGAGAGAACAGCAATTCCGAGTTTACAAATCATTGGACTTAATGAGGGGTTGTTGTTGTTTTGTCACACAAGGAAGGCCAGAAGGGGTGGAAAACATGCAGGAGGCAGACAACGTCATGTGAGGGACCTGAGCAAACTCAGTGAGTGCCCAGTAACAAGCTTGCAATAAAACGCTCGTCGGATGGAGGTTGTGTAACGACTACACATTGCTATAAAGTAGGGCCAAATTAGACATGATGTTTAGCATGCAGTTTGCCCTGGCATGCTTGATTTTAAATAATAATAATAATAAATGTGGTGGTTGGGCGGTGAGGGAAGAGCCAGATCAGGACCACGGGCATGAAAGGAAGGAGATTTAGGTCTTGCTGCGGTCCGAATCGGAATTTCACCTTGTGCCTGCTATTCCCAATGAGAGAAACTTCACATCTGATTTGGAAGCACACCAATAGCATCGAATGTGATAAAATACCTATGTCGTTGCTGCAGCAATAAATAGCATGTCATTGGAACCAGCTGTGGATTACGATATGTTCTTCTGATCTAGGGATGGACACAAATTTTGTGCCCATCCCTAGATCTTGCCAAAATACGCAAATTTCTTTGTAAAAAGGATGGAAAGAACTTGAGATTTTTACCAAATCTGAATGTGGAAGAAACTGAAACTGACATATATTTATCCATCCGGGCCCAGAGGCTGGAGTGCTCAGCTTGTAAATGTCTGGCTTTGAACTCCTGTATATTCAAGCATGTTAGTGCTGAATTGGAGTTGCCAATGCTCTTTTTTCCTCATATTTAACAGCTATATAGCAGGCAAGTATAACATGGTCCTCTCCATGCTAGGAACAGCTATAGCTATTGAATTTGGCCTGTGCAGATGGGTGAAAATTTCATTTCAGATAATTTTTTTCATAGGAAGCGACCACAGTTTGCAAATTGTGGCACCTACACTGTATTCTTATCGTTGCCACCTGAAGACCTTTTTATTTTTTCAGTATTTTAACACCTAAATTTAAACTTTGCTGTTTTAATTCTGTATTTTAATCTCTAATCTCTAAGCTCCGCTTCTAATTTCTGCTGTGTGGTTTCATCCTGGTTGTGCTTTTTATATTGTATTTTGTATTTGGGTTTTTAGATTGTTGGATGTTTTATTATGTTCTTAATGGTTTTAATTTTTGTGAATTTTACAACTTCATTGGCTGCCAGTCCAGGTCCGGGCCCGATTCAAAGTGCTGGTATTGACATTTAAAACCCTAAACGGTTTGGGGCCGGGTTATTTGAAGGAATGCCTCCTGCCATATGTACCTGCCCGGACATTAAGATCATCTACAGAGGCCCTTCTCCGTGAGCCCCTGCCAAAGGAAGTGAGGCAGGTGGCTACTAGGAGGAGGGCTTTCTCTGCTGTGGCACCCCGGCTGTGGCATGAACTCCCCAGAGAGGTCCGCCTGACGCCTACACTGTACTCCTTTCATCGCCAGCTGAAGACCTTTTTATTCTCTCAGTATTTTAACACTTAATTTTAACTTAAATTTAAATTTTACTGTTCTAATTCTGTGTTTTAATCTTATATCAATTTCTGCTGTCTGGTTTTATCCTGGTTGTGCTTTTTATACTGTATTTTGTATTTGTGTTTTTAGACTGTTGGTTTTAATTTTTGTGAACCGCCCAGAGAGCTTCGGCTACTGGGTGGTATAAAAATGTAATAAATAAATAAATAAATAAATAAATAAATGTCCTCATGCATGAGATGGAAAGAATTTGAGATTTGAAAAACTGTAAAGCCGGAGAAAGCGAAACAGAGGGATTCAACCATCCCTTCTATTTTTGTGTGGCTTTTTCTCGCTTGTCAGAAGCTGTGGTTAGTCAGGGCCCAACTTTGCCCAGCCCTCTCCAGGCTGCTCCCGGTGCCCCAGAAGTGATGGCGGCTGTTTAGCTACAAAGGCAACAACATTCCAATGCCATCATGGGAAGGAAAAGCGTATTCCTGTGCCCCATTCCCTCCCCGTCACTATCTCTGCTGTGCTTTGTAGCTGGCTGTTTACGGAAGAGGGGATGTTTATGCTCTCCTCACCATATTTTCTTCCTGTCTCGGGCGATATCACTTTTAATGAGCGGCCCAGTAAGTATTGGTGGAAGTCCCATAGATAATAGCTCACTGGCAGGCAGGAATTTCCTCTCACTGCCGTCCCTGTGCACTCAAAACTCCTTGGCACACAAGGGGCCATAAACACCCTCCTCCCGCCCTGGAAGGGGTGGGGGGTGGGGAGGGGGAGACTCTTCTCACGCAAAGGGTGAGGGCATCTGCCATCCTGTCCAACTCCCCTCCCCCCCCTTGGGAAACATCAAGAGACTGACAGAAAAACAGCAGGAAGAATCCTGGCGTGGAAACGGGTTGGGCATCAGCAAGACGGTATCTGGTTTGAGGCTCTAAGCCTGGGGTAGGGAGCCCATTTCAGCCCATGGCCGTTGAGTTTGGAAGTGCCAAAATTCCAGAGGTGGGCAGGGTTAACGGCAAAGGAGGTGGGGCAAAAGGTAAAATGGGTGGAGCCCAAAACACCCCACCCCCTCAAAGTGCCAGCGTAGTTGAGCTTAAAGCTCTTCTTGCCAGGAACTGAGTCTTAGGATAGGCTTTAGAATGGGGAAAGAAACTGCACAGAAGCCAGAAACCACCAAACAATCAGCAGTCAAGGGGAAGAAGGTGGGGCTAGGGGAGGGGTGGGGCCTTGTGAGGAAGCCCAGAGGACCAGGTTGCTCAGATCCCAGGATGGTGGGATTGAGTCCCCGGGGCTGACATTCCAACCCCTGCCATAGACAGAGCTACGATGGCTACTAGTCCTGATGGCAACCTTCAGGATCAGAGGCAATAAGCCTGTATACACTGGTTGCTATGGAACATGGGTGGGAGGGTGCTGTTGCACCCATGTCCTGCTTGAGGGTCCCTGATCGACCACTGGTGGGCCACTGTGTGAAGAGAGTGCTGGACTAGGTGGACCCCTGGTCTGATCCAGCAGGGCTCTTCTAATGTTCTTATGACCTTGGAGGAGGGAATTCGAAAGGCCTTACACCTCGCCAATCCCCACCCTTGCTCTATGCAAAAAATAAGATGGCGGAGGAGTGAGGGGATCATGGACATTGGGCAGAGGGGTGCCAGCAGAATAGATTTGACCTGTTGATTTATGGCCTGGCTCCACTGTTTTTGTTATTATTTTTATTTTGTGCTTCCGCTGCTATTTGCTTTTGTATTTTAGTTTTCTTTTGGTGAACTGCCCAGAGAGCTTCGGCTATTGGGCGGTATAAAAATGTAATAAATAAATAAATAAATAAATAAATAAATAAATAAATAAATAAAATTTCTTACTGTTCACTTGGGGCTACAGCCAGGGTATAAATTCAGGGCCGGCTCTTTTATTAGGCAAAGTGAGGCGATCGCCTCAAGCATCAGATCCTGCGGTGTGTTTTGGGGTGAGGGGGAGACAGAATTATCAGCAGTCCTCCTGAACTGCTTCTGTTCGTTCTACGTTTGGTCATGGGCACTGCAGTTAGAGAAAGATCTCGACAAACGGCATGTTTAAAAGATGTTTGGGCTGAAACCTGCCGGGGACGCTGCAGGTATAAAGTGTTCTGTCTTCAGACCCTAGGACCGCTTTCCCTAACCTGGCCCACATCTACACCTTGTGTCAAATCATTACGAATGTGGAATAAAAAGCAGGATAAAATACTATGAATATGGCCTTTGCTAGACCTGCCTCTTAATCCGTGCAGAAGGAGGGGCGAGCCTGTGGTGCAGCTACCGCAGGTTGTCGCTCTAATCTAGAAGTCAGACATGATGGGCTGAAGGAAAACCCCGTTGCATCCGTCATTTTTTTTAATTTAAAGGGCCAGACGCGCATGAACACTTGTGAACTTAGGCAAGTATTTATTTATTTTTTAAATCGTTCTCCCCACTCCCCCCTGCCCCCAATCTCCCCCCCTGCTCTGATTCCCCCCCCAATCTCTCTGGCTCTGATCTCCCCCCTCCTGGCTCCGATCTCTCCCCCTGCCCCTGGCCCCAATCTTTCCCTGTGCCCTGTGAGCAGCTTCTCCCGGCTACACGCGAATAAGCCGCGTAGCCAGGAAAAGCTGCTGAACAGGCTAGACCTTCCACGGTCCCAGGTTCAGCCCGGGACTGCGGAAATACTGGGCCAAAAGTGGTGCCCGTTACACCGGGGCCAGGCAGGGTTGACCCTGCCTGACCCCGGGAGCCCCTGTGCATCATCTGGACACACAGAGGTGAGCCTGGGTGTCAGCCTGGGCTAAACCCTGGTCTAGCAAAGCCCTTTGTTTTATGGAATGTAGATTATGCCCCAACCGCTAACAGAGCACTTCAATCCCGCTATAAAGCAGTAGTGTAGATCTCGCCCTGGTGTCCTCCAGATTGTTGGGCTACAATCGTCATGCTGGCTGGGGATGTTGGAGGTTGTAGTCCAACACATCCAAAAGGCGTCAGGGAAGGGAAGGCTGTTCTAGGATCCCAGGGGCAATACAGCCATGCGCTCAAACGTCATCCTCATTTCCCCCACAGCTCTCGATTTCCGCCTCTCTGTGTAGCCGCTGGCCTTATCAGCTCGGCCTGGACGTTTTGCCTGCAGCTGCTCCACTCCCCTGGTGCGAAGTACAACTGGGCAGAGTCGTTCTCAAGTCCCACAAAAAAACAGTACCTTCGTGGGCTAAGCTTGCTGGGTCGATCCCCAAACAAAAGGCCTTTTTCTGCTTTTATCTCGGCTGAAGCTGTTATCTGAAGACGTCAACGGTGCTCTCATCCTGGCATTTCCTTGAGAACGCATTTGCAATAACAGAGCTTTTTCTTGTCACTTATGCTGTGGCAAAATGCCTTTTTTCATAGGTGCCAAAAACCTGTCAATCTTCTTATTGCTGAGAGGAAATTCAGCTTGAGGAGAAAGCCTATGGAGGTTTTGAAATGGGTTGGCTTCTAAAACCATGTCTTTCTGTTTTTGCCCGGCCTCTAAAAAAAAGGGGGAAAATAGCTTTTTCTGGGACAAATCCGCCCCCATTCCTAATGCAGTCGTTTATGCAGCAACCAATGGTTCCTTCAAAAATAAAGAGAGCTTCACAAATATTTCATGCTACCTGCACCCTTTCGCTCTTGTTTTTGATGCCCTTTAAGAAAAAGGGAACAAGAAAGGAATAATTTGATTTCAATATTTGATACCTGGGAGTAGTCAATCGGTGATGTGCAATGGTACATAGCATTTGGCAGAATGTGATTGTCGACATGCAATGGTATATAGCATTTAACTGCACATCAGTGTACATGTATAGATGCCTGCTCCCTCTTCAAGAAAAGAAAGACTGTGATCCTTTGCTGCTCAGTATCTATCAGGGTAATCCCCACCTCCAAATATGGGGGTGGGAGAGAATCCATATCCTATGAAAGACCTCTAATTTTTGCAGGAGACCAATGGCCCTTCAAAAGTATGTGAATGTGTTTGTGCACGGAGGGGAGATTTTCAGTCCAGCTCTTAGTTTTTATTGATCTTATATGAGCCATTCTGGGAGCATGGCTTTGTGGTTGAAGAGCAGGTTAAAAATTAGATAGCTAGCTAGCTAGATAGATAGATCCACAGTAGCTTAATGGAACCTCCATGTTCAGGAGCATTGTACCAGTGAATACCATTTGTGGAGCAGCACATACCAGGTGAAAGGATGTTGCCTTCATTTCCTGCTTGTGGGCTTCTTGGAAGCATCTGGTTAGCCACTGAAGGTGTGGAGCACATTTAGAGTTCTGACTGAGGGCTTTGCTAGACCATGGTTTAGCTCAGGCTGATACCCGGGCTCGCCCCTGTATGTCCAGATGATCCACAGGGGATCTCAGGGTCAGGCAAGGGTCAACCCTCTCTTGCCCCAGGTTAATGGGCTCCACTTTTGGCCCGGTATTTCTGCAGTCCTGGGCTGAGCCCTGGACCGCGGAAGGTCTAGCCCGTTCCACAGCTTTTCTCAGCTACGCGGCTTACTTGCGTGTAGCCGGGAGAAGCCATGCATGGGGCAGGGGGAGAGATCGCGGCCAGGGGGGAGATCGGGGACAGGGGAGAGATCGGGGGCAGGAGGAGCGGGGAAACCTTTTTTTAAAAAACAACAACACACAAACCCTTAACTTTGGCGTTCCTGTGCACCCGGCCCTTTAAAAATAAAAAATGGCGGACGCGATGGGACTTTCCTTTAGCCCATTGCATCTGACGTGTGGATTAGAGCGACAGCCCGCGCTAGTTGCAGCACGGGCTCACCCCTCCACACACCCGGATTTTAAGGTAGGTCTAACAAAGCCCTGAAACCCAGAGAGGATTCACCACCCCACTGACATTGGAGACACCAGCCCTCACTGGCATTGTATGAACAGCCCCAATGGCTGTGTAGGAACAAAACCAGAGATCCGTTCCTACCACCTGCTATTTGATACTTTCAGTCGGAAAGGCCGTGGACTGAACCTGGGGCCCGCACATGCAAATCATGTGCTCTTCCTCTGAACTATGGCTGCTTCTAATGATCTGATTCGCTCTGAGGCAGATTCAGAGAGGGTTTTGGCTTCCAGGTGGATTTGAACCCACGCATCTTTCTTTCTAGAGATTAACCATTGATATTTGGGGCTCCTGCCCCTGAAGACATCCCCCCCCTTCATTTCTTTGTCCATCTCATCAGTAACACATGGAGTCAAACATTGTCAGGCTGGCTGGAATTTGTTTCATGAGGTGCCAGTCTTTGCAAAAGAATGAAACAGTCTATTCTTAGAAATGAAAAAACCCCAGATGTTTATATTTTGAGGGGCACACACACACACACACACACACACACACACACACACACACACACGAAACAACCCCAAGTCATTCTTCCCTGTTCACATTTCTTCTTTTTTTAGTCCCGATGAAGATAAACACATTTCCCTGGGAAACGCAGATAAGACCATGGGACAGCTGGGGGCAGCAGGAGAGCATGAGGCACGCTCATGCGCACTGCAGGGTGCTGCAGAAATCAAACATAGGGACGTGTGCATGGGATGTACGGAAGGTCCCAGGTTCACTTTCCAGTGGGCTAATCCAGAAGAGGTGCTGGGCACTTTGAGGCCGACAGGGAGCCTGCATGGTTCGTGTGATTCCAAACTGCGTGCAGGAAACCTACTCTATGTTCAGTTAGCCAGAAAAAACTCATCAAGATGCTACCCATAGCAATTAGGCAGGGACAGGCAATGCAGTGTGCATGTGTGTGTGCATGTGAGAGAGGGAGGGAGGGAGGGAACCTGAAAACAAGTGAGTGTGGTTTTTCTTGTGCTTGCAGCAAAGAGAAAGGAGGGATGTGTGTATGTATACGTGCATGGTGGAAAGAATGGGTGCTTGCATGTGACTAGATGGAGGATGGATGGGGTCTGGGTGTGGGGGTGAGAGAGAGCAGGTTTATGGGTGGTGAGAGCCAGTGTGGTGTAGTGGGAGTTGAACTGGGACTCAGGAGATCAGGTTCTAATCCTCACTTGGCCATGAAGCTTGCTGGGTGACTTTAGGCCCATCACTGAGAGCACAAGGCTTTGATTGCACACTTGTGATTGGCCACTCATGAAAATTTGCAGGACATCGTTGCCCTCCAGAGCACCTCCCGCACTTGTTGAGTTTTATCCCACTTTTGAAAAGATTGGAGATAGCCTGAAAGTAATGCCGGCGTCGGCAATGAAATAGCCACTAGATGGCACTGTTTCATTGAACATATATTGCATTGCCGAGAAAGGAAGTTTTCAACTCAAATCACATCTCATAGAATCATAGAATCATAGAATAGCAGAGTTGGAAGGGGCCTACAAGGCCATCGAATCCAACCCCCTGCTCAATGCAGGAATCCACCCTAAAGCATCCCCAACAGATGCTTGTCCAACTGCCTCTTGAAGGCCTCTAGTGTGGGAGAGCCCACAACCTCCCTAGGTAACTGATTCCATTATCGCACTGCTCTAATAGTCAGGAAGTTTTTCCTGATGTCCAGCTGGAATATGGCTTCCTTTAACTTGAGTCCATTATTCCGTGTCCTGCACTCTGGGAGGATCGAGAAGAGATCCTGGCCCTCCTCTGTGTGACAACCTTTTAAGTATTTGAAGAGTGCTATCATGTCTCCCCTCAATCTTCTCTTCTCCAGGCTAAACATGCCCAGTTCTTTCAGTCTCTCTTCATAGGGCTTTGTTTCCAGACCCCTGATCATCCTGGTTGCCCTCCTCTGAACACGCTCCAGCTTGTCTGTGTCCTTCTTGAATTGTGAAGCCCAGAACTGGATGCAATACTCTAGATGAGGCCTAACCAGGGCCGAATAGAGAGGAACCAGTACCACTCACGATTTGGAAGCTATACTTCTATTAATGCAGCCCAAAATAGCATTTGCCTTTCTTGCAGCCATATCGCACTGTTGGCTCATATTCAGCTTGCAATCTACAACAATTCCAAGATGCTTCTCGTTTGTAGTATTGCTGAGCCAAGTATCCCCCCCATCTTGTAACTGTGCCTTTGGTTTCTATTTCCTAAATGTAGAACTTGGCATTTATCCCTATTAAATTTCATCCTGTTGTTTTCAGCCCTGCACTCCAGCCTGTCAAGATCACTATGAAGTTTGTTTCTGTCTTCCAGGGTATTAGCTATCCCACCCAATTTTGTGTCATCTCTGTTGTCATCTCTGCTGTCTAAAGGAGGCCATCATAAACCTGCAAAGAAGCCAGAAGATGAAAGCCCCAGTAAAGATGTGGGATTTCAGTCTCATGTGATGAAACTCTGACACTCAGCCTAACCTACCTCACAGGCTGGTTGTGAGGATAAAATAGGAAGGAGGAGGACCATGTAAGCTGTCTAAGGTTCATTGCAAGTGGGGAAAAGACAGGATATAAATGTAAAACTAAATAAATATTCAGAATGAGAGAAAAAGAGATAGGCAGGAATGAATTGGCTGGGAGAGGGGCCAGAGAGAGAAAGAGTTTACTATCTGCGAAAGAGGTTTCTTTTGGCACTGAAAAAATGTGGGCTCAAAAAAGTTGTTTAGTGTGTTGGACCTCAGCCCCCACCTTTTTTCTTATAATATGACTTTAGGGCAGGTGACTTACCCATTGTGACTTGCTCCACCTCCCATGGTAGTCATTTTTGTGGTGACAGCTAGGCAATTTTGGTCTTAATAGTCTTATGGATGTCCTTTAGGCATGTGTATAACTTCTGTTGTGAAGCACACAGCTGCCCTTTGTCTTCTCTCTCCCCACCCACCATATTCCATGCTTCACAACTGCTTCTACAATATAAGAACATAAGAAGAGCCCTACTGGATCAGACCAAGGGTCCATCTAGTCCAGCACTCTGTTTGCACAGTGGCCAAACAGCTGTTGACCAGGGAACCACAAGCAGAACATGGTGTAACAGCACCCTCTCACCCATGTTCCCCAGCAACTGGTGCACACAGTCCTACTGCCTCTGATACTGAACAAATGTATTCATATGTTATGAAGGGAACCCTCTGATCCTTTCTGTGATGACCTACATTTTCTCAGCGCTGCCCTGGCTTCACACACACAGTTTCATTGGGTCGATTCCAATAAGGAAGCAAAAACTGCTGTTATTTAGCATTCCTGAAGCCTGCAAAGTCCTTTATAGCCCAGTTCTCATGCCTCTGAGAGAGGTCAGGCGAAGGCAAGACTGGGCAGAAGGTAGATCTGTCCTATATTATTCTAATGTATACTGCATCGTCATTGTGCATACGCAACGTAGACAGATCCGTGCTCTGAAAAAGCTTACAATCCAAAGTGGATGGACTTTTGTATATTCTGTTTTGATGGAGGCTCTGTAGCTCAGTGCTAGAACACATGCTTTGTGACAAAAGACCCTCTGTTTTAGATTGTAAGCTCCTTGAGAGCACAGGTCTATACACTGATGACGCAATATACATAATCACAATACAGCATAGGACAAGGCCCTTTTGAATTGGTTTGGTCTCTGGGTAAGGCTGCAAAAACTCCTGCCTGAAACCCTGGAGAGCTGCTGCCAGTCAGTGTCAACAGTACCATTCTAGATGGAACAATGGTCTAACTCAGTGGCCTGGTTCGCACATAACGAGGAGCCACCATACATGGATTTCCCCAGAACCCATAGGCTTTTGGGGATGTGGGTGGCTTATCAACCACCCCAACAAACTACCTTCACTGAGTTTGCACATAATAACAAGCTAAAGCACATCCTAGCTAAGCTTGAATATTCAAAATGGCGGCCAATGCTGCAACGAGAAGGGAAATTCACTCACAGTGGCTTCTCATTATGTGTGAATATAATGCAGCTGAGCGAAGGAAGATAGATGCTTTTGAACTGTGGTGTTGGAGGAAAATGCTGAGAGTGCCTTGGACTGCAAGAAGATCAAACCAGTCCATACTCCAGGAAATAAAGCCAGACTGCTCACTTGAGGGAATGGTATTAAAGGCAAAACTGAAGTACTTTGGCCACATAATGAGAAGACAGGATACCCTGGAGAAGAGGCTGATGCTAGGGAAAGTGGAAGGCAAAAGGAAGAGGGGACGACCGAGGGCAAGATGGATGGATGGATGATATTCTGGAGAGGAATACCGACAGAAAGCTCTGGCGTGGGCTGGTCCATGAAGTCACAAAGAGTCGGAAGTGACTGAACGAATAAACACACATGTTCCTATATCAGGACCAACTGCTAGATCTTGGGTTGATTTGTAGTAATCACCGAGAGTTTCTCGCTCCTAACAGCATAGCAATAGCAAGTAAAACATGGCTGTTTTTGCCCTCTGCTTAATGCTTGTCTCTCAGCCTTAATGTTCCTCATTTGTAAAATATGAGTATAAATTGGTTGGCTTAGAGGTTTAAAGGGACTCTTGGCAAAACGTCCTCTGATACTGGCCATCAGGACTAGCAGCCATTGATAAATATCTCCTCCATGAATTTGTCCAACCCCCTTTTAAAGCCATCCAACTTGGTGGCCACCACCATATGTTGTGCTAGTGGATTTCAAAATTTAACTATGTGCTGAGTGAAGAAGGGGTTTCTTTTATCTGTCCTGAATCTCTCACGAATCAGCTTCATGAGATGACCCGTTTGGGTTCTAGAATTCTGAGAGGGGGGGGAAGTCTCCCTATCCACTTTCTCCAAACTGTGCATAATTTTGTACACCTCTATCATGTCTCCCCTTACTTGCCTCTTTTCTAAACTAAACAGTCCCAGCTGTTGTAACCTTTCCTACACACACACACACACACACACACACACACACACACACACACACACATACACAGGTTTTGTTTTTGTTTTGTTTTGGCAAAGCAATGCACCTTCTTTTGTCCTCTTTTTGGGCAATGCAGAAATGGCTGCTCTCATGTCAGCCCCCCATTTGCGGTCTGGAGTGGTACAATCCACATGCAGGTTTATCACCTCATTGAGAAGATGAGCCTTAGATAGACTGGTCACTGTTTTCTTCCTTCCTAACTATCTCCAGTCCAATCTCTGCAGATCGCATTTAACTCAGAGAACAGCAGAGCCAGGCTGGTACAGGAATGGTACACCCAACATCCCTAACAACAGCTCTTTCTTTTGGTTCGGTTCCATCCCTAATTTCCCACACACTGATGCAGGAGACAAAAGACCCAGAGCTCTGGGGGTGGGGAATGAGCCAATGTGTGGGGTGGAAATAAATCACTGCACATAAGGTATTGTGTAATGGAGAGACAGGGGAAAGTATGTCAAATATTCTCCCTTCTGTATACACACAACAGGCAGGGCAAGATGCCGTTGGGGAAGAACAGTCGTAAAGAAGCTGCCCAGAGGTGGAGGAATGGAACCCTCTGGAGACGAAAGGATGCACACTTATTAGAGCGGTGCCCAAGTGGCCTCTCAAAATTTTCCATCCTATTTCTGGGTGGAGAAATCGGGAGGACAATTTCACCAAATTCCTCCAGTGGGAGGAGAAATTCTCCAAACGTTTCTCAAACGCAGAGTCCATAGAAGGAAGACGTAGGCCTTGAAGTTGCCCATCAGGAGCACCTGGGCAGCAATCTGTGCCAGGCACACTGGTCTTCTGCACACTGTTCAGGAATGTACTGTAGTTCTATTTAAATTGCAATAATTATTTCCAAATTCATCTCTCTCTATTTTTTGGGTGATGCACATCCTCTTTTGGGCAATATATAAGTGGCCGGCCTATGCCTAAAGGCTTTCATAAACTTGGAGCCACCAGTGTTGCTGAGCTCTCGGAAATTCCTAGCCTTGGTTGTTCTTTGGTCCTGATTTCTGGCTTGCTCCTTGATTCTGCCTCCTGATTTATCCTTCAACCCTGCCTTGCTCTTCAGTTCTGACTGCTGGCTTGGCTCCTGGCTCACCTCAGACTGTGGCCCTGAGCCCAGCCCTGACAGTAGCAAAATGAAAACAATCTCACCCACCCCTGCTAGCAGCAGTTCACCCTCAGCAGGGCTGAAGCTACCATACTAGGGAGCAATCATGCAACTAGGATGTAACTCAGGGGCTTGGTGAAGGCAGGGAGGTCATTTGGAACTGGGTTGACTTCTGATGTCGAATGCATCCCCTACGTCAGCCTTCCACACCCTGGTGCTACATCAGCCTTCCACAACCAGTAGCTTTGGACTACAACTCCCATAAGCCCTAGCTAGCATGGGCAATGGTCACACCTTACAGGAGGTGTAGTCCAAAACATCTGAAGGGCATCAGATTAGGAAAGGCAGCTGAACATTCAGATTCACATGGTACATAGTTGAACTATGGGTTTCGCTACCACAAGATGTAGTGATGGCCGTCCATTTAAATGGCATTAAAATGAGGTTAGACAAATTCTTGGAGAAGGCTATCAATGCTTTTAGTACTGATGGCTATATGCTACCTCCAGCATCAGAGGTCGTATGCTGATGTACACCAGTCACCTGTGTGAGGGTGCGGTTACACTTGTGTCCTTCGGGTTTCCCACGGGCAATTGATTGGCCACTGTGTGAACAGAATGCTGGACTAGATGGTCCCTTGGTCTGATCCAGCAGGGCTGTTCTTATGTTCAGTTTGGCCCATGGCAATACCTTAGCTAAACACGACTGATCGACAGAGGACGACCTTGGTTAGCTTTGATGTTCCAGCCTCTTAAAATCCTCGGCTTTTGCCATCCTCCTGGCTTTCAAAGAGTTCCTTGACCCCTTAATATGCCATTTGTTGGGAGGAGGAAATGGTGGCAAAGGTTTTCAAGGGCTGAGAGATCAAGGCTGATGTCATTCTCCGTTCCAGGATGCATTTGTTTCCTGTGCCAACCCCTCCCTGATAATTGGATCGCCATCTGGGGCCTGGAAGAAACTAGTCCCTATGGCATAGCAAGGCTGGCTGAGCTGGTGGGATGGTTTCCTGTGGGAGCATTACAAACTGGCAACACTTGGAGGCAGGACACTGGAAAAAAGATGGAGGAGGAGTCTCCTTAGAACAGTGGCAGCTTCTAGAATGTAAGAGCTGGAGATGTAAGCATTTCTCTAGCATCTAAAAGGCCTTGTGATAGAGTACTAGGACTGGAACAGGTGCAGAACTGTCTATGGGGTGGGGTGGGGTGGGGCAAAAGACTGCCCCACCAAGGCCCTCCACAGGCTAGATGACTCCCTCTCAATGGTACATCAACTTTCCCCAACCTAGTGTCCTCCCAATGTCTGGACAACTCCCAACATTGGCCATGCTGGTTGGGGCTGATGGGAGCTGAAGTTAAAACAGCTGCAGGGCACTAGGCTTGGCAAGGGGGATCTGGTTTACTTTATCACCAGTGGAAGCTGGTGGCTCCAGTGTCAGTGGGGAGGTAAATCTGCTCCAGGTTTCAGTCAGAACCAGTCAGAACTCTAAAGGAGATCTCCAAGGTGTTCTGTGAGGTCCATGAGATGGTCCTGAGCAAGTCACTCACCTAACCACCATCACAGGATTCATAGGAGGTTATAATTGTACTCCATTCTCCCTTGCAGGGAAAGTGGGATACAGATGTGACAAATAAATGAGCAGTCCTATGAGCAGAACTTGATTCTTATTCTTTTTTGCTTTTAAAAAAAATGTGTCCCAAAAACCAGCCTTTTGGCAGAGAACATTTATATCCCCATAAAATATTGCAGGTGAAATGACTGCACTGAAATTTCCTGGACAGCTTTCTAAAATATCTCTCATCAACTCCTGGTCTCTTGAAACTTGGAAATCCTAAAAACAACTGTTGCTAAGCTGCGTTCAGCAAGAACTTGGCCTAAGAAGATATCAGGCAGATTCTATTGACTCCCCCAACACACCAAAATAGCACAGATGAAAGGGGGGGGTTGCATGGCTATGCAGACTAGACCCACCTTAGCTGATGATGCACCTGGTAGCCATACCTCCAGAGATCTATGGGTGTCTAGAACTCCTGTACATGATGGTTGATGCTCGACCAATCACAGTCCCTGTTGTCATGAAAGAGCTCTATGTGCATACGTTGGTACATGCATAGAGAAACTTCTGATACATCTTGATTGGGCTGTGACCACTGGGTTCATTGGAGTGTGCATGGTTTTGTGACCCCTTTGTACATTACTTCAGTGCATGAGGCGGGGGTCATCAACACACACACCTTCTAGTTACTAGGCCTCCAGAAGTTATTCCTTTTGCATTTCTTGTTCAGACACAAGTGAGTTGACATCCTATTTTCATGCAGCTGCAGTCATGTTAGAAAAGGAACTCCCTTATGCATGCTCTTAGGGTGCCTTCCAGTGGCAATGTCCAAAGGAGTTTTAACAAGCAAAGACCAAGGGCTTATTTACATACTCCTCAGAAGCATGTGGCATCATTGTTTCCTGATCGTACCACTTCAGATTATGGATGAGGGATTCCGTTTTAAGATATTTTTTAAAAGCCAATGGCAATATCATACATCAAACAAACAAATAAACACAATTTTGCGGAACCTTATGTTAGGTCTAGTCTCAGTGCCAATCTTGGACATTTTTACACTTGTCGTGAAAAGTGAAAATGCTGTTTCCTTGCTTCTGGATGGGAACCCAATTTTCAATGATGGGATAGGGGACAGAGAGAGGGTATAAACAGGCTATTTGCACATAGGAGCTTCCATATGTAGGGGAATGCCTACATCATAGTATTTTCTATCTCAGGTCTCATCATGACACTTGTGGGCACCAATGTGCTTTCAGACACCCTCTTAGATGTTTATTGAAAACACATCTGTTTGCTTTGGTTTCCACTCGGCCACAAACTATCATTTTTTTTTTTTTTATAATAATTTTTATTCATTTTCAACACTATATAAACATAGATAAACATTTCCAAAATATAACTGAAACTAACACAATAAGAAAAAAAAATACATCAAATATCTGCTGCATACATATTGAATAATTGTTGAGTACAAATATCAAAAACTATTACATATGCCTTATCACACTACAACATCTTCATTCTTAACATAAATGTGCACCCCCCACCTCGGGATCATTCTTGAGTCCAAAATCTAATCATTTCTTCTGCTGGTGGTTTCCCACTTCCCTTAGTAAACACGAACACTAGGAACTGTTTCCAGATTCCTTCGAACTCATTTATTTTAGTTACGCCTTTTCTCCACTTAATATTGCATGTCAGTTTATCATTAATGGCTATGTCCCATACTACTTTATACCATTCCTCAATAGAATATTCCCCTTGGATCTTCCAGTTCCTAGCTATCATCAATCGTGCTGCAACCAACAAACTCGATATCAGCTCTATAGTTCCTTTTCCACACTTTATATCTTCAAATAGTGACAGCAATGCTATTTTTGGTGTTTGTTCTATTTTCATTCCCACTATTTCTTCAATTTCTGAAAACACCATCTTCCATAATCTTTGTACATATTTGCATTGCCACCACATATGTAAATACGTTCCTTTTTCCCCACATCCTCTCCAACAATTTGCTGAATGTTGATCACTTATCTTATTCAATCTAACCGGGGTTAGGTACCACCTCCATAAAATTTTAAAATAATTCTCCTTTATTCTTACTGATAAACTTCTCAACACTCTTTGTTTCCATAGTCCCTCCCAGCTCTGTCGCCCTATTTGTATCTTCAAATCTGATTCCCAAATCATTTTCTCTGTATTCTCTCTAAACTCCTTCTCTAACAATATTTTATATATTTCACTCATTAATCCTTTTGAAACTATACTACTTCCTTTTCCTTTCTCCTTACTTACTACTAATTCTTCAAACCTCGTCATCTTTCTGCACATTCTATTATCTTTAATCCACTTTTTATTCCATTGTTCTAATTGACCATATTCTAGCCAAGATAGCTTCTTCTCCTTTAACAAATTTTCCATATCTTCTCTTGTTTTAATATCTCTTACCCAATCCTTTAATTTTATTTTATTTTTCTCTTTTAATATTTTACATAATCTACCCTTTAGATCCTCTGGGAAATTCTTTAACATTATTATCGGTGCTAAGGGAGAGTTGCTCGGAAGCAGCTTCCCTTTAAATTTACTCCAAATTTCCCATTGAGTCCTCAGGAGTGGATTATCTATACTTCCAACCCACTTTCTTCCTCCATCTTTAAAAAAAACATTCTCCAGATTCATCTCTACCTTACTTATGATTTTTTCTTCCATCCAATATAAATCTCCTACTCCCATAATTGCTTCTACAACATGTCTTAATCTATTTGCTACGTAGTATAATTTTATGTTTGGGAGACCCATTCCCCCCTTTTTTTGGCTTAGGTACCAATTATTTTTATTCACTCTTGCTCTCTTTTCTCCATTACAATATTTATTAATAATATTTTGCCAACTTTTTATCTCGGTTTCTGATATTTTTATAGGTAACATCCTAAATACAAAATTAATTTTAGCTAATATCTTCATTTTTATCAAAGCTATTCTCCCAAACCAAGATAAATTTAATCTTTTATATTTTTCCAATTTCTCTAGTACCTCCTTCTTTAACCTCGTTAAATTTTCCCTTTCTAAATTCTCTAGATTTTTTGTAATTTTAATTCCCAAATATTTAATCTCGTTCTTAACTTTCAATTCCATTCCCTTAAATTCCCAATCCTTTTCTTCCTTCTTAGTATAGTTAAACAACATCATCTCTGATTTAGACCAATTTATTTTTAACCCTGTAATTTCCTCAAATTCCCTCAACTGATATTTAATTCTTTCTAATTTTCTTAATGGATTCTTAATGGTCAATAAAGTATCATCCGCAAACATGTTTAGCTTTATTTCCCTTACCTCTCCAATTCCTTCTAATTCTTTATCCTCCCTTAGTGCCTTCGCCAAAACTTCCATAACCATTACAAAAAGGACCGGCGAGAGCGGACATCCTTGTCTTGTTCCTCTGGCTAGTCGTATCTTTTCAGTAAGTCCGTCATTTACCACCACTACCGCCGTATTTTGGGAATATAGCTGTTCTATTACATTTTTAAATTTATTTCCAAATCCCAATTTATCTATAATACTCTTTAGTGCCTGCCAGCTCACACAATCAAAAGCTTTAAAAATATCTAATGCCATAATACCTGCCTTAATATTTGCTTTTTTTATTACATTTATTACATTTAAAACTCTACCCACTAAATTATGCATATGTCTTCCTACCACAAACCCACATTGATCTGCTCCTATATATTCTGCCAAAAATTTATTTAGTCGTTTGGCCATAATAGATGTAAAAATTTTAGCATCCTGATTTATTAAAGAAATAGGTCTATAAGAATCGGGATTAGTCAAATCTTTATCTGGTTTTGGGATCAGAATTATCACTGAATGTTCCCATGATTCGGGTATCTTCTCTCCTGATAATATCCTATTATAAAGTTCCATTAATTTTGGAACTAAACAATCTTTGAAGACCTTATAATATTCTGGACCCAAACCATCTGCTCCTGGTGATTTACCCACTTTTAACTTATCAATAACCTCTTCAACTTCTCTTTGAGTTATTACTGACTCCATTAACTCCTTATATTCTGATTTTATTTCCTTCTTTATAAACCTTCCAATATACTCCTCCACCTTTTCTTGTTGAATTTCTTTACCCTTGTACAATTCCTGATAAAATTCCTGAAAAATTTTTATTTTAGTTTTCATTGCATGACAATAATTCCCTCGGCTATCTTTCAACGTTTCTATCCCATTCCTCCCTTTTTCTTTTTGTGTGAGCTTGGCAAGCAACCTCGAGTTCTTATCACTGTTTTCAAAATATTCCCTTTTCATATACATTAAATTCTTTTGAATCTTTTCTATATTTAAATTTTCTAATTGTTTCTTCTTAGCTTGTATTTCCACTAATTTATATTTATCTTTACTTCGCCAATATCTTTCCTCCAAGTTTTTAATTTCTATCTCTAACTTTTCCTGTTCTGCACGTTGTTGTCTTTTTAAACTACATGTTTCTCTAATACAGATTCCTCTTGCTACAGCCTTCATGGTGTCCCAAATGACTGACCCAGCTGTTCCTCCTTTTTCATTAATTTCCCATGACTCCGACAGTTCCTTCCGAATTTTATCTACTATTCTATTGTATTTCAATATCTTTGTGTTCAACTTCCATCTATATGCCTCTTTATAATCTTTCTTAACTGTAAATTCTAAACTTAACAAGGCATGATCAGTTACTTTTATTACCCCCATTTCCATTTTACAAATCCTCGTTGCAAAGTCTTTTGAAACAAATATATGATCTATCCTGGAGTATGTATGATGAACTGGGGAAAAGAATGAGAATCCAGGCCTATTCCCGTTAAGTAAGCGCCACGAATCTAAATAATCATTTTCTTTTACTAATTTATTCAATATAGTCATATTGTTCCTCTTTTCAGCATTAGTGGGATTTGACCTGTCTCTTTTATTATCCATAACCATATTAAAATCCCCGGCTAATATAGCATACCCCTCCTTAAATTCTTCTATTTCTTTAAACAACTTTATAAAAAACTCTCTATGCCTCTCATTTGGGGCATAAACATTAATCAAAGTATAGACCTTTCCCTCAATTTTACCTTTTAACATAAGATATCTACCCTTATCATCCTTTTTTACCTCTTCTAATGTAAACCCACTTTTTTTTGAAATCAAAGTGGCCACTCCATTTTTTTTTTGATGTCCCTAATGACTTTTCATAATAGGCTAGCCACTTTAATTTTATCATATTCGAATTCTCGGAGCCTTGGTGTGTCTCTTGGATCATTATAATATCTGATCCCTCTTTATTAAGCATTTGTTCTATTCTCTTCCTTTTCACGACTGCCCCTAAACCTTTAACATTGAGTGTTGATACCTTTATCTTTTTATCCATAATCACCCTTTTGAAATCTCTTCCGATCCCTTGTGCTCAGCAGTTCAAACTTGCTTACATAAAAACACAAACTCCATACATAAACCCCCCACCCTCCTACCCCAATCCCTCCTCCCCTACCTTCCCCCCTCCCCACCCCCCCACTCTAATCCCCCCCCATATCCCCGTGAGTCTAGTACTCCAGCCATCTACTTTAAAGGGGGAGGGGGGAGGCAGTGCTGTGCCTGGCCGGCAGGTTTCTATATTAGCATTTTTATTTGCAATTATCTCCAAACATAATTAACAATTCTCTTACTCTCCAGATGTCCCAGCCTCATTCCCTCCCCCACCCACTCCAGCCCCATCTGCTTCCCCATCCAGACCCAGCCTCTTCAGCAAATCTTTACCTTGATCCAATGAGGTTACTCTATGTTCCCTCCTCCCATATGTAAATCTTAAAAAAACCGGGTAACCCCATGCATAAGGAATTTTATTCTTCATTAATGTTTCCGTTATTGGTTTAAGACTACGTCTCCAATTTAATGTACGTTGAGAAAGATCATTGTAAATTTACACTGGTTTGCCTTTATATTATATCTGATTCTTAAATCTCAATTCTTTCATAATTTGCTCTTTTTTATAATAATTACCAAATTTCACCAAAATGTCTCTTGCCCCTTTGTGGTTTTGCCCCCCCACACGATGGACTCGATCCGGATCCAATCCGTCTATTGATATATCAGGCATCAGCTCCTTGAACCAGTTCACGATGATTTCTCTAAGATCTTCTCCCTGCGACTCCTTTAGCTGCTTTATTCAAAAAGTAGATCTACTAGATTAATCTTCCAAGGCAATCGATCACAGTACCCATTCTTTAAATTGTATATTAGTTGATTTCTTAAAAGCCTCTTATTTCTTCTGGTCCAAATCCGCTTTAGCCTCTATCTTTTTGATCTTATCCGAATTTTCCGCCTTTTTATCCGCTAAATACACAATTGATGTCTAAATTCACTCATATGCTGATCCATTTTTTTAAAATATAACAATGTTATTTTCAGCTATAATGGGCCTGATCTCCATCAACGAGGGAGGGTTACTACCACTTTCTCCTCCTTCAGTCATATTTTTTTCTTTATTTGGTATTGTATCCAAAGGGACTGGGTCTTTATCTTCCTCCTCTTGCTCAACTCCAGGGGCTGTCCTTTCCAGGAGGGAGAGGTATGCCAAATTATGATTTGAAAGTTCCTTTTTTTATGATTTGAAGGTTTCTTATTTTTTTTCTTCTTTTTTTTTTTTTTTTTTTTTTTTTTTTTTTTTTTGTATATTGAGCTTTGCCCAACTTTTGATCTTTCTTTTAACGTTAGGCATGGGACTCTTCTGGGTAGGGCATAAATCTTAGAGTGTAACTCACTTCCTTAGCAACTTATGCTGGCTTCTCTGTTATATATCAAACACTTTTTCCTTCTTCATGAGGGGGGGGGAATATCCAGTTCACAACAGCATTCACTAGAGGGGATCAGTTTAATCATTCGCAGCCTCTCAGCTTCCCACATCTCCCTCACCGAATGCCGAATGCAGCTTCTTCCACCTTCTCTCCCCCCCTTCTCACCACGCCAATAAATCCAATCAACAACTTCCACCTTACAAAGCCAGCATTTCAATCTTTCCCATGTGAGATAAGAATGAAAGGTTATAACACAAATCAATGTCCAGCAAGCATAAATTCCTTCTTTTTAAACTGCGTCAGTGTTACTTTCGGTTTCGATAGTGTTGCCGTTTATACAGACATTGTATTAAATATCAATCATCTCACCTCCCTTCTTCAAATCTCTCAGCTTTTCCAGCTCCTGTGACTTTTATAATCATTTTCTGTCGTTTGCTCAAAGATTTATGCCCATTAGAAGAGAGATAATTGCTTTTTCCGGCAAACGCCGCTTAGAGCCTCAGAAGAAACCCGCCATTGCTCAGGCGGCCAGCTCCTGATAGCTAACAAACTATCATTGCACCAGCTTCACATAATACAATTCATAGAATCATAGAATAGTAGAGTTGGAAGGGGCCTATAAGGCCATCAAGTCCAATCCCCTGCTCAATGCAGGAATCCACCCTAAACCATACTTGATAGATGGTTGTCCAGCTGCCTCTTGAATGCCTCTAGTGTGGGAGAGCCCTCGCTAGGTAATTGGTTTCATTGTTGTACTGCTCTAACAGTCAGGAAGTTTTTCCTGATGTCCAGATGGAATTTGGCTTCCTGTAACTTGAGCCCATTATTCTGTGTCCTGCACTCTGTGTGTGTGGTTTTCTTTTTCTTTGGTTTGGTTTTATTCTTTTGTAAATTTCTTCAGGATTTGTTTCAAATGCTAAGCAGTATCCAAATATTGTTAAACATCATCTTGGGGTGATTAGTTTTTCCCTACCCCTGTGCCTGCTTACCCTACCCTGTACCTGTTTGCATTCTCTTCCCCTCCTTATTGTTTTACTATGATTTTATTAGATTGTAAGCCTATGCGGCAGGGTCTTGCTATTTACTGTTTTACTCTGTACAGCACCATGTACATTGATGGTGCTATATAAATAAATAAATTAATAATAATAATAATAATAATAATAATAATAATAATAATAATAATAATGGGGGTGGAAACTGATCAGTTTTCCCCTTTACTCACTTCCGTCCCCCTCTTGTCCACACACCCGGGGTTGCTAAAAGATAGAAAAGAGGGTTATTCCCCCCTTCTTTCAGTGACTATTTCCTATTCATTGTATAGTATATCTTAATCCTTTCTGTGTTCCAGATTAACACCACAATGTTATTCTCACAATAAGCAACAGAGATTAGGATCACCCGTTCTATCATTTCAGTGCTTCTGTATTGCAGACCTTGTTTATGTCTTCACTGATGGCTATCGGATATGGTCTCTTGCTTCAAGGGTAAGCCGAGACTGGCCCACTTCCTCTTGATTTGTTGCAATATAGTCCACCGGTCATTTGTGAGACCTGTCTCCTATTTGTACTATTGTGTCCTGTCTTGATTTGGACTTGACTCCCTTTTCATTAGCACTAAAGTAGGGGTCAGGAGCTCAGGCCCAGGGTCCAAGTTTCAATCTCCTGGGTCTAAATTCAGCCATCCTTAGTTCCTCAGTGGGCCGCTCTACCTTTCCCTGGGCCTGCCCCCTTTCTCTGGGCCTGCCCCCTTTCTCACAACCTCCAATTGTTTGGTGGTTTCCTAGCCATTGTACAGTCATCCCCCCCCCCCATTCTAAAATGCCTCTTCTAAGTTTGAGTTACTGGAAGTAAGAACTTTAAACTATCATATGCTGTTTGGTTTTTGTATTTAGACCCCACCGGTTTTGCCTCTGGCCTCACCCACCACTAGAATGTAGTTCCCCCAAAACTTCTCCAGAATGGGATTCAGCCCTTGTGCTGAAAGAGGTTATGCACCCTTGTGCTAAATCTAGTACCATGCTCAGTCCAAAATTCTTTACAGCTAGGAATGACCCTGTTCAGATGACATGCTAAATCACAGTGATTAAGCATTCTGAGCTAAAAGTGATGGCTTAGCATGTCATGTGAACCATTCTTAACCACGTTGGCTTCATAACCACAGTTTAAACACATTCACTAATCATTTGCTGCAAAAGTGTTAGTGACCTCACCATGGCTTAATGTGTTGTCTGAACAGGTCCAAAGTGGGGTTTGGACAAATGTTATACAATTCCTCCAACACTAGTTATTTTCATACACACAGAGAGAGACTTTTTACCCCCTCTTTCCCTGTTTCCTTTGATCTACTTCCAGTTTTATTAGGCCAATCTGAATTTATTTATTTATTTATTTATTTAATTACATTTATATACCGCCCCACAGCCAAAGCTCTCTGGGAGGTTTACAACATAAATAGTAAACATTAAAAGTATACAATTTAAAAACACACACACACACACATAAAAAACAGTATAAAAACAACAGTATCCATTTAAAAACAACAATTGTGGGGTCCATTAAAAACAAACTTAACGTTGTTAAATGCTGTTAAAATGCTGTTAAAAATGCCTGGGAGAAGAGAAAAGTCTTGACCTGGCGCTGAAAAGATAACAATGTTGGCGCCAGGCGAGCCTCATCGGGGAGATCATTCCACAGTCGGGGGGCCACCACTGAAAAGGCCCTCTCCCTTGTTGCCATCCTCCGAGCTTCCCTTGGAGTAGGCACTCGGAGGAGGACCTTAGATGTTGAGCGCAGTGTACGGGTAGGTTCATGTCGGGAGAGGCGTTCCACAATGTCTGTTCCTGTCCCCCACTCCTGTCCCGTCTTTGCAGGCAGCTGCTTCTATGTTTTTACCCAGGCTGCTTCTTTCCTAGTTCCTGACGGGAATTATTTTTGAGATTTCTTCCTGCTACTCCTTTTCTCCTGCCACCCACCAAAGCCCCAACACAGTGTGAAGTCCATTCAAAACCCAACACAAAAGCACCTTTGCTGCCTGAAACTGCAAAGAAAGTAACAGCCAGTGGAGTGGCACGTCCTCACGCCTTGTCCTTTCGAGACAAATAGTAAACCATCGCCACCTATCGGAGGAAAGGAAAACTTGGGAGGATGCTGTTATGCATATGTCTAGCAGAGAACTCCGTTGAAGGCTGCAAAAATAAAAGGCCACCCCACCAAAACAACCATATCACGCCAGTCCTTCTACAACTTCATCGGCTGCCAGTCCAGGTCCGGGTTCGATTCAAAGTGCTGGTACTAACATTCAAAGCCCTAAACGGCTTGGGGCCAGGTTACTTGAAGGAATGCTTCCTCCCATATGTGCCTGCCCGGACCTTAAGATCATCCACAGGGGTCCTTCTCCAGGAGCCCCTGCCAAAGGAAGTGAGGCAGGTGGCTACTAGGAGGAGGGCCTTCTCTGCTGTGGCACCCCGGCTGTGGAATGAGCTCCCCAGAGAGGTTCGCTTGGCGCCTACAGTGTACTCTTTTCGTCGCCAGCTGAAGACCTTTTTATTTTCTCAGCATTTTAACACTTAATTTAACTTAAATTTAAACTTTGCTGTTTTAATTCTATATTTTAACCTATATCAATTTTTGCTGTGTGGTTTTAATCCTGGTTGTGCTTTTTATATTGTATTTTGTATTCATGTTTTGAAATTCTTGGTTGTTTTTATGCTTTTCATGGTTTTAATTTTTGTGAACTGCCCAGAGAGCTTCGGCTATTGGGCAGTATAAAAATGTAACAAACAAACAAACAAACAACCCCAAATGCTGTGTGGATTAGCTTGTCTGCCCAGAGCAAAGAACCTGGTGAATTTGGATGAAATATTTTTTCTTAGAGTGCATTGTGAGGCAGGCAGCCCTCAGGTTCGTCTGCCTGTGCTTTGAGTCATCTGTCCTCACTGATCCACAAGCTTCTGCCCCTATATTCACCAGCTATGAAAGACACCCAATATGCCCAATTGATTCCCTTTACCAACACAGGAGGAGAACTCTGGAAATATGAACTCTTTGGTAGCACAGAAAGATGAAGAATGTACATTGATGGTGCTATATAAATAAATAAATAATAATAATAATAATAAAGAACATGTGGGATATTATTAATATTATCATCATCATCATCGTCATCATCTTTATTTGTATCCCTCCTTTTGCCCAATTATTTAATCAATCATATAATCAATCATTCAATTCTTAGTCTTACCCTGCCGACTCTGCCCCTACGTACACCCACTAACTAGATGTAGCTTTGTCAGTCCTAAGGCCCAATCTATCTGACTGTCTGCTCTTCCCTTACAAAAACTCAGTCTCGTCCCCCCCCCCACAAGCCACTCCCACCTTTCACTCACTCTCTACCATATAATTAACCCTAACTTACCCGAGTTCTATTTAACACAGCATCCACATATAAACATTAATCCAGATAAAGCATGGGAAGCATGGTGATTTTGTCATGCATATATTCAAGACCACTGCATGAAGGTCAATTCTGCCTTAACCCTGGGGCATAAAATGGTGGTTGCTCACAGGTCTTCATCCTCACCTTCAAAGCCCTCAGTGCAGTGTTGTAGTGGATCCTTGTCTCCTGTAGGGTCCAAGTACCAGGGCTTTTTAATTAGCAGGGACTATGACATCATCTGGCAGCCCCCTTGGCTTCCCTATTCCCTCTGAGCTCAGCTGTGATGCTCACACTGCCATTCTTCCATAACTTTAGAACTTGGGTTCTTCCAGTGAAATTGACGGGCAGCAGACTAAGGACACACACTACATCTGTTTAATCTATGGGTTTTACTGTCAGATGATATAAGGGCCACTGACTGGGTTTGAAGGGGTAGTCAGATTCATGGAGAAGAGGTATAACCAGTAAGTAATTGAATGTCTGTAGAGAGAGGCAGCATGCCATTAATTACCAGTTGCTGGGTGGGATGGGGGAGGAATTGTGGGAGGGTGCTACTGCACTCAGCCCTTGCTTGTGGGCTTCTCAGAGGCATCCTGGTGCTCTCCCTTCTTATGGGTCTTTGCCTTGAAACTAGACTTAGTCTGGATAGCCTTTCAAATTGAGGAATGTCCTATGTAAAGCAGGACACATGGCTACCCTACAATGAGTTTTTGGCTGAGCTGCTGAGGTGTTAATTGGAATGTTCATTGACATTCTAACACTTGACCGGGGGTGGGGGGGTGGAGAAACTGTCTTAGAATGTTGATAAGCAGCACAACATCTGAGAGATGAGTGAAACGTCAGGACTCAGATTGAAGTGTGTGTGTGGGGGGGGGGGGACTACACCCAAATCAGAAAGGTAGATGTCAAAGAGGCAGAAGGTAGAAGGCAACATTGACTCAAGTGCCAATATTCAGGAAGCTGAGTGAGAATAAAATTCAGACAACAGTGAACCTAAGGGATGTGGACCTCAGACATTTCAGGAGAATCCTCAAGTTAATTGTCACAGAGTTCACTTTAGGTTTAAGTTTGCTCCTGGCTGCTTTTCCAGAATGGAATAGATTGGGGAGCAGTGCTGTTGATCACACCCAGCCTGGAACACATGGGCAACCTGATGTGATTCCAACTTATTTAGGGCACAATCCTAAGCATGTTTAGACAGGGGGAAATGCCCTACAACTCCAAGCATCCCCCAGTCAGCATGCTGAGAGTTGCAGGACTTTTTTCTGTCTAAACATGCTTAGGATTGTGCCTCTAATAGAGTTACAGAGTGGGGATTGGTGTGGGCGGGGTGGGAGGGGAGACCAAAGAGTAACTTCCAGAATTTCGTTCTTTGCACTTGATTTGAAAACCTCACAGTCTATCTATGACACCCATGTCAAGTAATAAGTCATATATTATGGACTGATTGAAGGAAAGCCAGATGAGCAACACCTGGCATTTTATTTCCGTCATGCGCTCATCTGCTTAGTCTGTGGCATGGTGACATTTTCTCATTTCTCACTGTAGAAAAAAGACAAGAGTAAAGGATAAGAGGCAGAAGGCCAGGAGAAAACTGTTCTTTATGCTAAGACTTGGTGACATTCTTTCCCTTCCCCTGCCAGTCCCATCTCTTCACTTGTCATCCACATGGCAAGAAACATCTAAGGCAGATCACGCTGTGCCTCATGACAATCCCACAATTATGGGCACCCCAAAGGGAAATGTTTATTACTGCCATGATGACACCTTGTGTGACATTTGAATGCACTTGGGTATGTTGGTAACATCTAGCTTCAACGTTGTGATCCTTTTGCACAGAAATATGTCCGCACCGTGATTCAAACATAACCCAACCATAAATATATTGGGTAAAATCCAACAAAAATCCTATTTAGAATAGATCCATTGATATATCAATGGGTCTAATCTAAGTAGGACTTGATTGGATGTTGTTGTTGTTGTTGTTGATTACATTTATATACCACCCCATAGCAAAGCTCTCTGGGTGGTTTACAAATATTAAAACACTGAACATTAAAACCACTATACAAACTTTAAACCATAAAAAGCATAAAGCAGATTAGATAATATCCATTTAAAACAACTATTCTGGGTCAGTTAAAACTCAACATATGCTGTTAAATGCCTGGGAGAAAAGTCTTGACCTGGTGCCAAAAAGATAACAATGTTGGCACTAGGCAGGCCTCATTGGGAAGATTTTTCCATAATTGGGGGGACACCACTGAAAAGGCCCTCTCCCTTGTTACCATCCTCTGAGCTTCCCTCAGAGTAGGCACACAAAGGAGGTCCTTAGATGTTGAGCATAGTGTACAGGTAGGTTCATGTCAGGAGAGGCGTTCTGTCAAGTATTTTTAAACAATGAAGCCCCTCCCTCCCAGAGAAAGGAAATCACACTTATTTGTTTTAATTTCCTCCTTTCTTGCAGTAATATTTGGAGAATTTTCAGCCCAAAAAGAGATTAGATAGATCAGGGTTAGGCAGCTTGGTGCCTTCCAAAGGTTTTGCAGTACAACTCCCATAAAACAAAGCCAACAGAGCCAATAGTTTGGGATTATGGGAGTTGTAGTCCAAAATATCTTGAGGGACCCAGGTTACTTGTCCTTGACTTTGATTGAAGTTGAAGCTGACACCATGTTGACTATGGAGGCATCAGTTGGCAAATCACCCAGAGAACATTGGTTATAAAATAGAATTGATAAATAAAATCTGAGATTCCTAAATGAAGCTTGCCACTTCTGTCCTGTCGGGGGGCACATTCTAATGGTGGGAATATCCAAAGTCCCATCACTAGAATCGAAATCAAGTCCCAATGATGTTGGCTGAGACTTAATGAGAGAAAGCTTGGAAGTTGGTTATCACATTTTCTCTCCAGGAATGAATCTAAGAGGTCCTGGATTGACTGTGCAGATTAAATATTTATTTATTTATACGTTTGTATCCTGCCCTATGTCACTGGGATCTCAGGGCAGCATACAGATAAAATAATACAAACAGTCTAAAACAATAAATATAACATGCTAAAAACAAATTAAACCATTAGTCAAGTTAAAACCAGTATAGAATATAAAAGCAGTAGAAACAATTAAAACTATGTGCTGTCTTGGTGAATTTAGTCATCAAAGCTTTTGTTAAAAAGCCATGTTTTAACTTGGAATGAAATGAGGCCAGTGCTGGTGCCAGTTGGGCCTCCAAGGGGAGGGCATTCCAGAGAAATATAAGTGGATCACCCAGGGTAACAGTCCTCAAACAACCAAGTCAAAACTAGGAAAATGCACATGGCATATGTGCAGACATCATTTATATGCAGTTTATTCTCAGTTAATCAGAGATGCTATTAAAAACTTCCATGTTCACGAATAAATTTTCAGAGCTGCTGGGTACAAAGTCAGATAACAGCTTCTGTTTAAATTAAATTAAGGTTCTTTATCTTATCAATTAATGTTCAGTTCGAGTGATTTTTTTTTTATGGTGTCACGTTTCATTGGATTGAACCACACATAGTTTTTCCAAGGAATCAAAAGTCAGCTGATTACTGGTTGGGGTTCATGTATCACCTGCAAAAGTAAACAAACAAACAAAAACGCAACCCTTTGGTCTATGATCTGGGGCTATTTGCTGTTAATATGATTATTAAGAGCCTCTTTACATCCTTGGAGTATGCTTACAAAAACAACAAAAATCCTCTCCAGTTTGTCAAAGACCTGTTTTTTGTTTGCTTGTTTGTTTTTGCTAGCGTGTAAAAGCACTCATGGGATTGGATGGGGATGTGGGGGTGAATAGACCAAAATGGTATGGCTAGTGCTAGCATCACATCACCATCAGCACCACTGAGGCAACTCGAGGAACATATAACTTAGGAAGCGACCTTATACAGGTCAGACAGTTGGTCTATTTAGCCCAGTATTATGTATCCTGATTTTGCAGCACCTCTCCAGAGCCTGAAGCTGAGAGGTGTCTTCCCCATCACCTGCTAATGCAGGACCTCACACCCAGCAGGCCAAAGCTGGTCCTCCAGCCCACTCTAAAGGAGTTGTCCAAGGTGCTGAACCTTTTTTTTTTTTTAGACTAGGGTTTAGCTCTTTGGATAACTTCTTTAGAGTTCTAGTTTAAAGCCAGAATGGACTGACGGCTGTACTGATCAGAACCACCTTCCTCAACTGGCAAATTGGTGACCTCTTTTGGCCTTTTTTTTTAAAAAAGTCATGCATTTCCTCCTTTTTGGCAACGCGTGAGTGCCCACTATACTGGGAAGGCTGCCACCCACAGTATGGGACACCCCACAGTTCTGTTCCCTTAGGTATGTCTGGTTTGTATGTCTAGTGAGTGCAGAATATTGGACTGAGTGGGTGTGGCTGATGATGCTGTGAAAGGGGGAGGAGTATAAATGGAGGAACGCTTATCAAATTTGCAGATGACACAAAATTGGGTGGGATAGCTAATACCCTGGAAGACAGAAACAAACTTCAAAGTGATCTTGATAGGCTGGAGTGCTGGGCTGAAAACAACAGGATGAAATTTAATAGGGATAAATGCCAAGTTCTACATTTAGGAAATAGAAACCAAAGGCACAGTTACAAGATGGGGGATACTTGGCTCAGCAATACTACAAACGAGAAGGATCTTGTTGTAGATTGCAAGCTGAATATGAGCCAACAGTGCGATATGGCTGCAAGAAAGGCAAATGCTATTTTGGGCTGCATTAATAGAAGTATAGCTTCCAAATCGTGAGAGGTACTGGTTCCTCTCTATTCAGCCCTGGTTATGCCTCATCTAGAGTATTGCATCCAGTTCTGGGCTCCACAATTCAAGAAGGACGCAGACAAGCTGGAGCGTGTTCAGAGGAGGGCAACCAGGATGATCAGGGGTCTGGAAACAAAGCCCTATGAAGAGAGACTGAAAGAACTGGGCATGTTTAGCCTGGAGAAGAGAAGATTGAGGGGAGACATGATAGCACTCTTCAAATACTTAAAAGGTTGTCACACAGAGGGCCAGGATCTCTTCTCGATCCTCCCAGAGTGCAGGACACGGAAAAATGGGCTCAAGTTAAAGGAAGCCAGATTCCAGCTGGACATCAGGAAAAACTTCCTGACTGTTAGAGCAGTACGACAATGGAACCAGATACCTTTGGAGGTTGTGGGCTCTCCCACACTAGAGGCCTTCAAGAGGCAGCTGGACAAGCATCTGTTGGGGATGCTTTAGGGTGGATTCCTGCATTGAGCAGGGGGTTGGACTCGATGGCCTTGTAGGCCCTTTCCAACTCTGCTATTCTATGATTCTATGGTTCTATGAGTCTAGAGCGGGGGTTGTTGGTTAGTTGTTGGGAGTTGGGAGTGTCAGTTAGGGTTGTCAGTGGTGTGGAGAAGATTTTAAGAGACAAGATTACTGTTATATTAAAACTAGTAGATTAAGCAGGTTAACTTGAATTTGAAGTAACTAAGATCTGTTAAACAAAAATAAACATTTTATTTTGTTTTGTTACCTCAAACCATGTGTCTGCTTGGCTTCATCACCTGCTCTACAGTTACTGTCATAAACACCTTATATATAACCTTCAGCTTATTACATACACAGTAAACCTTTTCAGATTTTACCCTTTACCCTCTCATATGAGGGAAAGGTTGTGTTTTACCCTATCCTCAGGTTGTTCAAATGGTGGCACTTGGCTTGAGGAGGGTTTGTGTGCATCAAGGCCTGGTGTGTGAGGCCTGTGTCGTTACAGACAGCTACACACTGATCCAAGTAGCTCATGACACATCAGCATCCCATAAGCATAGCAATTCTTCCAACCACCAACAGCACCTCCCTAAATATAGAAGTTATATTTTTAGCTATAGAGTGGCTAATGGCCATCGAAGGACCTTTCCCCTGTGAACGTATGCAATTCTTTCTCCTGCTTTTCTTTCATAACGTCAGGGGTGTGAATCATCTTAGAGGTGATTTTCCAAATTGGGACCTAAAATTAATGCTTTCTTCTTTGGATGTGTCAGTCTTCAGGGCCGAAAGGGATGTGTGGGTAATTAGGGAAGCGAGATCCTTGAGTCTCTTTTAATTTGCCCCCTGTGAGTCTTTTAATTTATGTTCTCTTTTCAAAGGGGAAGCATGCAGCTCAATGGTGGACAGTTTTTCACCCAGCAGCTGTTTCGTACACCATTTCATTATACTCTTCCACACTCCTGGAGTACAACAAAAAGGCTCTTTGCAAACAGCAAGCCTGTTACTTATTAAAACCTAGGTAATTTTAATGGTGCTGATAAAGTGAGGGATGGTGCCTGAAGGATCAGGCTGATGTTGGACCGTGTTTGGCAGTCAGAGCAGGGGGTGAGAGGGTAAGTTTTATTTTTTCCTGGTGAAGGCTGGTGCCTGTGATTTGAGTGGGCATATGACTCCCCCCTGGGTTTTAATCAAAACCAGTCAGAACTCTAAAGGAGCTATCCTTGGTGCTGAACCCAACCCCCAAGCTGGGTTATAGCAGTTTATGTAGTTACAGTCACAGAGCAGCCACTAAAAATACAAAGTATGAGGTCAACTAGCAAATACAAATAAAAGTGCAAACTAAATATGCAAAAATGTACATTTGTTGTTGTTTATTCGTTCAGTCGCTTCTGACTTTTCGTGACTTCATGGACCAGCCCACATAGAGTACATAGAGTACATAGAGTAGAAGATTTCATCAACATTATCTTCAGCAGCCATATCTGTTAGTATCAGCTGATGTTGAAATGAATTAGAATAGGATTTAACTGTCAGATTCCTAATAGAGCATGCCCAGACACAGAATTTTGTCACCTTGGGGTTGAATTCACTGGAAGAGTCTAAGAGGGAAAAACTGGGTTCAGCGCTTTGAATAGCTCCTGGTTCTGGCTGAAACCCAGCGCGGATTCACAGCCATACTGGCATCAGTGCCATCAGCCTTCACTATTGGTTTCTCTGTCCCTAAAGCCACGTTGCTCTTTTGACTATACCGCTCCAGCCCAGTCCCCCAATTTCAGCACATTGAGGAGGGCTAGGCACCTCTTTTACAAAGAACAGCCCTCTATTTGAAGAGCTGTCTAGTCCAAGTTTGGTTTAGAGATAAAGAGCCATCAGAAGGAACAGCGGGGCCACCAAGTGGCCTATCAACAGCCCCTGGACAGCAGGCTAAGCAAGGCACACAGCTCACCTGGTTGCAACGTTTCACACTACAGTGAAATGTACTGTCTTTCTATTTCATTTATAGTACTTCTTTCTACATTTGCAACTAGCCATATACATTAACTTATGGAAATGTCATGCAAATCGCTGTCCCTCTTTGTCCTCTTTTCTGGCAATGTGAGTCCTTTTTTGGGGGGGGGGCTATTCATAAGTGTCCATCCCATGTGCTGGATGTATCAAAGGAGTATGTGCTTGGATTGTGTGCATGGAGGCGCTTCTTTCTCATAACCCACGGCAGACTATTGCAGAAACTGGATACAAACAGACTTATGAGTGAATATGTGTAAACTGACATGGATCAGAAATAGACTGAACCATCCATTCCTCGGACTCACCCTGATCACGTGATTATGGCTTGTGTGATGCACACGTGTCATTTGAAAAGGTCTTGGGTCTGTGGAGAGCTGCAGGAACAACAGTACACAGCATCAGTAGAGCTATCCAAGATGTTTACCTTGGATAGCTCCTTTAGAACTCTGATTGGTTCTAACTGAAACTTGGAGCGGATTCACTGCACCACTGACAGCAGAGCCACCAGCCTCCACTGGACAGTACTGTCCTAGATCAGGTGTGGAGGAACCTCCAGATATTCTCAGTCTCCAACTCCCATGAGCCCCAGCTGGCATCTTAATGGGCAGAAGTGATTGGAGCATGGAGTTCCCCACACCTGCTCTAGATGGACCTACCACCTGATTCATGATAAGGCAGTGTTCTCTGTTCATCTTGTAGCCCCTGTTCATCTTGTAGTTTTCCTGTCCTCTAAAGGAGACCCAGGAGGAGGACTTGACCCAAAAGAAAAATAACTTTTTTGTGGGCAACCAATCAGGGATGAGGAAGATGCAATGTTCTCGCCAGGATTTGACTATTAGAAAAAAGAAGAATAGTTGGTTGGGTTGCTAATTAAGGAGCCTGCCTGGGCCTACATTGAATTTAAGGCAGTGGAGGGAGATTCAGGACATGGAAAAAAGAAAGTACTTCTTCATAAGTAGCTGTCCCACTTGCAGGATGTGTAAAAGGTGTATCTACTTGCAGGAGTATCAGCCCCAGCCAGCTTGGCCAATGATCAGGAATTCTCCAGGTGTTTTGTAGTCCAAAACACTTGATGGGCACCAAGTTGGGGAAGACTGATCAAGGGCCTTGCTAGACTCTGCCGGATAAGCCGGCAGGGAGGCGGGGCGACAGCGCGCTAACTTTAGCGCGCTCCGCCCCGCCTCCTAGACGGCCGACGCGCAGGGACTGCCGAAGCCCTGCAGCGTCGGCCATTTTTGTTGTTGTTGTTAAAGGGGCCACGTGTAGCCCAAAGACTCCGGAGAAGGTAAGTGGTTTTTATTTTACTTAAGCCCCCCCACCCGCTGCTGATCCCTCCCCATGGCTCCCTGCCTGCTCGCTCGTCCTCCCCCCATCCTCCATCCCCAATCCCGTCCCCGATCTTCTCCCCCCTCCCTTGGCAGCCCCGTCTCCATCTTTGCCCCCACCCTTGCCATCGCCGATGTCTGGCTTCCCCCCCCTTTCCTGGTGGGTCCGGCCTTCCCCCTGCCCCTCTCCCCCACCCGGGATCCCCACCCCACCCGGGCCGATGGGCACAGCGCTCGTATGAGCGATGTGCCCAGTCCGTGGCTTTTCCCAGCTACTCGTGAGTAAGCGAGTAGCCGCAAAAAGCCACGGCCCCTGCTAGATGTTCCGCAGCCCCGGCCTCAGGCCGGGGCTGCGGAAAAGGCGCGCCATAAGCGAATTCGCTTATGGCGCGTTAGGGGAGGCTTCAGTGCGGCCTGGGCCCGGATTCCCCTGTACATCATCTGGATGCACAGCAGGGAAACCGGGCCTCACAGCGCGCTAAGGCCTCGTCTAGCAAGGCCCCAAGTCACTTCTAACCCAGACCCCAGAGAAAGAATGGTTTCAATAGGTAATGATAAAGTATCCCAGTAGAATGCTTAAAGAGACCCACATCCTTTCGAGCCAGTAACTAGGGTTGGATTTCAGATACATGACTTTAAAGAATGGCCAAAATCAGAACACAGACTCTGGTTTAGAATTGCCACCTTTTGAATGCAACACATTTAAGTGGCATTTCTGTAACCCTGATCTAATCATAGGTCTTCTTAATCTATTTAAATAATTACAATGATGTAACTAGAGACCCATGATTATACTGTGGTAATTGCAAATTCTAATTGCAGACACGAATAAAGGTCTACAAGACCTTGTGGTAGTTAGTGGTCTCTTGTTGTTGTACACAACAATTATAATTTTCAGATGGATACGATAAGCAAAACAAGAACACGATCTGTTATAGTTCTGCAAGATTTACCACGCTGAGCCCTCTGAAAAGCTTGCTTACCCTTGATCTTTGCTGAAGGCCACATACCCCAGAGGTACCAGGGAAGGAAGAAATAGAAGCTCTCACACCTGATCTGTTGACCTGGGAAGGCTGGCAGGGATATCCTGGGACTTTTTTCTGTCTAAACATGCACAGGATTACACCCTTAGCAGGGCTCCATCTAAATGCACTTTAGGAGGAACAGGAGGTGGAAAAGGCCGGCAGGCCTTGGGATACATCAGTGGAGGCTGGTGGTTCCAATGTTTGGGAGGCTTGGTCAGTCAAAACCAGTCAGAATTAAAGGAACAAGCCAAGGTGCAAACTTGGAGATCCAGAATTTTAGAGTTTTGACTGGTTCTGACTGAACCCCCCCTCCCCTCTTTACATCGGAGCAACCAGTCTCCACTGGTATAGAAAGAGGGCTCTGAGATCAGAACCTGCTTTATATAATGCATGTCGATCCAATAAGATCATACCTTTATTTACAAAAGTTTTGCCAGCTAAGGCCAAATGCTTCTGAGCATGTCAGAACATCCTAAGGAGAGCCATGCTAGTGTTGGATCCTGGATTGGATCTGGTTTTTCTTTTTCCACTATTTTTACAATTACCTGGAGACCTGAAGAAAATGAGGAGTCAGCAGAACGTGCAATTCCCTTAAATGTCAAGGTCTCCGCTGGACACTTATTGAATTATTGAATTATTGTATGGAAGCATTTTTCTGCAATTAATCAATTAGTGATTGCATAATTGTACAGGGCTGCCTATATAAGTAGCTGTGTTTTTCATGCTTTTTATCCTTCATCTTACCCCATCTTGATGTATGCTGCTGTGTATTGATCGTCTGTATTTGTATATGTGCTGCCATAACTAAATTACTTCAACTGTCAGTAAAGGATTTGCTTTTAACTTACAAAGAATCCTTTGCCTCATTGAGTCTTTGCTGCATCCTAAACTGATTATTATTATTATTATTATTATTATTATTATTTATTTATATAGCACCATCGATGTACATGGTGCTGTACAGATAACACAGTAAATAGCAAGACCCTGCCGCATAGGCTTACAATCTAATAAAGTTGTAGTAAACAATAAGGAGGGAAAGAGAATGCAAACAGGCACAGGGAAGTGTAAACAGGCACCGGGAAGGGTGAAGCTAACAGTATAGAGTCAGAACAAACTCAAAGTTTAAAAGCTATAGGGAAAAGAAAAGTTTTTAGCTGTGTTTTAAAAGCTGTGATTGAGTTGGTAGTTCTCAAGTGTTCTGGAAGAGCATTCCAGGCATGAGGGGCAGCAGAGGAAAATGGACGAAGCCGAGCAAGGGAAGTAGAGACCCTTGGGCAGGCAAGAAGCATGGCATCAGAGGAGCGAAGAGCACGAGCGGGACAATAGTGTGAGATGAGAGAGGAGAGATAGGCAGGAGCTAGACCGTGAAAAGCTTTGAAGGTCAACAGGAGAAGTTTATATTGGATTCTGGAGTGAATTGGGAGCCAATGAAGAGATTTCAGAAGCGGAGTGACATGGTCAGAGCGGCGGGCCAGGAAGTTCTGCTCAACTCTGGTTCAGAGTGTGATTTTCCAACAACTAGATCGGATCAAGGGTCCATCTAGTCCAGCACTCTGTTCGCACAGTGGTCAACCAGCTGCCAACCAGGGACACACAAGCAGGACACAGGTGCAACAGCATCCAGCAATTGGTGTATATAGGCTTATTGCCTCTGATACTGGAAGAACCCCTCCTCCTTCCCAAGAATGAAGGATATAAATCTGGAAAAGAAATGGGGCTACACCAAAATAAGGTAGATCTATGCATCTGGGGGACCTTTTAGGTATTCTGGAATATATAGGATTGTAAATCAGGGGGAATGATATTTTTGAAGAACGTCAAGCAGTTTGACAAGGACCTGACAGGTTCCAGGACCTACGGACTGTTGATGGTAGTTGAGCCTATAAGCGATAAGAAATATTAGAATAACACACACACCCCAATAGCCTGGAGAAGATAGAATTTCCTGGTTCCTTTAGGCCCTTTATGTCTTCCTTCAGTATGGAAGTGAAGGCTACCGATAGCAAAACAACTCCACACCCTGAGGCTTGATCTGTAGTCGCTTCTATATTTTCTGAGAGAATTGACCAGATTCCTTACTTCATAATGAGAAAAAATGGAAGGGAAAAACTTGAAGACACTGTGGTGGTGAAGGCAAAACATGTTTCCCCATCCTCTATGATAGTAGGTGGCTTAGGGTTCCCTGAAGGAGACTTCCCGGGATCTTCGACAAAAACTGTCACCTCCTTCCTAATGACCAACATTTTTTTGTAGTCAATAATACTGATAATAAAATGTTCTGCATAAGAGTACAGCAAGATTTTGCATCTGGACTGCCCCAAGGTTTATATTCATAATCCTGTTTGCACAGAAAAATGCCTGAACTGAACAGTGAGCTCTGTTGACTATCAGTAAACACTTTTCTGAGAAACATTTGTGCAAAAGCCCTCTGCGTGCTACGTGTCTTGGCCCATTTTCCATCATTTTAACTGACATAGCTTTCTGGCCTTCACTCTCCATCCATACACAATTTAAACACGTTACAAATTCAATTCCCCTGGATTGTGATTTGCCAATAATGTTTTTCCCCAAATGGCAGCAGCGTTTGTGCATGAGTAAGCCATTTTGTCTTCTTTTAAATGTGCAACAGCTATTTCCAGCTCCAAAAACACCTGAAACAGGTTCTAAGCCAGAAAAAAAGTATCAGTTGATGAAAATTGCCTTTCGGGTGACTCACCAGGAACTTTACCAACTGTCATAACATTGGCAAGTGCAAAATTGATCCAAGGCAGCAGCGAGTCTTACAGCTTTAATTTAAAAAAGGAAGCCTTCAGCCCTTTATCGTGCAGAGATATAAGGACAAACATGCAGACAGTATTCTGTCCAATTGAGACTAAAAATTGAACTTGCTCCAGTCTACCAGTATTTTTGGCCAGGAAGTGCAAAGATGCTGGAATTATTGGAAGCACCAGATCCTCACTTTTCAACAGGACTGTTTGCACAATACACTAACGCACACTCGGTGGTTGAGTAAGGATTGTTTTGGACTGTGGGTTGTCTGATCACAGCCAGGGTAGCTTGTTAACCATGCAGTGTGGCTTATTTTCTTGAACAAGCCACCTTGAGAGCCCATGGTTTGTTGTTGGGTTGCTCAGGGTGGTTAACAAGCCACACTACAAGGTTAACAACTCCCATCATTCCTGACCATTGGCCATGCTGACTGGATATGATGGAATTTGTAGTCCATCAATAATGTCATCCAATTTCCCATAGTTGGGGAGGGCTTCTTCGGGAAGTATTAGAGAAACCTATGACCCCCCAGTGGATTTGTCAACTGGGAACAAAGCAATGAGATTTTCTTGATCCTTTTTAATGGAATTCCTGCTGAAGCTAGCATGGAAATCTGGAAGTACCGCAAATGCATACCACACCAGCTCTCTGCTCCAAAAATGTCTGTGTGCATTCCCCACTGTCCAGGGCTTCCAATTAATGGAACTGCCAGTTACAATCAGAGAAAGAGGACCAGGATGGCTTGCATTTCTATATATACTCTTTGAGTACACCACAGTATTGGTACTGCCAATCAGCATGCCAATTAAAAATCCTCGGATATCTGAGAGGCAGAGGGGAAAGAAAGTCACAGGTTTAGGGTGACCATATGGAAAGGAGGACAGGACTCCTGTATCTTTGACAGTTTAATAGAAAAGGGAATTTCAGCAGGTGTCATTTGTATGCATGCAGCACCTGGTGAAATTCCCTCTTCATTACAACAGTTAAAGCTGTAGGAGCCCTGCCCTCTTTCGTATCTTTGGTGATGAAGAGGGAATTTTACCAGGTGCTGCATGCATAAAAAGGGCACCTGCTGAAATTCCCTTTTCTATGTAACTGTTAAAGATGCAAGAGCCCTGTCTTCCTTTACATATAGTCACCCTACACAGGTTGTCCAAAGTAATCATCCATGAAAAATGTGATAGTTGAGACTTGGGCATTTTAATCTCACTATGGCTAAGGTCCCAAAAGTGCTCTTTCTTCAACTTGGCCACACTAAACATAACGTCTACACATTTCTGTCTCTAATCCACCCCCATCCCCACCCCCACACAAATAGTAGCCATAGGGAGGAGGGTGTATTCTGGATCTGAACCACAGCGGAGGCAGATTAACCTTTTTTTCAATGAACTTCACCTAAACTACCAAGCTGCTATATGTTTAGAGAAAACATGTGTGTGCATACATACTTTTTCTACTGGAGTGACTAATAGTTTGGGGGAGGGGGGACCTTTCCCTGGAAAAAATGACATGGGGGGAAAGGAGTTTATTTAATTAATTGAAAAGCCGTTAAGATAAATTGATGACCCCATCAGCTGCAGTCAGCCATATGGGACTCCAACATTTCCCCCACCATACTGCTTGCCAACACTAGTTCTGTTCTCCATCTTAAATGCTGGCCTAGCCTGCAAGCCAGCAGCATCCAGTTGAGCTTAGGTTGACTATGTGTGAATCGCCAAAAGAGAATTATAGAATAGCAGAGTTGGAAGGGGCCTATAAGGCCATTGAGTCCAACCCCCTGCTCAGTGCAGGAATCCACCTTAAAGCATACTTGACAAATTCTATGATTTGAAGGTTTTCCAGAGGACAGTCAGTCCTTCCTTCCTTCCTTTCTTCCTTCCTTCCTTCCTTCCTTCCTCCCTTCCTTCATTTTCTTTGTGCCCTGCCTTTCTACCAAACACTGACGCTCAAGATTACTTACAGAACCAATTAAAACTGGTTATAACAATAAAACAATATATCAAAATATGATGAAAATGTAACAATTACAGAAAAATATTATTAAAAACAGCCCCCAATAAACCAGACCCACTTACAGTCTAAAGGCCTTCTTGAATAAAGCAGTCTTTGCCTGCCAGCGGAAGGACAGCAGAGAGAGAGCAAACGTAGCCTCCCTTGGGAGGGAGTTCCACAGGCTGGGAGCAGCCACTGAAAAGACCTTCTTTCAGTTTGCCACAAAACAAGCCTCTGATTTGTCCAGTCCAAGCCCGATTTATAGATCAAGAGCCATCAGAAGGAAGAGCTGGACTGTGAAGTTGCCCATCAGCAGCACCCGGACAGCAGACTAAGAAAGGCACAGAGGTCACTTGGGCTAGATCTATGTCTTGCGTCAAATCATTATGATCCAATCATGGTAACAGCTATATCCCTTTTGTGCATTTATACAGATAGGACACACAATGACATTTGTTGCAATATTTTGGGTAATGTGGAATAAAAAGCAGGAAATAAGACCATGAAAGGGTACAGTATATGGTTTGTGTAACGTGCCCCAACAGTTATCAGTGCACTTCAATACCACTATGATGCAGTATTGAAGCCTGCATTTGGTTACAGGCTTCCAAACTATGAACTATGTACTTCATTTCTGTTTAAATTATAAGATTTTTTTCTAAATTTGCATCTATGGGCAGTATCCAACAGGGCTGCTCTGCCTCTCCTGGTTCCATTGTACTCGCAGGAGCGACCACTTGTGCAGTGGGGCAGAAAGGCTCATTTCCGGATTGGGACCGGTCGGCAGAGCTCTATTCAAGAAGCTCCGCTGTCCTGCCCTCTTCCAGAAATGACCATTTCCATTTGTTTCAGATTATTTTGAGAAGTGCAAAAGCCACGTTGTGCAAGCAGTCCCTCCTCCAAGGGCACAGGCACAATAAGATGCTGGGATATATATCATAAGCAGATGCAAATTGGTTCCTGTGGCGATACCCACCTTTCTGTCGCTTAGGTATGTCTGAATTTGTATGTCTAGCTAGTGCGGAATATTCGACTGAGTGGGTGTGGCTAGTGATGCGGTGAGAAAGGGAGAGGGAGGGGTATAAATAGTTTGGCTGAGGGGATTATGAGTTAGTTTAGTTTGGTTTTGGTTTTAGTCAGGGAGGTTTTAGGCCTTAGCTAGACCTAAGGATTAACCCAGGCAAATGGAGGGGTCGTCCCTGCCTGCTCCCGGGATCCCCTGTGTGTCATTTGGATGCACAGGGATGATCCTGGGACAATCCCAGGATATAGGCCTGGTCTAGCTATGGCCTTAGTCTCGTTTGTGCTTCATGAGAGTGTTTGGTGTGTGAGGAATGAGAAGAGATAGGATTTTAAGGGACTTGAGATTGTTGTTTTAAATATAAAAATAAGCAGGTTTGATCTAAATTGAAATACCAAAGATCTGTTAAATTTCAATAAACTTTACTTTGTGTTCTGTTACCACAAACCACATGTCAGTTCGGATTTATTACCTGCTATTTTACACAGTGTAAAAACATCTACCAATACACCTGCAGTTCAGTACCTCAACAATAGAACCTGTTTTCCAAAACCCTTTACCTTGTTCCCCCACGTATAGGGGAGAGGTTGTGTTGTTCTGCTCAGGCTTTTCAAGAGGTGGCGCTTGGCTTGAGAAGGGTGTGCTAGGCAAGGCCTTCGGTGCGAGGTCGGTGTCATCGCAATTCCCCTTTGGTCCTCTTTCTTGGACTGAACAGGAGACATTCGAAAAGAGTGCAGGTGTTGTGTCATAAACTCGAGAGTGGCGCCACATTTTCTGCCATTGCATTCCCCCACCCCGTAGCATTCCCATTGTATCCCCAGTGGTGAGCAAAAATTAAAAGTCGAAGGGACATACTTAGAGCTCCACATTTATCCCGTCGTGTCCACTACACACTAATTTGGCTCTGCAGTTTGAGCAGCCTCCAATATCACATCGCAGCTGTGATGAGCTGGAATTACAAGGGAATGAATAGCCTGAGACGGCATCAGTATTGCTTCTCTGGCTAAGGTGGATTCTTTTCACATGCTGGCCTGGTTTGCAACACACTGCCTGCTGTCTTGCTTTTTAAATGGATGCACTGTGAGGCTTAAATAACTCGCATCAGTGCCACAATGGCAGACCATGCATCGTTCTCACACTGCCTTTATGCTCGGCTTTGATCCTTGTGCCTATCACTCCTTCCAATGGTGCGGATTTAATAGACACAATACTTAAGCTCTGCAGTGTGCACTGAGCTGTCAGCATACTGAATTTGTCATCTAAGACCACAGATTACCAGTTCTGTTTCACTGACGCTAGGCTCCTATCCAGCATTAAGTTGGGATGTGAAGCACTGAATGTTGAAAATGAATCTTGGGGGTTTTGAAATAGAAAAAAAAAAGTATTATTGAGCAGAGACATCCAAATTTGAAAAGGGGACTCTGGAAGGGAATTGGATGGGGTCAGTGGAAGCTAGTGACTCCGATTTTGGTAAGGCTGTGGATCCATTCTGTTTTTTTGCTATTTTAGGGAGCCAGCACCCTGGATAGCTCCTTTAAGAGTTCTGTCTGGTTCTGACTAAAACCTGGAATGGATTCATAGCCCCACCAAAATTGGAGCCATCAGCAGCCACGGGATGGGATGGAAGTTTCTTTCCAGCAGCAGAGAAGAGCTCCACAAGGGGGCATGTCTGCTGTGGATGCACACATACGTACCTGCTGTCCGGTACTCTTCCAGAAAGTTCTACAGTGTAGATCTATGGCCAGTAGTGCTTCTGCCAGTGATACTTAAGTGTAGAGAGCTTGATACATGACCACTACAATTTTCGCCAAATGCAGTGATTCCCTTATCAACTCTGACTGTTTCATAATTTCAGAAACAGTTGTCTACTCAGTTGTGTGGTGGAACCGCTCGGCTTAATTAAGCAATTCCCTGGCTGGAGAAGCCAGCCCAGACACATGCCCCTTCACTGCTGCTTTTAACCCTTTGAAGTCTGGTTCTCAGGGAAATGACACCACACTCAGGAGATAGGGACCAAACACTTTCATTCTTCACACCACTCACTTCCGTAAGAGTCCACACGTTAAGGTAAACATGTAAGAGGTTTTGAGGGGGAAACATGGACAAAGGAATAACACACTCAGGACAGCAGGGACTAATGTCTCCCCCTCCCTCTTCACATGCTCAAGCCAATTGAATTCACACTCACTCCCCACTTAACCACCCACCAGCCGTAACTCCGGCAAGGTCCCTTGCCCACTTGAACCCAAACCTAATCTAAAACGTAACAAACATTTAGCACTGTGATTCAGACTCTTTGTTGTTCACTCTGACTCGGCTTTACACCACTCGAACTAAGACTCTTTCCCTCAGCAGCCGCGTGGAGCTTCCGCCATCCAGCCAGCCCAGCCTGGATGCTCTGACTCACCACGCACACACTGGACTCCTGACACCCACAGGAAAGAGACTGGACCCTTGGGTGCCCAAGCTTTTTATTCCTTTCTGGGACCCCCTTGTCACCAGACCCACCCTGACCAATAGAAACCTCATAGCAACCCACATCTCTCCCGAAGGGAGAGGGGAATGCTCCCAGACATTGCACAGCTGCAACTTGTTACTCTCCCCCCCGGTACCAGCCCAGGGAGGCATTATCAGATGCCAGGCACTTCGCACCCAGCGTGGCCTTGGCATTTCACTTGCTACTCCCTTTTCGGACACAAAGAAACCCCCTAGGATGAAGCAAAAAATGTCCTCTTAAAGGAACCTTGGGCTCAACCCATGACAAGTTGCAGTTCTTTCTTCTTTCTTCTTCTTCAATGTCCATATGGCTCTAATCCCACCATCTCTCTCGAGTGCCCTATTCAGAATGTCATTCTGGCACATTGTTTGGAGAAGTGAATTCTGAGAAGAGCCGCCTAAGGTAATCAGACAAAGGCAGCTGTCTCTAAGAAGCTGCTCTTGAGGAAAGTAGGGAACAAGGAATGGAACACAGAGAGCAAACTGGTCAGCTCTGTATCTCTCAAGCACCGCCGGCATGATTATGAACAGACATGAGCCAATTTTCCTTAGCTTGAGCAACTAATGCAAAGGGATGGTGCTTCCACAGGGTCACACAGCTCGGATAACAATGAGGACCACTTTCCCATTTTTGTTTTACTCCCCATATTAACTGCAAAAAAGCAGTTTTAACTCAGTATTTTCTTTTGAATTCATTCTGTTAACTCCCTTTTTCTCTGTTGATTTCTCTCCCTCTTGTGTGCGCTCTCTCTCTCTCTCTCTCTCTCTCTCTCTCGTACCACTAGCTTCTCTGAATCCATCTCTTTATTTACTCTCCAGTCTTTTCTCTCTCCTCTTTCTATTCCTCATAGCACCATTCCCCTCTTTGCCCCACCACAGACCTGCAACCCCATCTGTACACCATTTGCTGGGGAACATGGGTGGAAGAGTGCTGTTGCACTCATGTCCTGCTTGTGGGTTTTGTGGGCAGCTGTTTGGCCACTGTGTGAATAGAATGTCGGAGTAGATAGACCCTTGGCCTGATGCAGCAGGGCTCTTCTTGGGTTCTTACCTCTGAGTTACCTCCACTTTTTTTCTGTTTTCCCACCCACAGATCTCTCTGCACCCAATTCCCCTTGTTCCCCACTTCTTTTCCTTCTGTCACTTTGTTTTGCTCTTTTTCTGTCTCCGCCTCTGCCATCTTGAATTGTCCACACTGAGATTGATAGTTAGAGCACACAAGCTTTTCACTCTACCAGCAATTCACACATGGCAGGAATATTAGAGCTGAACCACACACTGCTAAATAACATCCTCACCATTTTTTTTTTTACCTTAGTATAAGCTAGGGCTGTGCATGGACCCCACCCACCCCCGAACTGCTTTGTGGCCCGATCTGGAACTTTCGGATTGGGCCCAAACTGCTTCGGATTGATCCGACCCTCCCCCGCCCCACTCCATGGAGCAAGATCCAGAGGGGCAGATCGAGATTTTGCCCCCCTTCCCTACTTACTTGCCTCCGCGGCAGGTGGCGGAGGAAGGTCAGTAGGGAAGAGGGGACAAAATGGGGGCCGAATAAGCCCCCCTGCCCCCTTACCTGGCTCCGCCACCATCGCCGCACAGACTGTGGTGGCGGAGCCAGGTAAGACCTCTTCCCCCCCACTTACCTGCCTCTGTCGCAGTCTGGCACCAGCCCAGGCCTCAGTTGAAGCTGGTGCTGGACCGCGCTGGACACAGGTAAGCCCCCCTCCCCCTTACCTGGCTACACTGACATCACCGCACGGACGTTGGCACTGGTGCCAGGTGAGTCCCCCTCCCCCACACTTACCTGTGTTCAGATCTCTGGATGGAGGCTAACCGCTTTGCCTCGAACCGCAGCTATCCCGACCCAATTCGGATCCGTCTTTGGCGGAGGTGGATCGGGTCGCTTCGCTCTGGATTCACGACAGCCCTAGTATAAGCATATGGGGCCCTGGTCCTAATCAGGTTTAAAGCTTCCAACCCAGCCACTCCCATTCCAAAGGAGCTTTAAAAAGAGGGGTAAACTCCTTTGGTGCAAGCGGACTTGTTTCTCTTTTGTCTCCACAGTGTGGGCTGATGGGTTAAAAAAAATGGGGAGGGAAGAGAGAGTAGCTGTGGGGTTTTAAAATTCCCCTACTCATGCTTACACTAAATTAAAGAAAATGGTAAGGATCAGCTGTGTGCTATATCTTTCACATAGCATGTAGTTTAGCTCTTAAGCACAAGGAGGTTGTGCAATGAGGCTAGCTGGTTGCAGAAGTCATCTCCATATCTCTCTCTCTCTCTCTGTCTCTCTCTCTCTCTCTCTCTCTCACACACACACACACACACATGAGGGACATTGGGGATGTACTAGTGAGCCAGGCATTTCCCCCATCCTGAACTCCACTTCTTGATGGACTTAAGAACCTAAGAAAAGCCATGCCGGATCAAACCACGGGTCCATCTAGTCCAGCACTCTGTTCATACAATGGCCAAACAGCTGTCAACCAGGGACCACCAAGCAGGACATGGTGCAACAGCACCCTCCCACCCATGTTCCCCAGCAACTGCTCCCCAGCAGCAGAGGCTTACTGCCTCAGATCCTTGAGGTAGAGCCTAGCTGTTAGGAGAGTAGCAATTGATAGCCTTGTCCAAACCCCTTTTAAAACCATCCAAATTGGTGGCTGCCACCACATCTTGTAGTAGTGAATTCCATAGTTTAATTATGCACTGCGTGAAGAAGTTGGGTGGGCCTTAGCTGTTCACATAAAGAGGAGAAATGGGCCACGAAAATAAGTATTCAGAATTCCTCCAGGGATCCTGAATTAGGAAATGGTCTACTTCTAGTTCCTGTGCAGCTAAAACTGTGTTGTTTATTTGAGCTAATTGGTAGAATCATAGAATCATAGAATCATAGAATAGTCAAGTTGGAAGGGGCCTACAAGGCCATCGAGTCCAACCCCCTGCTCAATGCAGGAATCCACCCTAAAGCATCCCTGACAGATGCTTGTCCAGCTGCCTCTTGAAGGCCTCTAGTGTGGGAGAGCCCACAACCTCCCTAGGTAGCTGATTCCACCGTCGCACTGCTCTAACAGTCAGGAAGTTTTTCCTGATGTCCAGCCGGAATCTGGCTTCCTCATGGATCAAGTAATATAAAGGGTGGTTTTGATATGATATGCTGCTTCTAAGCAACCCTGGAAAATGTAGCAGCTAGATGTCTGGGTTAAGAGCAAAACTGTAATATGAAATGTACAGCTTTCCTCTTTGCTAGTGTAGAGTTGTTCTCTGGCCAGTTTCCTCTGGCATGGAGAAATGTGAAAGCTGAACCTAGGCAACCTTGTGAATCCACTAAGGAATAGAGGCTTGATATTGATTCTGGATGAGGTAGAAGAAGTCACAGGACTCACCAATCAATGTTGCCTGCAGGAACGTCCTCTGCTCCCTGCCCCATTTTGTCATGGTGATCAGACTCAATGCTAAGCAACAGATAATTGTATTAACATTTGTCCCTATTCCAACAAATCTTTCAATCCCACGTGGTGCTGAACAAGGCAGAGAGGTGCAGCATGAATTCAGCAGACTTAGGGCATGACTGCACCAGCCCTATATCACGGGATCATTCCTGGGCATCCAAATGCCACACAGGGGATCCCAGGAGCAGGCAGGGATGATCCCTCCATTTTCCTGGGATAACCCTTAGGTGTAGAAAGGGCCAGGGGGCCTTGCTAGACCTGCCGGGATAAGCCGGCAGGGAGGCGGGGCGACGGCGTGCAAACTTTAACGCGCGCCGCCCAGCCTCCTAGACGCACAACGCGCAGGGACGACGGAAGCCCTGCAGCGCCGGCCATTTTTTTAAAAGTTTAAAGGGGCCACGTGCGCCCGAAGACTGCGGAGAAGGTAAGGGTTTTTTATTAGTTAACCCCCCCCATCCGCTCCTGATCCCTTCCTGATCTTTCTCTCCCTCCATGTCCCGTGTGTCATCTCCCCTCCTTTTCCCTCCGTGCGTGTGTGTGTCCTGTGTCATCTCCCCTCCTTTTCCCTCCGTGTGTGTGTGTGTGTGTGTGTGTGTGTCCTGTGTCGTCTCCCCTCCTTTTCCCTCCGTGCGTGTGTGTGTGTCCTGTGTCATCTCCCCTCCTTTTCCCTCCGTGTGTGTGTGTGTGTGTGTGTGTCCTGTGTCGTCTCCCCTCCTTTTCCCTCCGTGCGTGTGTGTGTGTCCTGTGTCATCTCCCCTCCTTTTCCCTCCGTGCGTGTGTGTGTGTCCTGTGTCATCTCCCCTCCTTTTCCCTCCGTGCGTGTGTGTGTGTCCTGTGTCGTCTCCCCTCCTTTTCCCTCCGTGCGTGTGTGTGTGTCCTGTGTCGTCTCCCCTCCTTTTCCCTCCGTGCGTGTGTGTGTGTCCTGTGTCATCTCCCCTCCTTTTCCCTCCGTGTGTGTGTGTGTGTGTGTCCTGTGTCGTCTCCCCTCCTTTTCCCTCCGTGCGTGTGTGTGTGTCCTGTGTCATCTCCCCTCCTTTTCCCTCCGTGCGTGTGTGTGTGTCCTGTGTCATCTCCCCTCCTTTTCCCTCCGTGCGTGTGTGTGTGTCCTGTGTCGTCTCCCCTCCTTTTCCCTCCGTGCGTGTGTGTGTGTCCTGTGTCGTCTCCCCTCCTTTTCCCTCCGTGCGTGTGTGTGTGTCCTGTGTCATCTCCCCTCCTTTTCCCTCCGTGCGTGTGTGTGTGTCCTGTGTCGTCTCCCCTCCTTTTCCCTCCGTGCGTGTGTGTGTGTCCTGTGTCATCTCCCCTCCTTTTCCCTCCGTGCGTGTGTGTGTGTCCTGTGTCATCTCCCCTCCTTTTCCCTCCGTGCGTGTGTGTGTGTCCTGTGTTGTCTCCCCTCCTTTTCCCTCCCGGGATCTCCCCGGCCGATGGGCACAGCGCTCAGCGCTGTGGCCAGTCCGCGGCTTTTTGTGGCTACTCGTGAGTAAGCGATTAGCCGCAAAAAGCCACGGAAGTCCCTAGACCTTCCCCAGCTCCGGCCTCAGGCCGGAGCTGGGGAAAAGGCGCGCCATAAGCGAATTCGCTTATGGCGCATTGGAGAAGGCCTCAGCGCGGCCTGTCTCCGGATTCCCCTGTGCGTCATCTGGACGCACAGCAGGGAAGCCGGGACAGAAGGCGCGCTAAGGCCTCGTCTAGGAAGGCCCTAAGTGTCCAGGTTCCAGGGGGCTAAAGCCACATCAGGCTAGGTAAGACTTTAGACAGGTCCCAGTGGAAAAAAAACCCAAAGTAATAAGAGTCGGTGTGGCAAAGGTCTGAGTTCCTCATAATGAAGCAGATTACCAATGCAGGGCTGGGCAATCTGTGGCTCTCCAGCAGTTTTGACCTACTACAACTCCCATCATCCCTCACCATTGGCTATGCTGACTAGAGCTGATAGGAGCTATACGCTTGAAATGTTTGCAGGGCCACAAGTTACCCATTCCTGTTTCTTCTTCTTTTCTTTAATGCAGGGCAAAGCAACCCAGTTCAGTATCCAATGTTAGTCTTACTTAGAGTGGGCCCATTGAAATGAACGGGACCTAAGTTAAGACTATGGAATGGCCTGCCGGAGGAGATTCGGCAACTTGACAGTCTTTTAGAATTTAAAAAAGCAATAAAGACTGATCTATTCCAGCAGGCCTATCCAGTAAAATTTTAGAATGTTTTAAGGATATTTTAATCATGTATGCTATGTTTTAAATCAGTTTTTAATGTGTTTATATTCATTGTTGTTCCCTGCCTCGATCCAAGTGGAGAGGTGGGTAAGAAATAAATTATTATTATTATTATTATTATTATTATTATTATTATTATTATTATTGGTCTACGCTATATAGGACTAACATTGAATATTACCCCTGGTGCCTTCCAGATGTTTTGGGCTGCAACTCCCATAATCCTTTACAATCGCTATGCCAGCTGGGGATGGTGGGAGTTGTAGAGGGAGCAAGGAAGTCCACTTCCACCAGAGCAATCAACCTGGTTTAAATAAGGATGCAATTCCTGGAGGACACTAGGTTGCCTACCTGTGTATAAAATGAGGCAGTGGGCATGACACTCTGAACAGAGGAGGACCAGGGGAAGAGGTGTTTAATCCCCATGCCATTGACTTCTTCCTGCCCGCCCCCATGCCATGATCAGGTCTGTCCTCTATGTGCCCATTTGGCCCCACAGAGGGAAACAGACATGTATTTGCCCACCATGGCAGTAAACAGGAACTTGGTGTGTATGCATGGTTTCAATGGGGGGGGGGGGGAATGCATTCAAGAAAAGAGGTAAACACTCCAGCATCTTGCTGCTAATTGCAATCAAATTGTCCACTCCATGTAGCTGCATTTCAATCAAAAACGAAACAATCATTGTTTCATAAAGTGTTTCTGGAATTAGATTTGAGTAATAATGGAGGAAAATGCAAGGTTGTAACATCCCATCTGAGATATATATATATATATTAAAATAAACCATTTCCCTGGCATATTTAGAGAGTACTATTGCAGATGATAATTTGGAATTGGTTAAGAACTGCAAATAACTCTCTCTCTCTCTCTCTCTCTCTCTCTCTCATATATATATATATATATATATATATATATATGGTGTCAAATGTTTCTGAAAATAAAATGTAATGCAGAACTGGGAGTTCTACTGAGTCAGAATCATGTTCAAAACCTGCTTAAATGTGTTATAGCTTCCACTTCAGTCAGTCCTATTTGGGCTGCTGCTACGTTGGAACTACTCACTTTAAGCAATTGAAAATTATATAATCCATGATGCAGTTTGACTATGAAAGCTTAAAAAAAAACCACTAGGAAATGCACAAAGACATCCAAGGTCTGTAATTCAAGCAACGATAGATAGATAGATAGATTAGATAAACAGATAGATTTCTAAAACGTCAGCAGTGGCAAAACCAGCTAAAATCTAGGAAGGAACAAAACAGCTTTCCTATACACACACACACATACACACACACAACAATCTTTCCCACAAGTGTGCAATTGTGATGATGCCTCCATTGAATTGAATAGTGAGAATGAAAGTGTTTAAAGCCCAAAAATGCCTTCTGCGGAGTAGGGATGTGGGGAGGCAAAAAAACCCACAACAAACCTCACCACAGAAGTCCATTACAGCAAGATCATTTCAGCAGTGTGTAACAGAAAGGGTTTTACTCTTTACAAGTTCTTTAGGGAACCGCCACCACCACCACCATCACCAGTACCACCACAGCAACTGTTGTTAGTGGGAGGAAGAAAATTGCAGTGACCCCTGGGGGTGACACCAGCTCCTGGCCACTCTGGGGGCCCAAGTCTCACAATTATCTAGGGAAAAGCTGCTCAATGAGATTTGCCCAAATCTCACATGAGCCATGAATTCAGTGAGTCCTATTGTGAAATTTGGTGTGGAGTTTTCATGGATGAGGAGGTAGAAGTCCAATTTGCATCCTCCGTCTGATGTGGCATGGACAATGGGGACATTTCCTTGAGTGCAGAGTGTAGGAATCGGGCCCTTTCCCCCAAACATATCATTTCTTCATCCCCACCCATTGGAGATTGGTTGATAGATAAATAAATAGCAAGCATCCCAGTTGATACCCTGCTGAGATATTTAATCAAGAATACAACAATATTTCCTTTCATGTTAGTGTCCACCTCTTCATTGTTGACACAAGGAAGCCCACAGTGTTTCTCCCTTGACAGACTGTCGCTGCCCAGAGTGTCACCAGCGACACTGAAGGAGCTATCCAGGGTGCTGAACTCTAAAGTAGCTACCCAAGGTGCTGGATCTTTTGGGGAGTAGGGTATGATTCAAAACCCTGCACAGCTCCATTAGGGTCTTGTGTGGCTCTGACTGAAACCCAGAATGGATTCACAGCGCCATCCAAACCAGAGCCACCATGCTCCAGTCAGTGTGACCCTACAGGCAGAAAACAACCCAACCCTCCACTCCTAGTATGGATATATTGAGCCTGCGATCAAGAAGTGGAAGCTACCAGTTGGAGTCATGAACACAGAGGCTGTGAGAACGTACCATGTTTCTGGCCACATGTTGTCCGAAGACCCCTCCACTCCTAAATATTGCTCTGTCCATGGGCTTCTTCTGTTACGCAAAGTGAAGGGAAATCATCTCTCTTGCGAATAAGTGGTACTTGCTAGACTAGTGAGCACAATGCAAGCTGATTACTTTTGGGCAATTAGTCGCAGCAAGAAATGATGGAGTGCCCGCACCACCTGGTATGGAAATCACACCATCAGCAAAAGGCTGGACTTGAAAACATTTGCTTGGTCTGACCTTCAGAGCTGCTTGCTACAGAAGTTTGAATTCGGTGGTGTTCAGAGTTTGTTGGGATTTGTGGAAGTTCAACTCATGTCCCTGTGGAGCTGGCACCACCTCTGTGTTTGTGCCATTATTCCCTTGTCCCTATCCCCTGCTCTCAAGCTTAGAATCATAGGGTTCCTAGAGTTGGGAAGGACCTCAGAGGTCATCCAGTCCACCCACCTGTCCAATGCAGGATCTGCAATTCAGGATGTAACTACAGCAGCCTTCCCCAACCTGGCGCCTTCCATTGGCAATGCTAGCTGGGAATGGTGGCAGTTGTGGTCGAAGAGATCTAGAATACAACAGGTTGAGGAAGGCTCAATTACAACATCCCTGTCAGATGGCTGCCTGAGCTCTGCTAAAATACTTCCAAATACTCCCTCCTCCTGAGGCACTGTGTCCCACTGCCAAAGAACTCTTAGGAGGGAATCTTGTCTACTGCACCCTCATCACTTGGAAGCCCCTGAGCTCAGAGGCTTCTGGATGTCCTACACCAGGCTGAAGCTGGCAGGGCAGGAAGAGCACCAGAGCAGATCTTTGCCTCCCCATTCCCCATCTTTCCTCATTATTGCCAGGCAGACTTTTCAGCCCATTTAGTGAGGATGCTTCCGAGGAGAGGGAAAGGAGGCCAGAGGAAGCTCAGGATAAACTAGTGTCCCAGCCTCTCCCATCTCCTTCCTTCTCTGCCCACAGGAATGCCCCCTTTCTTCCTCATCTGAGGTCACTTTTCCAACCTTGGAGGGCAGCTGGAGTGGTTCTTTCCATACTGGCTGTGAGGGGGGCAGGAAAGGAGAATCTGACCTTTGACTCCTCCTTCCAAAGCCAGAGTGCTATCTTCAACCATGGACGGATCTTCTGAGCTGTCCTATGGTACCTGGGATACTTGGCTAGGGACCATCGGATTTATCCCTTAAGAACATAAGAACCATGCTGGATTAGACCAAGGGCCTATCAAGTCTAGCATTCTATTCACAGAATGGCCAACCAGCTGCTCACAGGAAACCTACAAGCAAGTCATGCATGCATCATCATCCTCCCACCCATGTTCCCCAGCAACTGATGTACACAGATATACTGCCTCTGATACTGAAGGTAGCAAAATTGATAGCCTTCTCCTCTTATCTTATCTTCTTATTCTATCCTTTACTCTAACAACTGCTAAAACTTTGCAAAGAGAGTGCAACCCCCAAAAAGGATCTGCAGACAGAAAAATAACAGGCAATTTGAATCCAAACAAACACAAGCAGCAATGAGTAGGGATGTGCAGATTATGTTTAATCTCTTCCATGTGTGCTTTGTAGATTGCCAGGCGTCTTTCATTTCAGCGTCCACTCATTGACGGAATCATCCACCTTTAGAAAAATATAGATGCAAAAACATCTGCGGCAATTTATCTAGCTTTCACTGGCATGTATTATTTTGCGTATTTTTCTTAGTTCAGTGTACAATCACTGAGCAGAGCGCACCAGAGGAGACTGCAAAGGTTGAAGAGAGATCAGTGGTTGTACGAAACATTTTGTTTTGTTGGTTTGTTTTTAAAGGCAGATATATTAGCATATTTGTCAGAAATGTTCATATTCTTGTAAAACCAAATGTGCATACAGTTCTGGAAAGTAAAAAAGGAAAAAAAAACTAGTCTGCAGGTTTGCATAACGCAAAAGCCACTGCTCTGTTGTGGAATCTGTGGGTTAAATTCATAGAAATCCAAAGATGTTTGAATCAGTCTCAATTTTTTCTGACAGTGCAAGCGAAAGACCAGTGAGCTAGCTTTAAAAAGCAGCAGCAGAGTCTAGTGGGTTCACTTTCGGTAGGGCTATGAATCCATTCTGGGTTTCACTCAGAACCAGCAAAAACTCTGAAGAAGCTATCCAACGTGCTGAACCCTGTCTCCCAAATAGCCCAACTGTATTCCTCAACCAGAATAGTAAGGGTACAATTAGTCAGAATGTTTTACTTATTAATTATGGAGTTGGAAATCAGGTCGCTAATGACTAACTAATCTATTCTATTCCATTCCATTGTAATGTATTATATTGATCAGGGCTGAGCAGAGTTCAGGTTTGCAGGATCTACTTTGTTTTTTACTAGAACTCCAAAATTCACCAAGTGGTACAACACAGTAGGAGAGAGGGAAAATATACTTAAGATACAAGAGTGCCTCTGAGCATATGTTCAGCCCAGGAATTTGTCTTCCATTCCAGAACTGAACTCACAGTCCTATTATACAAAAACCCATTCCTGGTTTTTCTCACAAACTTTCTTCCATCTCACCAGCCTAGTTTAAAAGCACTTCGGAAGTCAGAAACCCTTGGTGATCTATAGCAAATCTACTGAAAATCTACACTGGAGATCTACCATTCAACCCAGATCTATCTTCTTCCCACCCCTGTAGTGTATTGTGACATATTGTATATGATCACATTGTACCATTTCATATTATCATTCCTTCTAATATTGATTGAGTTTTCCCATGCTTATGCAAATGTAGTCAAAACTGCACCACACACACACATACACACACAGGAAGGATGTATCAACATACTCTGGGTAACCCCAAGGTTTGCAGCAGTACAAAAAAAATTATGGAAGAAAATCTTTAGTGGGGAGAACCCCACAAAACATTCAATTTATAACTCAATGACATGGAATGTTAACAGACGGAGAGAGAGAGAAACTTCTGACAACTGAATGGGAGTAGGGATAGAATGGAGTGGGTGGACAAGCAGGTAGAAGGCACACATAGATATTTTTAAAAAGCCTAGACTGAACCATCTCATTGTCTGGATAGGTAATTTCCTGGTTTAGATTGAGAAGCTATTTTAAAGTGTTCCCACAGGTGGAGTGAGAGCTGTACATAGATATCAATGGAGAAACTGAAGGTGTTGATGTAGCTGGGTTTAGTCACAATTTCACACACACCCCTAACCACACACAAACCACAAAAATGAAAAGGAAAAAAACCCCTCAAAATAGAGAAAAATTGGCCAGAATCCAAACAGAAGCACTCTGTCCACACTGCAATATTTATAATATAATATAATGATTATAACGTCACATTCTATTCAGCAATTCTACTTTCAAGAGTATGACAAAACAAGCAACAGCACTAGACATTATATTTCTACAAACCACTTACTGTTATTAGTCCTTTGAAAAAGAAATATTGGCAATGTTTAAAAAATATATGTTTGAACAAAAATTCAGATTTATTCATGTTCCCAATTCAACCTTTGCAAAAGAACAAGAATGGACAGACTCCATCCATAATTTTTCCATTTGTTGTAGACAGAGTTATGAATGAATGAAGTTCCCATTCATTCATAAAAGTCATGTGCAGACACAAGAGAGCAAACAATCCCAGCAAACTCTCTTGGTGATGTGTCCATCTCATGCATTCCAAGCTTTGCAAACTTTGCCCAGGGAGGTGATGTCCCTGATATCCTCCAGGTGAAGTCCTTGTCTCTGACCAGGTCCAGCCTGTGGACTGCAAGGAGCCTTAGGGTGCAAATTCTTCAAGCAGACCGAGTCTGAGGATTCACCATCAGTGAAGATTTTATTCCGAGCACCAAAGCCGCTGGTGCTGCCCGTTGCTCTCTCAGCATATACCTCTTGAGGGACCATCCCATCAGAGCAACTCCGGAACTTGAAGGCTGTCTGGAATCCCTTCTTGAAGTTCTCATTGAAGTAGCCATAGATGATGGGATTGACGCTGCTGTTGGAGAAGGCCAGCCAGTGTGCAAAAGGGAATACGTAACCAGCCAACAGGTTGATGTGATACTCATCTAACTTGGCATAGTCAGTGAGGAGCATTAGTGTCCACAGGGGCAGCCAGGAGACCATGAACAGAAGAGCCACCAGGATGAGCATTTTGATGACCTTCACTTTCCTCCTGGAGATGGCCATGCTGCACCGATCTTCACTTTCCACCCGGTGCTGGCTCACTGGGCCTGGTGACTTGTACAGCTTGAACCCAATCCTGATGTACATGAAGGTGATGAGGGTCAGTGGAGCTATGTAGATGTGGGCGAAAAGCACCGTGGTGTAGACTTTGTGCATTTCGCTGTCTGGCCAAGCTTCAAAGCAGGAGTACAAAGGGTAGGTCGCACTCTGATTGTCACCATAGACCATATAGCTGCCTTCCTCCTGTACCACGGTGAGCATGACAGCAGAGGGACACATGATGGTGATGGCCAGGACCCATATGATAGCAATGGTGTTGAGTGCCTGGAAGAGGGAGAGCTTGGGTTTAAATGGATATACAATGCAGCGGAACCTGGAGAGAGAGAGAGAGAGGGAGAGGGAAAGGTGACAGATATCAGATACCTGGTTTCCCCTCTCCCATTCCCCATCCCCATATCTGTGCAACAGAGCATTGGTGGGAAGGTGACTATGCTCGAGCCTATTGCAAAGTTACATGTTCTGCCTTTGGGACTTCCCCCTCTCACCTGTCCACAGCAATGGCCACCAGTGTGAAGACAGACGAGGAAACGGACATGCCCTGCGCGAGGCCACTCATCTTGCAGATGCTGTTGCTGAAGGGCCATCCTAGGAGACAGCAACATGCAACTGGAGTCATGAGCATCGCTAGACTTACCAACTGGCTTTATGCATTTAATATACAGGTGCTCTCTCTCTCTCTCTCTCTCTCACACACACACACACACACACAGAGAGAGAGAGAGAGAGAGAGAGAGAGAGAGAGAGAGAGGAAGCTGCTGTGTACTGATACTTAATAAATTGGGCCGTCTAGCCAGTATTGGTGACACTGACAGGCAGTGGCTCTTTACTGGGAGAAACCTTTACAGAACAATCCTATGGACTCTAGATAGCATCTGGGATAGTTTGGATTCCTGGATCCAAGGTCGGAGCCAGAACCCCGACCTCAGAGCCAGGAGTGTGAGCTCCCCTCCCCTCCCCTGGAAAGAACTGCACCAGCTGCCTTTCTGAGGTAGCAAAGAAGAATCCTCCAGCAAAAATACAGAGTGGAAGGAGCATGGAGGTGAAGATTGCCTCCTCTGACTCTGCCCATCAGGCTCTGAGTCCAGAGGCTGACAGACATCCCAATAGGATTGCCCCCTTATTGTGGTTGTTATTATGATGTGTTTCAGCACCCTGTGAGGACAGGATGCCCTAATGGCAGGTTAGAAACCTTTAAATCAGAATTCAGCAACTTCAGGGTGGCCAGGGGCCACTTTCCACCCCTGGATATCCCTCCAACACACAGTGGGCTGCATTCCTACCATTTCCACACCACTGATGATGATGACAACAACAACAGCAGCAACAACAACAACACAGCAGACTGCTATAGAAATGGCTAAATTTATCCCCTTTAATCTCCATAGCAGTTGCTGCTGAAATTTGGTAGCCTACCACTTTTGGCCAGGGCAGGTTGGGTTGCCTCCATGCCACCATATTTCAGCAGGGTGGCAATGGGCATGGTGTGGGCTGCATGTGGCCTGCAGGCCATGTGATGCCCACCCCTGTTTTAATTGAATAATAAATAAGGGTGCAATCCTATGCACATTTAGACTGGAGGGGGGAAATCATACAGCTGGGACTTGTAGGACTTTTTTTTCTGTCTAAACATCCAGAGGGTTGTGCTATAAATAAATAAATAAATAAATCCGGTTGGATCAGTCCAAATGTTCATCTATCTCCATCAAAGGGTTTCCAGAGGATGCATAAATGCATTTATTTATAAAATGCATTTCCCACTTTTCCTTAAAACAACAACAACAACAATCCCAAAGCAGAGTACAAAACCAACAACACACAATAAAATCCTACAGTCAATCTGCAGCCATCCTCTCCTTTTTCCATACCTGTGATCAAATTGTCTACTAAGGTGGTGGGGACACAGAAGATGCCCACCAACAAATCACTGATGGCCAAATTGAGGATGAACAAGTTGGTGACTGTTCTCATCCGGCTGTTTTTCAAAACAATGAAGCAAACCAGGCTGTTCCCAACCATGCAGGTTGCAAAGATGAATACGTAGGCAACAATGTAGATGGCAGCGACAGGCGGCGAGTGCTGGTAATAGGGAGAGTAAGTTAGATTCCTTCCCAAGGAGTAGCTTGTTTGGTTAATGCTGCCTTCTCGGACCTCCATGGCATGACAGTGATTTGGCTCACCTGGCAAAGAGGAAGAGGAAGTCCCAATTGAATTCCGATGGCTCACTCTTACCAAGAACCACATTTGTATCAAATGAACTGATGTCAATTTAGAAAGACAGTTGCAAATGGAGGAGACATCATCTGTACAAGCAGATCTATCAAGGCTCACCAAAGGAAAGAACCCAGAGCCATCAAGCTAGAGAATGGAGCAGAACTAGAGGACAGGGTGGGCTGGAAGGGGAAAAGGAGGCCACAACCAACAAAGAATCAGAAGGAGATGAGCATCCAAAACAGGTGACAAAGGAGAAGAACATGTTCTCAGATGCAAAAAAGATTTATTGTCAAGAAGCCCAATGCATTTTGTCCTGTCTTAAGGCACATAGACACCTCCACAAGACTGGGAGCCCGCATGATCAGGGCTCTCAATTACATGGTGATGCTTATGGGTACAGCTGTACATGCATAGCAGGGATGCAGAACCCTGGCCCACAGGCCTAATCTGTTTTACTGGGCTTGTCAATCCAGTCCATGGAGCCCCCTGGAGCCTCCAAGCCCTGTTTCCTAGAGGTATACCCAGTGGAGAGAATCCTCACTGTTATCTGCATCGAGCAGGGGGTTGGACTTGATGGCTTTGTAGACCCATTCCAACTCTTCTATTCTATGTCTGATTATCTCCAATCGCAGATTGGAAATAGCAGTGATGAGGGCTGGTGAATGGGGAGACCAGCCACTCTTTCCAACACTAGTTGATTCACTTCACATGGTTCCTCCATGGGGACACTGGGCAGCATGAGATGCCAGGGACTTTGGAGGCACTGGGACAAGCAGCTGTTCCTCCCAGCATGATAAATGCTAAAAATGGGTGAGGCGATAGTGTCAGGCATTATGGCCATACCTACTAATCTCTACTACTGGAGGTAGCATGTAGCTATCAGGACTAGTACCCATTGAGAGCCTTCTCCTTCAGCTTCAGCCTCTGTAGGGAGCTAGCTTTCAAGGGTGGGAGGTATTTGGCTCTCTCAAGGAATGCAGAGAAGCTAAACTAGCACTGAGTAGTATCAGTGGGGAGCGTATCACAGTGGCATTGTAGGAGGTTAACATGGTGGCTAGACTCAACTGCTTGGAGCACCAGGCCAGAAAAAAAGTTACTGGGGGCTCCAGGATAGATGTCAGCGAGGTATTTTGTTAGGGCATTTAGGGCCTCAGCAGTTGCCCAAGAATGCCAGATGCTGGCGCTCATGGGGAGCTGCTTTTTAAGCCTCCACACAGAGACCACAATGTTCAAAACAGCCCTGAGGACTGAGGCCCTGCAGGTTGGTATGATGGACGGGTTGGTAAGGGACCGGCCAAGCAATGTACAGCTTAATTTGGCATGCTTTGAAATGAAGGAAACAGCTTATTAGTCGCCAGACAGGGCAGTAATGAGGGAAACGAGGACAAGAGGACATTTACCAGAAGCCAAGATATAATGCCCACCACGGCTGGCATTCCACTAGGGCTCTGTTTGTGTAATTAGCTTAAGCACTTAATAAAGGCAACCAGTCCGGTATTGTCTGGGGTGTGTGAGAGGGGATGCTGGCTATTCAGCCTTGTAATTATACTCCTGTTTAATAAGCAGATGACATGCGGTTCTGTAATTAGGTCTCCTCATTGCATTCCTGGTCTGAAAAGCACATCTTTATCAAGGAAGAAGACCATCTCATCTGTCTGTTGCTTTCTCAATAACTAGGGGAAAACACGCTTCATAAGGAGACAAAAGCAGCTCTCCTGTAACCAAATGTGTTTTCTCTTCCATCAAAGGGGGCCGAATGCAGGGGGCCGAGGTGCAGAGGGAACAAATGGAGGAATCAAAGGCCAAGTTCCCCTGGCAGTACTAGGATGTAGGCTAGGGCGACCATATGGAAAGGAGGACAGGGCTCCTGTGTCTTTAACAGTTGTATAGAAAAGGGAATTTCGGCAGTTGTCATGCATGCAGCACCTGGTGAAATTCCCTCTTCATCACAACAGTTAAAGCTGTAGGAGCCCTGCCTTCTTTTGTATCTGATCACTCTACAAATTTCACCATAAGTAACAGGCAAGTGTTCTGGGGAGGTCATTCCACAACTGGGGTGCCACCACTGAAAAGGCCCTCTGCTTAGTAGCTATCTGGTGGAAGCACCCAGAGGAGAGCCTCTTGAGAAGATCTTAGGGGAGGGTGGCCATTTATGAATCAGCAAAAAAGAGAAAATGCATCACCAGCCATGGGGACCAAAGCAGGCAGTGATTTGCATAATATTTGCATATGCTGATTTATATGTATGCATACAAATTTAGAAGTAATTATTATGATTTAAATAGAAAGATAGGAGATCTCACCACAATGTGAAACATGTTTTTACTCATTCTGCTGTCCAGGTGCTGTAGATGGGCATCTTCAAGGCCCAGTTCCTCCTTGCGATGATTCTTGGATTTGGACAGCCCTTCAAATAGAGGACACCTTCAAATCAGAGGACTGTCCTGTGTAAAGTAGGCCACATGGCCAACCTATCTTAGGGACCAAGAGGAGATGATCCTTTAAGTAACCTGCCCCTAAACTGTTTAGGGTTTTGAAACCTAATGTCAAACGGGCCCAGAAAAGGTCTGGAAGCCACTGCAAATCAGAGGGCACTGGCATAATATTATCATAGAATCACAGAATTGCGGAGTTGGAAGGTACCACAAGCATCATCTAGTCCAACCCTCTTCAATGTGCAGAAAAACCAATTAAACCATCCATAAGAGGTGGCTGTGCAGCCTCTTCTTAAAAACCTCCAGAAATGGAGAACCCACAACCTCCATAGGTAGAACAGTTGAACAGATCTTACCATTAGGAAGTTTTTCCTTATGTTTAAATGAAATCTAGATAGGTGTAACTTAAACCCATTATTTCAGGTCCTTATTTCTGTGGCAATGGAAAATAGTTCTTGATTATCCTCCCTGTTGCACCCTTTTATGTGCCTGAACACTGTCTCCTCTCAGTCTTCTTTTCTCCAGACGGAACAGCCCAAGATCCTTCAGCCTGTCCTCATAGGGCAAGTCCTCATGTGACCCTGTTAACAGTCTCACTGCCCTACTTTAGACCAGCTGAAATACCTGGAACATTTTCAAAGACAGCCCCACACCTGGAAGCATCTGTTCCATGAGTTGATCCACTGATTCTACACGTCAGTGTGCTAATGTGGCCAGATGTCCTCTTTTATGGATGTCCTTTTCAGTGGTAGCCCCCCAACTGTGAAATGAGCTCCCCACTAAGGCCTGCCTAGCACCAACACCGTCATCTTTTCAGCAACAGGTTAAGACTATCCTCTACTCCCAAGCATTTCATGGCACATGGTGGGGCATTTATGCCAGCCATCTAAACAGGTCTAGTATTCTTCTGAAACTGTGTTTAGCTGTCTAAATTCTTTGTATATTTATACTTTTATGCTGCATTTTATGATTTATTTTGTTGTCTGATGAATTGTTGTAAACTGCCCAGAGAGCATTGGCTATTGGGCAGTATATATATATATCCTTAGACCTATTCCCCATCCACAGTTAGCCTCTGGGCAGCAGGCTGAAGAAGCAAGCACACAGGTCACTTGATCTCAGTCTTCTGCATTATGAAGAGATGTTGAGTATTTCCATTTAAATTACAATGTCATTTTCTAAATTTGCATCTATACATCCAAATTAGAATCTTTTGTCCTCTTTTTTTACTGCTACCTTGCCATGTTTTGGCAAATTCCCAAGTGGCCACTTTGCAGGGTTCTCTGGATAGTAAAGAGTTCCTGGACTCCGGAATCAACCAACTAGCCACCGGCTCCCCCTGAGCTGGAAGGGCTAGGAAGGCTGGATAGCAGGAGTATTCATTTTGTCTGTTTCATCCCTCCTGGTTCCTGCTTGGCTGCTGGCTACAGCTCAGCCCAGACACTGGGCAGGCATCACACAGCACCTTCTGCAACATCACACACGACCATTCAGCACACCTCTCAGATCACACCCAGTTTCACCGATGCTCCTAAGAGCAGTGTCAGTTCCAGGATTTGGGGGGGGGGGGTCTTTGGCAAAATGCCCCTCCTTCTTTCCCTGGGCCACCAGTCATGCGGTGTTTTTAGATTTTATGTGCAGGTTTCTCCCATTCCATAATGTTGAAATTCCTCTTCTAAAGGCTTAATTACTGGCAGTAAGAGCTTTAAGCAAGATGATGCTGGTATTGGGGGCCCCATTCCTTTTGCCTTTCCACCCATCACTAGAATGTCTGTCCCCCCCTCCCCCCGCAGTTTCTCTGAAATAGTACTTGGCCTTCAGGCTGAAAGTGGTTCAAAATCCCTGCTCCGCTGCCACCTTCCAGTGGTTCCCCGTTAGGAGCTGGAGTTCTCAGCAGTAAATAAGCTGCCCTAAGCGTGGCAAAGTCCCCTGCCTTCAATCTGAGATAATGATACCGATCTGCCTTACAGGGTTGTTGCAAGGACTGTTGAGATACTGCATGCAAAGAACCATAAGTGGGCATGAGGAGTTGATTTTAAGAACATCAGAAGAGAAGAACCTCAGAAGAGCTATGCTGGATGAGGCCAAGGGTCCATCTAGTCCAGAGGGGATTCCACACGTCGTACTGAGGCTGCTTCCATGCGGCCCCAGTGCGACGTGAAAGCGATCGTGTAACTTGCCTGGCAAAGAGACGAGGAAGAGGCGTCCTTGCCGCCGCCGCCACCCACCTCCCTTCTCGCCGGCTGGCTCGGAGAGCTCGGCAGAAGAAGGCGGGGTGGAGAGCTTCTCCACCCCCCTTCTTCCGCCGAGCTCTCCGTCCTGGCCAGCAAGGAGGGAGGTGGGTGGCAGCAGCGCTGGCAGCGGCGGCAAGGACGCCTCTTCCTCGTCTCTTCACCAGGCAAGTTACACGATCGCTTTGGGGTCGCACTGGGGCCGCATGGAAGCAGCCTCAGTACGACCTGTGGATTCCCTCTGTTCGCACAATGGCCAACTAGCTGTTGACTAGAAACCCATAAGCAGGACAGGATTGCAACAGCACCCTCCTGCCCATGTTCCCCAGCAACTTGCAGTATCACCCCATTATAGATCTAGAATTAATACATATTGGCAGAACATGTTTTCTTTGGCAGATACATATCCCTGATTGCCCATGCTACCACTTCCCTCCTCTTCCTCTGTTGTTTTCTCTGCATTGAATTTTAGATTGTAAGCTCCTTGGGGCAGAGACCTATTCTCTTGTATGCTTACTGCTGGAATTTTCTACTTTCAGACATGAAGATCCACCATTCTTTGTCCCAGAAACCTAGTTGTAACTTGAGACCCATAAAACCTAATCCATTTAAGTCTGAAATCTCTTCCTCATTTCATTTTGGGAGATAGTCTAGATCAAGGATAGGCAACTTGGTCCCTCTCCAGATGTTTTGGACTACAATTCCCATAATCCCATAGTAATCCCATGGAAAGGAATTAAGAGAATTGTAGACTGAAATGTCTGGAGAGAACCAGATTACTAACCCCTGATTTGGATGTAAAACGTATGGCTGCAGCATCAAGTTAATGTTTTGCTCTTTTTCCTCTCTCCTCTTCAGTTATGCTCTGCATAAGGGCCAGCCTGATGAAGAGTCATGGAGAACTCAAAAGCTTGCTCACTATATTGTGACATTCTGCTTGGTCCTTAATAAGAGAATTGCCCAATTGTGGATTCTCTCTCTCTCTCTCTCTCTCTCTCTCTCTCTCTCTCTCTCTCTCTCACCGTATTTTCCCTTTGCTTTTTAACAATAACAACAATGTGGCTGAATAATAATTAGATTATGTGTCTCTGAAATATCCCCATCCTGATTCAGTCTAAATCAGCCTTAAACTGGTTTAAAACCATATTCAGTAGTCCATGGGATGGGATTTACTCTGGGCTGAGGGAGGGAGGGAAGTGTAGAAGTTATGTCCCATTATGTCCCAAGGATTGTTGATCAAGCAGGCAAAACAGTGATTGAAGCCAAGAAACCCAAATGCACATCCCTTATATAGAAATAAAACATGCATGCTTTTCTCCCCTTTTCGCCATTCTTGGTTCCTGGAGAGAAAGAGAAAATGTCATTTTGCATCGATTTCAGTAATTCTAGGCATCTACAAGTCAGATCTGATTTTCTTGACTTTAGCTGTAGAATTAACAATGTATATCATTAGGTTTTCTTACCTGCATCCTATCCTGTAGCAGTCCTTGGTCTTCCTTTGCAGCTGGCAGAAGGAGCGATCCAACTTCGTAGCTAACTCTTTATGCTTCCGTTGCAAGAAGAACCAACAGATTTGGGGGGGAAAAGCAGACTCCCCTAAAGGATTTTAATATTGCATGTCTTTAAACCTAGACAAGGACAGCCTGAGGGTGAACAAACTATCCCTAAGCTGTTCTGAAAGGACTGAAGGGGGTGCTGTGTTTCTTCCCATGCTTATCCTTACCCTACCTCAGCTCTGGCTGAATGCAAGAGAATACACAATCCCCTTATAACAAAGGCAAGAGCAATGATGTCACACAGGAGACTCAAAACACATAAGGAACAGGAAAAAATGTGTGAGAGAGAGGGGCGGAGAGAGAGATTGGACTTTAGGACTAGTATCGGAGGCAGTAAGCCTATATACCCCAGTTGCTGGGGAACATGGGTGGTAGTAGGGTGATGATGCATAGGGAGACCATATGTAAAGGAGGACAGGGTTCTTGTATCTTTAATAATTGTATTGAAAAGGGAATTTCAGCAGGTGCCTCTTCATCACAACAGTTAAAGTTGCAGGAGCCCTGCCCCCTTGATCAGATACAAAAGAGGGCAGGACTCCTGCAGCTTTAACTGTTGTGTTGAAGAGGGAATTTCACCAGATGCTGCATGCACACAAAAGACAACTGCAGAAGCCCTGTCCTCCTTGTCATATGGTCACCCTACTGTTGCACTGTGTCCTGCTTCTGGGTTCCTGGTTGACAGCTGGTTGGCCACTATATGAACAGAATGCTGAACAAGATGGACCCTTGTTCTGATCCAGCAGGGCTCTTCTGATGTATTTACGTTTATATGAAAGCTTATGCCCTAATAAATGTGTTCATCTGTTAGGTGCGACAACATTCTTCTACGTTTTCCTCATGTTTTCCATGCACAAAATAGTTCGTGCTTCAGTCTTGCCCAGGCTGGTCCCTTCCAGATTGCAACTCCCATCAGCCCCTACCAGCATGGCCAATGGTCAGGGATGATGGGACTTGTAGTCCGAAACTTCTGGAAGGCTGCGGTACATGTTACATTGCAGTTGAGTTGCTGATATTATTTGATGTCACGATTGCCTCCCTGTCTTCTTCTAATTCTTTAAAGAGGCACAGCAGCTGAGAAACTACTGTGCAAGCCTTACCCCCACCACACACACACACACACTATCCCAGCTCTGTCTCTTTGATCCTTTCATTCATTTGGGAAGCTACAGGACATGTTGGAATGGCATTCCAAGAACGGTTTTATCTCTTCTTTTTAGAAGCCTTAATGTTGCCATTACAATGTAATCAGTACATAATATGTAGCCTGCTGATATTCCATGCTTGCTGTTTACCAGTGGGGAAAATGAGACTCACAGTAGCTTGGCCTGAGAAAGTAATTGTCATATTTGCCTCCCTGAATAGCCAACGGGAATGAGCCGTGTAGGGAAAATCAGCATCATTCATGACATTCTAATGCTTTTTGAGAACCGGTTCACCATGTATGCAGAAGGAAAGAACAATGTCTGGAAAACACAGTCTTTCAGGGTGCCATCCATCCCAAGCCCAGATCCACCATCAGACCAGCTGAGCTGGCTGACCAATGCAGGCAGCGTACCCAGCTTGGAGTCATGAGGAGGAGGTAGCATCCAAGCCTCCAGGTCAGCCAGCTGTCCCTTTAAGGTTCTCCACCCTTTAGCAAAGGGTGACACCTGAGAGATTCAGCAACGCCCAAGAAACGGAAAAAGACTCTGCTGAGACCAGCTCTTGTTGGGCTCTGTCCAGGGTCCTGATCGTTTGGAGGGAAACCCTGATCCCGACTGCCCATCTGGACAGACCTGACTCCGGGCTTTGCTTCACCACGACTGGATGCATAGTACCACTTCATTGGAGGCTGGTGGGTCCGATTTCAGTGGGGCTGTGAATCCATTCTAGATTTCAATTAGAACCTGCCAGAACTCTAAAGGGGCTATTCAAGAGGCTGAACCCCTATCCCCCAGATAGCAGATGCTTAAGGCAGAAAGCTCTGGTGTGGGCTGGTCCATGAAGTCACAAAGAGTCGGAAGCAACTGAACGAATAAACAACAACAACAAGATCAGTTAGCAGATGGAGAAGGCACACAGGACACCTGGCCACAGTGCTCCTCACTGTGGTGAGATGTGTATCATTTCTATTTAAATGGTAGTTATTATGTCTAAATTTGCATTTATATATACACATTAACATATGCAAATGTTATACAAATTGTTATTTATTTATTTATTACATTTTTATACCGCCCAATAGCCGAAGCTCTCTGGGCGGTTCACAGTTATGTATAACAAACAATTTAATGTTATACAAATTGTTATGTATAACAAACAATCTTTTCACCTCTTTTTTTGGGGCGTAATGCATTTCCTCTTTTTTGGCAATGCATAAGTAGCCACCCATCATCAATATCCTGTGTTCTGCCATTGATTGGCTCTTTATGCAGAGAGCTGACATGCAAGGATCCACAGTAAAGGCTAACCCTAATGCTGTCCTCCAAACACATTCATCACCTTGGCTGTCTCCGGTAGAGTTCTGACTGCATCTGACAAACCTACAGCAGATTCACCACCCCACTGACATTGGAGCCACCAGCCTCCACTGGTTCCTGATTACACAGAGGGAGCTTACTTACATGAAGGGGCATTGCTGGGCATGGGCCTATGAGGCCGTGACCCAAAATCTATTACCAGGGGACTTAGATCTATTCCCCAGAGCACTGAGTCTCCATTGATGCTTATGGAAGATTTCTTTCTTACTTTAATTGTCTTGCAGGGGGCCATTTTCAAGGGGAACTGCAGCTGGGGAAGTAAGGGTTAACCTTCCTCTCCTCATATCCTGGAACACCCTCCCCCCCCCCATCCTGTGTGGTCATCCCATAAAGCTAATTGGTGGGGGGTTCAGGACAAATAAAAGGAAGTACTTCTTCTCACAGCTCATAGTTAAACTATGGAATTCACTAATACAAAATGTGGTGTTGGCCACCAATTTGGATGGCTTTAAAAGGGGGTTGGATAAATTTGTGGAAGAGAAGGCAATCAATGGCTACTAGCCCTGATGGTTGTGGTATACTGAATACCTCCAGTATTCAAAGCAGTAAGCCTGTGTGTGCCAGTTGCTGGGGAACATGGGTGGGAGGGTGCTATTGCACCATGTCTCACTTTGTTGGTCCCTGGTTGACAGCTGGTTGGCCACTGGGTGAACAGAGTGCTGGACTAGATGGACCCTCGGTCTGATCCAGCAGGGCTCTTCTTATGTTCTTATGACTTAGGGTGAAAATGTCAATGAAAGCATTTCTGCTAAACTTAGTTGCATGGGGTGGGGGGCAATTTTCTTCCAAGAGGAAAAGAGAATGAATTGGCAGGGTGGGGGGGAGACAAAGGAAGGAGAAAGAGAGAGAGAGAGAGAGAGAGAGAGAGAGAGAGAGAGAGAGAGAGATTGCAAATTGATGGCAATGGAAGGGGAACCCCTGATTTGGGAGCATTTGGGGGGCATGAAATAAATTGAAGCATTTATTTTATCTGAGGTGATTTCGACGAGAAATTAATTAGGTCTTTCCCTTCCATGAAAGTTAAATAAATATTTAAATGTAAACAAAGTGGAGTTACTATTTCCTAATGTACAGATACGGATATAAATTAGCATATGCAAATCTTATGCAAATGTGTGCCCTATAGGACTAGATCCCTGATCTTTTCAGTGCTTAGCCACTCCCACTGCCTACAGGGGTACATGCCGTGCACTCAGAGCCATGCAATGCACAGATGTGTTGGACGGAGAAAGCAGGACTGATCTCCCATGTTTAATTTTGGGGCATGTGGAAAGGGCTAAACCCTAAGACCAATCTGACACCCCTGCTCCTCGAGACAAAGAGCACTGGGGAGTGGAGATTCTGGTACCAACTGGGGACCCACTGGGGAATACAAAAAAACCCACACACCTTCCTAGAGGAAGCAACTCCAGGACGCAACTTGCTCTCGTTGTCTCAGCTCAGCCAGGCTCTCTATAGGCCGGCTGCCACTTCCAAAACAGACTGTGTAAATCAATGCAGGCCTCAGGCCAAGAAGGCGGACAGAGGCTGTCCGAGTTTATTCTTGGCAGCCCTCACAGGAGCATCCACCCACGCTAACTACTTCACACACAAGAGAGGCGCTCGCTTCCTAGAAGAGAGTGGCAGTTCACCGCTTAGGAAAATTCAGCCAGCCCGTATTTCCACCTCCTCTTCCTTCTCACATTGTTTTGGCCATGAAAGCAACAGCGGCAAGAAGCCTGAAGTGCAAGTCAATGTTTATCCTCATGTACTGATGAAGAACAGAGGCTGTTTTGTGCAAGGCTGGCCAATGAAACTGGGGTAGAGAATCCTTCAAGATACAGGAGCACAGTCATGAGGAAAGGGACACCTGTAAGGGCCGGACTGGATCCAGGTTTGACAGGGAGCCCAGGAAATTGTCCTTCTGACTTTGGCCCCTGCCTATCCTCATCTGGCAGGTGCAGTGGAAGCTGGTGGCTCCGACATCAGTGAGGTGTTACATCTGCTCTGGGTTTCAGTCAGAACCAGACCTTGGATACGTCATTTAGAGTTCCAGCTGGTTCGGACTGAAATCTGCTGCAGTTTCACTGCCCCACTGACATTGGAGCCACCAGCCTCCACTGGGCAGGTGTACCTGCTGCTGCTGGTACAGCTGCTGTGATTTGCTCACCTTTGAAATGTCCCACAATACGCCTGAGCAATGCTGCATCAGGGCATTGTGGGAAACTCAGAAAGCGGGTCCTGCTGACTGGTTTGAGGGAGGGGGATTTTTGCTGAAGCTTTTGTAGGCTGCCAAAAGCCGCCCCCCCCCCCCCTTTGATGATTTTCCCTGGGCAAGAGAAACAAATGTACACCAATTGTGCGAAGGTGGCCTTTCTTCTAAGGAGCAAAAGGCAGTTTACATTGTTCTGCATTTCCCTGCTGCCCACCTAACGACCCCTATTTTATCCTCACAACAACTCCGCCAGGCAGATAAGGCTGACAGGCAGCAACGGGCCTAAGGTCATCTAGCAAGCTTCACAGCTGAGGGAAGTTTTGAACCCGGGTCTCCCCAATCCTACTCCAACACTCTAACTACTAAACCACACTGAATGTCTGGCTCTGTCATTTTCCACCCAAGGTTGCCAAACAATTTAATGGTTAATATAATATAACAGGAATGTTGAAGCAGTTGTAAAACATGGAATGTGTGTGGGGTGGGGTGGGGGAAATGTGAGCTCTCACAAATTTAAGGACAATCCTATTGTCCCTGGGCAAGCACCCATAGGATGGCTCAGAGTCTGTTCCCCCTCCAAGGCTGGAGACAGTGCTTGGACCTTGGAAGGGGGTCAAAGATCTGCCCACTTGCACCCAAATCCCTCGCAGTCTGTGTGGAAAGCACCATGCTGGCTGCCTCTTCAAAGCTGGAAAATTGACCTCAGAGAGAGAGGGGAAAGGAGGCATTCCAGTGGGTGGGCAGGGGAGGAGACGGGAGAGGCCAGGATACGATTTATCCGAAGCCTCCTCCAGCTCCCTCCTGAAGCACCTTTACAGCCCATCTAGCAAAAAAAATGAAGGTTGGAAGATAGGGAGGGAAAGATTGCCTCTGCTGCTCATTCTAGCTTCTGCCCAATATGGCAGAGTAATACATGGAATACTGGGCTCACGGGAAGCCAGATTCCAGGTGGACATCAGGAAAAACTTCTTGACTGTTAGAGCAGTATGACAATGGAACCAGTTACCTAGGGAGGTTGTGGGCTCTCCCACACCAGAGGCCTTCAAGAGGCAGCTGGACAGCCATCTGTCAGGGATGCTTTAAGGTGGATTCCTGCATTGAGCAAGGAGTTGGACTTGATGGCTTTATAGGCCCCTTCCAACTCTACTCTTCTATGTTTCTGTGATTCTGTGACCTAAAAGGGATTCAATTCTGGGTCTAAAATTACCTAGCTGCACTTTTCAGTGTGGGGTTAGAACCGAGGTCCAGGTACATTGTTCTCACCTTTAAGAGGTGAGAGGGAGAAGAATGCACCTCCATTGCAAAGCACCTGGGCTCTGTTTCCCTCCTTGCCAGCCTTTACTAGAGGACTTCAGTTGCCACCGTGCAGCACAGCCAAAGGGAGAACGTCAGTCCGGTTGTCTCAGCAACAGGGGTCTGCCTTCCCCCTCCTGATACCCATTCAATGAAAAGGCCACCCCCGCACAGTTGGTGTACATTTTTTACTCCTTTTGCAGGAAAAAATCATCAAAGGGAGGGGGGTACCTTTTGGCAACCTACAAAAGCTTCAGAGAAAAAACGCCCTTCACTCCCCAGCTGCAGGGGATTAATTTGCTCATCACTGCGAGGGGATGGTGGCATTTTGCATCACCATTTCCATATGCAGTAAGATATCTGGGGTCGTTTGGCTCATAAACACCTCCATGTCACTTCTCCCCTTTCCTCATCTCTAGCCTTCCCCAGCTGGGTGTCCTTCCAAGGAGTTGGATAACACCTCCCATCATTCTCAACCATCCACACTGGGAGTTGTAGTCCAACACATCTAGAGGGCACCTGTTGGGGTGGGTGGGAGGGTGCCTTCGTCTGCAAAATAGCATGGGGCGGGATTCAGATGTGGTCGCCCTTAGAAAAGGCACATTGAAACCAATGGAGCATCAGTTAGTCATGCCTAACTTCAGCCCCATTGAATCCAATGGGACTGCTCTAAATATGACTCCCTCGTCTCTTTTCCCAGTTAGTCATGACTCTCTTCAGTTCCGTAGAATCCAATGGGTCTGCTCTAAGTCTGAATAAGTCTGGATCCAGCTCATTAAAGCAGGGATGGGCAAACTTTTTGCTGTTGAGGACTGAATTCCCTCATGAGCAATCTGTCGGGAGCTGCATGTCAGCAGTGAGCTGGCCTGAAACTATTATTTTAGTTCTCTTTCTGTTGCCCCCCTCTCTCCCCCTCTCCCTCCCCCTCCCCCTCAGGGCTGGCCCTTCTATTTAGGAAAATGAAGCCACTGCATCAAGCAGCAGATGCTGGGAACAGGGGTGGGGGAAGCAGTGAAATGTTGGGAGGACAGAGCTAGTGATAATATGTAGTCTGCCTTGAACCTCCTGTGCTACCTTGCTGTCTTCAGATTTGATGGACAACGCTGCCCCGTTACCACGGATCAGGGTGACCAAATGAAAAGGAGGACAGGGCTCCTGTATCTTTAACAGTTGCATAGAAAAGGGAATTTCAGCAGCTGTCATTTGTATATATGGGGAACCTGGTGAACTTCCCTCTTCATCACAACAGTTAAAGTTGCAGGAGCTATACTAGAGTGATCAGGTTTAAAAGAGGGCAGGGCACCTGCAGCTATAACTGTTGTGATGAAGAGGAAATTTCACCAGGTTCTCTGTATATACAAATGACACCTGCTGAAGTTCCCTTTTCAATACAACTGTTAAAGATACACAGGAACCCTGTCCTCCTTTTCATATGGTCGCCCTGCCAGTGATGAAATAAGTTTGAATTGTTGCTCTGTTTGGTTTCTGGATGTGAGGCAGCCATTTTGTGAGAGCACTCTCAACACTCTCTCAAAAGTCTAAAGGTGCCCACCAACCCAGAAAGGCTGGGGACCCCTGGTTTGTATGTTCTTCCCAAGGCCTCCTTGAATGCATGCACAGCCGTAAGGAATAAACTGCCATACAGTCTCAATTAATAACAAGGGGTGTCTGCCAGCCCTCGGCTTCTGTTAATTCCAGCCTGGCATTTTCCAGCAGACCAGGTGTTCTTACTGCTGCACAAACAGCTTTGGCTGGTCTACACTGTTCTAGGGCTGTAATGAAGATCCAATATCTTCCCCAGGCGGCTTATCCTCCTGCATCGTCAATTGGAAATCTTAATCAAGCTTTAGGATTTCATCCTGTCCTTGGTGGCTCTGTTTGCTCTTTCCTGATTAAGAGATTTAATCAGTTTATCCCAGGGCTGAGCATGGCATTTTATAATATGGATAAACCAGGCACTGAATGCACCACGTGATGAGTTGATAGTCTCAGGCCACATCAGACGATTACACATACGCTATTGTCAACCTTTCCTCTCTCCATGTAATCTCTGGAATGCCCAGAAGCCTCCTTTGCAAGCTCTGGATGAAGAGGTGGCCTTAGGATGTAGCCATTCCAGCTCTCAACCCTATCCAGTGAAAGACAAAGGCTGAGTTGAGCTATCACAGCAAACTATCATTTATCAGGAACGATACAGGAACAAGATGCATCAAAGCTTCCACATGCACGCCTCGTTCAGTGTGGCTGGAAGGAGATCGGTAGCTTTTGCTTCCATTTTCGATTAACCACAGTCTACTGTGACGTCCAACCTAAACTGCGGTGAATGTCAACTACGGTTTGTGGAAACAAGCCACCTCCATAAGTTTGAAGTTGGCTTGTTTCAAACAAACCATAGTTAAGATTAACCATAGTTTGTTAGGTCTGGATAAAACAAGAAGCCAAAGTCAAGCAAAATTGAAAGGACAAGTTTCCTAATTAGTCCTTGCCGCTGCACCAGAGGAGGAGAGGGGAGAACTAATGAGCCCAAGGCTCACTGTGACCCATTCCTGACACGATATATCAGCCTTCCCCAACCTGGTGCCCTCTAAATGTTTTGGACTTCAAGTGCTAAGAACCTGAACCAGGATAGCCAACAGTCAGGGATTCTGGGAACTATAATGCAAAACACCTGGATGGCACCATGTTAGGGGAGTGCTGTGACAAACCATGGTTTATCATGATGGCCCGATGCAACCACAATCTCTTATACCCCACGAAACAGGTGTCACCCTTTTTAGCCAAGGGGTGGATCTGCAAGAGCCTGGGCCATAGGATCATCCTGATCCTCCAAGGGATATCCCAGGTCTCTCCCTTAATATTCTTCTGATGTTGTTGTTGTTGTTGTTGTTGTTGTTGTTGTTGTTGTTGTTGTTTTCATGCTTTTCTTGGGGAAACATAAGGAAAAGCATGCAGGCAGCGTTCTGCCCAATTGCTTGGCCAGAATACTACAACTGAATAATTTTAAATTATAAGGCAGCTTATACTTAATTTCTGTCTGCTCTGCAATGATACCATTTCCCCTTATGGGTCCTCATTCCCTTTATTTCTTTATTTATTGCATTTCTATGCCAAAGCATTCAGAGCCGGCATGAATAACTATGTTTTTAATGGGCTGTTCTTGCCACACAAGTCATTTACAAACATTCGCCTATGCTTTGACCCTCTTATTCTTTGGGTGTTGACCTTTTTAAAAGATTACATTTATAATTTTACATAATGATTTATGATGTCTGTGATATACAGTGGTGGACTTGTGAGTGTGAAAACATTATAGATTGTCTTTTTAGAGTATCCTGAAGAAGGGCTTGAGGATCCAAATGTTCTTTCACTAACTAAGGAATCCTTTTTCTACCCCCTTTGCCCTTGACGTTTTTGGCTGTTCCTATGGGGTTCCCCCTTTTTGTTGGCAAGAGGAGGAGGAGACAGACAGATCGGAGGTCACTAGCTGGTGCAAATGGAGATTGAGAGGTGGGATATAAGTGTTTAAAATCAGGGGTGCAGATCCATGAGCAAATCTAGCCTTCTTGTGATCCCAGCTTATCAGGGTTCTTCACAAAGAATCAGGCTTTAAAGCTGCAATCCTAAACTCACTTGGGAAAGGAAAGGAATCTCTCGTGCAAGCACTTGAGTAATTGCTGACTCCTAGAGGGATGCCTGCTTTTGCTGACGTTTTCTTGGCAGACTTTGTAGCGGGGTGGTTTGCCATTGCCTTCCCCAGTCGCAGTTACCTTTCCCCCAGCTAGCTGGGTACTCATTTTACCGACCTCAGAAGTATAGAAGGCTGAGTAGACCTGAGCCGGCTGCCTGAGAACCAGCTTCCGCTGGCATCAAATTCAGGCTGTGGGGAGAGTTTCGGAGCCTCGTGTGGCACAGAGCGGTAAAGCAGCAGTTTCTGCAGCTGAAACCCTCCCCATGGCCTGAGTTCGATCCCAGAGGAAGCTGGTTTTAGGCAGCCGGCTCAGGTCAGCTCAGCCTTCTATCCTTCTGAGGTTGGTAAAATGAGTATCCAGTTAGCTGGGATAAAGGTAATAACGACCGGGGAAGGCAACGGCAAACCACCCCACTATAAGGCCTGCCAAGAAAACATCAGCGAAAGTTGGCATCCCTCCAAGAGTCAGTAATGACTCAGTGCTTGAATGAGAGGTTTCTTTCCTTTCCAACTGCTGCTTACCACTCTGCGCCACACGAGGCTCAAGGAAAGGAACCTCTCATGCAAGCACTGAGTCATTACTGACTCTTGGAGGGACGCCAGCTTTCGCTGATGTTTTCTTGGCAGGCCTTATAGCGAGGTGGTTTGCCTTTGCCTTCCCTGGCCATTATTACCTTTCCCCAGCTAACTGGGTACTCATTTTACTGACCTAGGGAGGATGGAAGGCTGAGTCAACCCAAGCCGGCTGCCTGAAACCAGCTTCCACTGGGATCGAACTCAGGCCATGGGGAGAGTTTCAGCTGCAGAAATTGCTGCTTTACCGCTCTGCGCCACACGAGGCTTGAATACTCACTTACTTGGCCACAAACCCCTCTGAGCCTGTTTTGTATTGTTCGGTTTTTACATTGTTGTTTCATTATGGGTTCTGCAGTTTGGTTGTTGTAAGCTGCTCTGTGTGATGCAAGTGCATTAGAAGACTGGGTTTATAGATCTTTGAATGAATGAATGGATCCAGTGGGACTTGCTTCTCAGTAAACATGCAGCAGATTGCACTATAAAGCTCTAACTAGAGAGGTGGGAAAGCACCCATTGGTCAGGCACCGAAACGCAGAAGACTATCCAGACGACATTAAAGTGTGTGGTCAGTAGAGGGCCCCCTCTTGCTATTTAAACATCTCTGCGTTCTAGCAAAGAGTTTCAGAGGTTGTTATAAATCATTTTTAATGTAAACAGGTTTGGAGGGAAGACAGGTGATATCAATCGTCGTTCTGTTTTTGGTTTTAATAGTTAAGATTGTGCAAGTGACCTTGCATTCATTCCCAGGGTCAGGCAGCTTTTATGGCTTTATAATTGAGTAAGGCTTGCTCTTTGACTGTGTGTTTCCTAGGGGGGGAAGGCTACAGACGTTGGAGGCTTTTTAACTGAGAAAAAAGTCAAGACTGAAGTGAGACATGATCAAGGTATAGAAAACAATGCATGGGGTGGAGAACGTAGACAGAGACGTTTTTCTCCCGCTCTTGTCATACTAGAACTCATGGTCACCCAAGAGAGATGATTGGTGGAAGATTCAGGATGAACACAGCAAAATAAAAAGCCTATGCGGCAGGGTCTTGCTATTTACTGTTTTACTCTGTACAGCACCATGTACACTGATGGTGCTATATAAATAAATAATAATAAAAACAAAAAAGGCCCTCTAAGTCCTGCACATAACGCATTTATGGAATTCACAGCCACAAAATAAAGGATGGCTTCTCTAACATAGATGGTATTGTGGCAAGGGAGAGACCAAACATATGTCAGCAAGAGAGACAATAGCTGCAGAGAGCTTGTTTCACATTTCCTTGCCAGAAAGAACACCTATAAGAACTTCATTTTTTTTCCTCTTCCCTCCCAATTCCCTTTCCTTTTGCGTCATTTTTTTTAGATTTACAAAAAATGTGCAAATCCCCCCTAAAAAATTTGCAAATTCTCCCAAAATGTGCATTTTCATGCTTTAGGTTATGGGGAAATGCACATTTTTGGCCTTTTTTTTAAAAAATGCATTTTTTTCTATGATGAAATTCACACAAACTTCCCAAAGATTAGAAAAATGGTCCACAAGCCTGTAGAATCCACCCAACAGGGGGGAAAGCCAGTCTGTAGCGAAATCCATGGGTCAAATTCATAAAAATGCAAACTCATTTGGTTCCGTTGTGGATTTCTCCGTGCCTACCCTTGAGGCCAGCCTTAGCTGTGAGACAGACTGATATTCATCTATGGTATATAAGGCTCCTAAATGGGCTCTATCTGAGGGGGGTATTTTTCAGCCCTTTTCTCAAGCTTTTCAGGAGGGAGGGAGAGAAATAGGCTCTTGTCTTGTCTCTAAAACAGGAATTAGTCTCAATTCAGAATAAGAACATAAGAAGAGCCCTGCTGGATCAGACCAAGGGTCCATCTAGTCCAGCACTCTGTTCACACAGTGGCCATCGACCAGGGATGAACAAGCAGGACATGGTGCAACAGCACCCTCCCACCCATGTTCCCCAGCAACTTGTGCACACAGGCTTACTGCCTCGAATACTGAAGATAGTGCACAACCATCAGGGCTAGTAGCCATTGATAGCCTTTGCCTCCAGGAATTTACCCAACCCCCTTTTAAAGCCATCCAAATGGCTTTACTACATCTTGTGGTAGTGAGTTCCATAATTTAACTATGCGCTATGTGAAGAAGTCCTTCCTTTTATTTGTCCTGAATCTCCACCAATCAGCTTCATGGGATGACCCCATTGGATTCTAGTATTTTGAGAGTGGGAGAAAAATATCTCCCTATCCACATTTTCCATACCATGCATACCACCCAATAAGAACAGGTATTGGTCCTGATCCAGATTAGGCTCGGAATACTTGACGTTGCACAGATTCTTCTACCAGCATTTTATTTTCCATATAGTATTGACTCTTACAGCCATTTCCCTTTCTGCTTTGTTTTGTGTTTTGAAGTAGAGTTAACCTTGGTTATTCATCCTGGTCTCTCCCTGTTTTCATGACTTCTCCCACACTATCGGAATCTGGTCGTGGTGGTGGTCCTCCAAACGATCTGGATAAGGCCACTCCCTTTTGCTCCAAATCTCAGTATGATCAGTCCTACTTCTTCCCATTATGGAAGGAAGACTAGATTGGGATAAAGAGAAAAGTGTGGGCATCTTTTTAAACATGTAGAACAGTGTCTTGAATATATTAACTTAAATGTTTTTCCCTGGCCTCCCCCGGAAAAGACTGACGGATTTGCTCCTTAAGAGCATTCAGGAAAGAACCATAACCATCAAAGTATCAAGACATTTCCCAACAACAGCTGATGGTGTCTCGTTCTTTTGAGTTGACCCATTGTTTGGCCTCATCGTCCTCTTCTTGATCTTTCTCCCCTCTCTCTATAATGGCATTATTACCTTAATGGCATCTTACTCCAGAGTCAGCAGGAAGGGTTGTGGCACAGTCTCAGGCCAGCTGAGTCACACAGATGTAACAATTACCTTGCAGGTACGAATGCAAACATGTGGCTAAGCTTTCATCGACCCACTGATGTGGCAAAGGCACAGTGGGGCGCTCACAGATGGCTTGGCATAGACCACACTTGATTCACAGCAGTGAGGTGGTCTTGCTGACTGTTCTTCTCTGGGCAACACACACACACACACACACAGAGAGAGAGAGAGAGAGAGAGAGAGAGAGAGAGATTAGCAGTTGAGGGGCGGAGGGAGGGGGCAACAGAGAAAACCAGTAGAAGCTGGTGGCTCCATATTCGGTGAGACTGTGAATCCATTCCAGGTTTCAGTCAGAACCAGCCAGAACTCTAAAGGAGCTATCCAAGGTAGGGTCCGGCACCTTGGATAGCTCCTTTAGCATGCTGGTTGGTTCTGACCGAAACCCAGAATGGGTTCACAGCCCCACCAAAATTGGAGCCTCCACTGGAGAAAAACCCCTTCATAGAAACATGCAGACAGCAAAACGGACCCTTTGCACTCCCACCTACTGTCTTTAGGAGGTCTGGTCCATTATGGCTCAGCTTAGAGCCTTTTGTATCACCGCACCCACTGCCTGGAACTCCCCTACCACTGCAAATTAGGCAAGCAGTCCCAACCCTTCTGGGTTTCGGATGCTTAGTGAAAATGTGCCCTTTACAACAGGCATTCTTGGGAAAACAATCTCGTCTTCTTGGGGGGCGGCGTCTTTTTTGTACATCCCATAGAAATTTGAGGGGTTAGTTCAAACCAGTTTGGAAGTCCCTCCTGACTTATTGGCCTTCAACTAGCAGGTCAACCTTCCCCTCTGTTTTCTTTGTCCTTAGCAATAGCTGCAGATGCTTTCTTGGAGAGAGAGGCTGGGAAAGGGGCCATAAGGACGGCTTTGATTCCTCCACACCTCCACTGTCACCTCAGCAGGTGAATGGTTCACACAAAGGCAAGGTCCTGCAGATGCCAAATACCCTCATTTCTGCCACGCCTCCGCACTGGAGAAGGGAAGAGGAAGGGAAGGCTGCAAAATCTCACACGGCGCAAGTTTTACACGTGGTTCTGAAGGCCACCCAGGAAAGGCCACTTTCAGGCTGACTATTTTCTCAGGATAGCACAGGGAAGGCTAGACCACCAAGGCACTGAGAAAGCCTGAATGCATGGCTGGATGAAGACATACTGAGGCCCTAAGCCTTATCCAGATACAGAGGGCTCATACCATAAAAATAAAGAGGGTGGTGGTGGAAAGGTTATTACATTATATCACCTGAAATGGTACTACCCAGCATTAGGGGGTACTTGTAGTTAGGGGGTGCTGGGTGGTACCCCTTCAGTTAATATAATTTAATAACCTTTCCCTCCCCTCTTTATATGCTATCTCATTGTAAGTCTTTTAGGCAGTGCCAGATTTAGAAACAAGCAAAGTAAGCCATGGCTTAGGGTCTCATATTATGAGGGGCCTCTAAATATGTTAGAGGTAACCAAGATGTATGATAACTAAAGAGCCAGTGTGGTGTAGTGGCTAAAGTGTTGGACTGGGAGTCAGGAGATCCAGGTTCTAGTCCCCACTCAGCCACGGAAACCCACTGGGTGGCTTTGGGCCAATCACAGACTCTCAGCCCAACCTACCTCACAGGGTTGTTGTTGTTGTGAGGATAAAATGGAGAGAAGGAGGGTTATGTACTCCACCTTGGGTTCCTTGGAGGAAAAAAAAGCGGGATATAAATGTAATAAGTAAAATAAATAAATAAATGAAATGAAATCACTTTGACTAAAATATGTTGGAAAGTCTGGTGTGACTTACAGCAGAGTTGCTTTACATAGCGAGAAAGCATGGCAACACAGCATTTAGTTCTGGAGGCAATAAGCACAAACTAGAGCCAATTTAAAAGAAGTTCAAAACAACCTACTTTATTAGTGCTTTTACATACATCTTTAGAGAAGGCTATCCAACACTGCTTAATTACCAGCACCCACTAATGCTGGGTGGTACCCCTTTATTACCCTTTCTACTATAATGCAATACCATTTTTCTCTTTATTTTTATGGTATGGGGCGTATGAATCTTGACATAGTTTAGGGCCTCAGCATGTCTTAATCCAGCCCTGACTGTGCTGCTGCTGTATCACTTCCAGCTGTGATGAGACCAGATTTAGCACTAAGCTTCCGCCAGAGAAAGGAGACCTACCTTGTGTTGGGGTGAATCAAATTATGAACACAGACACCCAATGGGTGTCTCATTAGGTCCTTAGATGGTGATGGATCTTTTTCTCATCACCAAGAGAGTGCTCCACTCTACTCAGTGCTGCAAACTCTCCCAGCGTAGATCGGTGGGAGTAGAAATGACCTCCTGGATGGGAGGGGAGGAGGAGAACGTGCCTGCTGCTGGCCGCACTGCCAAACCCCACATGTTGATTGGAACAGGAGCGCATGTGCGCACATTCCAGTGTTCCTGGGCTCTGCATGTCCAATCTGTACCCAAAGGAGGTGAAGATTTTAAACATGAATAGGGCAGACAAGGGTTACCCCATCGTATCCAGTTTGACCCTTATGCAGCAACCTTTTTGGCTTCTGAAATTGACTAGGGTCTCTTTATTTAGTACATGTTTATCTCACCCTTCTTCCAAGGTGGCTTCCCCCTTCCCCATTGTATCTTCATAACAACTCTGTGGGGTAGGTTAGGCTGACAGAGAGAGAAACTGGCCCAAGATCACCCTGTGAGCTTCACAGCTGAGCAGAGGTTTAAAGTCAGATCTCAGTCCAACATTTTAAACCAGGGGTGGGGAACATATGGCTCTACAGATGGTATGGACTGCAACTCCCGTCAGACCTAGCCAGCATGACCAATGGTGAGGGATATCTGGAGTTGCAGTACAGCAACATTTGCACGGCCGTATATTCCCCATCTCTGTTCTAAACACTGCACAACATACTCTCCAGCCAGTCTTTGCACACACAGGTCACTGCAGAGGCCACCAGTGAGGGAGGAAGCAGCAGCCAGGCACCTCTCCACCGTGCCTGGGTCCAGCTCCAGCTGAGAGCCCCCTCCCTCCTGCTACCAACTGTCTCTGCAGAGGCCACCAGTGAGGGAGGAAGCAGCAGCCAGGCACCTCTCCACCATGCCTGGGTCCAGCTCCAGTTGAGAGCCCCCTCCCTCCTGCTACCAACTGTCTCTGCAGAGGCCACCAGTGAGGGAGGAAGCAGCAGCCAGGCACCTCTCCACCATGCCTGGGTCCAGCTCCAGTTGAGAGCCCCCTCCCTCCTGCTACCAACTGTCTCTGCAGAGGCCACCAGTGAGGGAGGAAGCAGCAGCCAGGCACCTCTCCACCGTGCCTGGGTCCAGCTCCAGCTGAGAGCCCCCTCCCTCCTGCTACCAACTGTCTCTGCAGAGGCCACCAGTGAGGGAGGAAGCAGCAGCCAGGCACCTCTCCACCGTGCCTGGGCCCAGCTCCAGCTGAGAGCCCCCTCCCTCCTGCTACCAACTGTCACTGCAGAGGCCACCAGTGAGGGAGGAAGCAGCAGCCAGGCACCTCTCCACCATGCCTGGGTCCAGCTCCAGTTGAGAGCCCCCTCCCTCCTGCTACCAACTGTCTCTGCAGAGGCCACCAGTGAGGGAGGAAGCAGCAGCCAGGCACCTCTCCACCATGCCTGGGTCCAGCTCCAGTTGAGAGCCCCCTCCCTCCTGCTACCAACTGTCTCTGCAGAGGCCACCAGTGAGGGAGGAAGCAGCAGCCAGGCACCTCTCCACCGTGCCTGGGTCCAGCTCCAGCTGAGAGCCCCCTCCCTCCTGCTACCAACTGTCTCTGCAGAGGCCACCAGTGAGGGAGGAAGCAGCAGCCAGGCACCTCTCCACCATGCCTGGGTCCAGCTCCAGTTGAGAGCCCCCTCCCTCCTGCTACCAACTGTCTCTGCAGAGGCCACCAGTGAGGGAGGAAGCAGCAGCCAGGCACCTCTCCACCATGCCTGGGTCCAGCTCCAGTTGAGAGCCCCCTCCCTCCTGCTACCAACTGTCTCTGCAGAGGCCACCAGTGAGGGAGGAAGCAGCAGCCAGGCACCTCTCCACCGTGCCTGGGTCCAGCTCCAGCTGAGAGCCCCCTCCCTCCTGCTACCAACTGTCACTGCAGAGGCCACCAGTGAGGGAGGAAGCAGCAGCCAGGCACCTCTCCACCGTGCCTGGGTCCAGCTCCAGCTGAGAGCCCCCTCCCTCCTGCTACCAACTGTCACTGCAGAGGCCACCAGTGAGGCAGGAAGCAGCAGCCAGGCACCTCTCCACCGTGCCTGGGCCCAGCTCCAGCTGAGAGCCCCCTCCCTCCTGCTACCAACTGTCACTGCAGAGGCCACCAGTGAGGGAGGAAGCAGCAGCCAGGCACCTCTCCACCGTGCCTGGGTCCAGCTCCAGCTGAGAGCCCCCTCCCTCCTGCTACCAACTGTCTCTGCAGAGGCCACCAGTGAGGGAGGAAGCAGCAGCCAGGCACCTCTCCACCGTGCCTGGGTCCAGCTCCAGCTGAGAGCCCCCTCCCTCCTGCTACCAACTGTCTCTGCAGAGGCCACCAGTGAGGGAGGAAGCAGCAGCCAGGCACCTCTCCACCATGCCTGGGTCCAGCTCCAGTTGAGAGCCCCCTCCCTCCTGCTACCAACTGTCTCTGCAGAGGCCACCAGTGAGGGAGGAAGCAGCAGCCAGGCACCTCTCCACCGTGCCTGGGTCCAGCTCCAGTTGAGAGCCCCCTCCCTCCTGCTACCAACTGTCTCTGCAGAGGCCACCAGTGAGGGAGGAAGCAGCAGCCAGGCACCTCTCCACCGTGCCTGGGCCCAGCTCCAGCTGAGAGCCCCCTCCCTCCTGCTACCAACTGTCACTGCAGAGGCCACCAGTGAGGCAGGAAGCAGCAGCCAGGCACCTCTCCACCGTGCCTGGGCCCAGCTCCAGCTGAGAGCCCCCTCCCTCCTGCTACCAACTGTCACTGCAGAGGCCACCAGTGAGGGAGGAAGCAGCAGCCAGGCACCTCTCCACCATGCCTGGGTCCAGCTCCAGCTGAGAGCCCCCTCCCTCCTGCTACCAACTGTCTCTGCAGAGGCCACCAGTGAGGGAGGAAGCAGCAGCCAGGCACCTCTCCACCATGCCTGGGTCCAGCTCCAGCTGAGAGCCCCCTCCCTCCTGCTACCAACTGTCTCTGCAGAGGCCACCAGTGAGGGAGGAAGCAGCAGCCAGGCACCTCTCCACCATGCCTGGGTCCAGCTCCAGTTGAGAGCCCCCTCCCTCCTGCTACCAACTGTCACTGCAGAGGCCACCAGTGAGGGAGGAAGCAGCAGCCAGGCACCTCTCCACCATGCCTGGGTCCAGCTCCAGTTGAGAGCCCCCTCCCTCCTGCTACCAACTGTCACTGCAGAGGCCACCAGTGAGGGAGGAAGCAGCAGCCAGGCATCTCTCCACCATGCCTGGGTCCAGCTCCAGCTGAGAGCCCCCTCCCTCCTGCTACCAACTGTCACTGCAGAGGCCACCAGTGAGGGAGGAAGCAGCAGCCAGGCATCTCTCCACCGTGCCTGGGTCCAGCTCCAGCTGAGAGCCCCCTCCCTCCTGCTGTCAACTGTAACTGCTGAACTTTGCAACTAAGATTGTAGTGCCTGAATTTGCTTTCCTTTTCCCCCTCCTCCTCCTCCCTCCCAATCCCCTTTCCTTTTGTGTCATGTCTTTTAGATTGTAAGCCTGTGGGCAGGGACTGTCAAGAAATACTTTTGTAAGCTGCCATGAGAGCCTTTTTTGGCTGAATGGCGGCATAAAATCCTTAAATAAATAAATAAAAATAAATAAATAAAAAAACATAAGGACTAGAAACTTAAATAACAAAAGAACACCACATTCTGAAATACTAAAGGCACTGAGTTCTGCACTCAATGCCTCATTAAGTGCTTTTCCTTTTTTGTAGAATACACTGGAATTTCGTATCTATATCTCTTAGCGCAAAACCCTCTGCAAAGTGCCGGAAAGACACATCATCATCGCCATCGTCATCATCATCCCCATGCTCCAAAGAAACTCTTGTTAGCTTTCAGTCAGATCGTCTGAGATTGTGTGGCATAATGAGAGATGAAAGGAAAGAGAGTAAAGGATTACAAATCATAACAGGAAATAGATGGTGCAATAAACTTTTATGAGCAATAATGAGAATGAGTGTTATGGCATAGTAAAGTTATAACCAATAAGGCACAGTGAGGGTTGTAGAAGAGTTGATATGACATAAAGGACCGAATTGTTAACACCATGCCATAAGGGGGAAAAAAGAGATCAAGTTGTGTAAGTTTGTTAAAGGATCATACCAAAGATGACACATTGTTCCCTGTGCCCTACCATGATCAACCAAGACCAACAAGGGGCAGAGAAGGGGGGACTCCTACTTATTGTTGGAAAGCCTGGTATAAGTTATAGTAGGGTTGCTTCATACACCAGAAAGCACAGCAACACAGCATTTAGTATTGGAGGCATAAATGCAAGTTAGAGCCATAATAAGTGGCACATGTAGGGATGGTTAACAAGCCACCATGGCTTATTATTAACCAGCCTCATGTTGTGCGAACAAGGCCACAGTACGCACATATTGGAGAGAATGAAGGGCAGCATGTGCTGTTCTGCCTTGCTGAAAGATAGTTATGCTTCCATGTGCTGGGCCGTACGGGTCAGCGATGAAATGCTTTTGCTAGCCTCCGCGAAGTCCCAGGGGACGTGGCCCTTTCTGCCCCCCCCTCGGGACTACATTTCCCGCCGTGCTTTGCGCGGCCGAGAGCCAAGGGGCGGGGCCGGCGGCTGTTGCTGGTGCCCGAGAGGAAGCGCGAGGCGGGCGTCGAGCGGAGTCTGCCTCTCCGAGCCCAGCGAGAAGCCATGTCCGCCGCCAGCTGCTGCCGTCCCCACCCCGCGCAGGGGCCGACGCTGTGCAGGGACATCCCCGGCCTTGCCAAGCGGCTCAACCTGCCGGAGGGAGTCGCCTTGCCTCCCGGAGATTACAGCACCACCCCCGGCGGCACCGTCTTCGGGACCACGCCGGGCGGTGAGCGGGGGCGTGGGGGAGGAAGGGCAGCAAAGCCCTGCTAGGGTGCCTCTGGGCATGTGCAGAGGGCCTCTGGGAAGCGGAGACTTGCAGTGCCGATGTACCTCTGGGCATGTGCAGAGGGCCTCCGTGCACCTCTGGGTTGCGCTTGGACTCTGAGGTGGATACTAGGCTTTCTTTGAGGTGGGGCTCCACATGGTGACTCCTCTCCCCTTCTCCCTTCCCATGGTGCAGTAATGCTAGAGTGCCTCTGTGCATGTGCAGAGGCACTCTTTAAGATAGGGGCTGGTACCTCTGGATTGCCCTTGAACCCTGGGCCAGATGCTGGGCTTTCTTTGAGGTGGGGCTCCGCATGGTGACTCCTCTCCCCTTCCCCCTTCCCCCTTCCCATGGTGAAGTAATGCTAGAGTGTCTCTGTGCATGTGCAGAGGCACTCTTTAAGATAGGGGCTGGTACCTCTGGATTGCCCTTGAAGCCTGGGCCAGATGCTGGGCTTTCTTTGAGGTGGGGCTCCGCATGGTGACTCCTCTCCCCTTCCCATGGTGAAGTAATGCTAGAGTGCCTCTGTGCATGTGCAGAGGCACTCTTTAAGATAGGGGCTGGTACCTCTGGATTGCCCTTGAAGCCTGGGCCAGATGCTGGGCTTTCTTTGAGGATGAGCTTAAACATGGTAATGCCTCTCCCTTCCCCTTTCTCATGGTCAAGTAATGCTAAAGGACCTCTGAGCATGTGCACAGTGCTCTGGCCCTCTGCACGTATCCTGCCTTACTCACCTAGAAGGCTACAGGGCAATGCTTCCTGGTCAGAGAATAGCCGGACACGAGCCCTTTCCCACCGTCCCTGCACCTCTCCGTTTTGACGATAGATACTTGGATTGTGAATGTACAGAAGGGAAGGAACTGAGCATGGGAAGGAGCTCAGGAGCAGGGTGGATAACTGGCTTAATGGGAGGCAGGCTTCAAACCTGGACCTCTTTTTGTTGTTGTTGTTAATGTAGAATTAATACTAGAGTGCCTTGTAATGGAGAATTACTACCAGAGTGGCTACTGGCTCCTTAAAGGCTAACAGATTTATGATGGGATCTGCTTTCATGGACTGGAGCCCACTTTCGTCAGATGCCTGAAGTGTTGTCTTCAATTGGCAGATATACCAATGGGTACAGATGGGGGCGGGAAATGTAAACAGTTGGCCCCAAAGGCCGTGCTATGCCAGAGGCACAGGCAGTCTGTGCAGAGCGCTGCCTTATCCATACCACGAGGGTTCCTGATGTGGAAGGTCTGGCTGGATTTCCTGTTGCCTTGTTATTTTCCTAAAAGCAGCTGGTGGGAGGGGAGGGGAGGGGAGGAATTTGGATCACGGCTGTAGCGGAGGGAGAGGTTGACACTCCCCTCCTGCCATTTCTCCAACGGAAATCACCCCTCCCCTGTAACTGCTGCGAATTGCCAATGGACAAATCTAGATTCAGTCCTAAGCATGCTTATGGGGCATGAGTCAGGAAGTAGTACTTCATGTCAATCTCGAACCCTGGCACTGTTTGAAATATAGCTAATAAACACTTAGGGTGCGATCCGACACATATTTAGACAAGAAAATAGTCCTACAACTCCCAGCGTTTCCCAGCCAGCAAGGTGCTCATTTGCTGCCCTGCATGGTTAAGAGTAGAAGCTATTGACAGGGGAAGGAGATAGTGGATTTCAGAGTTAATTTGGGGTAGAACTTAACCCCAGAACTGATTTCCCAATATCAGTTGCTTCCTCTCCGTTTTCTTTTGAATGGAGTGTGTTATAAAACAAGCAGCTGGTTTCTGTTCCTGGCTTCTGTGCAGAAAAAACCCGCATGAATAGCTGAAGCAACTGACTGTAAACAGTGCAGAATAAGCCTCATTGAATGCCCAACGGAGGCCTTGTGTTTAGGGCCAGAGAACAGGTACCCTGGTGATGTTGCTGCGAAAGACAGGAGGAGGGCATACCTGTGCTTCTGTTGCGTTCAGGCTGGGTAGTTCTCATGTGTAGGACGGAGGTGTAAGTGTGGGTAGATGTAGAAGGCCAGAACTGCAGTGTGCTTTTTGAAGAGGGGAAATGAGAGTGTGGTGCATGAGTGTGGTGTTGTAGTCTACCTGGGAGTGCATGAGTCATCGGGGCTGGGATATACCCTGGTATTGTATTTTGGCCTAGTTGCTTTCTCAGAAACAGTTGCAGCCTGAACCCAGATACCGTATTTCTTTGATTCTTAGACACACTTTTTCCCCCATATAAACATCTCTAAAAGTGGGATGTGTCTTAGAATCGCGGGTACGTTTATTATTTCTTAGAATCAAAGCTTTTTTTCTGTTGGTGATACTGAAATTAGTGTGCATCTTACAATCGATGGCGTCTTAGAATCGAAGAAATACGGTATCTTTATTGGGGACTAATTCCCACCGAGACCAGTGGGGTTTGTTCCTTTGCAAGTATGCTTAGGGCTGCAACCTCAGTGCAGATTGGTATGCTTTTGCCACCCCCTGATTTTTAAGGTGCCCGTTCGGAAGACACCTTAAACCATAGCTTTAACCACGGTGGTTAAGCCAGAAAGCTAGGCCGTGTTCAGAAGATACCTTAAACCATGGCTTTAACTACAGTGAATAAGGCTTTTTGCTTTACTCTCCATGGTTAAAGCCGTGGTTTATGGTGTCTTCTGAACGGGGTCACAGTGTTCTGGAGTTGGAGCGTGACTGCAGAGGACATGATTAGTGGGATCAGGGTGTATTTGAGAATGTCAGGAAAAGGGGAGACTCCTTCATGTGGGGGTTAGTGGATATGAAGGGGTGAGTTTGGTGGCCCTGAAAGGCAGCAATTCTGAAGACTCAGGAATAATTATGGTTGGCTGCAAAAAGGAGTGGACTAATCCTGTGTGCAGTCAGGTGTACGAATTATTCAACGTTTCATCAAAGGCTGCCAAAGCATCCACAGCATGCTAGGAGTATGAGAGATGAAAGGCCTTCTGTCTGTCACCCCTCCCAAGCTATTACCCTTACTGGGCAGAATGTCAAGAGCCATAATTTCAAAAATTCTTGGAATAGAAATTATTGAGATTCTACCAACGCGGAGAACATTTAATTATAAAATCTGATGCAATCGTTCCAGGGGCTTGTTTCTGAATAAAAATTGTTTTAACTCTGCAGTAGCTTTATTGCTATGTTAGTCCAAGAGAACAAGGCAAAAGAGAGTAAGCAATTCCTTTTATTTGACTGATATCCATCAGTGCACCAATGTCTGCGGTTCGTCATGCAGAAGTTCTGTCAAGCTTATGAACCTGTACGATCTTGCCAACTGAAATGGGTCTATTTAAAAGCTATTTAATTGTTGCTGTTTTCCCCGAGTTAAAAATAAAATGAATGTGAGTCAGAAAAGACAAAATTAAATTCCCTGGGCATGGTCTTTTGTGTCTGGAAGCCTTAATATTGAGATGAGCGATTGGAGAAGGAATGGGTAAAGCTAGCTAGGTTAGTTTGTTTGTGAGCATACCTACCAGGGATGTTTCCTGCCGTTCTTTGACTCTTTTTAACAAGACTTAGAAGGGCAGGAAGCAACGCCTGAGGAAGAAAAGGGCACAATGCAACTTTGGATTTTATTTGTCTGCATCCTTTCTCCCTGCCACATACTCTGGGCTTCCTTCCCCGCACCTGCTATGCACGCAGGTCAAGGATCAGTGTGAACAGGTGTTGTATGACTGGCAGAGATCAACATGCTGTCTCCAAGCTCCAGAGACATGGAGTGGAGAAGAAATATGCCCAGCTCTGTCTTGCAATCAGCATGATTCTTTGGCAGCCACCCAGACTGCTTCAAAGTGTGTGTGTTTCTGTAGTATGTACACTAATGAATTGGAGCAGGTACCTTGGTTCATAAGTTACAGATGGTAGGATGCATTTAAATTTAAATAAAAATGTGCACTTTTCTCAATGAAGATGCAAATTGAATAGACAAGTAAATGATATCTGAAAGAGAAGAGGACTGGAAAAGCACTTCGTGAATCCAATGTGCTGTAGAAACAGAAATGTTTGGAGGCAAACTAGGAATGCCTTGATGTTCTAAGCCAGTGGTGAGCAGACGTCAGGCTTGCAGAATCTACTATGCTTTCTATTCAAACCCAAAGTTCCTGGTGCAAAAGACACACTTAAAATTAAAGGGTTCTTTTAATCCCAGGAATTTGTTTGAGTACGGGAACTCGGTGGAGCTCACAGTCTTTCCACATAGAAACCTACTCATGGTTGCCGGAAGCTTTCTTCATTTCACAGTGTAATTTGGAATTGAGACCCTCTGTTCCCCCCTGCAAAACAATTGGGAGTTAGAAATCTTTGGTGATCTGCTGAAATTCACCCAGAGATCTTCCAGGTCTACCTTCTGCCTAGCCCTTTGTTAAGCCAACAGATGGTGTTCATTTAAGGCAAGTGAGACTTGTGAGCACGTTTTTTAACTTACTAGTGTAAAGCCCGTGTTGCCTTGGGCGCTAGTGGTCCTGCCCCTTTACTATTATTTTGCCCCTCAGTGCTCATGAATAATGCAAATGTGGCTCATGCATAGTGATTGCCCCTCCAAAATTTGCACGCAGCACAGCCTCACCCCTTTCCTCGCGCCCCCCAATTTGCCGCCTCTGTCCTCTTCCCCCTCCCTGCTGGCAGCAAGAGCCTAATCGCGCAGCTGCGCCTGGGGCCCGCTTCACACCATACTGATTGGCCAAGCAAGGCTGTCCGTCATCCCGCTGGCAGAGGGGCTGCCTTGCCTGTTTGGCATGGAGGAAATTAATGGCTATTAAAGCTCGAGCTTTGAACTTCTTCCAACTTTCAAAATTTTCTGCACATCTGCGCTGCTCAAGCTTCAGTTTAAAACAAAAATCAGCAAAATCGGTCTGGTAGATCTCTAGTAATTAGCCTTACACTACCGTGTCTGAAAGTGAAGAACAAGCAGAGGAAAAATTGGAGAGCTTTGCTAAAAAAAAAGAGATTGAGGGGTGGGGGCTTGAAAAATAGGAGATGAGAGGCAATTGCTTACGTGTTTACATTTGGGGCAATTGCAAATGGGAAGCAGTGGAGGCAGTTTGTAGAGTGAGAACTTGAGAGGAGGGGTCTGAACATTATCAATCTGAGGCTAGTACTGCAGAGTTGCCTGCAAGTGATGTGTTGTTTATGGCCAAGTCCGGAGAGTTGACCTTGACCCCACTCCCTCGGTCTCCTAAATCCTAACATGGACAAATATAGGGATTTAGTTACGCTCCCTCACATTTGTGTCAACAACTCTAACCTTTGGCTTTCTGATAGAGGCTTATATGGAGAACCGCCCCATGCCATGGAGACAAACCAAAGAGCTGACCTTACTGAAACTGTTATTTGCTGATTGCAACAGAGCTCAGCCTGGGGAAGTGAGGACGAGAGGCTGACGGAAGTGGGCCTTTGATGTGTCAGATCGGGAACACGCTGTTTAACTCTGTGAGCCATGTTGATAGGAGCGAAGGCTGTGCTACAGCCTCTGCCAACACTGCTGCTGGGTCCCAGTGCTTTGTTTATCACAGAGGGAAAGACGTGTTCTCTCAGAGACAGGCCTCCGTCCATCTGAAGTAGAAAATAATCTTATGGCAACTGAGCAACCGAGTGGGTGGCTGATGGCCCTGTTTGTGGCTTGTTTTTAGCCGTCTCGGATTGCTGTTGGGAGTCTTGCCAGTGTGACCAATGCTCCTGTGTCAGTGCCGATGGCACGGAGGACTTACTTGCACAAACACTTCTGCACATGGTGGCCTCTGGGAAAGTTTGCAAGGTTGGCTTTGGGAAGCGTTTTGGCAAATGCTTGAAAAGCAGCCTTCGGGGTGGCACACCAAAAAGCCAAAGCCTGTGCATGATGGTGGGTGTGCATCACTGGCTAGGCATGGGCTGAAGTAGCCCACTGATTCCATGCCCTGTTCATGGAGATCGGTCTAGAGTGTTCGATGTCTCGGGGAAACACTTTAGGTCAAATCTGCATCTTGTAGACCGTTCTTGTAGAGTGAAGTGGGGGAGCAGCTCTCTCTGGATGTCTTGGACCATGCCAGTTGGGAATTATGGGAGCTGAAACCCCAGCCCATCGGGTGGGGGCACCAGCTTGGGGGACACTGGTCTATGTCGTCATGTAAACGCTGGTCAGTAAAGCCCTGACCATAGGAAATCCTGCTGGACTCTTTTAGCTTTAGAGATTGAACCAGATACGATTCACACACCTTCTAGCAACCATGAGGTCTAGAAACCTTAAACTGCACACAGCATCTAAACCCCATGCCTGTATTTATTTAGTCCACACATACATTTAGTCCACACATACATTCACATCACATGACACTGATGGGAGTCTCAAAAGTTTGCAATGTAACTTGGGGAGTGGGTGTCTGCTGCCCTCCCCCCCCCCCCCCAAAAAAAAAGGATCAGAAATCCCATTGGGTATGCCCAAAGGATCCTGGCTTTAAGATATAAACAGGAACTAATGGAGCAAGTGGTGTGGGGATGTTATTGACCCCTCAAAAATGAAAACAATCCAATGTCATAAAACATGACACCCCCCCCCACAAAAAACAACAACTCTTAACCCTATTTATAAATTGTACAACCATTGTGCTCCATGATCTGATGTTCACTTAATAAACAGGATCTGTAGACATGTAACTGACAGAATGTAAACCCAGAGACTCAGTCCTCCAGTGAACCTGTTATGAAATGTCCCTGTAATAACTGGTACACTGACAACACTTCTAGGAAAACTGGTGTTGTTCTGCAACTGTTCCAAGTGTTGGCAGCCGTAACCACCGGCAAGGCTTGTCTCTGCAAACCCTGATTAATGGCTGTTTAATGTTGGGCGTAGGTCTAAACTGGCGATTCTGCTAGTTTAATTCCAGCCTCCTGATCTGTTAAGGCTAGCCAGCTCTGAAATGCTCACGGCGACTTGGAAAATAATTTAGCACAGGTTCCTCAACAACAACAACAACAATCTGAAAGTCTTTCCCCAGCCCACATTTATTTATTTATTATTTATTGCATTTTTATACTGCCCAATAGCTGAAGCTCTCTGGGTGGTTCACAAAAATTAAAACCATTCAAAGTATAAAACAACAGTATAAAACCATGATATAAAATACAATATAAAATCAGCAGCAGTGCAGAGATACGAATTTAAAATACACATTTAAAACAGCAAAGTTAAAATTAATTTATAGACCGTTAGAATACTGAGAGAATATATAGGCATCTGAAAGAATATAGTGTAGGTGCCAGGCGAACCTCCTTGGGGAGTTCATTCCACAGCCGGGGTGCCACAGCAGAAAAGGCCGTCCTCCTGGTAGCCACCTGCCTCACATGCATTTTTTGCGGGGTAAATCCTTTATTTAGTTTGAAGAGCACATTGGCTCGATATGTATATAAGAGAAGGACTCCTTCACCCAGCTCAATGAATTGCAGTACTACTTGGCATGAATATAGCGCAGATGTTTTTCAACCTGTGGCCTTTCAGATTTTTGCTTTAGAACAGGTAGTGGTCCTCCAGATGTTGCTGGACTACAGTTCCCATCACCTCAGCCATTGGCCATGCTTGCTGGGGCTTCTGAAAATTGGAGTCCAAGGGCTGCCGTTTCCCCAACCCCTGGTTTCGAATGTTCAGAGCTCTCCCAGTGCACCAGCCCAGTCTTTGCAACAACAACACCCCAGCTGCTGTAGCCATTTTCCATGCTTGGTCCCCATTGGACTGTTTGGACTTCTTTAAAAAAAGTGTTTTGGCATTTCTGCAAACTTCAGGGTTTCCCCAAGCACCTCCCTCTTGTTTCCTCATGCCACTGTTTGGGCTACAGTCCTTTTTGCTCTCAGCATCTGAGTCTGCTGTTACAAGCAAATCAAACATCCCCTCTGAATTTCATCCTGCAGGGTTCTAAATGAGAGGGGGGCCTGCTCAGTTCAGACAACATGTTTCTCAACAGTTTAGAACTCCATGGTGGAGTTTTTACCCCACCGTTGAGAAATCTGTTGTCTGGTGGGAAAACTCCATGCAACGGTGGAGGTTTTTTGGAAAGCACTCCACGCAGAATATCCATGCTGTGCAGAGGAGAGTTCCTCCACAATCGTTGCGTTGCGTGTTGGGCTCCGAGGAGTTTTCCTGTGTTGAATTTTCCCACTGACTATAGAGTTCCCTAGCAAGAGTGGCGAAAGGAGCGGGTGCTGCTCTAGGAGAGCCTCTGGGATTGTTTTTTTGCAGCAATGGCTGATGGGGTACCATCAGGAGGACCGGGGAAGGAGAGAGGGTGGAGCAACTGTCAATCAAACATGACAATGGAATTTACTCAACTCCACGGTGGCCCATAGTCACACAACAGTGGAGTTAGAACATGTTGTATGCAGAATACCTCCAAAAAACTTCAACTGTTCAGTGGAGTTTTCACACTGCATTGACTATCGTTGTCTGAACTGAGCCAATGTTTGCCATTATTTCCTCATTTGGAGTGTTGTTCAGCTAAGCCCAAGGCAAGACTGGAATTGGGGACATCCAGTCTCACACTCAGAATTGATGCACCAGATCTTGCTAGCTTATTAGTATTAAGCCCTGAAGCAAGACTTCATTGGCTGGTTTTTGTGTTTCTGTCTTAGAATCGTATCCAGAAGGCTCTTTTCTGGTTCAATTGTGAATACAAGTTTTAAAAATTAGCTGCTGTGAATGCATAGATTTCCTTTGCAGGTAACCTCTCCTGAGTTTCAGCTCTCCGGGGCAGGATGGCTAGGAAGAAACCTATTCTGGAAATGAGATTAAATTCGACAATGAGCTAATGCTGGCAAATGCCACCAATTTGTCGAAGAGTGAAGGCAGGTGTAATATTTTAAAGGAGTTGGCCTGATCTAAAGGCACCTTTGTTCTAAAAACTAACATTCTTTTTTTTAAAAAAAATATTCACCAAGAAACATAATCCTTTTTATTAAAGAGAATCCCCCCTTAGAACTTACATCTATGCTTTGCTGCTTATATCAGTGGCAAAATGTAGGCATGGGTATGGAGCGCCTCTTAGTGCTCACTCAGAGAAATATTTTGCACGGCCGGTCATTTTGCACCACCACTGTTGCAAAATGACCGTCTCTTGTATGTGAAGTGAACTGTCCCCTCCTCCTGCTCCAACGGTGAGCACAGCGCCAGTGAGATTTTTCATGGTGGAGAAATGTTGGAAAGAGTGCACTATGTGAAGGGCCATGATTGTGTCGGACTCAGTCACCTAGTTCATTCACCAAATGTGGGGATTTTGAGACACGGGTACAGTGAAACCATTCTGACTTCTTTGCCTTCCTTTTTGCTTGAGTCTTGTACTATCTCTGTGGGCCATATTAACTGGGGGCAAGGGATCTAAGAAACATTTGTAAGGTCTTTCCCTGCAAAAAGCTTAGAGGTGTATGGAGGGGTAGAATAAAAAATGGTGGGTTGGAGTAAAAGTAGGAATCGAAGAATTTTGTTCACTTTGCATTTTGGTAAGAATTGACCAAATCCACACTTTTCCATATCAATATGTTTGCATTTCTCAGAGTCTTGCAGTGTGGTTTTCTAAACCAAAAACTGCATACAAAAATGTGTATATTTGAGAAAACATAGGGAACATGGGTATAATTCGTGAAAAACTGCAAGTTTTTATAGTACTGCTTGGAAAAATGCATATATTAGGCAAAAATAAAGAGAATAAAATTAAAATGTTAGGCGAAATGCATGTGACAAAAAATACAAACTGATGCAGAAACGGGATGGAACAAACAGAATTGGGGGGAAATGAGAAACAGAAAAACCAAAATTGATAGATTTATGAATCTATGTATTAAAGTGGAGCCAGAATCCTCAAACTATTAAGTGGCCACAGTGCACTCCAGTGGAATCCATTTTGTTGGCTGGTGAGTGCTTTCTTGCCTCATAGGAAGAAAGCCGTTGCTGCAGAAACTGAGTGAAGTTTTGAGAAGAAGCAGGAACAGGACTCCTTCCTTGGCTTCCATCCAGCTTTTGTGCCTTAGGGGAGAGGATCTGGGGTTTCTTCTCCGTATTTTTCCTCCCGACTTGAAGGGGGAACATGCTGATCATGTGAGAGGGTATGCACAGGCATCCAGCCATGCCTGCATGTAAGACTGTGTGCATTAGATTCCAGTGTAAAACTGTGAATTTGATAAATACCATCAAGACAGATTTTTTGGCCAGCTTTAGATGTAAAGGAAAACATAGTTTTCCGTTACATGCATGAGCTTCAGCAAGCCACTGCAAGCTCATAGCTCATGCATCCAATCTTTCCCATCTTCTTTCACACACCAGAGTAGGAGATTAAAAGCGCTTGCTTTTAAGTTAACTACAGTTCCTTCTGATGTCCAAAGTCTGACAGGTGGGAGGGAGTGTAGTTTAAACTGAACTCTGATATGAGAGCAAGATGAATCATAGACTGGCAGAGTTGGAAGGGGCTTATAAGGCCATTGAGTCCAACCCCCTGCTCAATGCAGGAACCCACCTTAAAGCATCCCTGACAAATGGTTGTCCAGCTCCCTCTTAAATGCCTCTAGATTGGGATTAAGCCATGAAAGGGGAAGTTGATCATGCAAACCTGAGGCCATGAAATGCAAGAAGTATGAACATAAAAATGCAAGAAGTGCCCTGATGCTGGATCAGACTGAGGGTCTGTCTAGTCCAGCACTCTGTTCACACAGTGGCCAACCAGCTGTTGACCAGGGACCAACAAAGCAGGACATGGTGCAACAGCACTCTCCTACCCATGTTCCCCAGCAACTGGTGCACCCAGGCTTACTGCCTCTGATACTGGAGGCAGCACATCACCATCAGGGCTAGTAGCCATTGATTGCCTTCTCTTCCAGGAGTTTATCCAACCGCCTTTTAAAGCCATCCAAATTGGTGGCCATCACTACGTCTTGCGGTAGTGAATTCCATAAATTAACTATGCACTGTGTGAAGAAATATGGCCCTTGAAATTTCTCTGCTGCAATAAACTAATATGGCAAACCCTCTAGAATTTGCTTCCAGGCCAAAATAATCAACCCCCTGTGATTTCTGAATGCGTTTCCCTTCCAGGTACAAGGATTATTTATGACCGTAAATTTCTAATGGAGTGCCGGAATTCTCCAGTTGCCAGAACACCACCTTGTGATCTTCCAAACATTCCAGGTGTTACAAGTCCAAATATGGATGAGCTCAGGGTTGAGACCAACCTCATCCATGCTGATGAGGAGAAACCAGGCTTAGGTGAGTGATTATCTACTGCAGTGTCATAAAAGTACCTCCCGCTGGGCACTGCGAATGCAGGTTACACATCATTAATGGCAGGACCTCCATAAACCTCATGTATCTGCTGCCTACTGGTGATTGCAAAAATGGGTGGGTGGTCAATTTTAAGCACCATGGAAGCCAAGGCCTGGCATCAACACCTGGCAACCTAGGATAACTGCCAAGGGGCACAGTGCTCCAGCAAGGGCCCACCAGCACTGCCCCTCCACATCAGGCAGCTGGGTCTGTGCATTTCTGTTTTGATTTCCTGCAGTGCTCAAGGGCTCTAGAGTATTAAGGAAAATTAAAATGGCAGCTCCAATAAGTCTGAGGAGGCCCATCAGATGGCACTTCACCCAGACCTGGAGCCCACTCTGGAAGAAGCCACAATATGTGGTTGGTGGGCTGTGTGGTGCCTGGTGCATCCAAAATTGTGCGACCTTGGGATTGAAGCATTAAAATATATTGGAATAAGTTGAGCAGTCTCTGGATGCAGTGTCGCTCTGTCCTTAGGCTGCTCATCTAAGCGCAACACTTGTTCAGGATAATCCTCTACCAGAGTCCCATCATGAGTGATCACACACACACACACACACACACACAGTGAGAGAGAGAGAGAGAGAGAGAGAGAACCCCTTCACCTTTTAATGTTTGTCATTGTGGGTTTCTTTCATCAGAGAGAAGTTCATCCTGGATACATATACATAGATAGATAGATAGATAGATAGATAGATAGATAGCATTTGACCTGGTCATATCTGTAGACAGGGGCATTGCGAGAATGGGCCTATGGGTCTCAATCATGAAACTATTTCACAAGACGCTGAACTCGCCCTGGATCTATTCCACAGAGCCCTGAGTATCCATCGATGCCAGTGGAATGGTTTTTTCTCTGCCTATTGGCCAGATTGTACCTGCGAAGGGGAGGGTTAACTCTTCCCTCTCCAAATGCAGAAAACAACACACCCACATGGCAATTAAACTTAGAAAAAAATAACTTTTCTGTTGGTTTGTGATGATCTGGGCCAGGATGCAGATTAAGTGAGGAATTTATTTTAATTGGGATGATTTGGATAAGAAATTAATTGGCTCACTTTGCCTCCTGTGAAATTTACATAAATCCTCATAATTATTTCTAAATCTGCATAACTGTAAATTAGCATATGTAGATTTATGTCCTGCAGGCCTGCACCCTGATTTTTTTATGGGCCTAGCAGCACTCATGGGCCTGTTCAGAGAACACACTAAGCTGTGGTTAAGCCACTGAGGCTTTTGTAGTAAAGGAATGAATGAATGAATGAATACCTTTATTGAATAAGTCTACTGACCATTTCAAAAAATCACATTTTTTGTAGTAAAGGGTTAGTAAGCTTGTTTAAACTGTGGCTATGTAGCCATCATGGTTAGGAATGGTTCTCACAACCCACTAAGCCATAATGTTTAGATCAAAACACTTAACCACCATGGCTTAGCATGTTGTCTGAACAGGGTATGTCTGTGGTGTGGAGTGTACTGCATCCCATCCAGGAGTGACCATGAATTCTAATGCTGGTGATGGAAATACCCAGTAGTTCCACAGCACACCTCTTGTGTCTTATCATAGTCTCGACTATCTTCTTCCAGCTTCAGAGAGTAGAGCACACAAATGGTGATACTTGTGCAACTCGGGGCGTCTTGCTTGGGCAGTTTCTCATGACTGCATTACCATAGCAAAACATTGCTGAAAACAGTAGCCAAGTAAGAACCTTTCAGAGAACAGCTCGTTCTAAGTTGGCATGCAGGGAACATTGAAACAGCTTTACCGGGTGGGGGTATCAAACTTGTTCTACCACTTAACCGCCCCTGTCAAAAGGGTTAGTTCAACTTGTTTGTTCATAATCAGTCTGAGATGTTGACAGATGATAAGCTGCCAACTTTGGGGTTTGTTTTTAAGGTTGTCACAAGCCTTTTTGTTAAGGACTTGAAGAGTGATACAACTTGCTTTCAAAGGTTTGAGCGACAAGCTGCATCAGGCCAATATATGTGAAACATGAATTTCATCAATACATTTTCTCTTCTGCAGGCGAGGAAGCCCAGTTCGACATGGATATCTAAAGACTGGTCCCCCGAGAACAGGTTTTTTTTTGTTTCCGGTGAAGACGAGAAATCAGCAAGGCTTCCAAAAACAAGTGAGGCTTGTAGAATAGCCCGCACTTTGCAAAGCTTTCCAAGATGGAAGGTTCATTACATTTTTTACTGGGAGGAGAACAGGGGACGTCCTGTTGCAAAAGAACAGAGCACACTGTCATGGTCCTCTCTGTGCGGTGAGAACGCTGCCAGGGATGAGCGTTGGCGTGAGAGGGGTGGGATGTCCTGTCCAACGTCTGTGCCTTGAGTTCTTGTGCCTTTGTTCCTGAACATCAGTGCTCTCAAGCAAGGGACATGATGCAAGGGGAGAAATAAAATCATGCTGGATCTAGTGGGGTTAATACAGTAGCGGGTCTTTATTCACATCACTCTTCTCATGGGCAAACTGCTCTTCCGTCTTTATATCTCATCGCCCTCCCAAGGGATGGGAAACTGATGCTGTGTACAGATAATCCTTTTTGTAAAACAACAGAGCAGCTTTCTGTCTTAAGCTCTTCCATGGCGCTAGCACCAATCCGGCACCAATGGTAGCTTGATAACGGTACAAACATAGTGTGAGGAGGGGAAGCCTGGGGATGAGAAGAAGCTGCTTTTTCACTCGATTTTCCTGTTCTTTGTAGCCATTTTCCCTAGTGCCATAGGAATCAGTGGCCTGATGAAATTGACTAGCCTATATCAGCAGCTTCTGCTGGATTGCAGTCTTGAAATCAACCTTTTTCTTTCCTTCTAAGTTCCTGAATGTGCTGGAGCTGTGGGGAGTGCACATTGTTCGAGGAAAAGTGGTTTTTCAAAAACTAAAAAAAAAAAATGCTCTTGAAATGGGAAAGTATTGCTGTGGGAAAGCGGGTAGCCTTGCACTATTTTTCTTTCTTTCAAAGGGCTACGTAAATGCTCATGTAGATCTGTACACAACCTTCGCTGTACTTAAAAATAATAATGATAATAAAGACGAAATTAAAATTGCTCTGAGCTTGGGAGGAAACCGTTTCTCGTCATTAGTGATCTCACACAAACTTTTAGCTGCCTGTGACAGCCATGCAGTGTCAGTAGGACCTAAGGTTTAAAGCAGGGATATGCAACCTATTGCCTTCCACGTGTTTGGGACTACAGTGTTCACAAGTCCCAGCCAGCATGGACAATGTTCAGCGATTATGGAAGTTGTAGGCTAAAGAATCTGAAGGGCACCAGGTTCCCTACTCCTGATTTGGGAGCTGTAGACTAAAAAAATCTGGAGTTCACCAGGTCTCCAACCACTGATTTAGGGAATAGACCATTAACATAATTGAATTAACACCGCTGCAAGGAAGAGCCAGGAGTTGCAAATGATCTAGCTACCAAAGGGGTAGGCACTACACTCCAAGGAATGAAATCCTGTGGAGGGAGACAATTTTGGCCATGCGATCTCCGTGGAACCTTTTAAAAGCAGCAGTTGGAGCCTAGTACCTTTTTTAGTCACCACTAGCAATTAATATTATGGAGAGGGTAGGCATGAAGACAGTTACATCACATGCAAGTTGCAAAGTGGGACGTCTGATTATGGAGTCACCTACAGAGCTAGCACTATGTCACAGCTAAGCCTGTTATTTTGGTCATGCGTTTGAAAAAGTTTGCTTAAACTGACCACTTCCAATTTGAAGAAAAAATGCCTCAATCTGCAATGTGGTGCTAATGGGGATCAGGACCCCGTGTGCCAGTTTCCTGATAAAATGGCATCTTTGGGGCAAATAGTTGCAGGAGGGATTTCTGCAGAAAACGGTCCAGATTGGGGGGCTCTATGGCTGCTATTTCTTCAAAATAAAAGAGGCTGGAGGGAGCTGTGACGCCCTGCCCCCCTGTGTCACTTTCACCTGAGACACCCACAAGCACCTGACAGGACTGACTACACTGCCAGCACCCAGGACCACTTTAATCCCCCCCCCCGCCACCATTTCTTGTTTTCTCCTCAGACACCTCCACAGACAAAACCAGTTGGTTGTAAATATATTTGGAATTTATTAACTCAAGTAAGTGTGTGTACGTAAGCTTATTGGTTTCCTCAGTTCAAATGTGTATGGTTACAAGTCTTCTAAGCGTATTGGTTTCAGTCACTTCGTTATTACAAGGTTCCTCTATATAGTTTTGAAATCTCACACTGACACTTCTACAGACTTCATCTCAAACTCCCCTGCTCATACTACACAAACTCATCTCATACCCCCTCCCTCTCCCTCAACTATATATACAATAGATACATTTTTCTAGCTCCTCCCACTCTTACTCAGCCAATTTGCACTCCCCCTCAACCATTCAATCAACACGCAGGCATTCAACCTCCCTCTACTAATTGTAAGTACCTAGATGCCTGCTTATTTCCTGAACCTTATACATATAAACAATAACTTGTGTGTGCATACACATTTACATCAATCAATCAATCAATCAATGTACCTTTATTGGCATAAAACAACCACAAACCATACAAAAACATCTTGACATCCTCCAGACAAACTAGTACTCTTCCATTGTGCAATTCAGCCTGCTTGTATAGTAGACAGTTCTAATCTCCCTGCTGACTATTCCACCATGCCTCTGGGTGCAGCTCCCAGTCTTTGATAGGTCATTACATAATGGGCAAATAATGCAACATTTTCAAGCATTTCCCCCCCTCCGCAGATAATAGGGTCCGTAGAGTGTCAGACCCCACGGATCCTTGACAATAAGATCTTTTCCAGATATCTCTGCCGTTGGGATACGTGGAGAGGGCAGTGTAAAAATATATGTTCATGGGTCTCAATACAACCCCCACTACATAAACATAACCTGGCTGAATATGGTATACCTCTGAACCGCCCCGTTAGTAATGCAGAGGGAAGGGCATTGCACCTAGCTAACATAAACGCTCTTCTCAATTGTGGATTGTACAGCAGCTGTAAGCAAGGTGCCATTTTACCAGGCTTAACAGGCAGATGGAAATGTAGTGGGGAGCACGAGGTATTTGCTACACTGTTGAATTCCTGATACTCGACATCTAAAGTTCTTTCTCTAATGACCCAGAAAGCTTCAGTTTGGTTTAACATACTCAGATTTAAAAGGTCTAGACGAAGCAAGTTTAATTTGGCATAGAAGTCTAACATCCCTGAACACATAACTGAATCGGAGAGGAGTTGAAAAATCAGGCTACCACTACCCGCTTTATAGAGGATGCCAAAACATATTTACATCATACAAGGCAGCTGAACATCACAGGAGCACCTTATTTGAAAATATTAGGTAAGAGGAGTTCAAAACTGCTCACTTTTATGTGTCTTCCCACCCTCACTGTCTCGTGCACACTTCTCCATGGCTCTGGCTCTGCTAGTAAATTTAAAAAATTTCTGCACAACACTTCAATGATATTTAGCTTTGACAGTTAATGACTCCTAGGTGAAACACTTCTGCATCACGGCCAATGGCGCATATGAATGGCACAATAAAATGCAGGAGCTGCAGTCTGGGAAAGGATCTAGCCCATGCTGAGTAAACTCTCTAAATTTGACCCTAGACAAGGGAAATAATAATAAATTAAAAAAAACCACGTCCAATTCCACAGTGTCCTCTCACTAGTACTAAATCCATTCCTTGCTCATTGCTATGCTAAGTTGTGTGTTTCTGTACCATACTTCAGGGATGGATGGATGGATGGATGGTAAATCTGGATTCACTATTAATCTCTGGGTGAGTTGCAGAAAATCAACAAATATTTCTGACTCCCAGTTTGTTTAACAATAGCAACAGCAAAATGGTCCCTCCACCCCATCCTAAATTAAATTGCTGAAATGAAGAAAAATTGGTGTGTGTGGGTGTGTGTCTATAAAAAGGGTAATTCCATTTATTTCTGGTACTCAAAACAAATTCCTGGGTTCATAATTCTGTAAATCAAAACATGCTTTTTGCACCTGGCTCTGGTGGTTGGTGGATCTTGGAGTTCTCTTTTTTTTTTAAAAAAAAAAATAGATCTCACAAGCCTGGAGTCTGACCACCACTGCTATACATCCTATAATATTTCTTGCAGAAATGGGTGATACCCACTGCATTGAAAGCTGTGTTGCATGGTTGTTGCATGGTTCAAGAAACCACGGTTTGGTCAAATAGATTTAAGCCATGTACTCTTTTTGTGAGTCAGGTATGTTTTATATCTTTTATGCTTACACATTTTTCAGGCACTTTTCTGTGGATTCAACACTGGCGGGGCTTAATTGCAAACTCTTTCTTCATGGAATTGGCCTTTGTGAAACGAGACCAGGTGTAGGTAGCTGCATTAGCAAAGAGGTGCTTTTTCTAGGGCTTCCCTGTATCCAGTTGTTTGAAATTCCGGCACCTTAATCTGCTGGAAACTAGACAACTGATACTAAGGTACCCTGTGCCAGAAAAAGCATTGCATCACTCTGCAAACAGTATGCCCTGTTACCTGCAAAGAACATAGCCTCAATTGTATGTGACAATATTGATCTAAAAGCTTTATTTTACAGATCCGCGCTCAATTTGCCAGCTGCCCATTTTTTTCAGAGTTTTTGAATTATTGGGAACAAGCTGATGAAAGAATTCTCCTGCATTTGTAACAAGATTAACATGTGGCCAAATATGGCCCAGCTCAGGATGTACTGGTAGTTTATCATCAACAACTTTATTATAGTCACCGACCAGACTTTACACATACAAAAGAGTAGGGCGAAGTTACATAGAAATTTGAGAAGTATGCAGCAGAACCAATTCTGGAGAGACCTTATTCTCATAGCATTCAAAAAGGATTTTGCAAAAGCCTCGATTGTGTCTCTGTCCTCTGTGGCCCTGAAGCAACGAAGGAGTGCATTAATTTCGAATCTGGTATCAAGCAATAATTTCTCTCTAATCTCTATATAAAAAGAGCAACAGAGTAGAATGTGGATAACGGATCCAATTTCATTGCTTCCACATGGGCATAAGCGATCAGGAAAAGTGATTTTCTGAAACTTGCCCTGTAACAGAGTTGATTGCAAGACATTTAATCTTGTCTGAGTTAGTGCACACTGATATTTAGGGATATTAATCATTGAAAAATATTTCGCTTCTGCCATTCCGTATCTCAGGTTACTGCCTAATAACAGAGGGGAGCAAGTTCTATCCGCTGCAGATCTTAGAACTTGTATGTTACAGTCTCTTACCCTTTGAGACAAAAGGGTTTTGGCCTGTTTTACTTCCGTCATTAATAGAGACTCGGGGCAAAAGCCCAGAGAGTACTGGTATATCTCAGAGTGATCAGTAGGTCAGCAAAGATTTCTAATTTCCAGTTCAACAGCATCTATCCTCAGTCTCTAAATTATACTGCTAAAATAAAGAGGACTTGGCGTAGGCAGACAAAGATTTTTGTGGGGGAGCTTTTGTGAGCTCTGTCCAGTTCTGCTTCTCAAAGCAAATTCCTGAGGTCAGAATTCTTTCATTCTAAGTGTATGTCTTTTGCACCAGGCTCTGGTGCGAGATCCCAGGATTCTAGGAAAAATAGCAAAGTAGATCCCACAAACAGGGATGTGTGGGTTTTGTTTAATTTGTTCCGTGGATTGTCAGGAATCTTTTATTTTATCATTTGCTCATCAGCGGAATCGGGGAGGTGGGTTTCCCCTTCAGGAAAAGTATGCAAAAAAGTCAGCCCCAATTTACATAACTTCCACTGACACATAACATTTTGTGTGTCTGTCTTAGCTCAGGGTATGGTCAACGAGCAGAGCGCACCCAAAAAACCAGTGCTATACAGCAAAGGCTGCGGTAAGATCAAAGATGCGTAAAGCATTTTTTAAGGCATATATTTTATGTGTTTTCCAGTAACTTCTGTATTTTTGTACAACTCTATTTGCATACAGTTTTGGAAAGTTAAAAAATAGTCCACAAGTCCGCACAATCTACACAACTCAGAAGATGCCAGACTGCTGTGGAATCCATGGGTCAAATTCCTAGAAATCCATTTAAATCTATTTTAGGATTTTCCAACATTCCTATCAACAAGCCTGATATGTGCTCTCTCTTGACCTAAATCCTGCTGTCCCATCAACTTCAAAATGCCCCTCTTCCTTCCTAGCTCATAATTCTCTTGTTCCTTATGCCCCAAGGGGGGAATACATGCAGTGTAGCAAAGTTCTTAGCTACCCAAGGATGTCTTCTAGCGGTCACCTGGGAACAATTGTTATTCAGTGTTGAAGACATGCATTTCTGGAGATAACTGTTCTAAAACCCAAAGGAAGCTCCATCCATGCATAACCCCAGCTGTTCTGTTAGCTTGTAAATAATGTTTCATGTTGTCCCTCACTTTTGGGGGAGAATATGCTCTTGGTCAAACCATAGATGTGGAAAAACCACAATTTGGACTTTCCCTTAAGTTGGTAATTGGTCAGATCAAAGTGCTAATGAACCAGCCAAGTATTCGTAATCTTGTTAGCCAAGTGCTGTGGAGAAACTTCCTTCTATTTATTTATTTATTTATTTATTTATTTATTTATTTATTTATTGCACTTATATACCGCTCCCATAGCCAGGGCTCTCTGGGCGGTTTACAGAAATTCTAAAATTAAGAATAAAATGAGTATACAAAATTTAAAATTCTAAAACACAGAACATACACAAAGCATTAAAAACCGTTAAAAAACTAAACATGTGGGTGATTAAGAATGTGCCGCTGTATGCCTGGCCAAAGAGGAAAGTCTACTAACACTGTATGCCTTTTAACGCTTTTTGAGCCCTGCCTTCTTGTTCCAAGCTGTTTGAGGCAGCTTGGAAGAAGTTTAAAATATGTACCGGCCAGGAATACTTCCAGTAGAGGGCAGAGCGTTCCAGAGAGAGGGCTCATGGCACTACAGTTGGAAAGGCTACGCAGCTATTCAAGCTTTGATTTTTTTGCAGTAAGAAAAAAGACAGAAAACACAGGAGGGTTACAAGTGCCAGATTGGAATATCTGAATACACACACGCATGTAGAATTCTGTGGATGGGCAAGGCAGTTACTGGAGGGGGGGGGGCGGGAGCCTTCTCTGGAAGCATCCTAGGCTACAGCTACACTACTGCCTTATAGTAATATTGAAGTGCACTGATAACCGTTAGGTTATTCCGTATATTGCTTTCATAGTGTTATTTCCTGCTGCTTATTTCACGTTCGTAATGATTTGACACAAGTTGTAGATCTGGCCACAGTTATCCCCAAATTGAACAGCCATAAGAACAGCCATGATGGATCAGACCAACGGTCCATCTAGTCCAGGGTTCTGTTTGCACACTGGCCAACCAGCCACCCATGGGAAACTCACAAGCAGGACATGCGTGCAACAGCACCCTCCTGCCCATGTGCCCTAGCAGCTGGTGTACAAACAGAGGGGAGATATTTAATAAACCTTTAGCTGAAGTCATTTTTATTACATTTAGGTGTCCCAGGGACCATAGGATGCTGTGGTTCTCCCCCTCATCCCACAGAGAGGGAAGTCCATTTGCAGAGAAGGCGGTCCATGCCTGCTACTCACTCCACCATTGGTGTTCCAACTGTAGTAATGGTAAAGAAAAGGGGATGTTCTAGGAACAGATCTGGGAAGGCGTCAAAGTAGCTGAATCCAAACCCACCCTGTTCCCACAACACACACATCAAATATGGAAAAGTACACCAGTTGGTATTCTTGTTTTCCTGCTCCACCACATACCCTTCCTGGGAGGCTCTTCTGGGTTCATGGCATTTTACCTTGCATTCCAGCCAAAACTCGGCTGATGATTAGATTCAGTGCTAAAGGTACAATACAAAAATAGGTACTGGGGTGTTGCAGGAGGAAAGGCTTGTCAAGACTTTGACAGTGAGACTCATTTCAGGTTCTAGGAGGGCAGAATGAGCTTTTGGTCAATGCAGGGGATGACCTTTGGCCAGTAGAGGCTGGTAGTTCGAATTTTTGTGAACCGCCCAGAGAGCTTCGGCTATTGGGCGGTATAAAAATGTAATAAATAAATAAATAATAAATAAATAAATTTCAGCAGGGCTGTGAATCCATTCTGGGTTTCAGTCTGAACTAGCCAGACCTCTAAAGGAGCTATCCAAGGTGCTGACCGAAACCTGGAATGGGGGGTGTCCATTGGAGGAAATTTGGAAGGCCAGATTAGGGTCACAGTTGGGTAGAATTTGGTCCAAGGACTGGGGGTTCTGCATCCCTGTGTTAAAGGATCTTCACACAACTTGGAAAGCAGATGGCAGATTGCAGCTATTAAAATCATCCCTTCTCTTGTTGTAGGGTTGCAAAGTACAGCCAGCACCTCATTGTAAATTTTTGTTGTGGAACTCGTCTTGTTTCTGTAACCTGCCCTAAAAGCCCGGAAATAAATTGGTGAGCTGATCTTCATTGCTCCTTCCTAACGTTAAGTCCTCTAGGCAAGGCCATTAGCATCAGCAGAATTGGTACAGAGTTACAGTCAAGGTGATTATTGCTGCTGATTATGGCATTGAAGCCGCTCAGCTGGGCATTCTTAGTCTGGGAGTGGATGCGTGGCAGAACTTTCGGGTTTCCTGTTGCAGCATTCAGCAATTCCTATTTTATTTTATTTTATTTTCACAGAGCTGCATTTTTTTTTCTTTTTTATATGCAATAGCTGAAAACAATATGTGGCTTTGGAGTATATCCTAACAAGCAACCAGACACATTTGGTATATGGTGGGTGTTTCAGTGGGGAGTTAAGTCTACCAAAAAGGCTTTGCCACAATATCCTACCAATTTCATATAGGGGAGCCAATTATGAATTGCCAAAAAAAAAAAAAAAAAAAGGAAACTCATCACCCCAAAAAAGAAATGAAAGATCACACTGACTTGCATGAAATTTGTAAGTGCTAATCGATGAGCATAGATGCAAATTTAGAAATAATTAACATAATTGAAATTGGAATATAGTTCATCTCACCATAGGGTGCAAGGTAGTGAATAGGTGACCTGTTGAAGGAGAGGAGTTCTTAGAATTCTTTATCTTGAGACTGGAATTGGACCGGACAGCCCTTCAAAGAGAGGACACCTTCAAAATAGAAGACACTCCTCTGACAGTTCTTCAAACAAAGGACTATCCTCTGTAAAAGAGAGCACATGGCCACCCAAACTTCACAGTTCTTAAAGATGGAGCCCATTTAGCTGATCATGATGAGGAGTCTGGACACGATACCAGTAGAGATCAGAAACAGCTGTAATACCCTATGAGTCTGGACATACAATATGGACTGGATTTGGATGATTGGGTTTTTCTCCCTATGGCCTGAGTTCGATTCCAGCGGAAGCTGGTTTCAGGCAGCCGAGTCGGGTCGACTCAGCCTTCCATCCTCTTGAGATCAGTAAAATGAGTACCCAGTTAGCTGGGGGAAAGGTAATAACGGCCGGGGAAGGCAACGGCAGACCACCCCGCTATAAGGCCTGCCAAGAAAACGTCAGCGAAAGAGTCAGTAATGACTCAGTGCTTGCACGAGAGGTTCCTTTCCTTCTAATATATTCAGAGCTCAAGTCTGTACGCTAAGCCATTAGGATTTACAAACTCCAGGCTTGGTGTTTTCATTATGCTCAGTGACATCAGCCCTGACCCCCACCCCAAATTGTTGGGCGTTTTGTGTTTCCTGAACATCCAACCTAATGAAGACAGAAGAACTCCAAACTTTGCTCTCGTCTTTGTGACTTTTTAGGTGGTTCTAGTAAAGGCATTGTGCTCTTGTTGCATTAGGATGGGGATTCCTTTGTCCCTTGTAAGCTGTTTTCCACCCAAGCATGGATGATGCCATTCATTTCTGTGGAATTTATGCATGGATTGGCCAGTAAACAAGGGCTTTACCATCAACCCTATCCACAAACCAGCTCAACTGGATTGTTTGAATTCAAGGTCTTAAATCCAAATACTTTGACTTAATTGTGTTGTGACTAAGGCTATATGTTTGATAAATTGAAAACACCACGTGTGCTACAAACAGTGCTCTAACATTTGTAAGAAACAACGTATCTTTTTAACACACACATAAGTTAAAAATACAGGCAACAAAAAGAAAGAACACACACATAACAATGCAACAAGAGCATTAATTAATGGGGCATGGAGAAGAAACTCACTGGGGATGGTTCTTAATAGGTCATGGATTGGTTTTGCAGCAATTCGAGAAATAGAACAACCAAGAAGAAGCTCATCAGTTACTGAGAGTTTTGACACGGAAGTTATGTAGTCAAATCATCATAAAGAAAAAGAAAAAAGAGATGTGTCTGCATTTGACTGGAATGTGATCAGAAGCCTGAATGGCTGCTATATAAGGGGAAACAGAAGCAAACAATATTAAGTTTTGCACATATCTTAATAGCTCACGGTCTTAATAGCTGTGGCACCCCGACTGTGGAATGCCCTCCCCCTGGAAGCTCGATTGGCACCAACACTGATTTTATTTCGACACTAAGTAAAAACATGGCTTTTTAACAAAGCCTTTGATGGTTAAACTCACTGGCACATTGTTTTAACTGTTTTAATCGCTTTTAAATTATATATTGTTTTAACTTGTTCATGGTTTAATTTGTTTATAACTGTGCATATTTAATCTGTTGGTTGTTTTATTACGGTTTTAATTTTTGTGAACTGCCCAGAGAGCTTCAGCTATTGGGCAGTATAAAAAAATGTAATAAATAAATAAATAAATTGTTTTATACTGTATGCTTTTATCTGTATACTGCTCTGAGATCTTAATGATATAGGGTGGGATATAAATGAATGAAGGAATAAATAATTGTGGCAGTGTAAAGACCAACAGATTTACTGTGGATATACGTTTTGATACATGGGAGTCACATTTCTTCAGATTAGGGTGGCCATGTGTCCTCTTTTACAAAGGGAAGCCCTCTATTTCAGAGGACAGTCCTCTATTTGAAGGTGCCCTTCACTTGAAGGTCGCCTCCGACCAATTCCAGTTTCAAGATAGTACCTTTAAGAACAGTTGCCCATCTACAGGCAGGCACACCTGGTCGCAGTCTTCCATGCTAAAATGTATTTCTGCTTAAATTATCATTATTTCTACCTTTGTATCTGTGCATATAAATTGGCTTGTGCATGTTTAAAGCAAACAGTTGTCTTTTGTCCGCTATTTTAGTTATGCCTATCCTTCGGGGTGATTTGTAAGCAACCACTCTAATGAAGCCAACATGATGTAGTGCCTAGAGTGTTGGACTGGGACTCAGGAGACCAAGGTTCTAGTCCCCATTCGGTCATGATGCACACTTGCTGACTCTGAACACTATCTCTCAACCTAACCTACCTCATAGGGCTGTTGTTAGGATAAAATTGAGAGGAGGAAGACTGTAAGTCGACTTGAGTTCCTTGCAAGAAGAAAAAGGTGGAATATGATGATGATGATGAAACATTGCCTTCAGTTGGCAGTTGTGTATGTGTTTTACACACGCACACAATTATTGAGGGAAAATGGTAAACGGTGAAGTCTAATTTCCATGAGATGGAAAAGTACAATATGTAACCATTTAATTAAAGCTCAGATGTCTACAAAATAAGATTAGCGACTATTCACAACAGCATTCATTGGTGATAACACGATCCTCTTAGAATTACAAGGTCCAGAAATGCTTGTAGTGGGATCCTAAAATCTTAGTTATTGTAAAAGTCTTGGCAAGTCCCCTGAATTCCACATACAACCCAACCCACTCCTGTCTCACTGTAATGCTCTACTGTGCATTCCTGGTGCTCCAAATATTTTGAATATCCAAACAGTTCACATGGCCCAAGGTCATTCAGCAAGATGAGGCTGCAGTTTTGGAAAGGAAGAGCAATGTGGTTAAGTGCCTGGAGAGAGAAAAGACTTACCTGGGAGCAATTGTAGGCTAGGCTCTACAAACATTCCTTTCCCTGCCAGGAGGCAGAGAGCTTCCCAAAGATGCATTTCAAAGCAGGTGTGTACCTTGCAGGGTTAGTAGCCTCTGCTTAGCACATCCTCCTTCAGAGCGAGAGTGATGCTATTGCTTGCATTTAAATGCAAACCTCTCTGATCAAGCCATCAGCACTTCAAACATGCTCTTAAAAGCTAAATGTCCTGTTGCAGGTTGGGAACATTTGCGACTAGGCTATCTTGGCTTTTGCAACACTCATCAAAAGTTTCTGGGCAGCAGACTGAGAGCAGGCAACCTGATCACCAGGCCACCCCACCGTCTTCCCCTCTATGGTGAAATGAATTTCTATTTACATTCTAGACATTATTCCTAAATGTGCATCTATACATATAAATTGGCTCATGAATATTTTGTCATCTTTTCTTGATGACGCATTTCCTCTTTTGGGGAGTATGTGACCACTTTACCCTCCACGCTCCTTTTCTAGGGGAGCTATCAAAGTCTGCATTAAAAGTTCAGCATCCTGGTGCTTGAAGGGTGCTTGAGTTTGGTCTTGTGGAGACTGTGATGAGGCATCTTTCCACGTAGGATTGGATGATCAATTTGCATGGTATCCCCTTTCTCTTTCTTACATGGATCCACACAAACAATTGGCTGTTGTCTTCATCTCACCTGACAAAAGGATCTGGAGACCTACCAGGAGATGCCAGGAATTGAACTAAGGTAAGAAGAGCCATACTGGATCAAGTCTCCATCTAGTCCAGCACTCTGTTCACACCAACCAGCTGTCAACCAGGGACTACAAGCAGGGCACAGTGCAGCAGCAGCCTCCCACCCATGGCCCCCAGCAACTGGTGGATATAGACTGACTGCCTATATACTGCTTCTGTATCTTCTGCATGCAAAGCATGTGTCCTACCACAGACCGATGGTTTTTCCCCCTCTCATATTATTCTGAATACTTCTCAGAACACTGGAAGCCAGCTGGAGTGAGCATGTGTGTCAACTAACACCTCTACCCTGAAGATAAAAAGAAACATTTGGGCCTTGCCTGTCCCTAGAATAGAAGTGTGATGTGGTTGGGCTCTTAGTTAACTGTGAGCTATCAGGGTGGGTGGCATCTTTCTTTCTTTCTTTCTTTCTTTCTTTCTTTCTCTCTCTTTCTTAAATTCTTGAAGCCAAAACACAAGCGCCATATTTGCCTTTGGTGGATGTAGCTTGGAGTTGAGTGGGGTGGGAGAGGGAGGGCAGGGGGAGGAAAGAAAAGGACAGATTAGCTCCTTTGTGGGAAGTCATTTTGGGTAACAGCTCCTGCAAATGAGCCTCTAGTCACTCCTAATTGCTGGAGGCTCACAGTGTGAAATGCCGGCTGCATATGCAGCCAGTGTTGCCCTTCCACGCTCAGAGGCTGGCCTCAGGGGTGAGAACCAGACACGCTTTGTTTATCTGCAGAGGCAGATGTGGATTGGAAGTAATCGGCCTGGAGAGAGGTCTTGGTGAGTCTGTGGGAAACCCAATGCCCAAAGAGAAAGAAGTGTCTGCCTTCCCACAAGGCTGCCTGTTCACCCCCAGCCTCGGCCAGCCACAAACTGCCCAAGAAAGTCTGAGCTAGGAGCGTCAACTGTGAGGCCTGCAAAATTCATGATTTATTTGCACATGTGTGCTACTATGCAACACACCCATTGTCACACACTGAGAGACTGGAATGAAGACAAGAGGCAAATTGTAGGAGGAACTGTCACAACTATTGACTAATGATGAAGAACCAATGTAGATATGGGCACCCCTTAGCCTCAAGAGGCATCTGGTTGCATCCTGTGTCCTAGAGATGGTGGGTGATCCTACACTGGCTTGAAGCACCACATCAATCAGGAGCCAATCTGGGCTTTTCATTGCCTACCCACCAGGAAGGAAGGCTCAGGGGGAGCCTGTCCACTCTAGCTCATCCTTTCTGATCATCATTTGATGGACTAAAGGCCTACAGGGCCCAAGGATTGCTCTCCTCCTGTGTCCTCTTGAGCTAGGCAACAAGAAGAGCAGAGCCAGCTTCAAGTTTCTGAGGGCCTTTGGGCAAGACACCCTCAGTGGACCCCTCTCTCAGTGAAGTCTATCTTCTCACCACTATTGTTACTAGCTACTGTTGCTCCTCATCTTCTTTCTCATCATTCCTACCACTTGCTTGCTTGACCGGCAGAGAGCTGTGGCATCTACTGCTCTTCCTGCTTATCAGCATTATCTGGGATGGTTTGAGAGGCAGGTGAAGAAGCAGGTTGCAAAGGGGAAAAGGAGGAGTAACTCCAGGGGGATCTTGTCATGTGGTGTGAGTCCTGGCCATGCCTGCCTCTGATGCTGTACCTGAAGAAGAGGTGGGACGGGCTAGTGACCATTCCGCTCTCAATGCTTCAAGCTGCTTATGAGAGTTGTGGTTGTTGGTATTTATTCATTGCTTCCCATTGCAAAAAGACTTACACACACAATACAGAAATCCATAATTAATATAACAGGACTTCCCCCACCGGTGCAATCAGTATAAGCCACAATATTTTAAGGGAAAATAAAGACCATAAAAACATAATTGAAAAAAACACACAACATGTAAAGTGTTGTCAAGGAAATTCCCTGAACCAGTAGGAAGGGGACAGGAATCCAGGCATGTCCAGGTTCAAAGCCTTTATTCAGGAGCTACGTAGGCAGGAGAAAGCTCACCTCCAGCAAACTGAAGGCTGAACTCTCCACATACAGCGTACTTTTATGACATTCCATGTCCCTCCAATGCAATCATAATATTCCCTCCTCCCATCCCTTATTGATTGTAAGACTTATACATGTTCCATAAAAGAAACTATTCTACTTAAAACCATGCCCTATATTGTGACAACTATGACCAGTACATGTAGCCCACTATTTGTTCTCTGATTAAAAAAAAAAAAAACTTCCCAAGGGAAACGGAAAGTTTCTCCAACCAGCTGCAAACCACCTCCAATGCCCAGTTGGGCGGGGGTAGGGGGGGTAGGTGATAAACAAATATGAGTTGCGCCTCCATGTCTGTGTGATGCAGAGCTTGGTTCCAGGCCTCAAGGCTTCTCAAATATGTTTTAGGAAAAGTAACATTTCTGACCGTGTCAGATTAGAAAGGCAGTGAGTGGGCAGAGAGTTCAGGACAGCCTTGAGCAGCCGACCAGGAGGTTTTTCTGCGTCTCTCTGTTAAGAGGCACGAGGGAGTAGGGAAGAAGTGTCAGGAGTGTGTTTTAGATTAGGGTGACCATATGAAAAGGAGGACAGGGCTCCTGTATCTTTAACAGTTGCATATAAAAGGGGATTTTAGCAGGTGTCATTTCTATATAGAGAGAACCTGGTGAAATTCCCTCTTCATCACAACAGTTAAAGGTGCAGGATCTATACTAGAGTGACCAGATTTAAACGAGGGCAGGGCACCTGCAGCTTTAACTGTTTTGATGAAGAGGAAATTTCACCAGGTTCCCCATATATACAAAGGACACCTGCTGAAATTCCCTTTTCAGTACAACTGTTAAAGATACAGGAGCCTGGTCCTCCTTTTCATAGGCTCACCCTATTTTCGATGCTTGTGCACTTTATTCACTTCAGGTCGAGGGGTTTGGGGGGTACTTCCAGATTTCCCTGTCAGTGTTCATCCACTTTACACATAATCCCCTCCCTTTTCCACCTCCACCATCCCCAGCTAGAATGTACATCACAAAACAAACAAACAAACAAAAACTGTATAATTAGGATAATTAGTCAGGTAACTAATGCCCTAATGCCTGGCTGGAGGTACCTCATTATCCAGCTCCGCGTGACCAAATTCATACTAACCAATCAGATTCACCCTGGAGGCCAAACAAAGCAGAGGGGGGGGGATGAAAGAAATGCACCCAACAGCCAATCAGGATGCGGTAAGGAAAAGGGGGACTAGTTATCCTCTAGGGGTCTCACTGCATGCAGCATCTTCCAGCCCACCTGGCACATCCTCCCAGGCTTCTCTGCTCTCACCTGTACAGGCAGGGATGTGGCATCTTATTGATGTTTACATGCACAATCTCTCCCCGCCCCCTTATATATACCTGTATAGACATTGATTAAATGATCCGTGACCAAGGAGGAATTGTGTGTGCATGCTTCCCTCCATGAAGCATCAACCCAAATCCACCCCCCCCACAAAAAAAAAGACAACTCGGGAGACATGATAAATGGTTATAAAAACTTACCCAACCTGGTACCCTCCAGATAATCAGAACTACCCCGACCAACACATCCAATGGGGATGATTGGTATAGTCCAACATATCTAGGGAGCACCACATTAGGGGGGAATTGCTCTAGTATATTCAATGGAATGAAGGGCTCTCAAGAATGTGCCTGCTGGCCAAGTCCCTCCTCATGGTAATGCCATTGGCCAAGACTTAACGCCACCCCAAATTTGGCATTAGTGAGAAAGGGGCCCTGTGGATGTACAGCTCATCCACCCGGGCAATGGAGGCTGGTAACTCTGAAGTCACTAACAGAACCATCCAAGGTGTGGAAGCACCTTGGGTAGCTCCTTCAGAGTTATGACTGGTTCCGACTGAAACTCAGAGTGGATTCGCTGCCCGACTGACATCAGAGCCACCAGCCTCTACTGTGCCCTAGCCTGTCATCTCTATGCATTTAGAGCCTCTTTCTCACTAGTCACAGTGGCAAGGATTTATAGCCAGCAAACCTACTGGCATGTAAGAAGTACAGCCAAAGGGATGGCATGTATTGAAAATGCATTTGAATGCCCCTACAGACATAGAATGAAACTGCTTGGCAGTGCGGTCAGGAGAGACAAAGGAAAAGTAATATTTTACATCAGGGATCATTCATTGATGGAATTTGCTGCCACCAGAGCTGCCAGTGTCCATGTCTCCTGCTTTTTAGAGGACAATCCTCTATTTGAAGAGATGTCAGAGGACTATCCTCAATTGTTATGCATTATATTGCATTTTATTCTTTTAAATATTTGCATTGTATTTTATATGTTTAACTGTGATTTAAACATCATGGCTTCTCCGTGAACCCCTGCCAAAGGAAGTAAGGCAGGTGGCTACCAGGAGAAGGGCCTTCTCTGCTGTGGCACCCCAACTGTGGAATGTGCTCCCTAAGGAGGTTTGCTTGGCACCTACATTATATTCTTTTAGACGCCAGGTGAAGACCTTTTTATTCTCCCAATATTTTAACAGTCTATAAATTAATTTTAACTTTGCTGTTTTAAATTGGTATTTTAAATTTGTATTTTAAATTTGTATTTTTGCATTGCTGCTGTTTTTATCTTGGTTGTGCTTTTATATTGTATTTTATATTATGGTTTTATACTATTGTTTTGTTTTGAATTGTCTTCAATTTGTAAACAGCCCAGAGAGCTTCGGCTATTGGGCGGTATAGAAATGCAATAAATAAATAGCTTTTTAGTTTTTTAACAGGCAGTAATCCACCCAGAAATCATTCCTTATTGGATGGATTAGAAAGGTAGTAAATAAATAAATTAGAAAGGTGAGCAGGGATTTCAAAGTTGCCCATCAACATTTAGCACCTGGACAGCAGACTGAGCAGGCACAATACCGTATTGGTATTTCGCTTAATGTTCTAGTTATTATTTCCGAAATCTGCATCTATACATACAAATTAGCAGATGCCAATTTTTTACAAACCTATATCTTCTTTTGTTCTCTTTTTGGGAAAAAACATTTCCTCTTTTCTGGTGAGCACACTAAGATAGCTTAGGGCTATCTGCTGGACAGCCATCTGTCAGGGATGCTTTAGGGTGGATTCCTGCATTGAGCAGGGGGTTGGACTCGATGGCCTTGTAGGCCCCTTCCAACTCTGCTATTCTATGATTCTATGAAAATCCTATACATGTTTAAACTGGAAAAGAAGTCCTACAACTCCCAGCATTCTGCAGCCAGTCATGCTTACTGAAGGATGATGGGACTTGTAGGACTTTTTTTTCTGTCTAAACTTGCATAGGATTGTGCCCTAAATGAATGGCTCGAAAGGAGGATTAGAGACACTTTGCATGACAGTTGTAGGCAAAAGCCCCGAAATCACTGCTCCAAGCCACTTACTGTAATTTATTTTGGATGCCCGAATTTTCCAAGTGGTTCCATACTAACTGCAAAGATCCCTTGGTGCAGAGAGGAGAAGGTGATCCACCCTGGCAAGCTGGGACAGGCATAAACACAGCTTGCCATGGGGGTAAACAGGGAATAGGGAGTGACTTGGACTAAGTATTAATTAATGTGTTCAGGTTTGTTTGCTTTTTATTTCACTGTATTTTATTTTTGAAAACCTAACAAAAATTAAAAAGGAAAGAAAGAAAGCCTATTTCAAGCAGCCTTCCCGGGGCAGCTATCTGCTCTGCAGAGTGACCTTCCACTCAACTTTCGTGCTTCTTGCTGGGACAATTAGCTGTTTATGAGCATGAATGATCTGTTCGCCCATACCGCAGAGCTGAGCCATGGGCAGGTGTCTGGATTCCCACTTCCCATGATGACACTAGACTCCCCAGGGAAGGCAGGGGGTTTCTTCCTGGTTACACAAACATCCACTACACAAAAGACCCCAGACTTCAGATCAAAGGCCATGACCCAAAGCACAGTCAGGGGCCTGTAATCTGGATTGGATGCTGAGGGGAGTGGGGGGGGGAATATATCCTTCAGCTTTGGGTAGGGGAGGGATTTGACCAGGCTTGTAGATAAAGGAACATAAACTCCATCTGTCCCCTATTTGCCCAGGATGGGTTCTATTTGGGGGATACTTATCCCTGGTAAATCATAGAATAGTAGAGTTGGAAGGGGCCTATAAGGCCATCGAGTCCAACCCCCTGCTCAGTGCAGTAATCCCCCTGATTGCGCTGACAAGATGGGGGGTGTTCTACAGGTTCTGGATGGGATTGCACTCACCCTGAAGGAGCAGGTTCGTAGTTTGGGAGTTCTTTTAGATCCATCATTGTCACTTGAGCCTCAGGTGACCTCAGTGGCATGGAGTGCCTTTTACAAACTCCAGTTGGTGGCCCAGCTACGCCCCTATCTGGACAGGGATAACCTGGTTCAGTTGTCCATGCTCTGGTAACCTCCAAGTTAGATTACTGCAATGCACTCTACGTAGGGCTGCCTTTGAAGACGGTTCGGAGGCTGCAGCTCGTGCAAAATGCAGCAGCCAGATTGATTTCAGAAACCAGAAGGTTCGACCATATAACACTTGCTCTGGTCTGCTTGCATTGGCTGCCTGTATGTTTCCGAGCCCAATTCAAGGTGCTGGTTTTGACCCATAAAGTCTTACACAGCTTGGGACCACAATACCTGATGGAACGCCTCTCCCGACATGAATATACCCAGTCACTACATTCAACATCTAAGGTCCTCCTCCAGGTGAGTGTGGCAATGAGGGACAGGGCCTTTTCGGTGGTGGCCCCCAGACTATGGAACTATCTCTCTGATGAGGCTCGCTTGGCGCAAACGCTTCTATCTTTCCGGCGCCAGGTTAAGACTTTCCTCTTTGCCCAGGCATATGGCAGCACATCTTAATCACCCACATGTTTAGTTTTTTAATGATTTTTAATGCTTTATGTGTGTATGTTCTGTGTTTTAGAATTTTAAATTTTATATACTCGTTTTTATTTTAATTTTAGAATTTCTGTAAACCGCCCAGCGAGCCCTGGCTATGGGGGTGGTATATAAGTGAAATAAATAAATAAATAAATAAATAAAGCATCCCTGACAGATGGTTGTCCAGCTGCCTCTTGAATGCCTCTAGGGTGGGAGAGCCCACAACCTCCCTAGGTCGCTGGTTCCATTGTCCTACTGCTCTAACAGTCAGGAAGTTTTTCCTGATGTCTAGCCAGAATCTGGTTTCCTGTCACTTGAGCCCATTATTCCATGTCCTGCACTCTGGGATGATCGAGAAGAGATCCTGGCTCCTCTGTGTGACAACCTTTCCATTACTTGAAGAGTGCTGTCCTGTCTCCCCTCAGTCCTCTCTTCTCCAGACTAAACATGCCCCATTCTTTCAGTCTCTCCTCCTAGGGCTTTGTTTCCAGACCCCTAATCATCCTCGTTGCCCTCCTCTAAACCCCTTCCAGCTTGTCTGCATCTTTCCTGAAGTGTGGTGCCCAGAACTGGACACAGTACTCAAGATGAGGCCGAACCAGTGCCAAATAGAGGGGAACCAGTACCTCACGCAATTTGGAAGCTATACTTCTATTAAGGCATCCCAAAATAGCATTTACCTTTTTTGCAGCCACAAATCACTGACCCTATTTTTGACTGGAGGGGGTGTTAGGGCAATTCCCTGGTCCAGTTGGAAAGAAGCGAAGTCCAGGCAGGTCCCAATACAAAGGCTTTTATTCAAACTACATGTATGGGAGAGAGGCAGCCCTCAGCAAACTGAGGGACAGACTCTCTGAACAACACCCAGGCTCAGCAAACCTTTATACTTTCAGAGTTGCTGATGATGAACTCATATTTCCCCCTCCCTCCCATGATTGATTACAAGTCCCATAAATGTTCCAAAAGTGAAACTGTACTACATAAACAATGCCTTCTTATTATGGCAACCATAGGTACAAGTGTTACTTCTTGTTCCTAATAAGTGATGCCAAGGGCAGCTGGAAAGTCCGTAGCCCGCTCTGAAACTTTCCAAAATGCCCAGTCAGGGGTCTTTAGGTGTTTAAACAAAGGAAGGATGTGTTCTTCGTTTTCCGGGATGGTATGCAACCAGGGTCAAGAATGCAAGGTCTTCAGATACGAACTTCAGGCAAAAGTAACAAGTGAAGGGGGGAGCTAGGAGTCAGAATGTGTGGGTGAACATCTAAGGCAGAATTTGGCTTTCCGAGACTTCATGGATCCAGGGAAGACGGAGGGGGGCAGAGTGTCAAGGAGTCAGGGGTGCTTGTGTACTTTTGCATGACAGACAAAAACCTAGGGAAAATGTTTTCCCTGTCAGGGTGGTTCACATTTGTTTAGATGCATGTTGCTAGTGCTGTTCTTATTCTGTAGAACAGGGCTAGGAAGAAGGTAGATCAGGGGTGTAGTGGTAGATCGCCGATGATTTGAAGTAGAAGATCAACAGAGAATCCTCTGATTTTGAATTGCTTAACAGCATCAACATTACCCTCCTGCTTCAAATTAGACTACTGAAATAAAAAAAGCAGGGGTGTTGGAAGATACCGGAAGTGGATCATTGTGTAAAAAGTAGGGATGTGCTCCGCTCCGATTAGAAGCGTAGAAGCAGGAGCGATTTGGCCTGCTCCGCCTTGCCCAGAGGCGGAGTAGAAGCGGACCGCGGACCCCTAGAAGCAAGGCGAAGAGAAGCGCCCATTTTCGGAGCGCTTCTCTTTCCGCAGACCGATCCGATCGCCATTTTGAAACATTTCGCCCATAGGATTGCATTGCGGAAAAGAAAAGGGGATAACTGTGTTGTTTTTAAAGCTATCTTTCTGAAACTTCTTGTGCTTAGAGAGTCATGGCTGGGGGCCATTTTGAGCCTACTCTCAGCTCTGCGTTTTTTAAAACAGTAGCCCCACCAAATGCACAAACACAACCTGAAATCATATACTAAGCCAATAATAAGAGAGCACTGCTACCCACCCTAACTTTGGGGAACAACTGAAAAGATGTGGTGCAAGGGGATGAGCTCCCCTAGGGCATGCCATGTGGACGTACCCTCACTCTCTCCTGTACCTGGAGGGCCATCAGAGCAATGCCTTTCATGAGTTGAACTGAGAGCGTTGCTTCTTAAAAGACTGGTGTCACTAGGACCAGTCAAATTGGCAGATGCTTCCCCCTCCCCTGGGCACGTCCCCCTATTACTGGTAAAAGACAGATATAGCCTTTTTTAAAAGTTCTTCTTGTTTATTCAGCAACACTGCTGCTTTTAATTCCACCCCTCCTTCGTTTATTCATTTATTTATTTATTCCATTTTATATGCATTATTGGCTTATCCTTGGCTCACTTCCTTATGCCCCCAGAAATGTCTGCTGCCTGCCTGCCTTCCCTCCCTCCTCCCCTGCCCACCTCGCAGGGATGGTTTGTGTCTGGCTTTGACTCAGGGGAGAAGTCCTTCTTGCGCTCACTTGGAGTTTTGGAAGTTCCAAATCCATTTTTCAAGTGTGGAAGAAGATTCATATTAGGTTGATGATCTCTACTCCCCAATTCATGGCATCTTGGGATTTCCTTTGAAATGGCCCCATTGAGCTGTCTGCAGGTTTAAGCCCCGCCAAAAATCAGGGGATGATGGGATTGCCTTGTACCTTGGCATGATTGTGGGTCTAGATGGCATCTGTGAGTGTGCCCACTTCCCTTTTTTTTAATCTGTCCAAATGTCAGAGAACAGTCCACGTCTGCAAATGGGGTGCCCGATTTTCATAAATTCCCCAAAAATCAGGGGATGATGCGACTGCCTTGAGTCTTGGCATGCATGTGTATCCCTGGATAAGCTGTCATGGTGGTGAGTTTGAGGTTTCTAACATGCAAATTGACGGAGCTATTGAAAGGGGTGTGAATGGGGTGCCCGATTTTCATAAATTCCCCAAAAATCAGAGGATTATGGGACTGCCTTGAGTCTTGGTGTGTGTGTGTATCCCTGGATAAGCTGTCATGGTGGTGAGTTTGAGGTTTCTAACATGCAAATTGACGGAGCTATCGAAAGGGGTGTGAATGGGGTGCCCGATTTTCATAAATTCCCCAAAAATCAGGGGATGATGGGACTGCCTTGAGTCTTGGCATGCATGTGTATCCCTGGATAAGCTGTCATGGTGGTGAGTTTGAGGTTTCTAACATGCAAATTGACGGAGCTATTGAAAGGGGTGTGAATGGGGTGCCCAATTTTCATAAATTCCCCAAAAATCAGGGGATGATGGGATTGCCTTGAGTCTTGGCGTGCGTGTGTATACCTCCATGAGATGTCATGGTGCCAAACTTGAGGTTTCTAACTTTCACAGAAAAAAAGTTGTATACTTTTTTAGCTTAATGCAAGCCTATGGGGGGAAACGGAGTTCCGATCCGGATCCGGAGCTCCGCAGCGGAGCGGAGTGGACATAGGCGGAGCGGGGGCGGAGCGAAGTGGCCCAATCCGCAAATCACAGATCTGGAAGAGAAGCGGAGTGGGGTGTCCGTGCACACCCCTAGTAAAAAGACTATGGCCATAGCTAGACCTAAGGTTTATCCCTGGATCGTCCAGGGGTCAAACCTGTTCATCTAGGTGACACACAGAGGATCCAGTGCTCAGGCAGGGGCGAACCCTGGATGATCCCAGGATAAACCTTAGGTCTAGCTCTGGCCTATGAGCTCAATTCAATTCTGGCACTCAGAACAAGATGCTAGCTTAGCGTTCTAAGTGTACGTCTTTTGCACCAAACACTGGTTTTTAAATCTCAGGATACAAGTAATAAACAAAGTAGATCTGCCACCTTGAAGTCTGCCTTTCCCTGCTGTAGAGTTCACACAATCCAGGAGCCCCAAGACATTAAGAGTACAATCCTATGCATGTTTAGACAGGGGGGTGGGGGGTGGGATCCTACAAGTCCCAGCATTTTTGTCTTAAATCCACTGGAGAGTGTCCTCGAGCAAGCCCCATTGAAATGAATGGGCGTAGAATGGACATAGAGGAAAGATCTCCCATTCGTTACAATGGGACATTGACAGCAGATATTCTGGGCAATTTATGCCCAAGCTGTTGCAATGTAATAAGCTTGGGCTATTAAATATGCCTATGCACATTTGCCTTTTCTTGTCTCAGAATTTAAGGGTTGTTGCGGTTGTTGTTTTGGGATGCCAGATTCTGTTTCTCTGCTGAATTCTCAGTACAGGAAAGTCAGGGCATAATCCAGGTAATCTGAGAAACTCCACAGGATGCATTTGGGATACAAGAATAACAAGACACAGCAACCATCCTGTCTTTTCCATATTGCATTTATTTAGAGCACTGATGACAATAAAATAACCCAAGACCTTTTCTTATTAAACTTTCTGTTTATAAATGTCAGTGATACCTTTGGTGGTTTGGAATGACTTGAACACATATCATTCATCATACATATATGAAAGAAATTGGGTTAGAGATGGGGGATGGGATAGAAGGTTACACACTTTCCAAAACCTAGCTAGCCAGACTAAATCCACAGTCCTGTTGCACATGGACTCACTTCTTTGTAAAGGTGGATACAACTGGCCTGCATTTCCCATACATTTCTTCTAGTTGTCAGTGATCTCAGTCCTGAAAATTGGATTTGTTTGAGCAAACTCAGTGCAATCCATGTGGACTCTCCATGTGGATGCTCTGTGTGGAAATAAACTATCACAGACCAGGTACATTTACAGCTCTATAGATATGGGTTTCAATCCTTAGCCATTGGCTCAGCAGTTTGCTTTAGATGCTTTAAGCAGAATCAGCGCTAAGAGCAGCGTGTTGTTCTGGACGCTCCTTCTAAGTATTTCTTAATGATTTCATCTTTCCAAAAGTTTGCTGTCCTGCAAAGCCCTATACTGGGATTTTTAGCCAATTCCCTTATTTATTTTATGACATTTTTATACCATCCTTTCCTCCAAGGAGTCCATAGCAACCCAGACGGTTCTCTTCTTCAAAGAAAACAAGCAAAGCGGGGATGTAGGCTAGGGCAGAGTAACTGGTCACCCAAAGAGCTTCATGGCCGAATGAGACTTTGAACCTGGGTCTCCCAATTCCAATTCCAACACCCCAATCGTTAGAGTCCAACCTATCCTTCACCAAGCTGGTGCCCTCCAGATGTTTTGAATGAAAGCTCCCAGCATTCCTAGAATCATAGAGTAGTTGAGTTGGAAGGGGGCCTATAAAGCCATCAAGTCCAACCCCTGCTCAATGCAAGAATCCACCTTAAAGCATCCCTGACAGATGGCTGTCCAGCTGCCTCTTGAATGCCTCTAGTGAGGGAAAAGAAAGCATTCCTTTGACAGTGTATTGTAGCAGCCATTTTTGTTCTGTTCGAGAAATGGGAGGTCAGAAAAATAATGCCTTGAGAGGAAATATTTACCACAGGATCAAGTTTGTGCACTTAGGAAGAATTCATGCAAGTACACTGTGTTTTACAATCCAGAGCACCTCCCTTGCTGTTCTTTTACTCATTCTAGACCATCTTGAAAAGTCACATATATTTACAACACCCCCACTTCTAAAGTGTAAAATTCCAACTTAGTAACAGAGTATGGTTAGATTTAAATTAATCCCTAGTACATATTAAAGACAATATTGAAACATTTATTTATTTATTTATTTATTTATTTATTTATTTATTTATTTGCATTACCTGCAACTAAATTTTCTGTTTCACATCTGATTTAAACACTAGCAGGTAGATGAATAGAGATTAATAAGGTGTATTCTGTAGCAAAGTTTTCTGCCTGAGTTTACTCCAAAACACCCTATAAACTTTAGGCTAATGAAAATCTTGCGCCTATAGTGATAACTGGCAGACTGCAGGAAAAATATACATATATATTGTCCCAAGTGGCTAATAAGAAAGACATTATTATTTAGGCATTATGAAATCAAAAGTACAATACCATCACTACTCCACTTCCATTGCTATAACCTTTCCAATGCAGAACTTGGAAACGCAAATTATTTAGAAAGAAAGGTAAGGGTAGAAGGGCAGCAAATAGTTCATGTTTAAAGGTAAAGCAAGCAAGTTTAACACACTCTATCCCCGCAAACCCACAGTTCCAAAATGCCTGTCCCCTCTTATTACTGCAGCAAATGAGGTGCAAAGCAGGACACAAGTAACTTGGCAAGATTCCTCCAACTACATCCCATGAAAATTATGCCACACTTTCCCAATATGGAAAGGGGATGGGGTAAAGAAATAGAATGTGCAAGGTACTTCGATCATGGGAAGCAAGAAAGAGACCCAGGTAAAAAAATCAGATTCACAAAACACATTTTCAAAAGACGAATAACAAGAAACTGAGTACAGAAAAATACTAATAGAAGTGTTATTTCCATTTGTAAACTTGATCTTATGCACATCTGCTTGGAAGTTCATCCCATCGAACTTGATCGAACAAATGTCTAATTAATCAACCTTTCTAGGATAAAGGTTCCAATTACAGTATATCAATTTGTACCTATAATGTGCTGTTATACCTACCAAAGTTCGTTCTAAACTCAATTATGAATTGAAAACTCTCTGTCTGTCTCTCTTTCTCTGTGTGTTTGCACATAAAATAATAATTTTAAACTCTTGAATGCCATTCCTGACCATTGGCCATGCTGGCTGGAACCAGTGGGAGTTGAAGTCCAAAAACTTTGGAGAGTACCAAGTTGGGGAAGGCTCCTGTAATCAGCTCACCACCACCCGACTCTTATTTTGAATCCAGGGAGTATTTCCCTACTTTCTCAAAAACTACTCAATACTACTGATGCCACACTCTTTGCCAGGAGTGGGCAATTTGTGGTCCTCCAGATGTTTAGGATGATAACTCCCATGATCCCTCACCTTTGGGTCTGCTGGCTAAGTCTGATCAGAGATGTAGGCCAAAACATCTGAAGAGCCACAAGTTGCCCATACCTGCTCTTTGCAGTCATGCAGGATGTTCAGCAGCTGTCTTTATCATCCCACGGGTGTTGGCAGAACTTTCTGTCAGCCCACATACAAAATATAGGTCCACTGACGTCTCTCCCTGGTGGAACTTTGGAAAGCAGTGTAGAGACCTGAGCAGGATCATCCTGCTCCTAAAGTTAGATGGTCTATGGGAGCCTGCCCCAACCACTGCACCCTGGATGTTTTGAATGTCAACTGCCAACATTCCTGTCCATTGTCCATGCTACCTGGGAATGCTGAGAGTTGTCCAACACTAGAGGGCATCAAGTCAGGGAAGGCTGGTCTATAGGCCTGGTGTCAACACAAGGACATCCTTGGACAATTGCCCCAGTAGACCTGCAACTGATGCCTCCTCTGAAGCCCCTCTTTAACCCCAAATTTGTGCTGGGTAGCCAAGTCTGAGAACTTCCATTTTAATTTCCAACAATGCCCTAGAGTGAGACCACGGGGGGGGGGATTAAAATGGCAGCTGCATCAAAGTTCTGCTGCTGTTGCTGCTGTTGCTAAGACCACCAGGCTGGCCCATTGACATAGGAGAGGGGCTGCCAGAGGTTATTTCCCCCCTCCTCAAACCTGGAGCCAGCCCTAGGGACCACATTTTTGTGAGGATCCTCTTGGGGGATCAGCTCAAAGTCCCACTAGGAAGGTGTACCTTGCCTACCGCCATCCTCTGCCTACTCCATCTTCTATTCTGATCAGGTTTACAGAGACAAGACCCTAGGGGGCGGGGAAATTGCTTGATCGCCATGTGGTGAGGAGGAGCATGCTTCCTGCCTTTTACCAATGGAGGATTCTCTGGGCTTCTGCCACAAAAGGGGGAAGGTAATTTAGGTCTTGGGGAGCTGGTTGCTGGAGGCTCCATTAGCATCAGTTGCAGCCACATTCATCAATGATCATGTCCGCATGGTGATGGACCTTCACCCCATCCGTCTCAAAGTACAGCATGGACAGCGGGCTCAGTTTGACTGGGGCACAAGCTGGGCAAGGCACCCGATTAGGTTGGTATGCCTTCAGCAAGCTCTGCAAAAGAGACATGGGGAAAGAAAGACAGAGGAGCATTATAAGCAAGGGTTAGAATAGCAGAGTTAAGACCAGTTGTGCAGCTATGTAATTTTAGATCCTAGACTTCACGGCATCATGGAGATGCCTAGATGGCCATGTGCATTATTCAGAGGAGGCGGGTTGCTCCGATTTCGGTGTGGCGGTGAATCCATTCTGGGTTTCAGTCAGAACCAGCCAGAGCTCTCCAAGATGCTGAACCCTCCCCCTTCCCCCACCCCCAAAATAGGCCCAGTACTTTGGAGAGCTCCTTTAGAGTCTTGGCTATTTCTGATGGACACGCAGGATGGATTCACAGCCCCACCAAAAGCAGAGCCACCAGGCTCCACTGATATTATTGCCATTGGCCTGGTTAGGACAACACGCTAAACCATGCTGATTACCAAAAAATGATGAAGGGAATGCATATTCCATTAACCATTTTGTGATTAAGCAGCATGGTTTAGTGTGTTGTCTGAACGGGGCCATTGTGAGGCACACAACTAACATTTCTCTTCTACTTTCACCACCCTTCTATGCTTCACAACTGTTTTTACATTCCTGAAATGTTAGAGCAAAGGAACAAAAAGGAACAACCCTGCTTAAAAATGATGGTGTTGGTGTTGGTGATTGAGGAGGGGAGGAGGAGAAGAGGAGGAGGAATCTGAACATGTGCACTGTTGCATATTAAACCCCCTTAATTTATGGCACCATCATAATTACATCATAATTACAGGAACAAAATGGAGTTTGCTTCTGCTGCCCTGATGCTAAAACATTGGCTTGGGAATAAGCATTGCCATTTTACAGTGGCCCAGTTCAGACAACACGCTAAACCCTGCTGCTCAGCCACCATTAACCATTTTGTTGTCTGAACGGGGCCACTAAATGAGTTCTTTAAGTAGTCAGGGAGGACAATTGGGAACACATTCTGGATTGAGAACCAGAAGAAAGAAGAGAACAGGGGCCTTGAAGTTGCACATCCCCAGTTAGCACCTGGACACAAGACCATGCCAGCACATGGATCAGCTGACTGCAACCTCCCCCATGATGGTGAAATGTACTGTATTTCTAGTTGAGTTTTAGACATTATTTCCAGCTGTGCCTCTATGCATCTAAATTAGCACATAAGAATATACGAAGTGCCCTGCTGGATCAGACCGAGGGTCCATCTAGTCCAGCACTCTGTTGGCCCATGCTCATTTTAGGCAAAGAGGTGTCATCTTTTTTAATGGTGCATTTCCTTGTTATTCTTTTTATAAAGAATCTAGGCATCTAAAGTCCTCTTCCAGGTGCCTCCTGCAAGGGATAATTGGGAGGCGGCAACAAACCGTTTCAGTGGTGGCCCCTCAATTATGGAATGATCTCCCTGAAGAAGCCCACCTGGCTCCAACATTGTTATATTTCAGTGCCAAATTAAGACTTTTCCCTTTTCTGGGGCATTTGGCAGCACTGATGAGTTTTAATCGGTCGTAGAGTTGTCTTATGGTTACGGGTGATTGTTCTAAGCTTTCAGATATATGTTCTCTCTGTGTATATTGTCAGTTTGCCTGTTTTTACGCAAATGGTTTTTTAAACTTTTTATACTGCATTTTACAGATTTTTAATCTTTGTAAACCACCCAAATAGCTTTGGCTTTGGGGCAGTATAGAAATGTAATAATAATGCATGCATGCATGCATACATACATACATGAAAATAAATTATTTTTGGCAATGCATAAGTGCCTTGTCAGGGAGTTGAAATTGGGGAGCCACCACCAAGAAAGTCATCTACCATGTTGCAGCCTTCCAAGTCTCCATGAGAGGAGGCACCCGGAGGAGGACCTTAGATGATGAGAGCCTTTATAAAAAGAATTAGGAAGAGGAAATGCATCTTCAAAAAAGAGGACACTTCTTTGCCTAAAACGAACATGTGCTGATCTAGATGCATAACTAGCCATCCCACTTAGGCTTCTTCAGACCTTCCCACTTTCCAGATGTAAAGAACCTCGGGATGGGGCTCTCATTTTACCTGAACATATGCATGATTGGTGGGCTTGAAGGTCTCGTCTACTGGTGATGGGCATTCCCCCTCACACCGGTAGGCGTTGTACTTCTTGGGATGCACAATCCAGGTTCCGAAGCCGGTCTTCTCAAAGTCCACCATCATATCTACCCTCTTACACAGAGGTCTGCCAGAGGCATGGCTGTAGATCATTTTAATCTTTCGCCTTCTTTTCCCATTCCGCCGGTACCGACGATTCCCAGACTCTTTGGAATCAGGCTCCAACGTGACATACTTGGACATCTCCACCGTCCTGATGAGACTTGGGCCCTGAGAAGGCCTTTCAGGTTCCTTCTCTTTGGAGAAGACAACCAGGAGGACTTTGTCGGTCATGCTATGGTTTGATATCTGGGAGGCTTCTCTGGATTTACTGCTCTCATAGTTGAGCTGGACACCACTAGCCGCTCCGCCTCTGCCGTCATCCTCGTATAGACTCCCCTCTATCCTGTCCTCTTCCAGAACTTCTGGAGCACTCTTGCTGGATGACGCCCCTTGGTGGAGCCAGAAGCGAAGCAAACTGGTGACATTGAAGACTTTCCAGGTGGAAGGACCGGCGGAGCCACTGGTGACGAAGGAGCCAAGGTAGAGCGTGTCTGTGCAGGTCTGGTTCCTGTGGCATGTGTGGTCGTGGCTGTGGTAGATGCTTACTGTGACATTTCTGGACTGAGAGAAGGGCTGCAGGCGAATCCGGAGCTCGGCCAGCCTCACGTCAGAGCTGCTGGAAATGGAGGTCATGTCGAAAGAAAAGACCCAGTGGTCAGCAAACTGGAATGAATCTGGAAGGCAGCAGGAAGAGGTTTAATGAACGGAAGCAATGCCTTGACAGGTTCACATTTCTTATCACTCCTTGCAGTTGGGGATTTTCGACCCTGGCCTGAATGATCTTAGAGATGGCCATGTGAAGCTCAAAACTCACATTTCACCCCCTCCCCAGTTCCATACTTTATAACTGCTTCTATATTCCTTTTGTAGCTGGTCAAAAGGGCAGGGCTCCTGCAGCTTTAACTGTTGTAATGGAGAGGGAATTTCACCAGGTGCTGCATGCATATAAATAACACCTGCTGAAATTCCCTTTTCTATTCAACTGTTAAAGATACAGGAGCCTTGTCCTCCTTTTCATATGGTCACCCTAATAATAGCAGAATACGAGCTGAATACCTCCCTACTAAAGTTGAGACACTTCTTTTTCTTTTTTTGAGAAAGACCAGAGAATGTTAACAGTGCCTGTGTCCCATTACAATCAACAGATCTTAAATGCACAAGAAAACGTTTGAATTCCATTAACATAGATTCCAAACCCCATAATGAGTGCTATAATACCTGTATTAGGCCAGCCAAAAAGATCACCAAAAATGACCACCACATCTCTTCATTGGACAAGAGGGAAGGGAATAGGGGGAAATGAAAACTCAGACTTGATGGAGAAGCCAGCACCCACATGTCCAGAGTACCAAGATGGAATATGGGAGACGGGGTCTGCGGAGCTACAAATTAGGGTTTGCTGGTCATGTGATGGTTGGATCCGCAGCTGCACTTAGGATGCAATCCTAAACTTGCTTTCATGAGAATAACCCCCACTGAACACAATAGATTTACTTCTGAGTAGACATGTTTGCACTTTTTAAGAAAATCTATCCTTTATTGCTTGGTGAGGTAAGACAGCACGCTGTATAAATCAGGGTGTTTATAGTTGGAATCTAGCCTCAGTCATTTAAGGCCAAAACAGACATTTTAAATCTGTGCTTACCAGCTACTAGTCTTTTATTTTCATTTTTAGGCTCAGAGCTCCCAGTCTGGTTCAGGATCCTAGTTTCTGGTTTGGAGAGTTTTAACATCCAGATCGGGGATTAAAAATGAGCAAAAGGCATAGCTGCTAGATAAAGATTTAAAGTAATGACTGCTTTGGACCCAACTGAACAGCTCCTCTGTCTTTACGTTTTAAAGGCAAAAAAAGTTCTATAAGACTTTAAAATGAATTAATTCTAAATACCATTGCCTCTGTATTTACCTGTGCAGCCCCAGTCCCCATGCATTGCAATCAGTTAGTTAATTGGTTAATTGGATCATGAATCTTCAAAGCAGCCGGGGACCCAGCTCTGATTGAATTTCAACGCTGATTAGAGTCCTTCTGCCCAGAGGTCCTTTGATTGTCCCTTCCCAGGCCTATGTAAAAGCTATTTGAAAGAGCTAATCACTAATTAGGACTTTTGAAATGATGGCATTTTCAGCTTTTGAAGTAGAGGGAGAAAGACTGAAGGGCAGGATCTACACGGCTGCTTTAAAGCACTTTATAACAGTTTTGATAACTGTCTGGGCCCAGGCATTGGCGTGGGCACAACAGGTTCAAAGGGTTCAGTTGAACACCCTAATCTGCCACCACTGCCATGTTGCAGTAGCAGGGCTGGTGCTAGCTGTAGGAAAGGGCAACAAATTCAGCTGCTCCCCACCCCGCTCCTCCTCCTGAAGGCTCCGGTGCAGCCGCTGCCCCCCCCCCCAGTTCGCTCGCTTTTTCACTCACTCAGTTGCTCCCAGCTGCTCTGCCTGACCTCTCGCGACAGTTGCTGAACAAGGTGGGAGCAGCAGCCACGCTGGGGCCAGGAAGCAGCACGTGGTGGAGCCGAGGAGGGGGCTGTTTCTGTAAGTAATAAGATTGCCTGGAGCTGCGGATTGGGGCCCTCCGCCCTGAGCTGCTACCCTGATCTCGTCATCAGCCCTGCAGGTACTGTAATGTTTGGAAGAGAGAGAGAGAGAGAGAGAGAGAGAGAGAGAGAGAGAGAGAGAGAGAGAGAGAGAGAGAGAGAGAGAAGCTGTGCCTTCTCTCCTCATTGCTGCCCCACTGCCCACCCCAGTCTGGACTCCAGCAAGAGAAAAGAAAAGTGGAACTGGGGAGAACTGCAATGCCCCCCAGGACCTCCTGGCTAAGGAGGGTTCATTCAGCAGCACCTTTCCCAGAATGCTGGCTAAAACAATTCCTATCTGCCCTTGCTTATTTTAGGGTGTCCAACCCCCTTTTTTCAAGCCGTTCTTTTGGTAAACATGGTATGTGTGTATCTTGTGCCACTTTAAAACAGAGCTGTAGCACAATCCTATGTACGTCTACTCAGAAGTAAGCCCCACTGAGATCAACCAAACTTACTCTGAGGTAAATGTGCATAGGACGCAGCCTGAAAACGAAGAGAGGATGAAAAAAAGACAAGAGAAAAAGAATTGTAGAAATAGAATAGCAAGGGAATTGTGGGATATTTAACCATATTTAAAGACAATAAGTACAGTAAAATTAGTGCTCCTCTACTTCAGTCCCAATCAAATAATTACAACAGTGCAGTACAGATTATTTGTTAATTAAAAAAATGCAGTTTACTTCAGTTTACTTCATTTATTTTGTTTGTTTGATGAATGAAAAAAAAAGTCCTTTATTATTGTATATTCAATCAATGTTTACCTTAAAAAAAAATCCCTGGCCAAATCACCTAATGAAATGTGCTGCGCACACCTATGGGCCCAGGACACACTCCATATACAGTTGTCAAAACTGTTATAATGCGCTTTAAAGTAGTAGTGTAGATCCAGCTGATACTGATTGCAATATCAGTCAAGCCCATTTTGCTTTTCTGAAGCAGAATATCATCATATTCTGACCTGGAAAGCCAAAATAGGATGAAAAAGCAGGGAAAGGAAGAGAATTCACATTTTGGGAGAGAATTCACAGGCACAGTGACCATGACTTAGGGTTCAAGGGCATCCCCATGTGCAGAAGATCCCAGGTTCAGCGGGTGGCAGGTCCAGTTCAAAGGATCAGATAAGCAGGTGATGGGAACAGAGGTGGTTCTATACTAGGGGCAAGTGGAGCAGTGACCCTCCACCCACTTGTGGCAGAGAGATTGGGTATATGTGCAGCTCCTGAGGGCAAACATGATCTCCTGGCCTCCTCTGGCAATCTCAATATTGAACATCTGTCCTGTCCTCTGCCCAATGGGCACCAGCCAGCCACCACTCATGGGAAAGATTCTTTTCTGCCCCCCCCCAAAAAACCTGGCACCAGCAACCTGGGTATCTACCAGATGTTTTGGACTACAAATCCCATCATCCCTGACCATTGTCCCTGCTGGCTGGGGCTTATGGTAATTGTGGAACATCCAGAGGGCAACAGGTCGCCCACACTTGCACAGGCCGGAGAGGCCGGCATTTAACAGCATACGTTCAGTTTTAACTGACTCCAGAACTAGCTATGGCCTGGCTGATTGTTTAAAAGTTGTTTTAAATATTAGCTGTTTTTATGGTTTTAAATTTTGTATATTGATTTTCAATGTTCAGTGTTTAAATTTTTCTAAACTGCCTAGACAGCTTTGGCTTTGGAGTGGTATATAAATGTAAATAATAATAATAATAATAATAATAATAATAATAATAATAATAATAATAATAATTCCTCTAAACCTGTTGTTGGTTCTGGGCCCCATCCCCCCTTTTTTTGGAGTAGTTAATTAATTTCCATAAAGAAATTTCTCTTCACTGTCTTTTTAAAAATGTGTGTGCATATGTGTGTGTACACATGGAACATTAGAACCTGCTAGATCAGGTCGAGGACCCAACTGGTCCAGCTTTCTGACCCCATAGACAGCCAGATGCCCACAGGAAACCCTCAGGCAAAACATGAGCGTAACAGCAGCCTCCTGCCCATGCTCCCCAGCAACTGGTGCACATAGGCATACTGTCTCTGATACTGGAGGTCGCATACTAGTAACCATTGATAGCCCTGCCATCTATAAATTCCTCCAATCCCCTTTTAAAGCCATCAGAATTGTTGGCCATCAGTATGTGGATAATGGGGGTGTGTGTTAGCATATAGCCATCAGGGCTAGTAGCCACTGATAATGTCCAGCCATTCTTCTGAAAGGTGCTTGTGCAGAGTTATTTTCAGATGTACGTTTTTCTGTACATAGTACATTTTTACATTTTAAAATTTTGTATATTGATTCTAATTGTTTTAATCTTATATAAACCGCCCAGAGAGCTTCGGCCGTGGGGTGGTATTGAAATGTAATGAATAATAAGAATAATTGTGTGTACTAATAGTGACACTGCAGGCATCTCCGTTTCTTTGCCCTCCACCCTCACCTGCTTTCCCTTCCTTTGAAGGCTGAGCAGACAATGGAATCCTCCTTCCTCCCAAATAAGCCGCCAGTGAAAGTTGGGAGGTCACTTTCGCCTCTAACCACCTGCAGATGAATCACGCTTCGGGCAACCTGTTCTGACTGCATGCCTCCCTCCTCCGGGGAGTAGCATTCCCCCCCCCCGCCTTCTTTCTTTTTCTCTCCCCCAAATGCCCCCACAATAAACAAAAAGCGTGACGTTTGTGTCTCCCCCCCCCCGCTTGCCCCACAAGGAAGGCCTTATTCCTGCCAGATGTCAAAACTGCGACGGATGTGGATTGGATCCCCCTGGGCGCTGGGGTGTAGAGGGGGGGGGGGGTGTCCCTTCTTTCCAGACGTCTGAGACCACAATCCACAAAAAGAAGCCGCCGGAGAAGAACGGAGGCGGCTTAATTAAGGCACCCCCCCGCCCCCTTTCCCAGGGCCAATAAGCCTCGACCTGTCAACCTTACCGATCCAAACCCAGGCTGGCGGTTCCGAGACGAAACCACCAGCCTCTGCCAGTGGCGGCTGGTGACTCCGATGTCAGTGGGGCTGCGAATCCGCTGTGGGTTTCAGTCAGAACGCTAAAGCTGCTCTCCAATGTGCTGAACCTATTGCGGGGGGGTTGAGCTCAGCACTTCGGAAGTCCTTTTAGAGTCCTGGGGAGTTCTGGCTCAGACCCAGAAAGGATCCGCAGCCCCACCGACATCTGAGCCACCAGCCTCAGCAGCCAGCTCAGAAATACCGGGCGGTATCCAAACGTTAGTCCTAGAGCAGACCCATCGAAACGAATGGGACTTCAGTCAGCCGTGACTAATTTGAGTCCCATTCGTTTAAATGGGTCTACTCTACGTAAGGCTTACATTGGATGCTATCCAGGGTCATTTTTATGAAGTAGCACTTACTTCTGGCGGCCAGGCTGAAGACGGAGTCGGACTCTCGCAAGGCGGCGGGCTGGCCCAGGCGGCTTCCAACCGTCAGGGACCGGTACAGCTGCAACATGTACACCGGGTACCGGAGCGCGCGGTGGAGATGCCGGCGGCTGTTGGGGCGGGCTTTTGCAGACAGGCTTGCGGGAGCGGCGGCGGCAGCAGCAGCAGCAGCTCCGGGTGGGGATGGTCCCTCCTTGGCTGGCGGCTGGAAGAGCCCGGCCCCAGCCAGGCACAGGACGACCAGAGCCCAAGACATCACCTCCAAGACGGAGGCGGTCCTCGGGGGCATCTCTGCAGGCGAGGCGCCGAAGGAAGCCCGGCTTCCTTTCGCGCTGTCTCTTTCTCCCTCGGATCAAAATGCCCTTCCTTTCTCTCCCTTCTAAATCTGTCTGTCTGTCTGTCTGTCTCTCTGTCTGTCTCTCTTTCCCTCTCCCCCCTCTCTCTCTCCCTCTCCAGAAACAAAATTGCTTTCCTTCCTTTCTTTCCCCTGTCTCTTCTAAAGTAGAACTCTTCCTTTCTTCCTTTTCTTTCTTCCTTTCTTTCTTTTCTCTCTCACTCTCTCCAGAAACAAAATTGCTTTCCTTCCTTTCTTTCCCCTGTCTCTTCTAAAGTAGAACTCTTCCTTCCTTTTCTCTTTCTTTCTTCCTTTTCTCTTCCTTCCTTCCTTTCTTTTTTCTCTCTCTCTCTCCTAGAATAAAATTTATTTCCTTCCTTTCTTTCCCATCTCTTCTAAAGTAGAACTCTTCCTTCCTTCCTTTCTTTCTTTTCTCTATCACTCTCTCCTAGAATAAAAATTCTTTCCTCCCTTTCTCCCCTCTCTTTCTTTTAAAGCAGAACTTCCTTCCTTCCTTCCTTCCTTCCTTCCTCTTCCTCAGATCAAACTGCCCTTCCTTCTTCTCCCTCTTCTAAATTCTTTCTGTCGGTCTGTCCCTTCTTTCTTTTCAGCAGGAGAAGGTCTGAGCCTGTTGCGCCAAGCGATTCGCTCGGAACGGTCCTCTCCGCTGCTCCAGGATTGGCACTTTTTATACCTGACACCGCCTTATCTTGCGAGCCTTTGATGTTAACAACCTGTCAAACTTTCTACGCCCGTCCACAGGGTCCCTATTCTCATGCAACTCCACCCACCCGCCTTCCCTCCAGCGAGGAAACGATGAAGAGAAACACAGAGCAGGCGATTAATTACCCTCCTCTGACATTATACATCAGTCCAAAGCGAAATGTGGACAAAGTGATTATTTCACAGATGCTTGAAAATAGCCAGATCCTCGGGGGGGGGGGGAGGGAGTTATCCCGCCACCTCCCTTTTCCCCTTCCCCCTATCTTTGCATCCTGATTCTCCGATAATTTCAGCTTTGACACTTCGCTGAGGGAGTGGGAAAGCCCAGATTTGGGTGGCCGTTGCCATCTTCTGATCACTTTAATCTGGTGAGGGGGTGGAGAGGGGGTTGTGAAATGAGGGATCTGCAGGTTGAAAAATGTTTATCTTATTCATTAGACTTAATTAATTTTCCATCCTTTGATAATGTTTTCAGGGCAGCTTACAGTATTAAAGCAATAACTTACCTAACCTTCCTTCCTCCTTTCATCTCTCTCTCTCCCCCCCCCTTTTCTTCCTTTCATCTTTCTTTCTTCTTCCACATTTCAAACATGGAAGGGAGCTTCTGCTATTGGGCGGTATAAAAATGCAATAAATAAATAAATATGTGCGCAACATTTCAGCTGTAGTTTTGAGAAGGCTATTCAGCATTGCTTCCAAAGACTTGAACACAGACTTCCTTTCCCTGCTTCCGACTACGAAACGAGGGGGTTGATCACTTCATCATACTTAGAGTAGACCTCCCTGAAATCAATGGGACCTAATTTAGTCATGACTGATTGCAGTCCTATTCATTCCAATGGGTCTGCTCTACAACATGAGATTAACATTGGACGCTGCCCATGAAGTCCAGTGATTCTTCAGTGCCACTTTAAAACAAAAATAATATGGAAGAATGTCCTAGAATCATAGAATCATAGAATAGTAGAGTTGGAAGGGGCCTACAAGGCCATTGAGTTCAACCCCCTGCTCAATGCATTTCTGTAGAATTCCTTATCAGGGTTAGATCTATTCAGAACCAACCATTCAACCCATTCAAGTCAACCTTCAAAAGAAAACTAAGGCAGGAACTACACTACTGTTTTAAAGCGCTTTATAACAGTTTTGTCAACTGTTGGGGCCCAGGACACACTCCAAATACAGTTGTCAAAACTGTTATAAAGCGCTTTAAAGCAGAGGTGTAGATCCTGCCAAAGTGACAGCCTGTTGCCCAATGAAAATCTCTCTGGGACAGCTCTGAGTCGTTGTAATACAACCCGTCCTGAGAACATTGCAAGACAGAAAGATTATGGGGCAATTTATACGGACATGTCTTGCTTATTTTTCTGCAGGGAGCCACATATCTCTGTTATGGGGTTCCAGCTGTGGCAGACCCTTCCCCTAGAGGTGTGATTAGTGCCAACTTTGCAATGATTTCAGTGCCAGGTTGAAACTTCTCTTTTCATCGCAGCACAGTGGTGCAGCCAGGTAATTTTAGACCCTGAACTTGGGGCACAACCTCCTGCATGTTTAGAAAGAAAGACATCCTACAACTCCTAAGCGTGTCCCAGCCAACCATGCTGCCTGGGACATGCTGGGAGCTGTAGGATGCTTTCTGTCTAAACATGCATAAGATCACGCTTTTAGCCCCACCATCTCCTTTAGACTGCCATATATATTTTAATTGTTATTTTAATTGTGAAACACACAGTATTAACATGTCTTCCCCCCCCTACACACACACACACACCTACCTGGCATGCCATTCCATGTTTTACAACAGCTTAAACTTCCTGATAAGTTAGAGAAATAAACATACAGCCCCCCAAATTGCCTGCCAACCCTGACTTTAAAAATTGCAGTTTTGCATTTCAAACTCAATTGCATTGTAGCATCATTATGACCAAAGGAATCAAATGGAGTTTGCTTCTGTAAACAGTGCCTGCTATAATACGTTTTTAAAACTAAGAAGATGCTTCAGTGAATAATGTTAGCAGCACCTGTGAGCTTTGTTATGCCTATGAGAGCCCAAGGGGCTAACATGGGACCTGTTGGCCATTTTCCTCCCCTTCTCTGGGAAGCCATTTGGAGTCCCCTGGGCGGTAGAGTCCCCCCTAGCTGCCCCACAGCCTGGGCATTTTAAATTGGTCAGTCTGTCCTGTTGTATGTCTTTAACTGTCTTTTAATGCTGTTTTGGGTTTGGGTTTTATTGCATTTTGTGGTTGTTTGGCCATTTGGGGGTTATATTTATTGGCTATATTTATTTTTTTGCCACGCTGGTGTGTTTTGATGAAGGGCATTCATAATATCCTAATTAAATTAATCAATCCAATGCAATTGCATAGAGAAAAACTAGCATGAACCCAGCAGTATATCGAGGCAATCCCCAGTCTTTGAGGGTCTCTCACTTTCTATTTGCAAGCGCTGCCTAGTTCACCCTAACTTTTCTTCGACACAGTTATGTATCCATATACAATGTAGTTGAACTGGGGTGTGTGTGCGATATATCTGAATTTAATTTCATGTGTGAACTGGCCAGTGGAGGCTGGTGGCTCCAATTTCAGTGGGGTTGTGAATCCTTTCTGGGTTTCAATCAGAACCAGCCAGAACTCTAAAGGGGCTATCCAAGGTGCTGAGCTCTATTCCCAAAGTAGGTTCAACAACGTGGTTCAACATTTAGAGATCTTGCTGGTTCTGAGTCAAACCCCGAATGGATCTACAGTCTCATCAAAATCCGAGTCACCAGCCTTCATTGGAAGTGGCTCTGAAACACATGGATCTTTTGATCAATATACATGTTAAGAAGTATTTAGAAGAAGGGGGGGTATTGGGCCACCATGGCAAGGCAACCTGTGGCCCTCCAGATGCTGGCCTGCAACATCCACCAGCCCTAGCCAGCATAGGCAGTGGTGAGGGATGATGGCAGTTTTGGGCCAAAATACTTGGAGGGCTGCAAGTTGCCATCCCTGAATACCTACAATCATATGTGACCATACTTAAATCCAAGCAACACACTAGAGCTCTCAGTCTTTCCATAACCTTGGAGCCCCTTCCAAAGAAAGTGAAGTGGGTGGCTACTAAAAAGAGGGCCTTTTCTGTTGTGGCACCCCAGTCATGGAATGTGCTCTTCTGGGCGCCAGGTGAAGCCCTAATTTCCCCAGGCATTTTAGTCTTTCAGTTCTGTTGTTTTAAATCCATTACTGTATTTTAAATCTTTGCTGCATTTTAAATCTTTGCATTGCTGCTACATTTTATTTTGGTTTTGTTTTTTATTTGATAGTGCAGTTTTGAACATTACAACTTTTATAGTGCATTTGTATCATGTTGCATTTTATGGTTTTAATGGTTCTGAACTGCTCAGAGAAATTTCAGCTATTGGGTGGTATAGAAACGTAATGAATGAATGAATGAATGAATGAATGAATGAATGAATGAATGAATAATCCTCAAGAGCAATTCAGCCAGCAGATGCAAGAAGATCAACAGTAATACAGCTGAAGAAGGTGGACTTGGGTGTGGCAGAGGACCATGGGGATGCCTCTTTGCCTGCCACCTATTCCCAATTCTCCCAAACAGATAATAGCAACACACTGGCAAAATTCTCCTTCTCCTTCTCCCTAGCGTTCTTCTAGATCTTCATTGCTGATGCGGAGGGGATTTTCTCAGAAGTAAGCCTCACTGAGCTCCCTGCAGCTGACTCTTGGGTAAATGTGCATAGGATCGCAGGCTTAGCTTGCTATCAAGATGCTCAACAGCTTCAAAGACATTTGTGCCTTCTCCTTGGAACATGGCCTTTCATCTCCAAAGATGAAACAATGGATTTGCGTTGATCCACTCAGTTGGGCTCCCTTTGATCCCAGCTCATGCTTTAGCACCGCCAGACCACCCTTTCTGAACCCAGCCCTGGTTCTAAGGATTGCTCAGTGTAATGGGCTGACAGACAACAGCTGGCTGGAATGCCTCGGGCAGCTGATCATGTCATCAAGTTGCGTTAGGATGCCTGCAGGCACAAGCCTTGTTGTTACTGCCGTAGCCATTGTTTTCGCTCTTGGAATGAATGCTAACCTAACTTCCAATTCTGCATGCAGAAGAGATGCAGGGAATGTGTGCACCTGATCCCTAACAAACAAGAGTCAATGGACTTAGGGAGTGGCACCCCCTGACTTCTGGGGTGCAATCCACAGTGCATTAAAGTCAAGAGCAAAAGTCCCATTGATTTGGATGTGGCAGATTCTGCACAAGCTATTTCTGTTGTTGTTATTGTATTTTCCTCCCCTCTGCAGCTAATGTTGCAACAACACGATATTCCCAAACACCATTGAAATCGTTATGGGGAGAAGCATAGCTCAGGGGAGGCTGGTGGCACACCCATTTCAGTGGGGCTGTTCTTGGAACTGGTTCTGACTGGTTCTGATGGAAACCCAGAGCCAACTGACTGCCCCACTGATATGGGAACCACCCGCTTCCACTTCAAGGTTCTATCTAATGTGCATGCCCATCTAAACAATTTTAGCAATCTGAAGTTCATCAGAGGCATCTGATGAAGTAGTGCATACAAGCTTATCAATTCCTTAGTCTTTAAGGTGCCACCAGATCATAAGAATATAAGAAGTGCCCTGCTGGATCAGACCGAGGGTCCACCTAGTCCAGCACTCTGTTAACACATTGGCCAACCAGCTGTGGACCAGGGACCAACAAAGAAGGACATGGTGTAGCAGCACCTTCCCATCCATGTTCCCCAGCAACTGGTGACTATAGGCTTACTGCCTTGGGACTACAATACCTGATGGAACGCCTCTCCCGACATGAACCTTTCTGTACACTGCACTCAACATCTAAGGTCCTCCTCTGAGTTCCTACTCCGAGGGAAACTTGGAGGATGGCAACAAGGGAGAGGGCCTTTTCGGTGATGGCCCCCCGACTGTGGAATGATCTCCCTGATGAGGCTTGCCTGGCACCAACACTGTTATCTTTCAGGCGTCAGGTCAAGACTTTTCTCTTCTCCCAGGCATTTAACAGCATTTAACAATGCTAAGTTTGTTTTCTAACTGCCCCCAGAACTGTTGTTTTTTAAATGGATACTGTTGTTTTTATTTTTCTGATGGTTTTTAAATTTTGTATACTTTTTAATGTTTACTGTTTTAACTTTTGTGAACCCCCCAGAGAGCTTCAGCTGTAATAAATGTAATAAATAAATAATAAAAATAAATATTGGAGGTAACACATAACCATCCAGGCTAGTAGCCATCAATAGCCTTCTCCTCCAGGAATTTATCCAACCCCCATTTAAAGCCATCAGAATTGGTGGCCATCACTACATCTTGTGGCAGTGAATTCCATAATTTAACTATGCACTGTGTGAAGATGTACTTCCTTTTATTTGTCCTGAAACCTGCTGTTCTTTTTTGGTACAACTAGAGACATCACACTGACAACAAAGGTCCACATTGTTAAAGCAGTGGTATTCCCCATAGTAACCTATGCCTGTGAGAGCTGGACCGTAAGGAAGGCTGAGCGAAGGAAGATAGATGCTTTTGAACTGTGGTGTTGGAGGAAAATTCTGAGAGTGCCTTGGACCGCGAGAAGATCAAACCAGTCCATACTCCAGGAAATAAAGCCAGACTGCTCACTTGAGGGAATGATGTTAAAGGCAAAACTGAAGTACTTTGGCCACATAATGAGAAGACAGGATACCCTGGAGAAGAGGCTGATGCTAGGGAAAGTGGAAGGCAAAAGGAAGAGGGGCCGACCAAGGGCAAGATGGATGGGTGATATTCTGGAGGTGACGGACTCGACCTTGGGGGAGCTAGGAGTGGCAATGGCCGACAGAAAGCTCTGGCGTCGGCTGGTCCATGAAGTCACGAAGAGTCAGAAGCGACTGAACGAATAAACAACAAAAGGGCAAGCTACCCCTCTGGAAATCATGGTTATAGAAGATACTTTGTTAGTTGTCTGATAATGTGCTGTGAGATTTACATGGATTCTATTTCATGGATTCTTTTTCCTAGAAGAGAAGAAAAAGTGGGGATTGACTCTCTTGAGCTATACAGTCTATCTGTGTTACCCTCCCTTCAGGTCCCTTACTCCTTTTAGACCTAAACTTTCTGTGTTAGGTTTTTACTGCCACCAAGTGGTGTCACAATTTTTCTTCCTCCTCCTGGCCAAAAGATTTTGTATACATCTCTAGACCTAGTTGTATCTGCTGTCTTTAAGGGTTACAAAACAAAACAAAGTCCTTTCAAGCAAGCTACTAAAGAAAAAATCAAATAAAAATAAACCTGCCTCCCCATGAATATGTTAAAAAGAAGCAACAGGAAAACACATATATTAAAAACATCTAGGTGTTCCTCCTTGCAAAATACTAAAACCCGATAAATTACAGCGCAATCTAGCGCATGTCTACTCAGAAGTAAGCGTCAGTGAATTAAATGGATTTTGTATTTTGTATTTGTTTTAAATTTGTTGGTTGTTTTTACGCTCTTCATGGTTTTAATTTTTGTGAACTCCCCCAAAGAGCTTCGACTATTGGGCAGTATAAAAATGTAATAAATAAAATAAAATAAAAATAAAATAAATAATTTTACCCCCTGGTTTATGCATAGGATAGCAATCTAAATACAAGTAAAACCATCCTGCAGGAGTCTGGTATGGCACCATGGGACTTGGGCCTCACAACTCTTGGTGGAGAGTGCTATTGGAGGGCTGCTGAGAAGCAGTGATGTAAAACCAGCCCTAATGCACTCTTCTATATGGACCAATGGAGCACCCAGTTCACTAGCTCAGCCTGTGATGAAACCTGGCAAGGGCGAGGAGCAATAACTCTAGAAGAATTTCCCAGCGGTTTTCAGCACCTTGAGTAACGGACAGCAGCCTCTACCCAGCAAAGTAGAAGGCAATGTAGCACAGCCTCCCCATTCTGGCGTCCTTCAGGTGTATCGGACTACACCCTCTATCTTCCCTAGACAGCATGTTGGTGAGGATGATGGGGTTCATAGTCCAAAATATCTGGAGAACGCCAGGCTGGGGAAGCCAATGCTGGCTGGGAATGATAGGGTTGTAGTTCAAGTCATCTGGAGGATGCCAAGCTGAGGAAGGTTGCTTTAGCAACAGCTCTGGGTCCAACTTACAGTGAAAAGTGTGTTTCATTTTATCACCCAGCCAAGTACATATCTTCCTTTGAAGGAAGGCTGCTATCTTCTAGGACAGGGTTAAACAGACTTCAGGCTTGCAGGGTCTACCTTCTCTTTTTCTTAGAACCTGAAGAATCTCCAAGCAGTGCCTGGTGAAAAAGACATATCTTTAGAATTTTTTTTTTTTTAAAAAAAAGAATTCTGAGCTCAGGAATTTATTTTGAGCACCAGAACTGAACAGAGTGCACAGTCCTGCCACATAAACATCCACTGAACTATCTTCATTTCAGCAGTGAAACTTAGAGCAGGACTGGGGAAGTTATTTCATTGCTTCTCTTGTGAAACAGGAGGCCTTGGAAGAGGCTGTGGCTCAATGGTACAGCATCTGCTTTGCATGCAGAAAGACCCAGGTTCGATCTCCGGTATCTCCAGGTAGAGCTGGAAAAATTCCTGCCTGAAACTCTGGAGAGCCCCTGCCAGTCAGTGTTGACAGTACTGGGCTAGATGGACTGACTCAGTAAAAGGCAGCTTCTGATGTCCTACACTGGGAGCCAGAAATCATATTTCCTGTCCACCTTTGCTGTAGTACACTCTGCATCAAGTCTGGGTCATCCATACCATTTGCCCAAAAGGCCCTGCTGCCCTTTTTGGACTTTAACATTTTGTGTTATACTGACCCTGTTCAGATGATATGCTGAGCCACGTTATGGCTCAGCGTGTCATGTGAACCATGACTTAGCATGCTGTGTGAACCATTCCTAACCATGGTGGCTACATAACCACAGTTTAAACACGCTCACCAACCATTTGCGGCAAATGGGTTAGTGGCCTAACCATGGCTTAGCATGTTGTCTGAACAGGCCCAGTGTCTTAGTGCTCTGTGGCAGTGGAAGGGGACATTATCCTGTGGATGCCCCACATCTGCTGGGGCAACAGGACTCAGGAATCCTCCAACTGAGACATCAAGAGAGCCAGATCTGCTCAATGACACCTACAATACTAAAAAAAAGATGCATATGAAATTCTAGTGTGAAAACTTTAGAAAGTAGTTGGGAGAAGGGATTGAAGCCTTTCTCAGCTGAACCATTTACCTGCTCACAGTTTTGCCCACCAGCAAGCTGCTATTTGCCTTCAAAGCACTGCAGCTATCCCCCACCATCACCCCTTCCCAACCTGGATTGGGGCCACTACAGCTGCTGTTAGTTAAAGAACAACAATAGAAAAGAGGGGTTTCCCAATCACTGGATTTCAGATATGTATATTTAATGCCAGTCATCTAGTTTCACCTTCTCTCAGTGCTATTAGTAAATTGCACCTTGATTTCTTAGTCTATAAAATGGGTTTGTACTTCAAAGAGTTCCTGTGACAGTCAAGAGTCAGATGCTGCTGAAAACAATGGGCATTATCTGAGACTTCAAAGGGAAACTTAAGGTGTGGTGAGTTAATCTAAGCACTGTGCTTTGAAGATGAAAAGCTCCTTTTAGAAGCAATACTGATATTGGATGAATAAGGAGCAGATGTATGTTATTATATTATCTCCTAAACCAAGGGAGTTGCATTCCTTTTAAAAGATTTTATTTCAATGAGATAGAGAAATCTAAAGTAGGTATGGTATTGTCTTATCAATTACATCAAGATAAAAAAGAATACATAGGTTGAATTGAAATGCAGAAACCTAGAAAATAGGTACAACTTGTTAGGGATTGAATAATCCTAATAAGATAATGAGCAACAATCTTTGGAAAATTCATTTCAAAAGACTAGTGTTCTCCTACATCCTAGAAAGCATATCTTCACATTTCAAAACCATAAATATATACTTTAAAAAAAAAAAAAAAGTCTCATATTTAAAAACCCCAATACTGCATGTTCTTGAAATTCTAAAGATATGTAATACTGACATGTAATGCTAACAATTCTGGAACATGTGACAAAACAACACAAAATGAGTTAGGTTTAGGTTGGACTTTAAATATTCCCAACTTGAAATGGTTACAGTTTTTAGACTTTTAATTTCTTGATTTTTTTTTTTTAAATGATTAAATTAGTGTTTCCTAAGGAGTCAGCAAGACGCACAAACAAATTGCACTGACTCCTTAAGAAATATGTCAATTCCCAACATAGTATTGCACCCTAAACTGACATGTTTTCTAAGGAGTCCCACTGGTGTGGATGGAGTATAGCAGGATGAACAGACTGAAAATAGTGCAGCATCCCTGCACTTGAGTGGGAAGTCAATGCCAATTCCACTTGTAAGTTAGAACGAAACAGTAGTGGTTTATTAGCACCAGGAAACATGTCTAGATGTAGCTTTGGACAAGAAGAAACTAGGTGGGAATAACCCCCTTTATCTCTGGCTGAGTGGACATTTGACCTGGGGAATTCACAGCTCAGACCACTACCATTCTCAGACCAAATTTTCACAGTGGTGGCATACCTGTGAAATGCCACTTGAGACTATAGGTGGAAGCCAATCTCACAATGCTCCTTCACCCAAAAAGCCCTCTATGTAGAAAACTAGCAGGTTAGGGGACTTTAAAGACTAGAATGATGCTGGTGGTGAGGTAATGGAGGAGCTTTCTATGTGATGGGCACCCATCTGAAGACTAAAATGGCTCAGTTCAAACATGGTTCATCACTGCAGTGAGAATTTGCCCTATGAATGCTACTGACACAAGCTGCAAAGTTCCCATGCAAATATTAGTGCCTTCAGAAATCTTAAGCAAGACAAGGCCCTCCACCTACAATATGGGAGCTACATTGCCAGAGTTGTTGCTGGGCCTGGCAATGTAGGAAGCTTCGCTGTGTTCACTGGGATGTATTCCTTTGTAAATGTGTAAAGGACTGGAGCCTTAATCTCCCTGAATACCCCCAAAACACTAAATAAACGTAGAAGTATTTTTAAACATCATTGCCCTGTGTTTGGAAGTCACAGTGGAATGTGACAGTTTCCCTGACACCCTAGCTTTCTAACTGGAGGAATGTGCTGTTTATTTTATAGAGAAGCATTCAATAGGAAAAAAGGAGGCTAAGGGGAGACATGAGAGAGGTGTACAAAAGTATGCATGGTGTGGAGAATGTGTATAGGGCGACATTTTTCTCCCTCTCCCATAATACTAGAACCGGGAGTCATCCCATGAAGCAGATTAGTGGGAGATTCAGGAGAGGTAAAAGGAAAGATTTCTTCACCCAGCACAGTTAAACTATGGAATTCGCTACCACAAGACGTAGTAATGGCCAACAATTTGGATGGCTTTAGACAAAATTTAAACAAATTCCTGGAGGAGAAGGCTGCAAAGCCTATGTAATACCTCCATGAATACCAGTTGCTGGGGAACATGGGTGGGAAGGTGCTATTGCACTCATGTCCTGCTTGTGGGTTCCTGGTCAATAGCTGCTTGGCCACTGGGTGCACAGAATGCTGGACTAGATGGACCCTTGGTCTGATCCAGCATGGCTCTACTTATGTTCAATAAGGCCAAAATCATGTTGATAGCTCCAATGAAGTTTGGCTTAGAGCAGAGTGTGCATTTGCACTGAAGAAACTGTAATAGATCAAAGTGGCTGCTTCTGTAGTTTTGCATCTTAGCAGAAGCCCATCTCAGCCCCTTTTGTCCTGGAAACTGGAGTGTGATAACTAGCAGGGACAGGGGAGAGTAAAGACCTACACAAATGCCCAGAGATCTGAAGGCTTGGGAGATGGGGAAAATTGGGGGGAGCCCAGTTTTTCTCATTCTTTTCTGAGGAGCCCTTTTACCCCAATGGATTTTTATTTTATTGCAAATTTGGGGGAACACAGGCATGGGAATCCCTCCTATGAAATATTTTTGTTTTGTTTTGAACAAGTGAAATGCTTTTTAAGGCAAGATTTTAGTACTCAAAATGTGTACTAGAAAGACATTTATGTAAAACAACATACAACAGTAAGTACTAATTCCTGTGTATACAGTAGTGGTGTACTCTTATGTTTCCGAATCTGTTGTAGAGATTAACTCGATATCCCAAAACTATTCGGAGTGCATGACAGTGCTTTTGTCCAAATAATGTACTTGTGTTTCTTTAGGGAAAAAATGTGATTTCTATTTTCCCCTACTTCTCAGATGACGTAAAATAAAATAAGATTTGCTCAGGGTGCAGCAATTTGCATCTCTCTCGAACTAGGTACATTTGCAATTTTGCTTGTACGAACTAAGGCATGTCTAATTTTGAGGCTGTAATGCTGCGTGCGCTTACCTATTCTAAACAGAATAGGTTTTCTGAATGTACATGTAGAGGATTGCTCTGCAAATGTCATAAATATGGCAAATCGTACAATGGGGCTTGCTTCTGAGAGACACGGCTAGGATTCCACTCCTGTATAGGATTTCAGCCTTCGCCGCTGCGGTACATCTGCTCTGGACGCTAAAAACGACCCCTTCCCTCACACTCCATCTCTAATTGGAATTAGAGTAATTCCACCCCTCGCCCAGCCACGTGTCCCCACTTCCTTCGAAATACACCGCCTCTTGGCGTTCCCCTTTAAGGAAAGTGAGATTTAGCCGTTGCCCCTTTAAGGAAAGGGAGGGACAGAGGGGGAGACTAACAGAATGGAGCATTTCTCGCGAGAGTTCACGCGGGTAGTCCCGCGAGAGTCGGGCTCCAGCGGAAGATGGCGGCGGTGGCGGGGGGAGCCATGGCTCCGGCGCCTGAGGAGGGAGGAGAAGGGGAGGCCACTCCACCGGCGGCTCCAGAAGCTATGGCCGGAGAAACCTCGGGGTCAGCCGAGCAGGGAACCGGAGACTCGGAGACCGGGTGAGGCCTGGCGATACGGTCGGACGAGAAAATCCGGCATCTTCATTCCTATTGGCTGCGGAGCCTTGACTCCCGCCGCCCGTTCCCATTGGCCGAAACTCTCAGTGTCGTGTCTCATTGGTCAGACCCTTGACGGTTTGCCCAATCAGCTCTGTTTATCCTAGCCTCCCCTCCCTCCCGACTTTGCGCTCATTCTTCCAGTGCCAAGTTCTAGCTCAAGCCTTCCCCAACCCGGCGCCCTCCAGATGTGTTGGGTTGCAATTCCCATCACCCCATCACCATTTGGGTGTGCTGGGTGGGGATGATGGGAACTGCGGTCACTTCTGCAGGGCACTGGGTCGGTGGGGAAGCCTGGAGTAGACAATATCGAGCCAGGTGGACAAATACTCTGACTTGGCATCAAACAGCTCCTGTATTCTAGGGTGACCATATGAAAAGGAAGACAGGGCTCCTGTATCTTTAACAGTTGTGTTGAAGAGGGAATTTCAGCAGGTGTCATTTGTATATATGGAGAACCTGATGAAATTCCCTCTTCATCACAACAGTTAAAGGTGCAGGAACTATACTAGGATGACCAGATTTAAAAGAGGGCAGGGCACCTGCAGCTTTAACTGTTGAGATGAAGAAGAAATTTCACCAGGTTCTCCATATATACAAATGACACCTGCTGAAATTCCCTCTTCAATACAACTGTTAAAGATACAGGAGTCCTGTCCTCCTTTTCATATTGTCACCCTACTGTATTCCTACCTTGGTCCTTTGCTAGATCAGTTGTAAAATAGTTTTCTGTGTTTGGGAGGCAAACCACTAATCCAGCCTTGCCCGATGGTGCTCTCCTGGTGTCATGAGCTGCAACACCCATCATCTCCGGACAACATGGCCAATAGCCAGGGATGATGGGGCCTGTTGTCACAAACACCTGCAAGGTAGCACTAATCCATATGTTGCTCTTGTTCCAAGTAAACTTGTGGCAAGACGGAAGAGCGGAGGAAGAATCCTATCCCAGTATTCGAGCATGTTCTGACTTTTTACTGTTAAAGATACAGGAGTCCTGTCCTCCTTTTCATATGGTCACCCTACTGTATTCCTACCTTGGTCCTTTGCTAGATCAGTTGTAAAATAGTTTTCTGTGTTTGGGAGGCAAACCACTAATCCAGCCTTGCCCGATGGTGCTCTCCTGGTGTCATGAGCTGCAACACCCATCATCTCCGGACAACATGGCCAATAGCCAGGGATGATGGGACCTGTTGTCACAAACACCTGCAAGGTAGCACTAATCCATATGTTGCACTTGTTCCAAGTAAACTTGTGGCAAGACGGAAGAGCGGAGGAAGAATCCTATCCCAGTATTGGAGCATGTTCTGACTGTTGAGTACAAAGGGAAGGCTAATTTCGCTCCGAATTTTTTCAATGGGGAGCGGTATATAAATATTCTAAATAAATAAATAAATAATGAACAGAGATGCTTGAGGTGGGCCAAGCCTTTTCTTTTCATTTAAGGATAGTCAGAACTTTCTACTTTCGGGCAATGAAAATATGCTTCATACATCTAGACCGAGTTGTTTGTGAGGTGATCAACTGGTGTTGGACCAGGTTCAATCCCTCACATTTACAGTTAAAAAAACCAGCGAGCCAGTGATGAGAATGACACTCGGACAGAGAACTGGACAGCCACTGTCAGAGTATGGGGCTAGATGAACAAATAGTCAAATCACATGTAAAGGCAGCTCTGTATGTGTACTTATGCTGAGGAAAGGCAATCAGCTTTGAATTGGAGGGCTCTCCTCTCTGCCTCCTTTAGTGATGTTATTCACCTACTTGCTCATTATAAAAACTTGAACCCTACTTACTAATCAGTTGTTCTTGAGGCTGCTTACAATAGATTAAAAAAAGACAGTAAAAACATCTACTCATAAGGTGAAACAGTATATCAACTATACCCCCAAAAGATTCTGCTTAAATAAAAACAGTTTCACCAAATGCCTGAATGAATAGTAAAGTGCTCTCTCTCTCTCTCTCTCTCTCTGTATTTTATTAATAACTGTAATGCATAAAAATTGTTATAAGGCTCTGATTATGGCTTTCTGTCCTTCAGGGGGGATGCTTCTCTGGGCGATGTCACTGCCACCCTAGAGACAGAATCGTCCAGTGGAAAGGATGCATTGGTACGTGAACCGAATCTGCCCTCCTGGGATAGCCCAGGCACTTGGAATGTCTGTGTGTCCTTCGAATGAAATGGACTGTTTGAACTGCTTGGGGATTGGGCTGGCAGTCATTTAGGGGGGTGTTACTACTTTCCAGTGTCTACTCTGGCGCTTTCTACACCTAAGGATTATCCCAGGAAAATGGAGGGATCGTATAATTTGCATGCACATGATCCCGGGGGAAAAGGCGGGTGTAGAAACGGCCTCCATGCATCAGATGAATTACGGACTGTTTGTGGTGGGATTTCTTTTAGCCAGTTATTCTTACTGTACTATGCTTTATACTGGGTATCTAAAACCATTTGCCAGGACCTGTTTCTATTAATTCTAGTGACAAGGCTCCAAGGTAAATCTTGACCACTTGTCTCTGGAATGCAGAAGTGCTACATCAGCAAATGAAAAATATCAGTCTTTTACTGCTTCTGGGCTAAAGTGGATACTTGTAATCCTACCCTGATCTAGAAAACCCTTTCAATGTACATTCTTACAGCAATGCACCATCTCTCAGGCTAGCCTACCTCACAGGGCTGCTGTGAGGTTAAAATGGGGGGGGGGGGGGCGAGGAGAGAACCACATGTACCATTTTGAGCTCCCTGGCAGAAAGGGTGGGATAAAAGTATAACAAAGGTTATTCTCAGTCCTTCCTTTGGTGCAGCTGTGCTAATGTTGTTACAGGAGGGTGTTGGGGACAGTTCTGAAGTCATGGATAATCAGACCGGCTCCGTTGATGAAGAGAATGGAAGACAGTTGGGAGAGATTGAGCTGCAGTGTGGCATTTGCACCAAGTGGTTCACAGCAGAAACGTTTGGCATTGATACTACGTATGTAGCAACTGCACTTCTCCCCCATTTTTATTCTTAGGGCCCCAGTTTGTCACCCAGACTTTTTTAGATAGTCCTTTTGACTGAAACAACTTTAAGAACACCCTAAAAGTCCCATTAATTTCCCCTTCAAAACCTTGGGTTCTGTAATCCCAGAGGAGGGCAGTATGAGCTTGGCTAACAGATTGGTTTTAAATAGTTGTTCTTGAAAGTATAAGTACCATTGAAATCAAAGCTATGTTTACAAAACTGGTAGCAATTTTTAAAAAAGCTACTTAAGACCCTTCAGAAATCTTACTTCCCATTTTTTCTCTTTGACTTGTGGTTTAGCTGTAGGCTGTTGTGGCTGTTGGCACATCATGTACTCCAAAAATGCCTTGACATAAATGAGATCCACCATAATAAAAAAATTAAACGAAGGCATATATACGATTATACGTTATTCCTCACAGAGAATCATTGCTTAGACAAAACTTTTAACAATTCTGCTTTGTTGGGGTTTACTTGTCAATTTTTTTTTTTTTTTTTTTTACATTATCTGGGTCTAAAGACCTGGGTGTCAATATCAAATAGTTACACTCCAGGCTTGTGCAGAAAATCTTCCTGGGTTTTGTGTAGTCAGAAGACAGTGGAAGGAAGCACATTCTTTGAAATAAAACAAAACAGTTCTTTAGTTCAAATGATGCTAACCTTGTGCAGAAACCTGGGTTTCATCTTGGCAATCCTGTGATTCTTGTTGCAACCATTTGAATAATTCTCTGCAGCATATTCAACTTTCTCTGGCGAGGACCTTGTTTTGCTGTCTTGTTTGTGTAGTATCAAGCACACACAGACCTGTGTAAATAATAATAAAACCAGTTGTGCGTGGCCCAGCACTGTAGAGTTGCAATCCTTAACCCACTTACTTTGAGTAAACCCAGCAATTTTAGACAGACTTCTCCTGGTTGTGCAGTTTGGGGATTGCAGTCCTGCATGTTTATATTTTTCCTTGCATTTCCATGAAAAGTTGGGCTTCTGTTTGCTTGCTTTCTGATAATTTCCCTGAAATGTGGACAGCCTTGGCCCAAGTTGAGTGGGCAAATGCTGTTTGGCAGGACAAAAGGCACCAAGGCGATACATCCAAAAGGCTTGGGAAAATGTAATAAATAAATAAATAAATAAATAAATAAGCTGAATTGTAAAAAGCCATGGAGTTAATGGACATTGTGATCCAGAGCATTTGAGGGGTTGAAAGGTTTTTTTTAAAAAAATGGTGTATATTTTAATGAACTGATTTTAAAGCTGAATCTGCAAGCCAATCCTCAGCCCTCTTGAGCCGAAATAAAGCGATTATCCCCTTGAGGTTGTCTTCTTCCCCCTTGGTGTTTTGAACCAATCTAGTCCAACTTTGTGCTACAAGGCACCAACTCAGGCAATCCAGACTTCATGCAAAATAAGAGGTGTTTCAGATGTCTTAACCAAGTGAGCCATTCTGTTGCGAGAGTGAGAATTCCCAGAATCACTGTGCAAGTTGGTGTGGGGATTCCTTGCTGACTCGATTGGTTAGACCAGAGGTGTAGACATGCAGGTACACCCATTTAATTGTATTGAACATCGGTTCTTGAATTATTGGGGAGGGAGGATATAGAGGGCCAGCCCTTTTGCCTTTTGTGATGCCTTCCTTAGTTACTGTTTTTAGGTGTGTGTGTTTGTGTGTTTGGGAGGATGGGGGGAATTAAAATTGGAAGGAGTCCAAGGGGGTTGTTAATTTCATACCCACCCACCCTGGTAATTTAAACTCAGTTGTAGATTAGGATGAATCTTAAGGATTTTGTGGGAAATTTGCCTGTAACTTTGAGATATTTGTTCATTACTATCCTTGATTATTGCTCCTCTCTAAATCCTTTAGCTTATTCTAAAACTTGTACTTCAAAAGTGGTTGCAAATTGGTGCAGGGGGGAATCTTGAGTGACTTCTCTTTGGGATTCCTTTGCATTTTAGTGTTCTTGAACATTGCTGAATCTATAAAGTTGATGGAGATTTTTCTTTTCTTCCATCACAACTGAGTACTCACTACTTACTGTAAACTAATGAAAGAATCACTGCATTGTTGTCTTTTAGGGCTTGTCTACCTTTTATGACCAACTACAGTTTCCATTGCAACATTTGTCATCACAGTGGGAATACATATTTCTTAAGAAAACAAGCAAGTAAGCAAGGGAAAACATTGCCATGATCTGTTTGGGGAAGTATCGTTATTTCTATATTTTTAAACCTCTAAGCTTCTAAGGGTGAGGTTATCTAGAGTTGTCTCCATCCTTTAGCTCAAGAGTGACCACCGTTGTTCAGCTATTAAACCACCTGAGATTTGGGACTCAGTGTGTAAATCAGGGGTGGGGATCCTCAGGCCCTGGGGCCAAATCCAGCCCTCCAGCGTTCCCTGGATAGCCATGCCTCTCCTGCACACACACACACACACACACACACACACACACACACACCTTTTCTTGGCTTTTGTGCATTTCCCCCCATTCTTAAGGGGGAACTAAGGCTTAATTCCTGGCAACAAGAGCTTTGAGCTAAAATACGCTGGTATTTTTGGTCCCACACATTTTGTCTTTGGCCCTTCTCCCTTTGCCTTCAGCCTTGCTAACTAGCGGAATGTGACGTTCGCCCCTCCTCCCCCGAGAGTGTCTTTGAAATTGAATTTGGACCTTGGGCCGAAAGACAGAATGAATGATCATGAATGATGCCATGAATGATCAGCAGCGACAACATAGCCTCTTGTTTTCACTGGCAGTATAGTATCATAGGAAGCTGTCTTTTTATCAAGTTCAGCCGTCTAACTTAGTTTGGGCAGTACCCAATACTGCCGCTGTGCTCCCACTCAGTCTATTGCACAAGCTGGACCTGGTTCTAAAAACAAGTGCAGAAATGTTTATTCCTGGAACGGGACAGGTCCGAGGAGCTTCCTTCTGTGAGCTTCACTCACCTTTGTTTCCGCTTGTTTTGGGTTGCTTTTAGAACTACTAGCTCCCTGCTGCGTTAGCGACAGGTCCCACTGGCACGCAGGCAGGAGTCTTTCTCACCCTTGATTTCGGGATCTTTTGCATGCAAAGCACCCTTCTCCTACTTCTCCCCTGACTTAAGATTTTGAGAAGTTACGGATGATTCCATCATGCGCTGTGCAACATTCGGGGAAGCGTCAAGCTGATCATAGAGGATACGGAGGTTGATGGGTTGCTGAACTGACGCAGCATTTTAATTCTTACATTAGACATTTCTGAATGGCGAAGAGTCACAAGATGTACAGCCCACCCCATTTCTCCCTTCCTTGCGAACTATTTCAACATCCCACTCTTTGCCCTCCTCCTAATCCCTCCCATTTCATTCTTGTCCTTTTGATTATCTGATGCTTATAAAGTTTTTTTTTTTTTAATCATCGAATGCAGTTGGAGAAGCTGGTTCCATTTTTCTCTGTATTTCGTTTCTTTAAGATCTGAAGGAAATGTGTCTCAGCGCTCTGGCGAACTTAACTTGGCAGTCAAGGTCCCAAGATGAACACCCAAAAACAATGTTCTCAAAAGACAAGGTATGTATCCATGCTCATTGCTCTGGCTTGGGATGTTCAGAATGGTTGGAATCCTTGGCTGATAGAGGAGATTAGCCAGGTGGGCTGAGGATGAAACCAGGCCCCTACCAGATCTGTCCTAGTGTGTTTCCTCAGCCAGGAGGCTGAACCTGTTCCAAATGTGTTCGTGGTAAGGGGGAAGAGCTGAGGAAGGCTCCTCTCAATGCAAGGTCCCCAGAATTGTGTCTGACAGCTGAATATGAGAGGAGAAGTGTTGCGATCAGGGACGCCTGCAATCAGGGATGCCAATCAGGGATGCTTGCGAACAGGCTCAAGCATTTTCTTTTTCCTTTAAACAAGGGGTGCAGAACCCTGGGCTGAAGTGTATTTTGGAGAAGCTCTCGTGGAGGGGTAGATTTCAGTGTTGGGTGTGTGGGTACAATGGCAAAAGGCGCAGGATCAACAATACCAGCATGTTTTAGTTTAAAGGAAGTAAGGAGAGGCGTTTCAACTTTTTTAGAATGCCTGTGTGCACCAGTTGCTGGGGAACATGGGTGGGATGATGCTGTTGCACCATGTCCTGCTTGTTCATCCCTGGCCGATGGCTGGTTAGCCGCTGTGTGAACAGAGTGCTGGACTAGATGGACCCTTGGTCTGATCCAGCAGGGCTCTTCTTATGTTCGTAAACATAATTGGAATGGCTTTCTGCCTTAAGGCAATGAAACTAAGTTCCATACATTTCAGCTTAGTTCTCACTTGAGGTGATAAGCCTGTGTCGGGTAGTACCATTTCATACTGCCGGTGACATGTCATGTGAAGAAATGTGTGTGTTCTCTTTCACTCGCATGCATCGTCTTCACAGAGACCCTCAAATTATCTCCACGAATTAATTTCATGGAAATTGTCGAAGGCCTTGGCTCTTAACTGTGCCTTGATCAGTAACGTGCTGCTTACATAGGAAAACACAGATTATACTTTGGATCCACAAGAAAGTACAACCACAGTAAACTTTCGTGGAGGTTTGCCTTGGTGAATTTAGCTAATGTCTGCTAAGCTCTATCTATCTGTAGTTAAAAAGCCTGAAATATAATTCACATGTGGATGATTACCAATTTTTGCTAAAGCTCTCTGTTTTTTAGTAAAATCATCTGCCATAATTAACTTTGATTTCAAACAGGACATTATACCCTTTATTGATAAGTACTGGGAGTATATGACGACAAGGCAAAGACCAGGAAAAATGACGTGGCCGAATAATATTGTAAAAACAATGGTAAGCTATGAAGTGGGACATAACTAAATAACCACTACTTTTTTATTAATACGGTTTGGTAACAAGCTGGAATTTCAGTGGAAAAAAACATTGCTCTGAAAATATCCCAGTTAAATTACTGCACACATTTTATTGTTTGTTTACCTGATGTAATGACTTCTGTTACTGGGTAGCAGGATCTCAGCTAGTACTCATGACAAAAAAATATGTGTCTGTACACGTCCAAAGTATTTTTAACTACACTATCAATTCCTGATCATGTTTGAATGCTTTGCTGTAGTGTAAAGAAAGGGATGTCTTCTTGGTGAAAGAGCATCCAGACCCAGGAAGCAAAGATCCAGAGGAAGATTACCCCAAATTTGGACTCTTAGACCAGGTATGTCATATCAGCACAGTACTCGTACTTGGGGATATACTGTGTCCGGTTATTTATTAAAGCACCTAAAATGTTCTAAGCATTGAAACAGATATTGAAAGGTAAACAGATATTGAAAGGTAAAGTCCCTGCCACCAGGCTTCGACTAACCAGTTGCTGGGGAATATGGGTGGGAAGGTGCTGTCACACCATATCCGGCTTTGTTGGTCCCCAGTCGACAGCTGGTTGGCCACTGTGTGAACAGAGTACTGGACTAGGTGGACCCTTGGTGTGATCCAGCAGGGCTCTTCTTACGTTCTTATGATACATAAGGAAAAAAGGAATGGGGAGAAGAGCAAGCATTGGAGCAGCTGTACCTTCACTAGCCAGTGAATGGGGGTCAAGTTGGTCTTCTCCTTGCCATGACGTTCTCTCTCAGAGGCAAGGGGTGCAGCCTCTCACTGGTCCTAAATCTCGTGGTCCATGCCAGAGTGTGCCTCCAGTGTTTCCTAGTGCAGTGTTTTCTGATAGTTTCAAAATACTTCCAAGCTATTTCAAAAGTTTTCAAGCTAGCTACTTTAATCATCTCTTAGCAGGAGATTGTACTGCTGGGATGATTGAGACCTCTTTCAGATAGAAATTATCTGCCTTTGTTACATCTTGCAGTTTTTTGCCCAACTTAAGACTGCAGTGCTGAACATATTTACCATTGGATACAGTGGGACTTCTCATTAAACCCATAGAAGCATTCAAATCTTGAGCAACCAAAGTAGATCTGAGCAGCCTAAAGATGACCAAAAGTGTAACTTCTTAATGCTGTACGTTCTTTTCTCTTCTTTAGGACCTTGGTAATATTGGCCCTGCATATGATAACCAGAAACAGAGCAATACCGTATCTACTAGCGGAAGCCTAAATGGCAAGTTTGTTTCCTTTCAGTTTAAAATTTACTATCCCCAGGCCCCATCCCTGAGCACTTCTCTTCTTTATAGCTCAAGATAGATTACCTTTGCAGTGCAATCCTATGCATGTTTACTTCAAAGTCCTGCTGTGTTCAATGGGACTTTCTCCCAGGTAAGCGTCCATAGGATTGCAACCTTAATTAATTCAACCTTGACGTATCTGAGAACTGTCAGAACTACAACCATTTTAGCCTCTTTCTGTGGAATATTTTAAAGAGAGCACAGGTGTTTGTTTTTTAATCATACTGGAATTATTTAGGAATCAATGTTACAAATGTAAGGCAAATTTGCCTTGCAAATTTAAATGTGTGAACTATTGCTTGCACAACATAATTAGTGCTTGCTAGAGCAACAGAAATATGAGGCGGTTTGCACAAGAGTTGGTTTACACTAGTGCAGTGTCATTAGTGCTAGCACTGAGACACCCTCTGTTTCACTGCATTGAGTTGTTTTCCCAAGAAAATGCAAATGCCCAAGTCTAGGGATTTCTCGAAGTGAAATACCCTTATTTATTTATTTAAAAGTGAACGTGGCTGTGCTCTTGCATATCTCCCGTTAATTTCAGTGCAGCCTGTGCAAGAGAACAAGTCATGGAGATCCTGACTGGGAGCTTCAGTATAGATTGGGGTCTGTTTCCTGTGTTTAACTTCTTGCCTGGTTGCCACAGGTGACCTGGAATACCTTGCAGGAGACAAAGAATCCCATATAGGTGGGTGAGTGGGCTGGCAGAGGAGGGATGAACTGGTCTGCCCCTCCTCGGCCAACCCATGTGGTTTTCACACTGTTAATGGAGGAAATGAAATGGCTTCCTCTGTGGCTAACGAGGAAACCAGGCAGGATGGCACAAGAGGAGTGGATCGCTCCATCCCTTATCCGTGAGACTACTGAGTTTCTGCGTTGGCCACGAAGGAAGTTAAGCCCCTTCCTCCATGGTCAACTTAGAATCCAAGCAGACTGTCTCTTCACCACCATCACCTTGGTAGTAGATGGTATTTTTACCTGGCAGTTAAGAGGCTAGCAAAAAGAAAGGTTTCAGGATAGTAACTTTTCTGCCTTTACATAGAAGGCTGTTATAGGTGTTTTATCTCCATTTCATACTGTGGTGTTTTCTTTTTCTCTCTCATTAAAACGTGACAACTACATGGTGCGACTTCTGTTCTTACAGGTGGAGCCTCTTTGGGAGGTGAATATTTACTTTTCAGCTTCTTAAAACTTAAGTATTATTGTTTGAAAAGCCTTTTTCATTTCTAACCCCCCCCCTTTGTTTTGTTTTGCCGAATCGTCTTAGAAGCTAAAAAACTATTAATCCAAAACACATCCAGAGTATCACTTAAAATGAAACATTAATTTCACATTTTTGTGAAGCATCTACAAGCATTTAAAGGTCATATTCTGCCTTTCATTGGTCACCTTAAAGCTCCCCCCCCCAGTTGAGTTCATTCCACTGACTTTGCTTCTGTGTGGTGGCCTTGCAGCAAATTTCTTCCGCCTCAATTCCTCATCTGTCAAATGGGAATAAGGATAACCTTTCTCACAGGGTTGTAGCACAGGGTAAGGAAATGTTGATATCCTCCCTGATTAATATAAAGAAATGAGGCATTCCTGGAAAATTAGTATTTAAACGTTGTTTGGAATATCACATCTTATTAGTCTGTTTGGTCAATTCAAGCTAAAACAAAGTTTGTGCTAACGTTGACATCTGGATCCAGTCAACCAGTTTTTAACACCTCTTGGTTGGTGAGCTTTTCTGTAATCAGTTGGTGAGATCTTTCATAAATGAAGTCATCTGAGAGACCTGATATGTTGACCTGGCTCGAAATGGCTGCTTAAATATGAAGCTCATCAGGCAGCAAGCCACTAACTCTCAGCCTAGCCTACTTCACAGGGTTGTTTTGAGCATCACCATGTATGCTGCCCAGAACTTTTTAGAGGAAGGCTGGGATAGAAATTCTGATAATAAAAAGCCGACCAAGCCTCTGCCAGCAAAAATGAGCTGTTTCCATGCTTTTGGAAAGCTTGTCGGAGCCAGTGGTGCACTGGATAATCCATTTCCAGGAGACAGGAGAATTGGTTGCCTAAATTCACATTGAGAAGGAGAACACCATAGTTACAAAGGGGGAAGCCTCAGCTTTGACCCAGAAACCATATTTTAAACCCATTTTTGACTTTGGACCTGGGTTTTTTTCTTTTCTAAAAAAAATGTTGGAACAAGTGCTGTCATTCAAATTGATTCATGGCTGTGCAGAATATGATACCTTCTAAGGTCGTATTTCCTTTTTCTGCTAGAGAGATGTTGATTTCAAAGCTTGTTTCTCTTATTACGATGGTACCCTATGCTACTGTCTGAAGGTGGTTGTCTGCAGTACGACAAACTCTCTTGACTCTGGGTTGATCAGAAGCAAGGAGCATATAAGTTGAAGAGCTCTGCCATTGATGTTCATAGCTTATGCACACACCCTTTACATTCAAACCAAATGGTCCAGAATAATTCTCTCTCTCATACACACACGTTACGTCACCTAAAGTGAATTGGAATCCTTCTCTGCACATAAACAAGAAATAACTCAGTTTTTCAACTCTAACAACCCTGACTTTAAATATGAAACTGGCATTAAAGGGAATAGCTCATACCTATGGCAACACTGCATTTCCTCCCTGTGATGACATCAAGCTCATGGCTGTGACTCTTTAGAACTGCAGTTTTGGGGTCGCGCGTGTTGTGGGGGCACCCGTAGACTTGATGCTGTCATATGGAGTAAAGTGGGTAGTACCATTACACTTACAAACCATGCCTAAAACGTTGAGGGGTGGATAATCGGCAATTAAGTATTTTTTTAATATGGCTAAACCTTTTGCTCAGGGTTTTGTTAGCAACGTCTTGTGCTGTATACACCTGCTTATAACCACTCCAAGGCCTAGTTGGCCTGAGCCCTGCCATCTCTGATTCTCAGTGTTGTCCCAAATTTCAACCAACAAGGCAAATGCTGTTGTTCCTCCAGCAGACATACAGGTGCGTACATACCTGCAAGACAGATGGATAAACACACAAAAGGTGTGGGTGGGAGAGAGAAAGATTCGGACGGAAAAGAACCATCACGCTCTTGATATCATCAGCATTAATCATTTGCTAGCACTGCAGAGAAGCATCTTTTGCACTGGTTTCCCTATTTTGTTGTCTTTGAATGATGGATGCTTACAGCTGAGGCAGAGATTGTGTGTCCAAGTGTATCTTAACCATTTTGTGGAGTGCTCAAATTACAGGGGGACTGGAGGAGGGCAGGCCCTTTTACCATTTGTGGCAGCCCCCTTAGCTATTGGTTTTAGAAGGCAAGGGCACAGTTTGTCTAAAAGTGGAAGGTGTCGGGGTGTGGGGCTTGCAGATTTCAGTAAGGCCCCCCGACCTTTTCTCCCATAATTTGAGCACTGTTTTTTGCGTGGTGTCGAAATGAGTGGAAGTCTGATTGAGGCTTATTTATTCTCCTCCTCCCTATCAAATCAAATTCTGCTTTTGTCTTCATGTGTTTCGAATCTCCATGAGAGAGATGGCAATGCCTTGCTTGTAAATTAATATATGGCTAGTGTTCAGTTAGGATTCTTCTGTCCTGGTCAATACGCCACTTTGAAACTCGAGTTAGTACAGGCTAAGAAGTGAGCAAAATGGCAAATTGTACAATTCTGCTTTGCACCTGAAAGATATCTGGCTTTGTTGAGATTCAAATGCATCCATGGAATTTGAACTGACACACCCTCAATGTCATATAGTCAAACGACACACAGATTTGTGGTGTTTCCCTTCCCAAGGGGGTATCGTAGCAGGAACTAGTGGGAAAGGAAGAGGAGCTAAACGCAAGCAGCAAGACGGAGGGACTACAGGAACAGCCAAGAAAACCAGGAGGTAAAGTCAAATAGATTGTCTTGATGTATGAGTAGTAGAAAAGGGAAATAACTATTGTTATTGTGTTTTAATCTTTAACTGTTTTTTTTTTAACATTTACTGCATTTATACACCTCTTTTCTGCCAAAGCGCAAAAGTTGGTCCGCAGTTCAAAATAATCCCCATTGTACGGGGTTGTGATATGTGAGTGCGGCCATGATGGGAAACCATTGTTAACTGTGAACAGCCCATGGTTTGAGTTGGGTTGTGAAGTCTGGATGATTAAAACCATGGATTGTCGTTATGTGCAAACGGCTGTTCATGGATTGTTTCGCAAGGCTACAGAGGTGGCAGGCAAGAGCCATCAAAAAAACACAGCTGCTCTGTATGCCAGTATGAGAGCACCGCAAAGGCATTTGGGACACAGGGAGGAAGAAGGAGGAGGGAAACAATCCAGGGATTGAGAAAACAAGCTGAGGTTTGTTTGATAATCTGCCAGACATAGCCTGGGTAGGCCAACAAACCTTGGGTTATATAAACTGTGGGTTAGCATTATGTGATGTAGAGTCCCTTAACATAATAAAAAGGGGAAAGGTCTGGGAGGAAAGAGGAAAATGAGCAAGATTCATGGCCTCTGCAGGAGATTCTTCTGGAAGGAGAGGAACCAAATGTTAATTGTTCTCAGCCAGGCTGATGGAGAGAGCCTTAGATGCAGCCATGATCATGTATACATACATACATACATAGCTCAACCATGTTATGTAGCCAGGACTAGATGCCATCTACGATTCTTCCTACCCTGAATGAAATGCTTTTCTATCAATGCCTTCTGCAGATTATCTCCATCATGCAAACTGACAGAGATTTACATGGAGCTGATTTATTAGCCATTTGACAAGTTTTTGACAAGACCTGGCGATACATGAAATAGAAAGGCAGAAACAGGGTTGAAGGCAAGGAGACTTGTTCAGTGACGCGTAGTTATTCAAGGACCTGAAACTCTTTTCCTCTGAGGGTTTTTCCCACCCACCCGGCTTTTAAGCCTGCAGCAAGCACCACAGCTAGGACCACAAGCAAGAAAGCAAGCAGTGTGATTCATTAACTAAAATTGCAGATTAAAACCCTCAACCAGTGGGTGGGGAGGCTGAGAAGAATTTAAACTGGTGGGGCTTGGGACTTCTAAAAACTCCATGCAAGCCCCCCATCAAATCTGATGCTGGGGTGGGGTGGGGAGACTAAAAGACGTCCCTCCTTTCTAGTCTGTATCTAAAGCCAGCAGATGCTGTGAAATCTTAATTTTCAAACTACTGAGAGAGACATGGAGAAAGGGAAAATAGGCAGGAGCACTGATATCCCTGGCCCTGGCCATATCACTGATGTCTTCTGGCTCATGGAGAGCAATTTTGCCCCCCTCCCACCTCCAAATGGTTCTTCACCCCTGATGTCTAGGATTGCAGACAGATCAATTAAAAGATCATCTTTGGTAGAGCCGTGCTATCATCACATTTTGGGGTGTCTTCATTGGCAACCAGCAGTGTCCTACCTCTGCGTTAAGGTGAAGGCAAAAACAACAAGAATTGTAAAGCTGATTGTGAATTTTAAAAGTGCTGCATACGTAACTTGTAAAAGTTTATGGTTGCCCTTTTTTCTTCGATTTCTCAGGTGATAGGTGGCAGCCTTCCTTCACCTGCAGGCCCCCCACTGCGTTGGGCTACAATGGTCATGTTTTCTGCGGATTATGAAAGTTGTGGTTTGACACATCTGGGAGGGGCGGGTTGGAGAAAGCTAATATATTGAACTCTTTGTCCTGCGTATTCCCATTTCATGCCTCCCTTTACTGTAGCCTGCAGTGTTTTGTGAGCATCCTCCACTGCTGAACATGTACCGGAAAGCCTTTGGTACCTTTTCCCTTATGAAGTCATGTGGCAAAAAAAAGAATGGGAAAGCAAATGTTGGTTGACTAACAGAAATTCTCTCCTCCCCCCCAACCCAGTTTCTTAGCCTGGAGGTCTTTGCCACTTCTGCTTCCGTAGACTTTTAACACCTCTTTCTCCATCCCCCAGTGATCCCTTGTTCTCCGCTCAGCGTCTCCCACCTCACGGCTACCCGTTGGAGCACCCTTTTAATAAAGATGGATACCGTTACATTTTGGCTGAGCCTGACCCCCATGCGCCTGACCCAGAGAAGCTGGAGCTAGACTGCTGGGCAGGCAAGCCCATTCCTGGAGATCTCTATAGAGCCTGCCTATACGAGCGTGTCCTCCTAGCTCTGCACGACCGAGGTATGGAGCCTCCGAACTTTGGCCGAGCGCTTCTTGCACTAGTGTGTCAAGGCCCCAGGAGAAGTAGCGGTTGTGTGAAACCAGAGCACACTTTGTGTTCCTTGGATTCAGTGGGAGCTTTCCTGCTACCTGCAGAAGGATGCTTTGCATGGAGCACTAGGTTTTTGAGGCTGTGCCTTTTATGCCTCTCCTTGTGAACATTATTATAATCATCCTTTGTTTAGCGCTTAACCGTTTTGTTACGCTGGATAAAGGTTAAAACAGGACGGCCCCTACTTGCAGGTCCACAATCTAGAAGATATAAAACAAAAGGGAAAAGGAATGAGAATAAAAAGAAAGAAACAAGAAGATTTTTATTAATGTTTGGGGAAGGAGCCAAACACAGGATGACCTGCTGCTATTGGTTTGGACCAGCGGTTGGCAACTTGTGGCCCTCTATAATCCATCAACATCAGCTATGCTGGCTAGGGCACCAGACATTGCCCACAGCAAGCATCTTTGCTGGTCAGAAAGGCCGGACCTGCTACTTCAGAAGAGGTCCCAGAACAGTTGCAGTGCACAGTTCTCTTGCTAATGTCAGACCCTTTGAACACTTAAGAGATGTTCATATTCAGCCCCTTTGATGTTGCTTCTGTCTACATTTTTTTCTTAGCCTGCAAGGTAATCCAACATTGGGGGAAAACGTTGAGAGATTTCCCCTTCAGAGCTCAGGGTATGAGCATATGCTTTGCACTTTCAAAATTCCAGGTCCGTTCCCTGCCACTTCTAGGTAAAGCCATCCAGGTATGGAAAGGTCTTCCTCCGGAAGTGTCGGAGGACACTTACCGGTCAAGAGTACCTTTTACCAGGATAAATGGATCAGTGGTCTGATCCATTATAAGGCAGCAGAGAGAGAAGAGAGGTGACTTTTAAAAACATTTTCAGTCCTTGATGGCTGATTGAGAATCTAAATACACGGAAGGTTTAGCATTCTTTCCCTTTGCCCTCCAAAATGTGCAGCCCCTCAGCTGAAGATCTCGGACGACAGGCTGACAGTCATAGGAGAAAAAGGGTACTCCATGGTGCGAGCCTCACATGGTGTGCGGAAGGGGGCCTGGTACTTCGAGATATCGGTGGATGAGATGCCTCCAGAAACGGCTGCCAGGCTTGGCTGGTCTCAGCCACTAGGTAAGCTGGATATTTTATCTCTGTCATCTCTCTCTCTCTCTCTCTCAAATCTATCTATCTCTAATCTATCTATCTCTAATCTGCTTCTATATACCACCTTTCTTCCATCATGAAGCTTGAGGTGGTGTACGTAAGGTTCCCAGGTTGCCTGCTATCCAGGTACTGACTGAACCTGCTTAGCTTCAGCAAGGTTGCGGCATCATGTGCCTTCAGACCACTGTGTGGGACCAATTCAAATTCTAAGGTCTCCACAGTCCTCCTCCTTCAAGGGCCCATTCCTCAACTCTACATGGCTTGGGGCTGTTACAGAGCAATTAAGCCAATGGCAGATGCCGGAAGGCGTTTTGCCTGCTTTTGCTCAATGCAACATCCAAGCAAGTCAGCCAGTTGTATCCAGCTGGAATAGTAGCAGCCATGTTGCTTTATTGTACTGGGTCTGGGTTTCTCTTGCGGAGTTTGGTGAATTCTGTAGATACATCCAGAAATTACTGGTGCAGATGGGAGATTCCAATTTGGACAATCCCACTGCAGACTTTTTAAAAATTATTTTTACATTTCTACAGCTCTTTATAGGAATTTTATTTATTTATTACATTTTTATACCGCCTAATAGCCGAAGCTCTCTGGGAGGTTCACGAAATTTAACACCATGAAGAGCATAAAAAACAACCAACAATTTAAAAAACATGAATACAAAATACAATATAAAAAGCACAACCAGGATAAAACCACACAGCAAAAATTGATATAGGTTAAAATACGGAATTAAAACGGCAAACTGTTTTACTCTGTACAGCACCATGTACATTGATGGTGCTATATAAATTAATAATAATAATAATAATAATAAATTTAAGTTAAATTAGGTGTTAAAATACTGAGAAAATAAAAAGGTCTTCAGCTGGCAACGGAAGGAATACAGTGTAGGCACCAGGCGAACCTGTCTGGAGAGCTCTTTCCACAGCCGGGGTGCCACAGCAGAGAAAGCCCTCCTCCTAGTAGCTACCTGCCTCACTTCCTTTGACAGGGGCTCACAGAGAAGGACCCCTGCAGATGATCTTAAGGTCCGGGCAGGCACATATGGGAGAAGGCGTTCCTTCAAATAACCTGGCCCCAAGCTGTTTAGGGCTTTGAATGTTAGTACCAGCACTTTGAATTGGGCCCAGACCTGGACTGGCAGCCAATGAAGTTGTAGAAGGACTTGCATGATGTGGTCTCGCTGGATGAGGTTTGGGTGTTTTTAAGTTCTTGCCCTTCTCTGCCATGTTTGTATGATACGTCAACTGGCATAGGGTGAAACATGACCTAGATCCTGCTGCACCATAAAACTACTTTCTCTGCACCCACCCATTTCTGGGCCTTGCAAGGGAACCACTCTCTATGGCACCAGGCCATGAAAGTTAGGAAAGACGCAGCAGTGCCACCATGCTAGGGTGAGAGGACCGGTTGCTAGGAAAGGGCAAAGAGATACACAACACCTGTATGTCTTCTTTTAAACCTACTAGGTTCCCTTCCCAGCAGGAGAAGGCTATTAATGGCTACTACTCCCGATGGCTATGTGCTACCTCCAGTATCAGAGGCAGTAAACCTATATACACCAGTTGCTGGGGAACATGGGTGGGAGGGTGTGGTTGCACTGTGTCCTGCTTGTGAGATCCTGCTTGGCCGCTGTGGGAACAGAGGGCTGGATTAGATCGACCCTCAGTGTGATCCAACATGGCTCTTCTTATGTTCTTATGAGACCTCTGACAACTCTGTGTCAATAATGTCTGGTTTTCTGCAGGGAACCTTCAGGCTCCCCTGGGCTACGACAAGTTTAGCTATTCCTGGCGCAGCAAGAAAGGCACAAAATTCCATCAGTCCATCGGTAAACATTATTCAACGAGCTACGGCCAAGGGGACGTGCTCGGTTTTTATATCAGCCTTCCCGAAGAAACCGAAACCGCCAAATCGCTGCCTGACACTTACAAAGACAAGGTAAGGTGACCGCCTCTTAGGTGTTGCATATCTCTGCCTTCAGTGCCTTTCAAGGGCGAGAGCTGAACCAGGCGGTGACCTCAATTACCGTGTGAGCCATTTCACAAACGAGTACCTTGAAGAGTGGCATTTAAATATAATAACTGGCTGCTTCTGGCGCTTATTCAGCTCTGGTATAAATTCGGACTCTTTTGCAGCTTTGTGGCAAGGAAGCTGGATGAGAAGCTGACTTGTCCAGTAGATGAAGTTGCGCTTCTTTGAAAACGGATTCTCAATACGGCTTCCCTAGTAGGATCTGGTTTCTGTCATGCTTGCTTTGATTCGGCTGAGGAGAGAGCAGGGTCCCTAAGTGGCCTTCATTGTTGACCAGGGATTCGAACCTGAATCCCTTTGGGTCTTCTCTTAATCAGCTTTCCCCAACCTGGTGCCCTCCAGATGCCTTGGACTCAACTCTGATCATTCATGATCCACTGCCCATGCTGGATGGGGCAGATGGGAGTTGGAGCCCAAATCACAGAATCGGAATAGTAGAGTCGGAAGGGGCCTATAAGGCCATCGAGTCCAACCCCCTTCTCAGTGCAGGAATCCACCTTAAAGCATCCCTGAAAGATGGCTGTCCAGCTGCATCTTGAATGCCTCTGGTGTAGAATTGCCCACAACCTCCCTAGGTAACTGGTTCCATTGTCGTACTGCACAAACAGTCAGGAAGTTTTTCCTGATGTCCAGCCGGAATCTGGCTTCCTGTAACTTGAGCCCATTATTCCGTGTCCTGCCCAGTTCTTTCAGTCTTTCCTCAGGAAGGCTGCGCAAACTTCTGCCTTACGTTTTGTTGATGCCCACAGATTGTCCATCCCTAAATATTAACAGACATTTTGAGTGAATATCAGGGCATACAAAAGGAAGTTCCTCACACAGCGCATAGTTAAAATACTGTGTGAAGATGTGTAATGGCCACCAAATTAGATGGCTTTAAAAGGAGCTTCGACAAATTCCTGGAGGATAAGGGGCTAGATGTGATAGCTGTGTATGCCGGTGGTCTTCAACTGGTCTAGACCCGAGACCCACCTTGGAATCCCAACCTGCAACACAGAACCCACTTTCACAGTTTCACAATTGCCCAACATGGTGGCAACAGATTTGCCGTGACCCATCTGGACTGATCTCACAGCCCACTTTCAGGTCATGACGATCACTGCTATATACTACCTCCAGGCTCCTGAGTAGCATGCCTGTCTGAATACCAGTTGCTGAGGAACAACACTGGGAGAGGACTATTGCATTCATGTTCAGCTTGTGCGCTCTCCTGAGGCTTCTGGTTGGCCGCTCTGGGAAATAGGATATTGGCTAGATAGGCCTTTGGTTTGATCCAGTCGGGGCTCCTTTTACATTCTTAAGATTCTGCTGACGTTATAACTTATTTTAAGGTATTTAAATCCCATCTTTTAGGGTACAAACGTTGGAAGGCAGCTTACAGAACAACCAGTAAATGGAATGAATGTATTTTACGGCTAATCCTTGGTTCTGTTGTTTTGCCTTACCCCATCATGCATTCCTGCCAGTAGCACAGGCTTTGGTCTCCATGACTGTCATAAACAGCAAGGATCATCTCCTTGCTCAAGTGTCTGAATTTGACACAAGGTTCGACACAGTGTGGCGTTTGTCCCAATAACCAATGTTTGTATTTGCGTCAAGCTTCACCTGTGCCTTGGCAAGGATGTCATGCTCCACTCTTTACCTTCTTAGGCTTTGATCAAGTTCAAAAGCTACTTGTACTTTGAAGAGAAAGACTTTGTGGATAAAGCGGAAAAGAGTTTAAAGCAAGCACCAGGAAGCCAAGTAAGTCGCGATGATTCGGAAGGGGCGTCTTTATAGCAAGGCTGATCTGTTGAGGAGAATATCACTAAATACATTGAGGCTTAGTTCAGACATGACATTAAACCATGGATTATGCATTATGGGAATGAGAGTACAATAACTGATAGACTTCTGTATTGTCAGCGATGGCACAAATAGCATCTCTTATGTCCTTCATAGCCAATACCTAGTTGTGTGCCTAGTTTCCTGGGTTCAGGTAACAGCCTGTGCAATATTGTCACCATGATGCTGTCATTTCACACCATGGCAGGTATGCAGGGAATTGCCATCCGGCCTGTGCCCTTCCCTTCCTTTCATCTAACAATTGCCACTGACATGCTGTCAGCCACACTCACATCAGTGGTTCCCTAGAGAAATACAGAGTAGTGCATAGGCTTGCCAAAACGTTTATGAGAAATGTGTTCCATAACATTTTTTGGGGAGGTGGGGGAGCACCAGTGCATATCGCATAAACAGTGGAACTGAGCAGCTGCTCTGTGTAAATGAAAGTCATGGGAATACAGGAAGCTGCTTTATACTGAATCAAGCCTTTGGGCCATGTAGCTCAGTATTGTTGACACTGACTGGCAGCAGTTCTCCAGGGTTTTCAGGCAAGAGCTTTTCCAGCCCTACTTAGGAGAGTCCGAGGATCAAACCAGGAACCTTCTGCATGTGAAGCATGCACTCTACCACTGAGCTGTGGCCCTTCCCTCAAAAGATAAATCCACATGGAGTTTCTCTTCCTACAGACAACTTTTGGAAAGCTTGTGTACTATGCAGAATCTATTCGATGGCATTTTATGTCATTACTTGGAATACCCCCAGGTCTTTTATCCCAGGTGAAATGTGACACTGGGATGTGCTTCTAAGGTTCCCCCTACATAGCAGCTTAGAAGTGAGATGGGTGCTTATCCAAGGAGCATCCTATTCCTGCAGCCCACATGTGTACAGACTGTATCAACATGGGGTATTGCACCTGAGGAAATCATTCTACCTCTAGTACTTCAGCAAGCTCTTTTGAATATAGATCTCCTGTGGGATGCCCAGTCAGAACCTTCACAGCGGTCGCTACTGCACAGTCTCAGTATGTTTAACAGCACTTGCCCAGTGGGATTTTTGATACCCTTTCACTCAAATTGCCAAACCGCCACCCACCGTTTCACAGAAGTTGAAACTCTTTAACAGTGGTTTGCCATGTAGCTTGGGGAGCTGCAGTTTGAGCTACGTATGTCCAAAACCTGCTTGGGTAATGGAATTATAGCAGAGTAGTTCTTTGGCTCCTGGTCATTATATGCAGTGTTTAAAAATACAGGTATTCTAGGCCAGATGCCGTAGCTTCTTGGAATTGGTACCCACATCAGAACTTGTGCTTTCTGCAGGTAACCTGTGAAGCGTTCCTTGGTTTGGAAGTTCTGCATTCAAAACATAATCTGCAAAGAATGCTTGCCCAGTCTTACTTGGCTTGCAGAACAGTACTGGGAACATCTTTCCATTGTGCACTCGAGCAAAACTTCGCAGTCACGAGAGCCATTTTATCTTATGGTCTCAGTGAGTACAGCCTTCAAGACTCTCTTTGCAGATGACAAGCTGAGGATCCTAACGAAAGCTCTTTCACTGCAAAAAAAGTTTTGAAGGCTGCAGTTTGAAGGTTGCCAGATGCACATCTCTTCATCAGCAAATACTTACGCATTCTTTCCACTCCCTGACCTATAATGAAATGGCTTTCAAAGAAACTGTTTTGCATTTTGTAGAGTGCAAGATGGGGATTTTGTGCTCCCTTTTATCTTTTGGGTGCTCTCTGCTAGCCATCTTCCACACCCCAAGGAGACATGGTGTGTACGCTGAAAAGCCTGCGATGTGCACGTCTTAAGACCCAGCAAGTGGAGAGAAGGGAGCTAAGTCAGAAGAAAGCACAAAAAGATTGCGGTAATACCCTGCACTGTGTGGTGACTGCTGTCTATCTCTTTCAGATAATCTTCTATAAAAATGGTGCCAGCCAAGGAGTTGCATACAAAGACGTTTTCGAAGGTGTTTATTTCCCTGCCGTCTCTCTGTATAAAGGCTGCACGGTATGTACATGCCGGTAGACTGATCTGAGTTCAGCTTCTGCTCATTGGGCTTGATGTGAAGAATGTTGGCCTGATCCTGAAAGCAGAGCGGCAGGGCCCAAAGAGGCACAGAGCTATAGGCATCTGGCAAGCCCACCCGAATCCGTCCCTGCCCTTAGCAGTTCTCTTATACTGCTGTTTATAGGGGCAAAAATGCCTTGAGGAACCAGCCGGGTTGTGGACGAACCAGTGTTATTGATAGCGCTGACCATTCCCATTCTCTCTGCCCCAGTGTAAATATTTGTACTGTCCTGCAGACAGAATGCATGTGCATGTTGGGGGAAGATGTAATATCTCAGTAATACAAGATCACTAATGCAGCCTTAAGCTTGGCTAGTTTCTGTCTGCCTATCCTTGGTGCCCAGCCCAGGAGTGCTGGCAGAGAAAAATGGGATTGCTCTGTCCTTCTTCATCAGTCCAATATTATTATTTTTAGTAGTCTGCATTTCCCAGCTGAATGCATGGCCATCAAGGAAACAGGCCCCTAGTCTTTTTAACGGGCTATTAAAATTTTGCAGGCTAGTAACTTTGACAAAGCTGCTTTAGCACCACATGAGACAGTGGTTCACTTCCTTCTGTTTGCTCAAGCTTCTCTAAAGCAGCTTCTTCGGTTGGGTTTAATTGCTTACCTGCAGTCTTTTCTGTTGTAACATTCCTGTTTAACTGTCAGCCATGTGAACACGCTAAGCCTCTTGCCTCCTTGCTACCTTTCCTAGTACTTTAGGGCGGGGGTAGGGGAGGTAGCTCTAAACAACGCAACAGCTGAAAATAGATCCTTTTCTTTCCACAGGTTTCTATAAACTTTGGGCCCTACTTCAAATACCCTCCAAGAGATATCAGTTACCGCCCGGTAAGTAGGGCATAGGAATAGTTTTGACATCTGCCTTCCTTGGGCAGTGTAAACTAAGGTTTTGTTTGCGTTGAAAATCTAAGCATCCAAAGTGGCTTACAAATGAATAACATCCAGTTAATCAAATATTCCCCCCAAAAATGCAACTGGAAAAAACAGATAAAGAAGCAGCCTTAAAGAACCAGTAGGCTGACCCTGCGGTCCAAATCCAACCCACAGAGAAACCTCTCCTGGCCCTGCCCACTGACATGTTTACTGTATAGAGAAATAGATGCATGTGAACTAGGTCTGAATTCCTTCTCTTCGCATGCTGCTTGTTGCCCCTTTCAGGACAGCGAGCGGCACGCCAAAGTGGCACCCGATGTAGCTGGTATTTGGCGGAACCACTCCTCCAAGAGCTGGCTTTCTCCATGCAGGGAGAGTCGCGGAGAGAAAAAGAACTTGAGTGGAGGCGAATTACGTCAAGGAGGGCTTTGGGGGCAGGGACCAGCACCCTTGACGTCTTACAGCCCACGGGATTAGTCCAGGGCAGCAATCCCACCCCTCCCACCCCGACTGAAGAAGGTTCCCCATCCCTCCAGTAGGCAAACCTCTCCCTGCATTGAGCAGAGGGTTGGACTCGATGGCCTTATAGGCCCCTTCCAACTCTACTATTCTATGATTCTATGAATGCTTGAGCAAATAGGACAGTTTTTAGACCTGGTGCCTAGTGGGCCACAAAATCCCCCATCAGGAGGACATTCCACAATTGGGGCACCACCCCCATCTCTTTTCCTCCTCTCCAAAGTATTTATTTATTTATTTATTTTATTTTATTTATTACATTTTTATACCGCCCAATAGCCGAAGCTCTCTGGGCAGTTCACAAAAATTAAAACCATCATAAAACAACCAACAGGTTAAAAACACAAATACAAAATACAGTATAAAAACCACAACCAGGATAAAACCACGGAGCAAAATTGATATAAGGTTAAAATACAGAGTTAAACAGTATAATTTAAATTTAAGTTAAAATTAAGTGTTAAAATACTGAGTGAATAAAAAGGTCTTCAGCTGGCAACGAAAGCAGTACAATGTAGGCGCCAGGCGGACCTCTCTGGGGAGCTCATTCCACAACCGGGGTGCCACAGCGGAGAAAGCCCTCCTCCTAGTAGCCACCTGCCTCACTTCCTTTGGCAGGGGCTCACGGAGAAGGGCCCCTGTAGATGATCTTAAGGTCCGGGTAGGTACATATGGAAGGAGGCGTTCCTTCAAATAACCTGGCCCCAAACCGTTTAGGGCTTTAAATGTCAATACCAGCACTTTGAATCGGGCCCGGACCTGGACTGGCAGCCAATGAAGTTGTAAAAGGACTGGTGTAATGTGATCTCGCCAGCCAGTCCCTGTTAGTAAACGGGCTGCCCTGTTTTGTACCAGCTGAAGCTTCCGGACCGTTTTCAAAGGCAGCCCCATGTACAACGCATTGCAGTAATCCAAACGAGTGGTTATCAGAGCATGGATAACTGTAGCTAGGCTATCACTGTCCAGATAAGGGCGCAGGTGGTATATCAACCTAAGCTGATAAAAGGTGCTCTTTGCCACTGAGTTCACCTGTGCCTCAAGTGACAGTTCTGGATCCAAGAGCACCCCCAAACTACGGACCCGATCCTTTAGGGAGAGAAGTGTGGGTAGAGAAGCCTGATCCCTTCTTGACATTTTTACATTAAACCCTCTTCCTTCCCCTCCCTCCCCTCTCTTCCTCCTACAGATGAGTGACATGGGGTGGGTTGCGGTGGTAGAGCACACGCTAGCAGACGTCCTCTATCATGTGGAAACAGAAGTCGATGGAAGGCGCAGCCCACCTTGGGAACCTTGAAAGACGTTGTGTATATATTATTTTTTACAAAAAGAAATGGTTTCACTGGATGTAAAGTGAGAAAGGAATAAATTTCATTTTTTACCAAAAAAAAAAAAAAATGCTAGCCGATGTGTAGCTCCAGATACTATTCCTTCTAGTAGCGGCATCCGTGGGCCTGAGCCACTCAGTTTGGCCACAAAGTGGGGCCACTCACCAAGAAAAGAGAAGTCCCTGCATATATAGGGGGATGCGAAGAAGTATATCTCTTTCAAAAACGACTTTCCCCGAGGGTGCAAAATCTCCCCCTAAAAGAGGGTCTGTGCATGTGTGTTGCTCTCGTGCCATTTTTGGAACCCTGGCAGCATGAGGCTAGAGTATAGCCACAGCCTCACTGTGTTCTGACTGATGTGCCGCTGCTTTACTCTTGACTCTAGGGTTCTTCTCCTTTCTATCACCAGGTGGCCACCTTAAGAAGCAGAAAAGAAGCAGGGCGATTTTCATCGCCTCACCTGCATAGGTGTGAAGCAGAGCCACTAACTAGAGGCGGTGGGGGAAGGGAGGATGCACTTAGAAGGAGAGAGAAGAAGAAGAAAAAATGCCCTCTGTGAATTTTCTTCAAAAATATATTTTGTAAATTGGCGCTGTAGGAAGGGAAAACAATCGGGAGGAGGCGATATTGGTCACTAGAAAACAAGGTAAAATAACGTTAAGGAAAGAGCCAAGAGCTGAAGAAACGAGATAGAAATTGCCTGGACTTTGCGGTTGAGGTCCAGAGCCTCCCAGCCCAGAGAGGGGCAAGTGATGTGGGCAGCGATGGTGCTATGACTTATGTGATTCTAGAATGCAAGACTGCACATGCTCAGGCTATGGCAGTGGTGGTTTTATCAAGTCTAGCAAACAGTTTTGTTGCATTTCTGACATAGCAGGGATGTAGAAGCAGATGTAAAGGATGGATTGGCAGAGGGTGGAGAGAAGATAAACTTCAGTTGTGTGCTTTGCAACTGAAATAATGCACCCACCACCACCACCAAGTCTAGGGTCCAAAATTGCCTAGTTGCACCATGGCTGTAGGTCAAAACATCTGGAGCTGCCCACTCCTGCTTTAGCTATAGAAAGTCCTGAACAGTTCTTCATAGAAGTCCCGTATTTATGCTGGTAGAGAGATCACCCGAAACTATGTTCCCTCACAATAAGCCAACTGAAAAGTTTCACAGCCCCACTGTGGTTTGAGCATTAAACATATGTGGTGCGGAAGAAGAGCACGCCGTTCTGGGGTTCTTGCTTAGATTGTCTGCGCGTGTTAAGATCTGTTCATATATGGGCAGGTCTTATTGGGGTGCAAAAAGGATGCTCACATTGCATTATCTACTGCTGTGTGGGTTTGTTTTAAGTGAAGTTAACCAAGTTTGCTTTCTGCAGCAGGGAACAAGTGCAGTCAGATGTGTTTTGGTTACATGAGCCTCGAGTTTTATTTCTGTTGGCAAAAACAGTATGACAAACAAAATAGTTGCATGTAACATTTTAAATCATACTTTTTTATTTTTAGAAGTGTTGACTCAAGATTGTATCAGCAGAGTTGCCTCTTTGTTATACGTAGAGCACTATTTTTTTTTGCTCCTGTCATTCAAATATGCCTTTTAAATTGCTCAGATCCTAAAAAATACAGTCATTCTTTTTCCATATAGCTTGAACTAAGGGCTGTGTCTTAGTGCCCTAAATCTTCGCCCCGGATGACCTGCCGGTTTTTGAAGGGAAGTTAATGCAAGTATGCAAGAGTAAAACAGAAACGGAAACATTTTGCCTTTAGTGTACCTGGCTAGAATAAATATTAAATAAAGCACCTTGTCTTAACTGCAAACAAGGAGAGAAAAAATAAATACCTACGAACTGGATTGTTACAGGTAACTATGGCTAGTGGTGTATTCCAAGGATTCAGGTAATTGAAATAGTAAAAGCTATAGTGAGAAAGGCTGGATAATGGGCCTCCTTCGTGGCCTGGGTCATACTTTTCGGATTAGGGATCACGATTGGGGAACACAGATTCTCAAGGTGAGTTGAGAAGTCTACCTGGTTTATTTTAACCTTACAGGTGACTCTCAGGACCAAATGACATTTAAAATGCAGGTTTTAAAGAACCAATATAGCATTAGCTGTGGAATCTGATAATTATCAAGAGTCCAGCAGGTGTGGAAGGAGAATTTAATGCTTTCCTCCTTTGCTGTGGTTATGAGGAAATTCCATCATCTGAACCTGGCATTTTGGTGAGGGAGTTGAAATGGAGAGAGTTTCCACTTCAACCCCCCCCCTTTTTGCTTCCATTTTTTAAAGGCTTGGGGGAGGGTTTGTCTAAAATTGGGGGTGGGTGGGAAGGTGGAGTTTGTGAACTTCATTAAGGTCCCCTGTCTTCCCCTCTTCTAATTAAAACATTGCAGTCATTGAATAGCTGATTCGTGGAGTCTTAATTAAATCCATTATTGATATTTTAGATGATCTGTAGATTCGACATTTTTAAAAAAAAAAAAATCAAGTGAGCAAGCAGGAAGTGAACGAGGTGAAGCAGAGGGAGCTGCTGCACACCTTGTGCTTTTCCTGGGAGCTGGTGTGGATTGGGTCCACAGGGAGAGGCTAGCAGATGGGCAGTAATGCTGAGGGGGTGGATATGCTTGGGTGGGTACCGACAGCATCCTGCCCAAAGGCCCCCCAAAACCTGAAACAAGCCATGGCCAGGACCAAATATCAAAGCTTTCCTTTGTCTTCTTCTTAAAGGGGCAGTTTGGAACAGAGGAATCTGCCTTCTACCAAGTCAGACAATTTTGTCCGCCTAGCTGTGATCTGACTACCCTCTCCGGTAGCAACTCGCAAGGGTTTCGAGCAGAGGTCTTTCCCCCTGACCCTTTTGTTATGATTTGGAGACACTAGGAATTGAACATGGGCCCTTCTGCATGCTAAGCGATGTTTCCTCCCCTCTCAATTCAGCTGCGAGGAGCTAAGTATCCACGATAGGAAGTGTTGCGTCACAGAGATGCCTGAGCGGACTGGTCCGAGCAAACTGGCTCATCAGTTGGGCCCCCAAAGCCAGAGTGCAGCAGTGGACAGAGCTCTGCCTGAATCACACTGTTCTTAGGTTCTTATGAAATGCGCTGCCTCAATTACAATGCCGTGACTTTGGTTCAAATCTTCCCCCAGCCCTGAACTTCCCAGTCTAGCCTTTGGGCCGGTCGCTGTCTCTTACTTAAGCCTACTCCGCAAGCTTATTGTGAGATAAAGCGGGGTGTGGTTCTGAGCGCCTTGACCAAAGGATGGAATAAAATATATTGGTGTTTTTACATGGTACCAAGTTCTACGGGTATTTACGAAGCAAGAGGAGTGAGGATCGTGGCCTAAGTCGCTGCTGAGATCTATAGCTTGGTATGATGAGGATTAGACCAAGATGCCTGGAAACCTTTCTGTTTTAGGGCGTAGGGCCAGCTAGGCTTGAGGTGAAGATGAAAGATCCCACACACACTTATTCCTTGTTGAGGAACCGACTGGACTGGCTGTTGAATTTTACTTCAACACTGGCTTGCGGTGTGACAACAACATCCAGCGCACCTAAGGGGCAGCACTTGAGCTCAAGGTGAGCTGCGTGGCTGTAGCATCTGCTACCTGAAGTGCCAACCGATCTGTCTTACAGCATAGCAGGCCCTGAGCCCTAAAACAGAAAGGTTCCCAGGCATCTATCATGGGGGATGTAGTATCTACTTCTTCCTGTGTGTTCTCATAAAGTACCATCAACAGATCTTCAAAGGAAACTGCTAGGCATGGTACATCTGCTGCTCTATTGCTTGGGAAGACAAAAACTACTTCTCGGTTAGTATACTAAGAAGCAGCCTGGTCCCTAGCAGGAGAGATGGAGGTGCCTTTCTCTAGAGCGGTAGACCTCAGCTGGCAGAGAAAGCTGTGAGCGAGTGGTCCATGAGCGAGAGGTCATCATCCAGGAGGAACTGAGGTGGGATGGGGAGGAGTGCTTTGCTTCAACAACACACGGCGTGCGCGGAGGCGGAAGCGGTGGTCAGATGGTTACGGAGGTGCTTAGCGAAATCCACCTGGGTTTGGGAGAGGACTTGGTTGATGAGTGTCTTTGGCAGCCATCCCTGGAGGGGAAAAAAGAAAAGCACAATCTACAGGTGAGTTATGTTAAATTGCACCTGCTGAACCATATAGGGACGTTAGAAGCCTCAATATGACCCCACAGGATGCCCAATCAAACTTCTCTGCGTGGTTTTGGGGTGTGGTGGGTGCTCTCTTGTTCTACAAATGCCACAGGCAAAGTACGGGCTGTGTGTCCATCCTGAACTTGCTTCTAATCAGTTCCGCTGGGAGGGTTCTAGCATTATGGAAAGAGGAAGGGGAGCCTTCCCTTTCCAATTTCTCCACACTATGCATCCTATGTACTCAGTGATTCTGTGTAAGTTCAGGTCCAGCCATTGTGCATAAAATCCAGCCTCTTGAGAAAAAAGTCTTTAAAAAGTCAAAAAGGTTCTTAGTCCTTAGGGTGTTTTTTTTATATAGAATATATAAAAATGATTTATTTATTTATTTTTAAAAACCAATGTGAAGACATGTGGGCAACATCAAATGAAGTTCAACGGCATTACTAATGGCCAGAGGAAATCAGCATAGATGTTTGCCCTTCCCTGATAACTAGCAGAAATGAAATAAATTATGGAAATATAGAGGCATATTTGCCAATAATTTGTACTATTCTTTTTACTTTCTTTCTTAGCTCAGAATTCCTACAGCTAACACTGGGTCTTCATTACTGGTACCTTTCCCTTTGTTCAGCAATTTGTGAAAATATGCCCATTAGGTTGCATCAGCAGGAGATAACCCTCACTCCTCTAAACCTGGCAGGGAAATCTCTCTGGTCACATTGACTTATGCTGTGATTTAACCCAGTTCACCATGCACATGTACCTTCAAATCAATGCTGAGAAGCCAAGTTAACTTGGTTTGGGAGGTATCCCCTGCAAGTGGTCGGAGAACCATACATGTGGGACCATTCTCTGCTCTGTAGAAGGAAAGGAGAGCATCACATTAGCCTGATATAAGCTGGCAGGTACATTCCCATAAGCCAGAATCCAATTTATATAAAATCCATCACTTAGGGTAGAACTGGATTAGCTTTCCCCAACCAGATGTCCTCCAGATGTGTGGGACTACAGCTTCCATCATCCCCAGACTACATGCCCAATAGCCAAGCTGGCTGTGGGTGATGGGAGTTTAACACATTTGGAAAGCACCAGATTGGAAAAGGCTGAACCGTAGACATTACAATGAACACAGGGCTACTGCTGATAATGGCAGCACTGTCATCTAATTTCCCTCCCCGCTGCCCAATATGTGGAGTGAATCTCGACATATAAGATGACACCATCCTGCTGTGAGGTTCCCCACCTCTGCTCCACATTATTGGCTGCTGGCAGAACCGAGGAACTTCCCAACATCATGGCATGTAGTGGACATTACAGGGGGTAACTAGGACAAGCCGAACACAGGGATGCCATTTTCAACATCAATCTCGTGTCTGCTCCACCTTCTACGCATTGAACACCACCACTTTCAAGTAGCAAAATCTCTCATGCCCGGTCTGCTGATGTTACCTGTGCCAGACGCAGGCAGCCTTCAGGCTGGAGGGACCTCCTTTTATTTTTTACTACAACCATGTGGTCCACCAGCCTAAATCAGGTGCAAAACAGTAACAGCGAGCAGAACCAGATTCAAAAAAGGTGCTGGAGCAAATTACCTACTGCATCCCATGAGATAAACATTGAAATAACCTGGATTAACCCTGCTGCAGAGCAGGGGTTTTAATTCAAAAATTTACAGCCAGAAAGCAGAGCTGCACAAAGACCCAGGCTAGATCTCCACTACTGCTTTATAGTGGTATTGAAGTGCACTGAGAACTGTTGGGGCACATTACACGTCACATGTACCGCTTTCATAGGCCTTAGCTAGACCTACCTGCTATCCTGCGACAGAGGAGGGAAGATCTCACGTTGCGTTTAACGCGAGATCCCTCCTCTGTTTACACGCGACGACCTCAGAAGGAGAGGTGTCGTGCCCGCCATTTTTAAAATACTTTTTAAAGAGATAGCAGCGCACGAGCGTTTGTGCGCTGAAGGTAAGTGGGGGTTTTTTAATTTAAATAATTTTCCCCGCTCCCCCCGCCCTACCCCCGATGGGCGCAGCTCCAGGTTCTGCGCGAGGAATTGTGCGGAGCCGGGTCAACCAGCGGCACCTGGCCACACGTTCCGCGGTCTTAGGCTCAGCCCGGGACTGCAGAAAAACTGCGGCCAAAGTGGAGGGCGAGATCCCTGGGCAAGGGAGGGATGATCCGTCTCTGATCCCGGGATCCCCTGTGCTTCACGTGGATGCACAGGGACGATCCTGGGGTTTGCCCCATCTAGCGAAGGCCATAGTGTTATTTGCTGCTTTTTATTCCACATTATCCAAAATACTGCAACAAATGCCATTGTGTGTCCTCCCAGGTGTAGACGCACAAGAACGTAACCATAACGGGATTGTAATGATTTTGTCACAAGATGTAAATCTGACCCCAGTCAAAGCCAACCAGTTTATATTCCTATTTTACAAGCAAGGTCATAGGCTGAGAGATAAGCAATTCACACAGGGCCAGCTGTGTTTTACTTGCTCTTATTAAACTCTGGGCATGGGAAAGAAATCAAACAGAGATCTCTCAATAGATCTATCGATAGAACCCAATTAAACGTCTTCCCACCCATGATCTACGTCACTTAAGCAAAGGTGAAAATCAAAGAGTTTTATTTTTATTTTTGAGGATCTCTTTACCTGATAACCCCCTTCTGTTCCGGCATTGCCGCATAGGTGGTGGACATGCCAGCTAGAACGCACGTTGATCCGCGCCTCTTGGAACAACGGACGCTCACAAAGTCTCGCGGGCCGACGATGTTGCCAGGGGTGGGCGCCGCAGTCTCGTGGGTGATCACGGTATCTTGGTTGATTTTCTGCAGGATCTACGGAAAGATCGCCAGGTCAGAGAGGCAGCAGGGGTCTCTCCCAAACGGATATAGATCAGGAGTGGGGAACCTCTTTCAATACAACAAACAAATTCCATTACGGAGAAGCTCACATTCCCGTGATAGGCAGGGCCAGTGCAAAAACTACCAGCATACTGTAGTTCAAAGCTCTTACTGTCAGGGACTAAGCCTTAGAAAATGCATTTTAACCTTTTGGAAAAATTGCACAAAGGCTGAGAAATGGTTGCCAGTCCATTGGCTGCCAGTCCAGGTCCAGGCCTGATTCAAAGTGCTGGTATTAACATTCAAAGCCCTAAACGGCTTGGGGCCAGGCTATCTGAAGGAACGCCTCCTCCCATATGTACCTGCCCGGACTCTAAGGTCCTCCTCAGGGGTCCTCCTCCGTGAGCCCCTGCCAAAGGAAGTGAGGCAGATGGCTACCAGGAGGAGGGCCTTCTCTTCTGTGGCACCCCGGCTGTGGAATGAGCTCCCTAAGGAGGTTTGCCTGACACCTACACTACATTCTTTCAGACGCCAGGCAAAACCCTTTTTATTCTCTCAGTATTTTAACAGTCTATAAATAAATTTTAACTTTGCTGTTTTGAATTTGTATTTTACATTTGTATTTCTGCACTGCTGCTGATTTTATCCTGGCTGTGCTTTTATATTGTATTTTATATCATGGTTTTTATAATTTGTTTTATACTTTGAATGATTTTAATTTTTGTGAACCACCCAGGGAGCTTCGGCTATTGGGCGGTATAGAAATGCAATAAATAAATGAATAAATAAAGAATAAAAATCAATTTCTTGATTTACTGTAAATCATCCCCGGTCTACCAGTAGATCCAAGGTTGGCATCAAGGGTAGGCATGATTGGGCACCTGCCCAGGGCCCACTGACAAGAACCCCCCTGGACCTGCTCCTCCTATTCTCCATTGCAACCTGCTTGTTCACCTGCCTCTCGCTCTGACCTCAGTAAATGGTGATGGTGAGAAGGAGGTGCAGTAGATGCCACTGCCTACTTGCTCACTGGCTTCCGGTAAGTCTAGCCAGCAAGTGGCAGCAATGATGAAAAAGAGGAGGAAAACCAATAGCTGCTGGTGACAATGGTGGTAAGAAGGTCGACTCATTGAGGGAAGGAGTCTATTGAAGGTGTCTTGTCCAGTGGTTCTGAAAAACCTGGAGCCAACACTTAGTAGATTCCAATCTACCTTCCACCCATACTTGCACTACTGGACACCTTTGCTTGCTACTAATAATAACTACAAATACCCACACACACGCTGGGCAAAGCATGTGCTTAATATTCCTTGCCCAGCTGCATCCCCAATGCCTCTCTTTCCTGAGAATGCAGCTCTTTCTGTCTGTGTTTACCTTGATTTCTTTGACATTTGGATTCCAGTCGGCCATCTGTTCCATCCTTTCCACTAACTCTCCGTAGACACAGTCCAGGGGTTGATCAACCACCACCTCGAGCCGGAAGACCTTCCCCACATCTGGGAGTACTTTACTCAGCACTTTGTCACCATTGTCCTGCAGAAAAAGGGAAGGCCTAAAATGTTAGTGTCATTGGTCTGCATAAACCAACACACAAGAGTTCAGAGTGCTGTTAAGTGGAGGATCACATTTGACCACATGCTTTAGTAACCTCCCAACTGGACTTTTCTTATTGGCTGATCCTGCATGCTGTTCAGAAGTTGCAACTGATCCAGATTGTGGTAGCCACGTGGATGACTAGCGTTAGCTGCAGAAAGCATATACACCATGCCAGTTCTATGCAAGCTCCACTAGTTTCCAGTTTTAAACTAACCACAGTTCCTTGTGATATTCAAACTCACATTACTATGGTTTGTTTAAATGATCGTTGGTGAAAAAAAGCCAGGATGAAACCATGGTTCAAATCCAGGCTTGTTCTCAAATCAAAGTTTAAACAAACCACCATTCCCTGACATCACAAGGAACTGTTATAAGTTTAATAACAGAAGCATATGCTTTTGATCTCCTCGTGGGTGTGAAACAGGCACCTGCTAAGGGCTACAAAGGCCATGGCTTGCATTTCTACCTGCAAGAGTGGGCAATCTTCCCTCCGGATGCTGTTGGACCACAGCTCCAATCCTTGAACACTGGCCAGACTGATGGCAGGGGTGGGGGAGCAGAGATTGAAAGCTTCCTTTTTTTATCTTAAACTAAACATGGTACATTGTGATGTCCAAACACAGAGTTTTGTGCTCTGTTTAAATTATGGTTTATGAGAGTAAGCCAGAATCAAACTGGGGTTTTAAATCCAGGGTAGTTCTCATGGTAAACAAACTGTACTTTGCAGAAGAAGCCACAGGGAACCATGCTTAGTTTAAAGCTGGAAGCAGAAGTTTCCAATCTCCTACTCGTGGGTGTGCAAGTGGAGGAGGTGGTGCAAACTCCTGGATTGCTAAACTTTGTTCTTCTAGGAAACTATTATTTGGCTGGGTTCACACCAGATAAGCCACCTAGTGTGGGTTGTTTTTGAACCATGGGTTATCATGTTGTCTGAATGCAGCATGTTTTCACCAGGGTGGGTTATTGTGTTGCCTAAACACCATTTTACATTTTCCATGGGGTTGCTTGTTAACCACTCTGAACAACCCAACAACAAGGCATGAGATCTCAAGGTGGCTTGTTCGAGAATAATAAGCTGCACTGCATGATTAACAGGACACCATGTGGAAAACACACTGTGTTCAGACAACACAATACCCCATGGTGGGTTAAAGTGCTGTGTGAATCCAACCTTTCTCATTCTGTCTGAAGTGAACCTCTTTCTCCTCCCCCTGTTTTTCTACCCTTTAAAAAAATATTGTGACCCCACTGATACAACTAGTAAGATCATATTTGTAATTCCAGCCAAACCTTCAGCCTTTGCAACTGGAATGGAAATAAGTAACAAACACCATCTACAAGGCCGCAAACCTACCATCACTGTCTCTGTTTTCCAGCCCCCTTGGTCTCCAAGAATATTAAGTGATTTCTGAAGAGCCTCCTCTCCTTGTTTGATGTAGGACATCTCCATTTCGCTGAAGGGGTTCTCCTCCAGTCGAGAGCCTGTAAGGTTGGGTTAGGGCACGTTAATTCTCTTTTAAATGAGAAAGTCAATATTTGCCATGATTGACTTCGAATCAGAAAATCTGCAGCCCAAATGAGACCACAAGGGGAAAAAACCCCAACATGTCCTGTTACGAAACTTACTGAGCAAAGAGCTCCTCCTGCGAACTTGGTGGATCCATTTACTAGGACCAGGCCTGCTAAATGCGAATTTATTCAACTCCTGGATGATTGCAACTGCCGCTTGTCTCTTCAAGCCTAAATAGAGGAAAATATAAAATTGGAATAATAATAATAATAATAATAATAACAACAACAACAACAACAATAATAATAATAATAATATATAATATAAAAAATATTTATTTCTTACCCACCTCTCCCTGTGGATCGAGGCAGGGGACAATGTTAAATACAAATACCATAAAATACGTAAAACTGATTAAAACATATGAAAAGGGGACCATGACAAACATGACCACTTGTTTTCATTCTACCCAGAAACTCTACCTGGAACCACAGAAGAAGGGGAATGTCCATCTGTGGTCGTGGCAAAGCGGTTGGGCAGCATGTTGGAGAAACTCAGTGGACCCATTCAGAAGGCACCTTAAACCATGGCTTTAGGCATGGTGGTTAAGACAGAAAGCCAGGCCGTGTTCAGAAGACACCTTAAACCACGGCGAATAAGGCATTTTGCTTTATTCACCATAGCTAAAGCTTTGGTTTAAGGTGTCTTCTGAACACGTCCCGGCTTTCTGGCTTAACCACTGTGGTTAAAGCCATGGTTTAAGGTGTCTTCTGAATGGGGCTGGTCTGTGCCGGAACGCAGAATGTACTGTGTCTCCAGCTGGACAGTAGCCACAGTTTGCTTTAGGAGGACTGTTTGCAGGGGCAGCCTTAGCAGCAGATGTTATGGGGCAGGGAGTCCACAGAGCTGTGTAATGCCTCACGATCTCTTCTGTGCCCCTTAAGCTAGCGAGGTGCCCTCAATTATGGTCCTATTGCCAGTGGCAGGATCTACACTACTGCTTTATAATGGTACAGGACGGTATAGACAACTGTTGGGGCCCAGGACACATTCCATATACCATTTTCAAGTTGCTTTTGAAATGTATTATCCTGCTTGGTGTAGATGTGGCCAGTGCTGAATAAGATTAAACTGCCAGCCTGGTCATGCTTTCTTGCATGTGCTGGGGGTGGGGGGGGTGGGGGTGGGGGAGCCATCTTGGCCTCCGTTTCAGACAGAAAAATGTCTTTCACCAGCCATGATTTGTGGCATTTTCTATTAGTTCTGAACTGCCCAGAGAGCCTTGGCTATTGGGCAGTATATAAATGTAATAAAATAAATGAATAAAATTGTTTGTACATTTAAAATTTCTGGGGTTTTTTTGCGGGGGGTGCCTCCTTTTCTTCTTTTCTTATTTATTGTAAAAACAACCTCAGGTAGTTTTAAGGGTTTGTTTGTTTGATTGATTTAAAGTAGAAAAACTGCTCTGGGGAGAATTGGATTCATGTCCTCGTGGTTGGACTATATCTCCCATCATTACCACCAGCAATGATGGCTAGGAATAATGAGAGTTGTAGTCCAACACAACTAGAGGGCACAGGATTGAGAAAGGCTGGCTAAAATAAAAGTGAAGAAAATAGTACCCAAAGTTAGTACTGCAGTGGAAGAGAGTTTTACACTTTTGCTATGCACCATTTTCTAGACAATAAATTGCTCTATATACATATACACCTCTTTTTTTTTTGTCTCGTAGGGGACAACACACATGTACCGTATGGGCGGTTTGAAAACGCCATGAGAGAAAAGAGTTAACTTCCCTACACACACCATCCTTCTCCCAGCAAAATGGCTCTCAACTAAATGCCCCCACCCCAAGCTATGACTGCTGCTGCTGATACTGATACTGTGGGAGATCCTGATCACATTGAGTTGGGCCCAACAGTCTGGGATGTAGCCTTCTCCAGTAAACAGCACTGTGTGACATCCATCTAAGTAAAATTATAAATCAGATTATGCAGAAAAGAAGGTTCATGCACTCTCATCAGCAGAAGGAACTTGTGTTAGAGAAAAATGCATCATGACACTCCTTTGGCTCTATTTTAGAACTTTGCAATGGCTTCCACTTGTTTTCCTGCATCCAATTCAGCTTTTGGGTCAAACCGCAAGTCACGGCAACTGTATGAAAGCAGTGGAGGGTGGTGACTCTGATGTCAGTGGGGCAGTACATCAGTTTTCAGTTGGAATTCTAAAGGAGCTACCCAAGATACTTCCACACCTTGGAGAGCTCCTTGAGAATTCTGCCTGGTTCTGACTGAAACCCAAAGCAGATTCAATACCCAACTGTCATTGGAGGCACCAACCTCCCCTGCTTCTTGTTCAAAAAGGGATTTGGAGAGTGAAACAAGAGGCAGCAGGAACTGGTCAACCACCCTCCCAACCATATTCCCCAGCAAGTGGTGTATATAGGCTTACAGCCTCTGATATTAGAGGTAGCACATAGCCATCAGGACTAGTAGCCATTGATAGGCTTCTCCTCCAGGGATTTATCCAAACCCCTTTTAGAACCATCAAAATCCCATAGTATAACTATGTATTGTGTGAAGAACTTCCTTTTATCTCTCCTGATTCTCACACCAATCAGCTTCATGGGAGGACTCCACTGGGTTCTAGTATTTTGAGAGAGGGAGAAAAATGTCTCCCTCCCTATCCACATTCTCCATACCATGCATCATTTTGTACACCTCTATCATGTCTCCCCTCAGCCTCCTTTTCTCCAAGCTAAACAATCCCAGTTGTTGCAACCTTCCCTTGTAGGGGAGATACTGCAGCCCCTTGATCATTTCAGCTGCCATTTTCTGCACTTTTTACAGCTGTACAACACCTTTTTCTTTTTCTTTAGGTGTGGTGACCTCCACCACCTCCTCCTCCTCCTCCTCCCACTAATAATAATACCGTATTTCTTCAATTCTAAGACACACTTTCCCCCCCATATAAACATCTCTAAAAATGGTGCGTGTCTTAGAATCGCAATTGTGTCTTAGGGGTTTTTTTTTTTCTGTTGGTACTGAAATTAGTGTGCGTCTTACAATCGATGGCGTCTTACAATCGAAGAAATACGGTAATAATAATGACAGCAGCAGCTGTTTTTGCATGTCCTTACCTGTCATATTGTGTAGGTGTCTGTACGAGATGCCGGCACAGAGCTTGAAAGTCGCTGGCAGCATTGCGGTGATTCGGAAGAGTTGCGACGGCTTTGCTGTTGATGTTGATGTTGTTGCCGTTTCGTTGGAATTCTCTTTGGACTCTGGCCTTAAATACACCAGCTGAAGGATGCTGTTTTTGTCAGCAGAGAGATAAGAGAATACATCACTTACAGCAGGCTGGCTGACGCCAAGGTCAAACAACCCATCACCTCATGCGTTGGGGGGGGGGCGGACAGGGGGAAGGCGTGGATATCTCAAAGGGAAGCCCCATCCCAGGACAGAATCCCCGAACCTTTTATGCCAACGTACTTGAATTGGGGATTGCCATCTCTTTTCTGAGCAGGGTTGCTGTGCTTTTTAAAAGGCTCCATGGCAAATGAATTCAGCCACTGAAACTTTCCCCTTCACTCTGTTGGTGGAATATCTGCTGCTTGCCCAAGGGTTAAAGGCACAGCAACCTGCCTTTGGGTGGGAAATTGGCAGGAGACGTAGTAATCAGAGGCAACAAGTTAAATACCTTCGCTGGAGGTATTTAAGCAGATCCTGGACACCCATCTGTTGGGGTTACCACAGTTGCACCCAACTTTGTAAATCTTGCATTGAGCAGGGAGATGAACTAAAGAAACTCCAAGAACTCTCCCAGCAATGCAGTTCTATGATTCTATTAGTTCATTTCTGATTTATTTTTAAAATGTTAATCATACCTGAAAAAGAAAAGGAAAATATTTTATTCCCCCTAGGACAGCTTGCAAGGTAATAAGATTCAAATGCGATCAGTAAAAAATATAATCACCAAAATACGCAAAAAGACACTTTCCGGGTGCAACGGAGAAAAATGCACCTCTGCCAAGGAGCACCTTTCTGCCCATGTTGGGTGCAATTCGCTTTTATTAGCAAATTCTGGTCACATAGACATGAAATAACTGAGGATGTGCAAAGTACGTTGTTGACACAATAGGAAATTTAGTGGACCACAGATTTTTTCTGTAGTTTCTGCAGTTAGGCTAGCTTTTTCCTATCTGTCCTGTAAGAGGAACTTGCTTAACAGTCAGCTGTTTTGACGTTCACTCAGAGAGAATATTTCTACACTGGGCACAAGATTTCCATGTGAACAGTTCAACTCCAGTACCAACATGGCTTCCCTTATGCCACTACAGCATGTAGAATCTTAGGGCGAAACTTAATGTTCTGTCTCGCACTCATGGTGGAGCACAAGTGTGCGTGGCCCTGATTCGGATTGGGACCATGGCACTCCAGGCGTAGAGGTTTAAGCCCCCGTCTTCAAGTTTTTCATGAAATTTTACCAACAACAATCACACCCATCCCATGCTATGGTGATCCCAATCCTCTGGAACTCCCTCCCAAGAGATATACGGCTGGCTCCTTTCAAGAGGGCCTTTAAAAGTTACTTGTTTTCTCTGGTTTTTAACTGAAACGTTTGTGTGGCTTTTTCTGCTGTTAGCTATTTGAAACCGTATGCCCTTGAAACTGGCTCATTAAAATAAATCGAGGTGCCTTTATCATTCGATATTGAATTGTGTTGTTTGTATTGTAAGCTGTCTTGCAAAGACCAAGGGAAATAAATAAAATCAGGAAAAGAGAGCATGCTGAAGCTTTATTAGTTGGAAGAAATATTTGGTCACATTTTACTTACTGCGTGACTCTCTCTCTCTCTCTCTGTGTATATATATATTTCAATGATATAAAATTACATAGTGGTTTACAAAGATTCAAAACAGAAGTACAATGTGATTGTGACTGTTGCATGATACATCATTAGAACTGCTGGGCCCATGAATAATTTGTTGATTTGTCCCCCAAACTCCCAAAGTTTTGATGATTATGAGTTATAGTCATATACTGGTTGCAAATTTAGCTCATGAACTGCAAACAAGGAAGAACCTTGGGGTGATTTGGGGTTGGATATATTGCAAACCTCCTTTGCCTGGCACATATGGTACCATAAAACCTACTTTCTGCTTTGTTATAGGGTGTTTTTCTTCTTCTTTCCAAACTAAACCTCGGCAGGCGAAGAGAACGTGGTAGATGCGTCAGACACATCGTGCCCTGCTTGTTCTAGGGTCCCTGCTTGTTTTTGTTTATGTAAATACGTAGCTGGTGCAATTGTGCAATGTGTTTGTGTAATGTTGTGTCTTCAGCTCTTTTTGTCCCAACCTCTCTCGCTCTCTTTCATACTCCCTTCTCTCTAAAACACTTTTCTTCAGCTAAGGTGGGGGGAGGGAGGAACTTGTGGCCCTCCAACTCAGGGATGATGGGTATTGTGTGCCAAAATATCTAGAGGACCACTAATAGCCAACCCCCAACTATGGGGCCAGGACCTGCTGTTGGGGTACAGCACTACCAGCATTACCACCATACACGTATATGGTAAAAAATATATAAAAAGTGAGCTAAGGGTGTGTTCCAGATCTGAAAAGGCTAATGACCACTACAAAACACTCTCTCTCTCTCTCTCTCTCTCTCTCTCTCTCTCTCTCTCTCTCTCTCTTCATGCACACACAGGGAGTGTCTTAACAGCTTCTCCACTGAAGGATGGAGCACGGGGGTTCCAGGCAATGGTGGCAGCCATTATGCCCTCTGCCCAGCCTTCCCACGCATCCCCTGCCCTGCCCTACCTACCATGGCCCTTGATCCGCCCCTGGAATGCCTCCCAACCTCGTTGCAAAATGAGGTCACCACCAACAGATGGCGGGAAGAAGGTGGTGATCTCGTGGCAAAAGGAAAAGCAGCGGTAAGCCAACTACTTTTTTTACCGCATAGTTTTGTCCAAAAAGCATGTGGTGGCTGTGAGTTGGTGGCTGCGTTGTATAAATGATGTGGCGCGACTGCGCAATCATCATGGGGTTTACAAAGGCATATAAGCATATATACACACACATTTTCTAAGCATCTAGGGGGGTAACAGCCTCATAAATCTAAAATCTTGAAAGGAAAGGTTTGCATCCAAACTGAACAAAGCTATTAACTCCCTTACTTGAAAGGAGTTATTAGCTTTGTTCAATTTGCATGCAGTCCTATGCATGCGTAGACAGGGTGGGTGGGAAGAGTCCTACAACACAGCATTCCCTGGTCAGCATGGCTGGCTGCGGAATGCCGGTTGTCATAGGGCTTTTTTTCTGTCTAAACATGAATAGAATTGTGCCCTAATTCCAAGGTCTCAAATTCCCTACTTGCACCACTATTTCCACTCCAGAATTCCAGGTGGCGTCCATACAGTTCTCAGAACTGCTTTTTTCAGCAAAGGGGCTGCATGAAGGGGCTAAACGAGGGTGGGAGGGGGGAGAAAGAGACTGTGAAAATTAGGGCTGTGCTCCGCTTCGGAGCGTAGAAGCAGTAGTGAGGCGGCCTGATTCGCCTCCGACAAAGGCGGAGACGAAGCAGGTCGGGGGGGCTGCGGATCGAGGTGAAAAGGATTGAGACCAAGCGGATCCTTCGCCTCAATCTGGAGCTCCGAAAAAAAGGTAAGTGAGTGCTTACCTGGCGCTGCTGCAGTCCATGTGGTGACGGCGGCAGAGCCAGGGGAGGGGGCAGAGGGGAGGGGGGCTTACCTGCCTCTGTTGTGTTCCGGCGGTGGCTTCAACTGAGGCTGAGGCTCAAACCAGAAGACCAGGCCGCAACCGCGGCCTGCCCTTCCACTTTGAGCCTCGGCCTCAGGTGAAGCCGCTGCCGGAACACGACGGATGCAGGTAAGGGGGGAGGAGGGAGAGGAACATTACCTGGCGCCGGTGCTACCACCACAGTCTGTGCAGCGATGGCAGCAGAGCCATTTAAGGGGGCAGGGGGGCAGGGGGGCAGGGTCTTACCTGAGTCCATCGCATTCCAGCAGCGGCTTCACCTGAGCCCAAGGACTCAAACCGGAAGACCAAGCTGCAGCTGTGGCCTGGTCTTCCTGTTTGAGTACTCGGGCTCAGTTGAAGCAGCTGCCAGACCGCGATGGACGCAGGTAAGGGGGGAGGAGGGAGGGGGGCCTTACCTAGCGCCAGAGCTGCAGAGCTCCACTCCACATCCGGAGCTGTGGAGTGCACCATAGGTGGATCGAATTGGGGCGGAGCGGGCCCGATCCGAAATTTGTGGATCAGGTGCGGATCGGATCGGGGGGGTCTGTGCGCAGTCCTAGTGAAAATGCACATTAATGTCCATTTCAAAGATTTATCATGGGCATAGTCCAGCATAAATAGAACTAGAAGAACCAACATTTAAAACATTAAACCAGCATTTTCTCCAATCTTCTCCTTGTGCCTTCTTTGTCTTCTCCTCCATCCATCCATCTTCATCTTCTTCTTCATTTCCTCCTATCATCATCATCATCATCAAGTTGAACAACTTTAAATTGAATGACTTTAATTTGCTGTTTTTAATCTTTTAATCTTATTACAGTTTTATTCCTATGTACACCGCTCCGAAATCTATTTTAGATATGGAGCGGTATATAAATATTCTGCATGCAAAGGGGATGCTCTCCCATTGAGCTACATGTGCACACACCCACACACCCCACCCCAGGACCTGCAACAAAATGTATACCCTCACGCTCTAATAGGAGTGATCCTGTTCAACGTTCTGGCCAGGCACCTACCATATGTCTGTTGTTGTTTATTCGTTCAGTCACTTCCGACTCTTTGTGACTTCATGGACCAGCCCACGCCAGAGCTTTCTGTCGGCTGTCACCACCCCTAGCTCCCCCAAGGTCAAGTCCGTCACCTCCAGAATATCATCCATCCATCTTGCCCTTGGTCGGCCCCTCTTCCTTTTGCCTTCCACTTTCCCTAGCATCAGCCTCTTCTCCAGGGTATCCTGTCTTCTCATTATGTGGCCAAAGTACTTCAGTTTTGCCTTTAATACCATTCCCTCAAGTGAGCAGTCTGGCTTTATTTCCTGGAGTATGGACTGGTTTGATCTTCTTGCAGTCCAAGGCACTCTCAGAATTTTCCTCCAACACCACAGTTCAAAAGCATCTATCTTCCTTCACTCAGCCTTCCTTATGGTCCAGCCTATCAGAGCATACTGGGAGTTGAAGGACTTTTTTTCTGACTAAAGATGCATAGGATTGCATCCTTAGACAAGCTATTCACTCTCTCCTTTCCCCCTATTTTTCTTTTCCAGCTAGGGCTCCTGACAACCACTGAGCATGCTCAGGGCTGGGGGGTTTTAAGGGCTGGGCTACATTGCCTTCTCTGGTGCTTTTAAAGAACATTTTTGTGCATCTACAACTCTTGGGTTTCCCCTTCCCAAAAGCATGTTAATTGCTCTCTTTTGCTAATAGCCTGTATTGGCATCACACCTGTCAGCAGTGTTGAAGGCAGTTTAAGGGGTTCCCTATTAGAGGGTGTGATAAAGATAAATAAATAGTAATCTATTGCTTCAGAGTGCTTCTGCAATCACATTGTTTCGCAGCTTTCCTGAGCCTGGTGCCCTCTAGAGATGTTGGATCACAGTTCCCATTATCCCCAACCAGCATTGCCCCAGCCACTCAGCTGCAGGAGACTGGTTGAAGGTATCTACAATCTGACTGTAGCATTTCTTTTTCAAAAATATTACAGTAGTTTTTTGTGTGTGTGCAAATGTCTCTGTCGGTGTATCCGTCCATCTGTCCGTCCATCCATCCATCCATCCATCCATCCGGGAGGACCTGTGGCTCAGTGGTAAGAGCACCTGCTTTGCATGCAGAAGGACCCAGGTCCAACCCCCACCCCACTCCAGCATCTCCACATCAGGCTGGAAAAGCTCCTGCCTGAAATCTTGGGAAGATGCTGCCACTCAGTGTAGATATTACTAGCCTAGATGAGCTCAGACTTAAATCTGAGTCTGCATAAGGCGCTTCCTATGGGCTAACCTTCATTTGTAGTTACAATTGAATGCATACTTCAGAGACCTTTGAAAAAGAATGAAGTAAGTGTCCAGGTTATACAGCACTCTTCTTCAGGCACAGGCACACAATATAAAAATTGTGCTTGGCGATGGCAAGGGCGGGTCTTAAAGTGAAAGAAGGCGGTCAGCCACCAGCGGGGGCCACCTGCTCAGTTTAGAAAAACACAGAGGCAGAGAGCTGTATCTGTGAAGCAGGCTGGATTATCTTCTCTCAACCGGCAAGCAAGATGCTGAAAGGGAATGATAACAGTCAAGGATGAGATGACATTTCACAGATGAGTTACGGCTGAAGGGATACTCTGGCCAAAGAGCCAATGAATCACAGCTGCTTCCTTTGACGTCAGCTTCCCTGCTCTTGTGCTGTGACACTGACCTTCCAGGTTACTGTCGCAAGAACTCAAGGGGGTTGTTGAGGCCAGCAGCAGCTAGCTCTGCCTTCTCTGCAAAGGCACTCAGGAGGCAATGCTACCCAATGGTTAGACAGCTGGGTGACTATTTTACAAATGTAGGATGACCATATGAAAAGGAGGACAGGGCTCCTGCACCCTTAACAGTTGCATAGAAAAGGGAATTTCTGCAGGTGTCATTTGTATGCATGCAGCACCTGGTGAAATCCCTTCTTCATCACAACAGTTAAAGCTGTGGAGGCCTTGCCCTCTTGACCAGGTACATCTGCTGTGATGAAGAGGGGATTTCACCAGGTGCTGCATGCATACAAATGACACCTGCTGACATTCCCTCTCCTGTGCAACTGTTAAGGGTGCAGGAGCCCTGTCCTCCTTTTCATATGGTCACCCTAACAAATGATGATTAATATGTATATCCTGTTCTTGTAACACGGATTTCCCCAATCCATGTTGGAAAATGGCCTTTCTCATGGGTAGTTGATGCATGCAAATGCACACTCCCGCCAGCCTAGTTAAGTTTGCGCAGGGCACTTCGAAATGGCTAGATGCAACATCTCCATCTGGGGCACCAATGTTACATGCAACTAGTTGCCTGGGGCTAGAGCAAGCCAGGGGCAAGCCAGCAAGAACACTGAATGTAGTCATATGTTCTATTTTCACCATATTTGGAGGATGAAAGATGTTCAAGTTTTGCTTTTGCTTTCCAGGTCCAACAACAAAGAAATCCAACAGAAGGACATTTCATTTATTGTGCCTCTTGTTTACACAGCACACCTGATTTTTTCTTGTGCCAAGCTGTGGCTGAGATATTAAAGCGTGTTCTGATAGATAGACAATCCCAACTTTGGGGCAGGTCCTATTGACCTCTGTGATTCCCATGGATTTTAAAATTATATTTCTACAAGTGGCAGGTGCATCAACGAAACCAGTTGTCTGTAACTAGAGTTTGCTTGAGGGCAGAATATAAAACATAGTCATGTGTTATATTATCACCATATTTGGAGAGTGGAAGGTTCTTCAGGTTTGAGTTTTGCTCTCCTGATCCATCACCTAGGAAATCCAAAGGAGGGACATTTTCTCTACTGCTCCTCTCGTTTTCACAGCATAACTGAACTTTTCTTGTGCCAGGCTCTGCCCGGGATGTTAAAGGGTGATTTGACAGATAGACAATCCTGTGCGTTGAGCAGATCCTATTGACCTCTGTGATTTCCATGGTGAGGTTTTTTGTGTGTTTTTAAGCTATATCTTTACAAGTGGCAGCTGCAAGAAACTATTGTAGTCTATCTCCACCTGTTCCAGTGCAGGGAAACTTTTTAAACAGATGTCCACATATGTGAGCCAGGCGCAACTGGGCAGTCAAACCCCCTCTTATTGTTATGAGTATGTTTTTTGCCTGATGGGATTCAACATAAGAGCCTTAATTTCCCTTTAACGCAGAGGCGGTGAACCTCTTTCAGTCCGAGGGCCAAATGCAACTTCAGAGAAGCTTTTTGAGGGGGGGGGGGCGGGGTTTGCATTCCAGTAGTGAGTGGAGCCAAAGTCAAAAGTGTCGGAGGCAAAAAGATGAGTATATTTCAGCTTAAAGCTCTTACTGCCAGTAACTAAAGCTCAGGATGCATGCAAGAAGGAAGAAAATAGGATAAGGCTGTCAATGGCCCCGTTCAGAAGACGGCTTAAACCATGGTGGCTGAGCCTGAAAGCCAGGCTGTGTTCAGAAGACACCTTAAACCATGGCTTTAACCATGATGAATAAAGCAAAAAAGCCTTATTCACTGTGCTTAAAGCCGTGGTTTAAAGTGTCTTCTGAACATGGCCTGGCTTTCTGGCTTAACCACCATGGTTAAAGACGTGGTTTAAGGTGTCTTCTGAACAGGCCCAATGGCTTCTAGTCATGGCTTAATTTTATTTATTTATTTATTTATTTATTACAATATATATATATATATATATATATATATATTTACTCCAAAGCATTCAAGGAGTCATACACGATCCTCCTCCTCGCCATTTTATCTTTCACAACAATCCTGTGAGGTAGGCTAGGCTGAGAGTCAGTGGACTGGCCTAAACTTACACAGTGAGCTTTGTGGCTGAGTGGGGGATTTGGACTTGAGCCTCTGAGTCAGTCCAATGCAATAGCCATTACAGCACACTGGCTCTTACCACCACTAGCAAAGGTGACATGCTTCTGAATGCCAGTTGCTGTGGGGATCATGAGCACGGGAACAGCTGTTGCACTCATGTCATTCTCATGGGCTTCCTGGCCAGAGACATCAAGTTGGCCATTGTGCAAACAGAATTCTGGACCACATAGGTTTGAGCTAGCAGGGCTCTTCTTAGATTTTGGAATAGACAGAGGAAGTTGCAGAGTAAACCCGCTGTAAAATTAAAGTTGGAAACCACCTGAGATGGCGAGGTGCCTCTCCCTCGAGATTGGATGTGAGATGGCAGCTCTGCTATCAGGTAGGAGCATGGATGACACTTGCCACCACTTATGTTCTATGTGTGAATTTGTAAATCATAGAAATCGTAGAGTCTGAAGGGTCTTCAGAGGTCCTCTAGTCCACAGCAGGAAATCCGCTATTACAGCATCCCTGAGCTGTGACCAGCCGGACTATGCTTAAAAAACAATTCTGTAGAAATCATAAACCAAATACTACCAAAACCCCACACTCCTCTTATGCTCTCCAAAAGAAGCCAAACCCAAACCCACCTACTTGTCATCCCTTGAGGAAGTGGGAAGTGCCTAACAGCAACCTGCCACCCTCCTGTTGGGTTCTACTACATCTCCCATCAATTCTGACAATTGCTGATGGGGATTGTAGTTCAAAACGTGGAAGAACCCAGGCTGCCTAACCTGGTCTGAGCGATTTGTCACAGTGGTTTCTCGTGTTCTGCGTACTTTGCTCCGTAAACACTCTCCCCGCACATAAGAACATCAGAAGAGCCCTGCTGGATCAGACCAAGGGTCCATCTAGTCCTGCACTCTGTTCGCACAGTGGCCAACCAGCCATCGGCCAGGGATGAACAAGAAGGACATGGTGCACCTTCCCACTCATGTTCCCCAGCAACTGGTACACACAGGCTTACTGCCTTGAATACTGGAGATAGCACACAACCATCAGGGCTAGTAGCCATTGATAGCCTTCACCTCCAGAAATTTATCCAACCTCCTTTTAAAGCCATCCAAATTGGTGGCCATCACTGCATCTTGCGATAGTGAGTTCCATAATTTAACTGCGCTGTGTGAAGAAGTCCTTCCTTTTATTTGTCCTGGATCTCCCACCAATCAGCTTCATGGGATGTCCCCGGGTTCTAGTATTTTGAGAGAGGGAGAATAATGCCTCCCTATCCACCTTCTCCATACCATGCATAATTTTGTACACCTCGATCATGTCTCCCCTTAGCCTCCTTTTTTCCAAGCTAAACAATCCCAGTTGATGTGACCTTCCCTCGTAGGGGAGATGCTCCAGCCCCTTAATCATTTTAGTTGCCCTTTTCTGCACATTTTTGTCCTTTGCGTCTCCGTCCATCCTATCTGTAAGAAATCAGGAGAGCGGGAGAAGGTAGCAGTGCAGGAGCCCCTCGGTGACCAGGGATCAAAAGCAAGGACCGTGGTTGAAAGATCTGGTGTCACACTCACTCACATGTTTGCATCGAGGATTTAATACATCATTACTCAGTGCTGGTCACTGCTTTCCTTTGGCACCCATCTTTTCACATGATGGTCCCTTTGACTCATGTTGTTACTCATTTTCAATGAGCTTCCCATGTTTGTCAATAATAATAAAAAAGATGTGTGTACTAAATGGTGTTATACATTACACAACCATTAAGAATATGTGCCCGGATGTGTGCGTGTCGTGATAGATATGACATCGTTTCTTGGCATGTATGGTGGACCCTGTGCTGGAGTGACAAATGGTCTGAAATGAGATGGTTAAGAGAAGACTGGATTGGACCTGTTCATTCAAGAAACATTCAAGGAACTAGATCAGGGTGATGATGGAGCATAGTTAATGCCTCTCTGTGTGAGTGTGGACCACCTTGCTGGATTAGGAACTATGAACATAGTTGTGCTTCCATATTGGAATGCTCATTTTGACACAAGACGTCCAATGGATCACCATTTGGCCAACACGGTGTGGATGAAGATGTTGGTTTGGGGCTGCTTTGATGTGCTACTAGCAATGTGCATGCCCAACCATTTCCTTGGTGTTTTACACAATTATATTGGAACACAGGAAGCTGTGTTATACAATGTTGAATATTGGCTTTACCACACCAGGCCAAAATCCCTCATCCTTACCGGGCTTCTGCTTCTGGGTTCATGTGGGATAAAGATTGGTTCCTTTACACAGGCCAAAAAGTGCTTTGAATCAAGGATGCCCTTTCTTGGTAAAATCTATTCAATCAAAGAAAGACTAATTTGAAGAGGTATGAAATTTATTAAATTTATAAATGCAGCAGAACATGGGCGCATGCCTCTGTTGGCACATACAGGGCTCTGGAGAGTGTAGATTTAAGGACAGAAGGCTCTTCTTTCAACATGGACTTAAGTTCTGTGAGTAATGAATTAAGGTGTAATAAATAAGTAAATATTAATTAATACTTAAATACCAGGTAGAAATTAAAATGTTAATGATTAAGATATTGTTTGATGTATGTAACCAGAACTTAAAATAAAAATAAAAATTAGGGGGGAAATAGAAAAAAAAAGGTATGTTTCATTATACAGCCACTAGATGCCACTGCCAATATTTCAGATTATCCTTGCTTATTGGGTTATCTCCAATCTTTTTGAAAGCGGTATAAGGGAGAAAAGCACAGGAAACATCCTGGAGGTTGACAATGTCGTGTAAATGTCCCTCAAAGTTCCGTGAGTGATGCAATAAATCACTCACATAGAAATGCTCTAACACAGTACTATCTACATCCATGTTTCCCAAACCAGGACCCTTAAGATGTTTTAGATTGCAACACCATTCATCCAATGGCCAAGGAAACCCCGTTGAATTCAGAGGGACTTTTTCCCCAGGTAAGTGTCAATAGAATTGCAGCCTTACAATGCAGCCTAATGCACGTGTACTCAGCCAGAACTAAGTTTCATTAGTTCAATGGGACCTACTCCCAGGTAAGTGTGTAGACCTTTGAGATTAAAAACAGCAAACAAGGCTGCAATGATCTATCAATTAATTCCGATGTGTTGAATCTCTTTCAGCCCAAGGGTCAAATTCAATTTTGAAGAAATTCTCCTGAGCTGCACTCCAGTGATGGGGGGAGCTGAAGGCAAAATGGGGCAGGGACAAAGAGGCAGAGCCAAAAGCCCCCATAATATAGGGTGACCTATATTATGTACGTTATTCCCCTGCCACCTTAAAGAACCCGATTGGAGTGGAGGAGGGGAAAGGATTTCATTCTGCACCACCACCATCCACTCCAATTGGGGCCTTTTCTATAATGTCCACGAATGACCCACTTTCCCCTTTAAGACCTCAATTGGAGCTCGGGGTGGGGGAATGATGTGCCTCAAGAAAGCATGTCATTCCCTCCTGCCATGCTAATGGCAGCCTTAAAGGGGAAGGTGTGTCATTCCAGGATATTATTGAAAATTATAGAAAATCCCCCCTGACACCATGGAAAGAACAAAAAACAGGACAAATCCGGGGAAATCCTGACAGTTGGTCACCCTACCATAATACCAGTATATTTTAGGCTAAAACTCTTACTGCCAGTAACTAGGCCTTAGGAGAGGCATTCCAACCTTTTAGAACAGGGGGAAAGACTACACGAAATGTAAGAAACCACCAAAAGTTAGGGGAAGAAGGTGTGGCCATCTAGGGAAATCCCAGTGGCCACATGCATTGTCTAAAACCATCTAAAAATGTTATAATGCATATATTATCTCAAAACAAAGAGAGTGTACTAGTCTCGAACCATCATTTTATCTCATGCAAATTTATAACTATGGGCAGAGCAGTCCTAAGCAGGAGCAGGGAGGGGGGTGATTTATGTGATTATTTCAGTGCGCACACTTGACTCACTTTTGCCTGTCCTGGATCCAGGCTGGCCCTTCCAAGAGGCAGAATGAGGCAACCACCTCAGGCAGCAGATTTAAGAGGGCAGCAAATTGTTAGCTGTTGAGTTTGTTAATATTGGGGTTGTGTGCTTTTTGGGTGGTGGTGGTGGTGGTGGTGGGGTTACTGCCAAAGATGTGGAAAGGAGCTTGTGGGGTTTTCTGTGTCATGTGCCTAAATAATGTGCCAGCTTTTCCATTGCATGCACCTTGACTTGGGTGCCAGTTGCTGCTCCATCTCAGGCAGCAAAATGTCCATGGCCACCTTTTCCTGGAGCCGATGAAGGCTGAAGTGTTTCCAGGTGAGGCGTTGCTCACGCCACAGCCCTGCCTCATTCACTGAATTTCATGAGGGGTCCAGACGACATCATCTTCCACATGAACCCATCCTGTAACTTCTCACCCTTTTCTCCATCGTTTTTCCTTACCGCAAGAAATCTGTGAAGGAAGAAAAGATTATATAGCTGGACAATGCCTACTAATTGGAAGCACGAGGAGCCCTCACTAGACTCTCTGTTGCACAAATTAACAGCACCTTGCATTCTTCTAAGGCCGTAGCTAGACCAGGCCTATATCCCGGGATCATCCCTGTGCATCCAAATGACACACAGGGGATCCCGGGAGCAGGCAGGGATGACCCCTCCATTTGCCTGGGATAATCCTTAGGTCTAGCTAAGGCCTAGGACTGCTAAGTGGGAGTCAAAGAAGGTGCTACTCAGATATACCATATGGGACTCCAGGGGTGGATTGGGGTGGGGGAGATAGAGAAGGGAAAACTGTTTGTCCCAAACCTTAGAAAGTAAATTGGCTATACATCTTTTTACATACATAGAGTTATAACTTAAAAAGACTGGACAAGCGACACTCAGAAAGCACAGTTCTTTTTCAAGGAGTGGTGAACGTAGAATTGGGGAGAAGAGTTCGTGCACCTTTCCTGCCGTGGAGATCCAAGTGTGACAACGCTCAGTCCTTCTGAATCAAGGTTAAGACAGTAAGAACGCAACCCTGCGTATGTTTCAATGGGAACAAAATCCTGCTTCTCCCAACATTCCACCAGCCAGCATGGCTGGGAGTTGTAGGACTTTCCCCTCCCATCGGAACATGCATAAGATTGTACCCGAAGATACTCAGACCTTGTAAAGGAGGAGGCTGTGCAGCAAACTAGATGTAGTTTGGCTTCGCCCATGATGACCCCTTGGCTCTGCCTCTGCCATGGGTCCTTCCTCTACCCAACCCCAGTACTCACCAGCCATCACGGTGAAACCCAGGTAATGCACTTTAGAAGTGGGATCTCATTGATACATACACAGATAACATCTGAGGGCTCTCCCTACTCTGTGCTAGAGGAAACAGCATTGGAGCATGCCTGTTTTTCCATCTAGCCCAGCCTTCCTCAACCTGGGGCGCTCCAGATGTGTTGGACTACAACTCCAAGAATGCCCCAGCCAGCTCTGGCTGGGGCATTCTGGGAGATGCAGTCCAACACATCTGGAGCGCCCCAGGTTGAGGAAGGCTGATCTAGCCCTTCCAGCTCACAAGAAAGGTGCCTTTACCTTCACCTGCTCCCTGGCCCTTTTTCAAACTGGAGCGGCCAGATTTCGATTCTATGCCTGGCCACTGTGCCACAGCACCCCTCCCCAGCACCCTTCCCAATGAATCATGCCTTCCTCTTTCCTCCCTTCCCCTCGTCGGAGTATCCGAATCCTCCTCCTCTTCCTCCGCTGCCTGAAAACACATGCCCCAGCCTCTCTGAAGCCTCTTGTTGTTCTTTGCACCCCAAGGACGCCATATCGAAAATAAGCCTCCTTTTCTTTCGCCAGAGATAACCTTCTGCCAAACTTTTAAGGGAGCTGTAATATTTTTTTTTAAAAAAAGAAACAAGCTAGCCCACTTACTGAAGCAGGAGGAGGGACGGTGTGTGCGTTTGTATGAGCAGATAAAGCATCAGTTCTATGACCCTCCAGTTACACAAGCAAATCGTCAAAGGTTCGCAGCTGCTAGAGCTCTTTGTGCTATCAGTTTCTTGAATTGCACAAACCGCAAGTCTGGACTCCGTCTTCTGGGAGAGGATGGAAAGGACGTACCGTTCCCCTGGTCCCAATGTGGAACGATTCAAATGCCACTCAAGCTAGCATGCATATCCTCTACTGGCCGGGTTCAGACGACACGTCAACCCGCACGCTAGGGTTGAGTGTGGGTTGTCGTTGAAATGTTGGTTATCGTGTTGTCCGAACCCAGCTGCAATAGCAAACCATGGTGTACAACAACTTAAAATGAGAACGTTAAAAAAATATATTATTATTTTTTAAAAAGTGAATTGATACGTATAGATGTGAATTTAGAACCCAGGGGCTGCTTTTGTGAATAAATTTTTAAAAATGTAAATGCGGCTGGTATCAGCGGCCATTCCAGGGTCACACCGCTCTGAAGTGTTAACCTAAGGAAGGGGACTTCCTGTGCCCTTCTGCCCAAACAAATCTCCAAATCCATCAAAGAGGCCCAGAGGGAAATTCGAGATTTCCCAATGGACCATTCAGGGCCACTTGCCTTGACGGAGCAGGCCAAGGCTAAGACTGTGTTGCATATATATTTGAGTAACAGGCATGTTTTTGTATCCGCTGTCTGTCCCACCTCGTCTCATACATGACAACGTCTATAAGTTTTGATTGTCGTCTTCTGCACCAAGTGGTCGCAAAGTCGTAGCTCTGCTAGGGCCAAACTAGACAGAACACTATTCACATATTTGCTTTTTAAAAAACACAACAACACCATAAATAGATGGGGGCAGGCAGATTGGAATCATGATATAAGGGCAGGGAGTTTTAACCCTTTGTCTCACCATGGCACAATCTACATGGCACAAGAGTTCCATGTGAACAGTTCAACTCCAGTACCAACATGGCTTCCCTTATGCCAAGATATGCCTTTGGGCCACCACCACGGCATGTAGAATCTTAGGGCCAAATTTAAATGTTCTGTCTTGCACTCATGGTGGAGCCATGCATGCATAAGTGTGCATGGCCCTGATTCGGATTGGGACCATGGCACTCCAGGCGGGGAGGTTTAAGTTTTTCATGAAATTCTACCAACACCCCCACCCCACCCCCCCAGTGCTATGGTGGTTCCAATCCTCTGGAATTCCCTCCCAAGAGATATACGGCTGGCTACACGGCAATCTTCATTCTCAGTTCTGCTAGCAGCCAAGCAGACCGGAACTGGGACGGTTCACTGAACTGAAATACATCACTTACTACCATGGCCAAATGTTTCCAAAGCCCCTGCGCACTTTTCATCCCAGTAAATCTCAGCTAACTGGACAGTTTGGCCTTGGCTATAGGACCGCCCGATGTCGGGAAGAAATACTTGACAGAAAAACTGGGAAATCCGTGCCCCGTGTGAATCATGGCTCTTCTGTCTTTGCGCAAACAGAGCTGCTGTCGGCAGGGCAGCCGTCAAGGGTAGGCGTGGCTTGGCACCTGGTTACGCTTACCCTCAATGGACCCACACTTTTCCTTGGTAAGCAAAGGTGCCCTCGTTTTCTTGGCTCTATGTTGCCTTATGAAGCATCTGGCCTTAATGCTGGAAGTGGGTGCCTCCTCTCAGCTACCGATGTAAACAGCAAACTGGCGTGAGTCAACTCACAGGAGGATTTGTCTCGCAAAACAGGAAGGCTTGGATTCTTCAGAAGGCAGCACAGGACCAAGACAATGTGGCTCACCTTTGTTGGCCCAGGGCACTCCATCCTCTTCATCGGGCCTGAAAGAGCAAGGAAAACTACCCACTGGTAGCCTAAAACAGGGGTGGGCAGAAGGTAGATCTCCAGGTGCTTTGGACTTCACCTCCCAGAAGCCCCAGCCAGCATGGTCAATGGTTAGGAATGCTGAGAATTGTACTCCAAAACACCTGAAAGGAACCAGATCAGGGGACTCCAGCTGCTAAATGTGATAAAGACGTTTCATATATATAATAATTGAAGCAAGAGTAAACCACTCAGAGAGCTTCGGCTGTGGGGCAGTATATAAATGTAATAAAAATAAATAAATAAATAAATAAATAAATAAATAAATAGCATCAGGTGTGGCATAGTGATTAGACGTTGGATGTAGGGAGAGATCTAGATTCAAATCCAGGTTCAAGTTCGTTGAGTGACCTTGAGCCAGTTCCTGCCTCTCAGCTTGGTCTCCCACACAGGGTTGTTGTGAGGAAAAATTGAGAGCAGGGGACACACGCCACCTTCAGCTCCTTGGAGGAAGGGCAAGGTAAAAATGTTTAAAAAATAAGAACGAATAAACTGTCTGAGGCCTACAGAACATCCCACTTCATTCTGCTATATGTCCGGAAGGACTGACATGCCATTAACCACTGCAAAGCAGACAGATGTTCTACAGGGGCAGCGTACCACATTGCGGAATCGCTATGCTGATATCTTGACTTGTTGAATTTCTGCCTGATACAGGAGCAACTAAAGGCACACACATTCTGCCAGAAACATCAAAGCTATTCCACACCCACCTCCAGAAAATACCTGCACATCTTCTGAAATGTTGACCGATTGCTGAGAAGGCAGAAACTTGAAGCTAGCCTGCAAGTCCATATTATGCCAGTACTTTTCCAGTTGCACTGGCTGCCAGTCCATGTCCGAGCCCAATTGAAAGTGCTGGTATTAATATTCAAAGCCCTAAACGGCTTGAGGCAAGGTTACCTGAAGGATTGCCCACTAAGATCATCTTCAGGGGTCTTTCTCTGTGGGGCCCTGCCCAAAGAAGTGAGGCAGGTGGCTACCAGGAAGAGGGACTTTTCTGCTGTGGCACCTGGCCTGTGGAATGCGCTCCCAAGAGAAGTTGTACACCTTTTAGTGCCAGGTGAAGACCTTTTTATTTTCCCAGTATTTTAGCATCCTAGGCCAGATATAATATTATGAAAGTGGTTTGAAAACTTCCTGACTGTTAAAGCAGTACAACAATGGAACCAGTTACCTAGGGTGGTTGTGGGCTCTCCCACACTAGAGGCATTCAAGAGGCAGCTGGATGCTTTAGGGTGGATTCCTGCATTGAGCGGGAGGTTGGACTTGATGGCCTTCTAGGCCCCTTCCAACTCTACTATTCTATGATTCTATGATATGGAATGTGTCCTGGGGCCCAACAGTTGTCAGTGCACTTCAATACCATTATAAAGCAGTTCTTTTTTGCTCTGCCGTTTTAAATCTCTATTTTAAAACTCTGCATGGCTGCTAGGTTTTAGTCTGCTTGTGCTTTTAGATTGCATTTTTGAGCTTTCATATTTTATGCTGTACCTTGTGGTTTTCATTTTTGTGAACTGCCCAGAGAGCTTTGGCTGTTGGGCAGTATAGCAATGGAATAAATAAGCAAGCGGATGGAAATCCAGAGAATTAAGAAGGACTGCTCCATCACCTTGAGAGGTCATTAGCTGCTGGACTGCTTCCCACTGGGGCACAGAATGCAGGGGTGAGTGGGTGAGTGGGTTTAAGGCCTTGGCATTGAAAACAGCCTCAACCTTGGAGGAGCATATGGAAGTTGGCAGCTAACATAATACGGGCTGAGAGCATCTCCTGGGGGCAATCGACAGCAACAGCTGGTCAAGCTCCTCAGTCATGGTGCTCATTTATTTATTAATTCCTGAGTGTTGCATCCTGAAATGATTCATTATCTTCAGTTGAGCAATATATTGTTGTTGTCCTTGAGTCCTTATTGTCATAATTTTCCCAGTATGGCATACTGGTTAGCGCCAGTGTGGTGTAGGGGCTAGAGTGTTGGACAGGAGAGCCAGGTTCTAGTCCCCGCTCAGCCATGGAAGCGCACCACGTGACTTTGCGCCAGTCACAGGGCTCATCTACACCAAGCAGGATATTCCGCTATGAAAGTGTTATGAAAGCAGTATATAAAAGGCAGGAGCCACACTATTGCTTTATAGCAGTACTGAAGTGCACTGTAGGATCTACACTGCTACTTTGTAGCGGTACTGAAGTGCACTGACAACTGTTGGGGCCCATGACACATCTACACCAAGGATATAACACTAGGAAAGTGGTATGAAAGTGGTATATGGTATCTGTCAATGGGCCCCAACAGTTGTCAGTGCACTTCAATACCCCGCTACAAAGCAGTAGTGTGGTTCCTGCCTTTTATATACCGCTTTCATACCACTTTCATCCTGCTTGGTGTAGATGAGCCCACAGACCCTTAGCCCAGCCTATCTCACAGGGTTGTTGTCGTGAGGATAAAATGGAGAGGAGGAGGGTGGGATAGCTCATACCCTGGAAGACAGAAACAAACTTCAAAGTGATCTTGATAGGCTGGAGTGCTGGGCTGAAAACAACAGGATGAAATTAAATAGGGATAAATGCCAAGTTCTACATTTAGGAAATAGAAACCAAAGGCACAGTTACAAGATGGGGGATACTTGGCTCAGCAATACTACAAACGAGAAGGATCTTGGAATTGTTGTAGATTGCAAGCCGAATATGAGCCAACAGTGCGATATGGCTGCAAGAAAGGCCAATGCTATTTTGGGCTGCCTTAATAGAAGTATAGCTTCCAAATCACGTGAGGTACTGGTTCCTCTCTATTCGGCCCTGGTTAGGCCTCATCTAGAGTATTGCGTCCAGTTCTGGGCTCCACAATTCAAGAAGGACGCAGACAAGCTGGAGCGTGTTCAGAGGAGGGCAACCAGGATGATCAGGGGTCTGGAAACAAAGCCCTATGAAGAGAGACTGAAAGAACTGGGCATGTTTAGCCTGGAGAAGAGAAGATTGAGGGGAGACATGATAGCACTCTTCAAATACTTAAAAGGTTGTCACAAAGCGGAGGGCCAGGATCTCTTCTCGATCCTCCCAGAGTGCAGGACACGGAATAACGGGCTCAAGTTAAAGGAAGCCAGATTCCAGCTGGACATCAGGAAAAACTTCCTGACTGTTAGAGCAGTACGACAATGGAATCAGTTACCTAGGGAGGTTGGGGGCTCTCCCACACTAGAGGCCTTCAAGAGGCAGCTGGGCAGCTGTCTGTCAGGGATGCTTTAGGGTGGATTCCTGCATTGAGCAGGAGGTTGGACTCGATGGCCTTGTAGGCCCCTTCCAACTCTGCTATTCTATGATTCTATGATTATGTACACTGTCCTGGGTTCCTTAAGGAGGGAAAAAAGGAAGGTTACAAATGTAATTAATTAATTAACTTCTTACTGCCTGTATCTAAGCTTTAGGGGTGCCATTTCAATAGGCAAAAAACCAGATGATCAGTGGCTAGGGGAGAGAACGTGGGCTGAAGAGTGTGTTTTAATTTTTGCTTAACCACCTTTCTACCAAGACATTCAAGGTGGTCTACGAACACCACTGAACACCACTCACTGAGCTGGAGGGGCTGCTTGTGGCTTTTTTGGAAGCATTTTTGTTGGCTACTGCGGGAAATAGGGTGCCAAGCACATGGATCTTTGTTCTGACCCAGTAGCGTTCTTCTAGTGCTCTCATTAGATCTTGAGATGGGTGCAGCGATACCAGATGACCACATAAAGTCTGCTTTTCCCGTACAATGCTCATATAGAGGCAATCAGGTGAGTAAAAGAGGACCCCTGGGAGACATCAAAGTTCCTGGAAAGTTACAAATCTTTGCTTTTCCACATCCAGCCAGACAAAAGTGCCTTTCATCTCAACGGTCTAGGCAGGGCTGTGTGTATTCCACATTTCTATGATACAGCAGAATTTGGGGGCAGAATTCCATTCTGAGCATTTTGTTTGTTTATTTATTTAATTAAGGCAAATGTCTACTTCTTATGGATGCAAAGATATGCTTGGGAATGCCTCTTGAAACCTCATCCTGGAAAGGGGCAGACGGTCCAAACTTCAGTGCCTTGCATTCACTCCTTCCCACCTCCACAGCTTTGAAGGTAAGAACAGAATTATGCAACTGATGACACACATGCAAATGTACTTCATTTGCATCCCTGATTCAAGTCATGAATCTCAGCTTTCATTAGTGCAGATTTATTTATTTATTTATTTTCAGTGCAGATTACACACAGCCCTGGAAATATGTAACAAGGGAAAAACAACAACACACCCCTAGTATGTATGTGTGTGATTACAGGACTAGAGAGAGAGAGAGAGAGAGACTCATCAGACAAGCGTTTTGGAGCACGCTCGTTACTCGCCACTCACGGATATTTGCAGGTCCTTTTGAGGATGACGTCCGCCTCTCGCTCCTTTTCTCAATTTTAGCGCCAGAAAATAAACCTCTTTTAATCCGACTCTTCTGAGGCTGCACTATAAAATGCCCACTACAGGGCATTGTCCCCACTGGAATCGATAGGCCACGTACTCGCTGGTCTCTTCTCCGTGAAAAGCGTTAGTTTCAAATGCAGAAGAGAACCAGCAAGAGAGCCCACGGTAAGTAAACGTGATTCCCCCCCCATCTGATGATCCATATATATATATATATATATATATATATATATATATATATATATATATATATTCTTATTCCTGTAATTAAATTTTAAAATCAGGAAAGAAAAACCCAATTGATTGAGGCAATTTCCTTCCACACTCCGCTTTCTCTGATTGGGATAAAGTGACAGCTGCTCTTTAATGAGAGAGTTTGATTCATTTCCCCACCCTTACATTCCCTCATAAAAAAATTATCCCTGACACATCTGGGTAACTTTACCACATGGCTTGGCTTGCAGCTTTAAAGCTTTTAAAATGTACATCTAGGCATTCAACATACAAATATTTACAAATGTACAAAACAAAACCCGAAATGTAAACCAAAATGCACCAGAATCCAAGATGAACAATGTAAAAGAAATGAAAACGGGGTGGGTGAGAAATCCAAAAACCAACCCCAAATACATTGATGGGGGGAATAGGAGGAGGCAGTACAAAAATGTAAAGTGTCCTTTCTGAGGTGGGAGTTCAATCTGGCGTGGAACAAACAAGACAATGAGTTGTGGAGGGGGGTTTTCAGCAGAGGAAATCAAGACTGTCCCGTTTGACACAAGACCGAATCGTGCAAAGGACCGGGAAGGCCAAGAGGATGTGATGAATTATCCCCAATCAGTTGCACATATTCCTTGAAGCATCTTCCGATGTATCCACACTTTCAATTTCAGCCTTTTAGAAAACACAAAAGGAACTCTTCTCTCTCTTTCCTTTTTGGATGACAATCCCAGATGAAGGCTTGAAAAAGAAGAAGAAAGAAACCCTTTCCAGGAAAAAAGAAAGAAACTGGCAGTGATACGCCCAGGAGAGATTTCGGCTGGTGAGCCTGAAGATATTTAATTGTCCTTTGGAAGTGACCACTCACTATGCTTCCCTACCTTCAGTGAATGCAACTGAAAACCTTGTGGAAACTCTCTAGGTCTTGTTTCAGTCCAAAAGCTCTCTCTCTGTGTGTGAGTAGTGTAAAGAAGGAAGCAAAGGCATAAGTGCTATTTCCTATTTATAATACAATGGGAAGGAAACTGGAAACAACATGAAACATATATTTGAGATCTGTTTTGAAGAGCACCCAGGAGTGCAGTTTGGTCATTTTAGATCCTGGAGTTAATGGTTTTATTCCCACCCACCCCACTGCCCTGCTTTGGACGGCCATGTGCATCACTTCAGTTGTGAGGCACACAACACACATTTCTCTTCTACTGGTTCCCCGCCTAAGACCCTATGTTTTATGACTGCTTCTACATCCCTGTAATGTCAGAACTAAACCAAAACGAAATGAAACAAACCTCAAAAATGAAAAAAGATGTTGCCAACCCTGATTTTCTTTTTCTTAAGAAATACTCTGCAGCGTCACATTTTAAGTTCAATTCATAGCACCATCATGACTATAGGTATAAGATGGAGCTGGCTTTTGCTGCTAACATCACTGGCAGCTCCCTGGGTGGTAATTTAGGGTCCTGAGACTTCGGGCATCTGCCCCACTGATAGCACCCTATCATAACCCCTAATCAGGGTTTTATTTTATTTGTCTGCTCTTTTAATCCACCTTGGTCATCTGCTTTATTTCAGTCTGGAGCCAAGTGATGGCTCTTGTGGATTAATTAATGTACATCTTCACACAGCGCATAGAATTAAATTATAGAACTCACTACCACAAGATGTAGTGATGGCCACCATAGAATCATAGAATAGCAGAGTTGGAAGGGGCCTACAAGGCCATCAAGTCCAACCCCCTGCTCAATGCAGGATGGCTTTAAAAGGGGGTTGAATAAATTTCTGGAGGCGAAGGCTGTCAATGGCTACTAGCCCTGATGGTTGTGTGCTATCTCCAGTATTCGAGGCAGTAAGCCTGTGTGCACCAGTTGCTGGGGAACATGGGTGGGAGGGTGCTGTTGCACCATGTCCTGCTTGTTCATCCCTGGTCAATGGCTGGTTGGCCACAGTGTGAACAGAGTGCTGGACTAGATGGCCCCTTGGTGTGATCCAGCAGGGCTCTTCTTATGTTCTTAATGTGGGAAATATTAATTAATTAGTGTGCGTCAATCTCGTTCCTCAAAGCTACAGAGTTCCCCACCGCCGTGGGCTGCATTCCTGAAAAGGGAAAGGAAGCTTTGAAAAGTTGCAGTTTGCCACTTTGGAGGCTTGAAACTGGCTATGTTAGCTTAAGAACAATGTCAATTTCTCCACTGCTGCTATGGAGGCTGAGAATTGACCAATTTAGCTTGTGTTCGTCCATTCAAAGCCTCTGCAGTGGTTTTCTGCCAAATTTCGGCAACCAACTTTTAAAACTTTCCTTTCCAGTGAAAAATAAAATAAAATAGGTGTGGATTGAGGCCAGCGGAGGCTGCAGCCGTGGTTCATGGACCACGTGTTCCCCATCCCGGCTTTAATCTAATCAAAGTCCACCTGAGTTAAGGCTGACTTATACTACAATCTTCCGTGTTTTCAATCCATGACAACCGCAGTTCAAAAAACTGGTTTGCACAGACACGATGGATTCCTTGTTACCAGTCCTAGACCTAGAGATAGTGTTTCTGTACCTTCAAGAGTTATATAGCTGGGAGAATTTAACTTTTGTGGCCTTTCAATGCCGCAGCGATGGGGAAAACTGCACCAGGCATTTTGATCCCTTCAGTGCAACACTTTCTAGGTATATTAAAGTACCCTCTCCGGGTCAGGTGCTTGACTGGGATTTGGGTTTGCAGAGGAGCACTTAGACAAATGCTTTGCCTTGTCCTTTAGTGAAGAACAGGATAGTGGGATAGGAAGGGGGAGGAGCCTACCAAGAATGGAAAATAAGCCCCAGATTCCAAATTGGTTGCATGCAAGTGAATCCCAATGATTTCAATGTGACTTCTTTTTCTTTTCTTTTTGGGCAGAGGAGTCTTCTTAGGATTGAGACTTACATGCCCTTGATTGCTTTGGAATTAACACCTCAGAGGCTTCAATAAGAGATAATGTTAAATGGTTCCATACTTTCTGGCTTCCTAAACAATGGTTATTATTCAAGCTTGGCAGGCCAACTGGGAAAATCCTGTCCCAAGAAGCAGAGCTGTTTGCAGACGCGTACGCACAGACAGGCGCACAGAGCAGTGCAGCTTTTAGACCCGGGGTCTTGCGGGGAGTTCTTTAGATGGCCACGTATGCTACTTCAGTTGCGAAGGATGCAATGGACGTTTCTCTTCCCCCTGCCATCCAGCTGCCATCCCGTGCTTTAAAACTGCTTCTGCGTTAAAACTACAACACCGTTTGCCATCCCTGTTTAAAAACACAGCCCTCTTTCCTTCTCTGAGCATGTGCAGGTTTGCATTTTGAGCTCACTCAAATCATCGCACCGTCATGACGACAGGGATAAAATGGGGAGTTGCCACCTGCCCTTTGCCGCTCTCTGGGTGGTCATTTGCTGCACCGCTGCAAACGCAAACACACACAGGCAGAGAAAGGAAGTGGCACAACAAAGGCCCAGCCCACAGCAGTGACGATTCCTGTTAGCTGGCGCATTAGAGCACATGCGCTAGCCAGCAATCGAAAGGGAAGGCCGGGTTTCTTCGCCCAGGATCCTGAGAAGGGCCTGAGCACCTTTCAATAGCACAGTGTGGCTGGATGCTACTGTTTCTCACAGGGCAAGCTGGAGCAGCGCCTACAAAACACTCCCCTTCCATACAACGGGCACAGAAGCTGCCCATGTTGTACTGAGCTGCCCTGGCAGAGAGTGGAGTACAAGAGGGTTCATGTTACCCTTGCAGAGGGAACGCTCAGCATTCTCCTCCTGCATCTTCAGCAGCAAAGACAACAACTGCCCGCCTCCGCTGGCTTTCCAATGGAGACTCCCCCCCCCCTTTTTTTAAATCCCTGCATGGGGGTGGAACGGGTGTGTCTGTTTCGTGTGCGGAATTTGGAGAAAGAAACAGGTACGGGCGGGGGGAGGTTGAATCCTCCTGTCTTGATGTGCCCCGGTTCTGATCCAAATCACGGCCATTTACACTTACTCTGAAGTTTTTAAAAAGGCGCATTGCCCCTGCACGATGCGCAGAACATGTAGCCTGATGCTCACTGTCCATGGAGGGCAGTCTGGCTCGGAAGCAAGAATATTCTGTTTTGCAGCTGGAAGCGAATCACTCCCCAAAAACTGAAGGGTGCGATTCCTGTGCCCAAGGTTAACCACTACAAAGCAAATCCTCCCTGCCTGAAGGCCAGATCTGTTTCTCTGTTAAAAGCTCAAAAGATTTTTATTTATTTATTTAAGCCAAACCAAGACCTAGGCTTGGAGCAGCCCCTTCCCACAGCGACGGGGCAGAGATAAGATAAGAGGAGCCGTGCTGGGTAAAAATAGACCTCTCTCCCTCTCTGCCCTGGCCTTCGCAACGAGGGATGGCCTCGCTCACAACTCACCAGACCCGGTTAGGAGTAGAGCACCTGCTTTCATTGCAGGAGGCCTCAGGCTGGATCCCTGACATCTCCAGGTAGGGCAGGAAACCCTGTGAGCCCCTGCAAATGGCCATTTGGGGCTAGACGGAGCGATGTTCTGACTCACATAAGTCAGCTTCCTACATTCCGATTTGGGAAAGCCAAGACTTCGGGGAAATATCCAGTGTTAGTCCTCCGTGGAAAAGACCCACTGAAATGGGAATGAAGATAATCATAGGTTAATATAAGCCCCATTCATTTCAATGGGTCTACTCTACAAAGGATTAACATTGGATGCTACCCACCGGCTTGCCTCGAAACGGAATCAATGCATCCCAGTGGCCCCTGGCCTGGGCTCTTCGGGGCTCCAAACCAGGCATTTCAGAGACCTGCCTCCTTCTAAATGCCTTCCTAGCTGTCCTGGGCTTCAACAGTTGTCAAAACTGTTATAAAGCGCTTTAAAGCAGTAGTGTAGATCCTGCCCCAGAGTCTGCCTTCACCGGGGCCATGAGTGTGGCAGGAGAGTTCACACACCCAGAATCCCCTATGCTCCTCTGTGCAGCTGCAGACACACAGGTTGTGCATGTGATGCAATGCAAGTTCCAGGTTTGGGAGTGGGGGAGTGAGTGAGTGAGCCACAGGACTCTCAATGGACCCTCTTTTCCGAGTACGTCCATCTCCTCCTCCTCCCGAATCTGCCCTGCCACAGAGGGAGAAGTCAAGGTGTGCAGAGGCTGCTAATGCTCTTTCTGCTCTCTACCTGCTTGCTTATTGGCTCAGATAGGGCAGGTAAACAGGTAGCAGCAACGAGAAGGAGCGGCAGGTTCAGAAGTCTCCAGGGATTGGCCGCAGGCTCACCACTGGGGGAGAGATCCTTGGCAGCAGTGGTGGTGTCGTGGAGCCAGATCTCACAGGAAGGCAGCCCCAGCACTTTATTATTAGCAGAGACGCTGACATCACCCACCACCACCCCTCTTAGGGTTCCCAGCTCCCTCTGAGTTTAGGTGCAATCCTAAGAGTGGTTGCAGGAAAATGGATTTCTCCAGCAATAAACAATTATTGTGAGTTACCTCTGTTGTAATGCAAAGTATCCTGGGGTGGCATGGTCTTCAATGGGCAAGGAGCTTTAGGGCTTCTCTTCACCAGCCTTTTATCCCACACCTTTACTGGGGCTTCTGCTTTCCGGATTCCTTACAGGATTAAGGCTGGCTCCTTTTTGGGGGGGGGGTGTTTTCAGGAGCTTTGCTTTCTCTTCAAATTCTATGTGTTTCATTATACAGCCACGAGATGGCGCTGTGGTATAGCTGCAACATAGTGTGATTCTGGAAATTCACCAGCTATTGGAAAGCTTTGGAGGACAATAAAAAAAATCTTATTGCATTTCTCCCATTAAGAATAAAGCCGTTTTAATGGCCAGAAATCACGGGAGAGGCCCTGGAGGTTGACAATGTTGTGTAAAGGACCTGCTGACTGACCAATCAGGAATGCGCAATAAAAGAATGCCCCCGAAGTCAGAAAGACTTTGTTGCTTAAACAAGGAGCCAGGCTTTGTAGGGGACGCAGTGTGAGAACTTTTTTTATGAGCAGGGACACTGCGGTCATCTGCCACCCTCCTCCGAATTCCCTGTTCCCTCTGAACTAAGCTGCAATCCGCACAGCCGCTGGGGGTGAAATTAATTCCCCCAGCATCAGGTTATTGTTCCCTGTTGTGATGCAGAGTACATTGGGGTGTTTTGGTCTTGAATTGAGTCATTATGACCCATTAGCTTTGCAAAAGATCTGGTCCTCTTGGGGATGAAAAGTGCTAGAAAGGGGTTCTGGATATGGATTAACACAGCAGCCTGAATGTTTGGACTCTCCTTGAGGGCGTGGCTAGGAGGACTGTCATGAGGAGCGCCTGCATTTCAAAAGTCACCACTACAGCACTGCAAGGTGCAACTTGAACAGAAAGCCCATTTAGAGCCCTTCTTGGCCAGAAGGATCCAATGACCAACCTGAAGAAGGCAGAGTTAGTCTAGGGACGTCACTAAGAAGCTGCCAGCTGCAGTGATGTGGTTCACCATACAGAGCAGTTATACACAGACTGAGCAGCAGCACACAGCTCTAGCTCCTGACAGGTTCGTTACATGAAGCAAAAAACACATCTCCCTGCAAGCAGAAAAGCAGCACATCTAGAATGAAGGTTTTCTACTTGCAGGGAAGTGCTGTTGTTGTTGTTGCTTTTTGATATAAAGAAGTACCTGCAATTGGAAGTGGTACAATCTATTCTGTCACTCATGATCATTTCATTCTGCTATATGCTTACAGCAGGTCCGACTTTCGAGGAAACATAGGCAGGATTGGGCTGTTAGGATCAATCACACAGCCACACACACACACACGGCACTTAGTGTGCAATCCTATGCATGTTTAGACAGAAAAAAAGTCCTACCACTCCCAGAATTCCCCAGTCAGTATGGACATCAGGAAAAACTTCCTAGCTGTTAGAGCAGTTCGACAATGGAACCAATGACCTATGGAGGTCATGGGTTCTCCCACACTAGAGACATTCAAGAGGCAGCTGGACAGCCATCTGTCACATATGCTTTAAGGTGGATTCCTGCATTGAGCAGGGGGTTGGACTCGATGGCCTTATAGGCCCCTTCCAACTCTACTATTCTATGATATTTTTTCCTGCCTAAACATGCATAGGATTGCACCCTTAATTCACTGACATTCAGCTGGCAAGTTGTATTTTGCCTCTAGATGTGTTAACAAGCTGTGTCTACAACCTCCTTTTAAGAGACAGAGACACAGAAGGAGGAGGAGGAGGAGGAGGAGGAGGAGGAGTGGGGGAAGAAAGAAAAGCAAATAATATTAAAAAGAGAATGGACAGATATAAATAATCTATACATAATAAAGGTTTAAAAAGATAAGATATAGGGGTAAATTTAAAGCGGGTTCTTCAGCATTGCAAGTTGTAGTTAAAAGGGAGTTCTTGATCTGGAAAGCCTGACTGTCCCCCCTCCAACTTTTTCAATCTGATGTGCAATTCACAACTACTTGCAGCTAGGATCAAACTATTTTCGGTCTGGGTCGATTTCACACGTTTGTAAGTCCTTTCCATTTCTGCATCTGTCTGTGGATTTGGGGTTGTTGTTGTTGTTGTTTTTAAAAAAATCCGCACAGAAAATCCGCATTTGGTGGTAAAACACTCATTTTTCTAGGTGTCATTTTTAAGTATGTATTTTCATATGAATTTCATAGTAAAAGATGCATTTTGGCACTTTGGAAAGCCAAAAATCACAAAACTTCAAAACTGGAATCAGAAGGAAAATCGGGTCCTGATCCACACGTTTGCTCAGGAGGCGCAAATCAAGTTGGTTCATGGACCGAATGAAATCCTTGAGTATCCCTACTCTCAGCACTGTACTCCTTCCACCCTTTCCCATGCTGATCCAGTACACTCAATACTCCTACTAGAATCCCTAAATCAGCCTTCCCCAACCTGGTGACCGTCAGACGTTTTGGACTTCAACTCCCATCAAGCCCAGCCAGCGTGGCCGATGGACAGGAATGCTGGGAACTGCAGGGCACCAGATTGTGGAAGCCTGCTCTAAAGGGAAGCCGGGGGATGCCCGACTGCTGTTCAGACCTCTTGCTCCTCCCTGCTCCTGGACCCTTCTTTCCTCCTACAAAGGGCCCCAGACTATAGTTATTAGGGGTGGGGAACCTCTTTCAGCTCATGGGCCAAAATCCATTTCTGAGAAGCTCTCGGGAGCCTCGTCGCAGCAGTGGGCGGAGCCAGAGGGAAAAGGGGTGCAGCCAAAACCGCCGGCCTATTTTAGCTTAGCACGCGTCCTGCCAATAACTCAACATTAGGAGAGGCGTTTCAACCTTCTAGAGTGGAGAAACTCTCCAACGATCTGTGGTCAGGAGAAAGGGGGCAGGGCCAAGAGAAAGGGGGCGGGGCCCTCTGGAGACAAGCCCCACCCCAGAGTTCCAAATGGGTGCGTTGGGATTTGGAACCATGGGCCTGAGGTTTTGCAGCTCTTTGGGATGGTGGTAGTAGAAGAATTCCCCCAAACCCTGGATGAACCCAAACGGGCTAATAGTTTAATACACACAGGCACGCACGCACACACACCAGACACACACACACACACACACACACTTATGTGTGTGCGTCAGACTTCCTAGCCTCAAGCTGCACAAAGAGCGCTGCAACAGCAGGAAGTCTGCCCCCTCTGCCCCGCCGGTCTCCCACAACTTCGTCTCTCTCCTGCCCCACCCCCATTTTGGGAGATCCAGCTGCCGCCTTCAAGCCATCTCCACAGAACAGAAGAAAAACCTCCCCAGTCAGTCCCACTCCCCAGCCAATGTGACGTGAAAGTCAGGGCCGGGGTGGCGTTGCTGTTTGGACGGAGAGCAATGGCGGGTCGGGAGAGCAGGCGAGAGCCGCGGAGGTTCACCGTGAGATCCGAGCGCGGACCAAAGAGAAAGAAGATCCTGGCTGAAGAGCAACAGTCCAGGCTCTGGGTGACCGAGTCCAACGGGAGTCCCGAAGACAGCCACGATCCACGTCAGCCCCAGCAGGCGGCCAAGGGCTCCTAGCCGGCAGCCCTGCCCTACCCGTCCTGAAGTCCTGTCGGCCGCGTCCTCCGGGCTCCTAGCCGGCGACAGAGCCCAGGGCAAGGCCGTGCCGTCCCAATGTCAGCGCCGTGCCTAAGGCAACCCTGAGAAGGCAAAGGTTGAGTGGCGGGTCCTGGGGGCCTCCGGGCCGGGGGTCAGGAGGGAGCCTGTGCCGTGGGCCGAGCCGGCGAGGGAGCCGCGGGCAGGTTGGAGTGTGCGTTGGCGCTGATGGTGAAGTCACTTGGCTGTGGAGGGAAAGGCAGAGAAGGAGACACGTGAGTGGAGAGGGCCCACGCGCAGGAGGGAAGCCCCACGGCCCCCAGGCATGTTCAGGGGGTGGCCCTGCACAGCAGTCCTGGCGGAGGGCGTCCCGGACTGCCGAGGAACGCCGGATGGGTCTCCAGCAGGAGGGGAGCTCTTCCTGCCGCCATCGCCTCGGACTTAGTCATGCGGCTAGAAAGGAAACCTCTGGATGTTTGGGCTGATCATAAGCGCTTTAGAAATAATCAAGTAGGGTTTAAAAACGAGAAGCGCTGATCAGTCGCTCAACCTGCTCGTCTTCGTTTGAGGAAAGCGATGAGTTGTAAGGGAGACTGTCCCAGAACCATAGAACAGGGGTGGGCAGGAAGGGACTTCAACCCCCAATGTTCCTGACCATTGGCCATGCAGGCAGGGGCTTCTGGGAGCTGAAGTCCAAAATATCTGGAGATCCACCTTCCGCCCACTCCTGGACTAGGACCGCTCTGTCTGACACCTCGTTTTCTATGTGAAAAGACTGGCTTTCTGTGGAAGAGCTTGGTCACGTGAGCCCCACTCTACAGTTTGACATAAGACAGGTTAGGAGTGCCGCCCAATGAGAACTGGGTTGATCTCAGGCCATTGGGCAACACGTAGAGTGATTTCCTTAGGGTTGGATCCAGATTGGGGGGTGGGGGGTGGAAGTGGACTTCCTCTTCTCCACAGCATACCCTGGTAAATGAGGTGAAATAGGAAAGGGAGATCCCCCAAAAAACAAGTGGAGACAGCTACTGGATCCAACACATGACTGCCAGATTTAAAGACAGAAAACTGGGAATGACTGGGTGGGCTGGGAAATTTGGCTGAATGCAGGCAGACACACACACACACAGACATTTTAGGCCAGGGGTGGGCAGAAAGTTGATCTCTAGATGTTTTGGACTTCAACTCCCAGCATTCCAGACCATTGACTATGCTGGCAGAGACCTTTGGGAGTTGAAGTTCACAACATCTTGAGACCTACCTTCTGCCTACCAGTGGGTTTTCACAAAAATTGGCCACACATTTTCCAGTTGTTGGGGTTTTTTTAATGAGAACCAGAAACTTTTTTTGAAAAGTGATTCTGTAAAAGCCATCACAATTTGGCCTTAGACTGCAACCCTATGTACACATACCTGTGGCTGGGTTCACACAACACGCTAACCCACCCAGTGTGGAATGTCGTTGAACTGTGGGTTATTGTGTTGTCTGTGTCCGGGGTTGGATTTTTATTGTCCATATTTTTAAGACAACCGGAGCTGAAGCAATTCTTGAAAACGTTGCATCAGACTGGTCATTGCATCAGCCAGTGTCAAAGGTTAATTGGCAGGTGTGGTGTGGTGTGATTGACACATGTGATCTGCTGTAAGAGTATTTAAAGAGGGTCTGTAAATTATGTTTTCTCTCTCTCCTGTGTGATGCATTTCTGAACACGTTACGTTTTGTGAGTATATTTGTACCTGTGATTGTCCTTAACCTATCTACCTCAAAGTAAAGCTATTTTCATGTTGCTGTATTTGCTGCTGTTTTTATTCCTGTTCCTGTGGCATATTCTCATTCCTGCTGCACAGTCTGAAACTCTGCTAAAACTCTTCTAACAAAAATACTTTGCTTTCAACTGAGCTATTTTCCCTGAGGAGGAGAAGCCAGTATCTCCTAACAGTTTTTTCCTATGCTCAGCTTGATTGCAATCCCTGACAGTCTGAACACAGCAAGTTTTTTGCTCGTTGACCACGCAGTGTGGCTTGTTAACCACTCTGAACAACCCAACAACAAGCCACGGGTTCTCAAGGTGCCTTGTTTGAGGAAAAAATAAACCACACTGCATGGTTAACGAGCCATCCTGCGCTGTGTTCAGACAACGCGTTCACCCACCCTGCGGAAAACACGCTGCATTCAGACAACACCATAACCCATGGTGGGTTAGCGTGTTGTGTGAACCTAGCCTGTGAGTAATTTCTACTGAAATCGACAGGACATACTTCTAAATAGACACACGTGTGGACGCGCTGCCTGCCTGTCATTTAGGATGCAACCAGAGGCATGATATTCCTATACAGCTCAGCCCCCAAACGGTATTGGAACCATGGCGCTGCAACAGAGTGGAGAGGTGGCTGCAGCAGGGACAAGAAGCAAGGAAGGAAGGAGAACCCGGAGCGTCTTACGTTCCGTCGGAAGAGCCGCTGCAGGAGGCTGCGCTTGGGTGGGTCGGGGAGCTGCTTCCAGTCCAGATCCGGGGATCGGGTGCCGTTTGGTCCAAAGACGTTGAGATCTTTAAAGCACTCGGTCTCAATCATCTAGGTAACAGGAAGAAGAAGGTGCGGTTGGTCTGGGTTTGCGGGGGACGAGACGGCGCACCCCTTCTGCCAGACCCCGTAAGCCTGGAGGGGATTGTAGTCACGGGGTGGCCAAAGGAAGCAGCATGAGCTTCAGAGGCTGTCGTGGATCAGGATACTCCACAGAAGCCCACTGCAGAGGTGGGTGCCTTTGCCAGGAACTGATCGTGCCCAAAAGGTTCCAAAAGCCACAATACCAGATGGAACACCTTTCCGACATGAACCTAGCTGAACCCTACGTTCAACATCTAAGGTCCTCCTCCGGGTGCCTACTCCGAGAGAAGCTCGGAGGACGGCAACAAGAGAGCGGGCCTTCTCTGCAGCGGCCCCCCAACTCTGGAACAATCTCCCTGACGAGGCCCACCTGGCACCGACATTGTTATCTTTTCGGTGCCAGGTCAAGACTTTTCTCCCGGGCATTTAGCAATATGAAATGAGCCTGGGTCTGTTTTTCAGGCTCATCATTTTTAAAGTTGTTAAAGGTGTTTTACTGTGGTTTTAATTTTTGTGAACCGCCCAGAGAGCTTCGGCTATTGGGCGGTATAAAAATGTAATAAATAAATAAATAAATAAATAAATAAATAATAGTGGTTTTATTTATTTATTTATTATTTTATTTTTTAAAAAAAATATTTATAATTTTTATTATTTAACACCAACACATAATAAATCATATACATACATAACACAACATTCCTCTTATTTCTTAGCTATACATTCTACTTCTTAACTAACTCACATTACTAAGTGCCCCCCACCCTGGGGATCTTATTCTAGTTTCCAAAATTGCATTGAATCTTCTGGAGGTGTTCTCCCTCTCCCTTTTAAAAATACATGTTCTAGGAACAATTTCCATATCTCTTCAAAATCATTGTCTTTTATTATCCCCCTTCTAAATTTAATATTACATTTAATTTATCATTTATAGCACTAGCCCATATTTCTTTATACCAATCTTCTATATCATAATCTCCTTGAACCTCCCAATTTCTAGATATCATTAACCTTGCTGCTGTTAACAGGTTCGTTATTAATTCTTTTTCCATCTGATTACATTTAAGATTTCCATACATTGATAGTAATGCTACACTTGGTGTTTCTTCTAAATCCATTCCAGTTATTTCATTTATTTCTCTATACACCTCATTTATTTCTCTATACAAAATATTTTCCATAATTTTTGTATATGTTCACAATTCCACCACATATGTATATACTAGGGGTGTGCACGGACCCCCTGCTCCGCCCTGCAGGCCGATCCGAAAATTTCGGATCGGCCCGCTCCGCGCCGCTCCGCCCATACTCCGCTCCTCTTCGCCGCGGAGCTCCGGCTCTGAATTAGAGCTCCGCAGTGGAGGGGAGTGGCGCCAGGTAAGGCCGGGAGAGGAGGGCGGGGGGGGGTTTACCGGGCCCTGCTGCCGTCGCCGCCCATGCGGCGACGGCGGCAGAGCCCGGTAAGGGACCAAGGGGGAGGGGGGCCTTACCTGCCTCTGTCCGCAGTCCGTCGGCATCTTCAATTGAGCCCGCGGTTCAACCAGGAAGTCTGGGCCGCAAGTGGCCCAGACTTCCTGGTTGAACCACGGGCTCAATTGAAGACGCCGACGGACTGCGGACGGAGGCAGGTAAGGGAGAGGAGGGCGGGGGGGTGGGTATCCGGGCCCTGCCACTGTTGCCGCATGGGCGACAGCGGCAGGGCCCGGTAAACCCCACTTACCTTTCCGGTGGAGCTCCGGATCGAGGCGAAGGATCCGCCTTCACCTCGATCCTCTTCGCCATGCTCTGCTGGCCCCCCAATCCTCTTTGCCTCCGCCTTAAGGGCAGGCGAAGCCCCCCGCTCCGCTTCTAATTTGCCAGTCAGATTAGAAGCGGAGCACATCCCTAGTATATACGTACCTTTCTCCTGACATCCTCTCCAGCAAAGTAACGAGTTCTCTTTATTTATTAAGTTATAGTGGTTTTAACTGTATGTGTATACTGTATATTTTTGTGGGTTTTAATTCAGAAGCTGTTGCTTCCAGTTTAGATTAACAACAGCTCGTTGGGTTGTCCAAATCCAATGAACTGTGGTTAAATGAGTTTTGTGTGAAACAAGTCAACATCAAACCACAGGGTGTGGAGTCAGTTCGTTTAAATAAGCCTTAGTTAAGGTGAACCACAGTTTATGGTTAGGATGAGCTAAACTGGGGTTAATTGAAATCAGAAGTAAAGTTTCTGAAAACTTCTTCACCACTGAGCCTGATGAGGAATGGAGAGCTCAAGCTTGTGGCTCATTCTTGTCATGCTAAACCGTGGTCAGCATGAAATCTGTTGTGCACTCAAGTGATCTTGAAGAACAAAACATGTTGATTGGGCCATTAATTGCTGTGCTCCATTGAGACTCAGTCCCTCCTTTTCTCCGTTATTGGTGCCTTCCCTTAAAAAAAAAAAATCTCAACGCCCGATGCCCCCACCCCAATTTCTCACCTCGTTCTGCCAGGGGATGGAGACGCAGCCTGTGGCAAATTTGGCATAGAAGTCATTGTCGGTTTGGTCCAAGTTGACACCCTTCACAGTGGAGAATTGTTCAATGTCTAACACGTCTTTGCAGTACACAGCCCGGGGCTGTGGGATAGATAAAGAGATTCTGCTAAGTTTGCAATCTTAGGCAACAACATGTATACGATCTAGTGGAAGTGGTATTTCACGGTGTACTGTGCTGAACCCCGTAAATGCATTGCCAAGGAACCCCAAAGCTAGCCACTGGAATTTTGCAACTTGTGCACACTCCTGCCCGGGTTTGCATCGTTTACTTTGCTTCCCTGAGTCAGTTTTGCAAACTATTTTTGGAATTTGAGGGATAAAGGACTGGCTAAGGATGGATGGAAGGTATGGAAAAACAAGTTCTATGAGAAATGGCTTAAGGAACTGGGTATATTTAGCCCAAAGAAGAGAAGGGGGCATGCTAGTACTCTTTGAATACTTGTAAGCTGTCACATAGAAAAAGGGGAAATACTTGTTATAGAAAGGGCAGATTTCGGTTGAACCTTACGAGAAACATCTTAATGGTAAGAGCAGTTTGGCAGTGGAACCAATGACCTAGAGGAGTGGCGGTCCCTCCCTCTTTGGAGGTCTGGACAACTATCTCTTGGGGCTGGTTTACCTCTGGATTTCTTGCATTGAGCAGGAAATTGGACAAGATGGGCCAACTCTTATGGTTCCATGAAGGGTGGATGGACAATGGTGAGCCGTAGGTGCAGTAGTCTGGGGACAGTAACTTTGATGGTGGGACAAGGAGCCAGAAAGTGCACAAATGTCCCACTCCACTGACCATTAGGAAACCCCACCCGGTTCTCCCTGGGATTTCGGTACACCCAAACATTTCCAAGTATCCTTCAACAATCTTTATTTTAAAACAACAACAACACCCCAAACAATTAACTGGTGATGGGTCCGTCAATACAACAGGCTGTGAAAGTTGTTGTATCTCCCTCCTGATGGCCCTGCACTGCCCCCATCCTCACATCTCGTCACACCTGTTAGTCTCCTTTTGGCTCCGTGTACCTGCCTCCATGTCCCTTGATGCCACTGTCAGGTCGGCACTCATGTCACAGCTGACCTGTTGGATGGGCGTGCAAGTCTGCCAGCTGCAAGCCCCTATGAGACATCAGAGGACCTGAGGCCTCGAGTCCCACAAGCTGCTGGGAAATCTTAGAATCTGAACTCCAAAATCTACAAGCAAGCACCGCTAAATCAAGGCAGCATAAAAGCTGCGTTTTCCACATGGATTTTTCAGCAATATGTTGCAGGTGTCGATCAACCCTTTTTCCTGGAAATGAGTAACACTTGCGGCTTACCTATGTAGGATAAAATCTCAGGGATCCAGCCTTCTCCAACCTGGTGTCTCCTGGATATCTTGGACTAAAACTCCCATCATCTCTGACCCCTGTCTGGCCCAGTTTCCTGGGCCTGATGGGAGCTGTAGCCAAAGATATCTGCTCTGTGCCAGGTTGGAGAAGGCTGTTCCAAACCAATTGCCAAATCCCTACATTTGCAAGTGAGGGAATCACAGCTGAAATTGCCTTATCTATCTATCTATCTATCTATCTATCTATCTATCTATCTATCTATCTATCTCATATTTATACTGCCCAACAGCCTAAGCTCTCTGGGCAGTTTACAACTAAAACCATAAAATCCAGACTAAAACTTTAAAATCACATAAAACCAGAATAAATTACAGTCCAGAGAAGGGTTGTTTTAAAAGATATGTTTTTAGGAAGCATTTAAAAGTTATCACATTTTCCGCCTCCCTTTTCTATTATTGACAGGTGGAGGATCATCAAGGCTCTAGACAGGGTAGGGGGCTACCGTCTTTCCCTCAAATCTTAAGTTTTGTACTATCCATCTTAGTAGTATACTCTGCAAGTAAATCCACCTCTTAAATAATAAGGTAATCTGGTTACAGGGCCATTTGGGGATTTGAAGGCGAATGCGAAGAGCGCAAGCTTGGGGCCAGCAGCCACGATCCCATCGCATGAAAAACCAGGCCCCATGTGAACCAGCAACACTTCACGCTTGTTGGTCCGAGCTTACGTCTGGCACGAACGAGGGCTTCATGATCCCAGCTTCCAGACGCTTGAAGTTGATGGTCTTGAAGAACGGATGAAGTTTCACCTGGACGGCCCCGTCTCCCTTGCCTCCCAGCCGCTGCTTGGGGTCCTTGGTCAGGAGCTGCAGGAGGCATAAGCGGTGCCACGATCAATAAGGATGCCCCTGCCCTTTTCCAGACTCTCTCCCCACACCAGCTGTTCCCTTTGCCCACAGGCCTGCCGACCCCACTGTAATCGCTTGTAAGGCGTTTGCTTCGGGACCGCATGTTTGCCAAGAGAGGAGAAAAGTAATCGTAATTAGGTATTCCTTAAGAACATCAGAAGTGCCCTGCTGGATCAGACTGAGGGTCCATCTAGTCCAGCACTCTGTTCACACAGTGGCCAGCCAGCCATCAGCCCGAGATGAACAAGCAGAACATGGTGCAACAGCACCCTCCCACCCCTGTTCCCCAGCAACTGGTGCACCCAGGCTTACTGCCTCCAATACTGGAGATAGCACAGAACCCATCAGGGCTAGTTGTGGCGTTACACCCCACAAGTCAATTCCAAATGTATGTCTGCAGTGTGTAAGTCTGTGGTTTTTAGAATGTTGGCCTGAGTGGGCAGAGTTAGAATGTTTGGGAGGGGGGAGGAGTGATATATAAGGGAATGACTGAGGGGATTGAGAGTTCTTGTTCTTTTCAGGAAAGCTTTTCAGGGAGACTTGTTAGGTACTCTTAGAGTCTGTAGTGCTCTCTGTGTTTATGGTACTTAAATTCTGGGAAATTTGAGAGTCAGTGTAGTGAGTGGTGTCTTTAGAGTGTGGTGTGCACGTAGTGGAAGTATATTATTCAATACTGATAATAAAGAAAGTTCGAGAGTGATTGTGTGAGAAAAAGGAAAGCGCGAATGTGAGAGTGACAGGATTGTATGGAAGGTTTCAAAAAGGTTTTTAAATGTTGTTATTTGAAACAAAGCTTATGAACTTTTAAAAATAAATTTTGATTGTTTTGTTTTTAAACTACCACAAAAATCCCACGTGTCTGTTTGGCATTTATCATCTTAAGTTTACATCATTCAGCACCCACTCTGACAATCATTCACCTCAGCAGATATAACTCACAGCACATTATTATATATATTAAATCCTTCTCCATTTTAAACCCCTTTCTCCACATAGTTTGGAGGAAGGTGGGCTTTATCCCTTGCCTCAGGCGTATCAAGTGGTGGTGCTTGGCTTGAGCAGGGAGTAGCCTCGGCCGGGTCTGGTGTTCAGAGCCTGTGTCGCCCCATAATAAGTGGTGGCAGACGTGAGGTCTGGTGTTCAGAGCCTGTGTCGTGGCACTAGTAGCCATTGATAGCCTTTGCCTCCAGGAATTTATCCAACCCCCTTTGATCGTGGTGGGATTTTTATCTTTATTGATGTTATTTCTACTTTATTTTTGGTGGAGGAGGAGGAGGCAGCAGCAGTGGTGGCAACATGTCTTTGCAGCGCAGACCCAGATCCCTCAAATGGCCAGTCGGCTATACTCTCTTTCCACTTCCGTGGTTTAAATAGCAACAACGAAGCCCTATGGGATTGCTATATAGGAATCGCTATGGCCATTCCACCAAGTGCCCTGTTGGAAGGATTCCAGGAGAGAGAGGGAGACTAGTGAGGGCCACCTCAGAGCCTGTTCCAGCTGGATGCCCCACCACCACCACCACCCCCGTCAACTGCCATGTGGAAAAGACCCTAATTAACTGTTATAAAGCAGCAGTTTCTGCAGCTGAAACTCTCCCCACAGCCTGAGTTCGATCCCAGCGGAAGCTGGTTTCAGGCAGCCGGCTTGGGTCGACTCAGCCTTCCATCCTTCCGAGGTCGGTAAAATGAGTACCCAGTTAGCTGGGGGAAAGGGAATAACGGCCGGGGAAGGCAATGGCAAACCACCCCGCTATAAGGCCTGCCAAGAAAACGTCAGCGAAAGCTGGCGTCCCTCCAAGAGTCAGTAATGACTCAGCGCTTGCACGAGAGGTTCCTTTCCTTTCCCTTTGATATTGCTTATTAACGGAACTTTATGTTACTCGTAAACCACCCTGGAAGGATTTGTATCTTGAAAGGTGAGATATAAGTAATGGTAATAAAGAAAGAAATCAGCACACTCGCACCCCCACCAAATGCACACACACATAGACACACACACCTCATTTGTAGCTCACCCTTCCTGCAAAGAGCTCAGGGCAACCCTATATGGAGCCAATCACGTTTTATTTTATTTTTTACAGCACCGTTTGTGAGGTAGAGGCTGAGACAGACGGGCCCAAAGTCACCAGGCGAACTTCATGGGCCAAGAGGGGATTTCGACCCAAGTCTTCTTGGCCCAATGCCACAAACGCTCTGTTCATTTCCCCCACGCCGGTTCTCACAGTGGGTGTGGAGGGTGGGGTGTATGTGCGGAGGCAGGATGTGGCAGTGGTGTGAACCTGATAAGGTCTGTGGCTTGAAGGGGTGAAGGGGTGGAGGACACGGGGCTTTCTGTGCACGTTACACAGGGTCCTGAGGCAGACTAAATGAAACAGGAGCAAGTGAGGTAGAGTGACGCCCAAGGCCCAGCACGGGTATTGGCTCCCCCTTCACTTCCTCCGCAAGCCACATTTGCTTATCTATTTAACATTCGTTTCAAGGTTTCTGTGCTGACTTATCTGCATAACCCCAGGTGACTAGTGAGGACATAAAAGCACACATCCTGTGGGTTGTGATCTGCTTTGGAGGCCCTCCTCAGGTTGCCCAGACAAATGAGTTAAGCAGAGTAGCAAGAAGAGACGGGCCTTCTCTGTGGTGGTAACCATCTAGACCAGGACTCTCTTCCTAAGGAAGATCTCCTGACACCGGCCTTAGAACATCAGAAGAGCCCTGATGCTGGATCAGACCAAGGGTCCATCTAGTCCAGCACTCTGTTCGCACAGTGGCCAACCGGCCATTGGCCATGGACCAACAAAACAGGACATGGTGCAACTCCTGCTCCTCCTTCTCACCTTTGGCAGGGCCTGGGCCAGAGCAAGAGGCAGGTGAGCAGGCAGGTTGCAAAGGTGGAGAGAAGGAGCAACTCCAGGGCGCTCTTGTCAGTGCCCAATCAGGCCTACCCTTGACGTTGGCCCTGCCACCAGGGATGGCTGTAGAACAGCCTTTCCCAAGATGTTGGACTAAAACTCCCATCATCCCCTGCCAGCATGGTCAACGTTCAGGGATTCTATGATCCTCTGGAATCAGGGCCCAGGCCGTCCTCTCTCTCTCTCTCTCCCTCAATGGCCCTATTCACAAGACACCTTAAACCATGGCTTTAATCACAGTGGTTAAGCCAGAAAGCTTTATTTACCATGGTTTAAGGTGTCTTCTGAACACAGCCTGGCTTTCTGGCTTAACCACTGTGGTTAAAGCCGTGGTTTAAGGTGTCTTCTGAACACAGCCTGGTTTTCTGGCTTAACCACCGTGGTTAAAGCCGTGGTTTAAGGTGTCTTCCGAACAGGGCCCCCCCTCTCTCTCTGATGCCTGCTGCCCTCCACTCACCACCTGGCAGATGGCCTTGGCGTCTTCAGAGAACTTGTCCGAGTACTGCTCCTGTTCCTCCTGCACACGCTTCTCCACTTCCTCCCGCTTCACCCGTTCCTTGCGGGCGCGGAACGGCGACTGGCCCTCGATCATCTCATAGATGAGGCAGCCCAGCCCCCACCAGTCAGGGCTGAAGGAGTAGCGTTCGTTGTTGATCACCTCGGGCGCTGGGGGAGGATGGAGAAGCACGGTCAGAGCTGTGTTTACACACGCACTCTGGGACAAGACCATAGCTTGACGTAGAGCTTCCCTTTACACTCGGAAGGTACTAACAGTTCCCATAAAAAGGATCAGGTAGCAGATGATGGAAAAGATCTTTCTCTCCTTGAACAGTTGGAGAGTTGCTGCCGGTCAGAGTTAACGATACCAGGCTAGGTGGATAAATATACCCGGTAAAAGGGCAGCTCCCCATGTTCTTATATTATGATTCTGTGCAAGTAAAGGGAAAATGTCCTGACTAGGCAGAGGGTTTGACTGGATGGCCTACATGGCCCCTTCCAACTCTATGATTCTATATAATATGAAGAATTCTGCTCTCTTACAATCTCAGATTTCATTTTTAAAAAAAACCACAGTGCAAGTTTCTAGTCCTTATGGCTGGAAATCAGGCTATTGCAGGAGATGCCTTCTGGGATGTCAAAAAGCAGAGACCGATGGCATAAGATTTCCACTGTCTGGGAAAGAGGCACTTCAGTTATCTCCATCCCACCTTGCCCTTGCCCTTGGCTAGGAAAACCAGAATAAGCAGAATCAAATGATGCAGAACCCCACACAAATCCTTTTTTAAAAAATTGCATAATTACACAATCCTACTTTCTCTAGAGAATTTGGGACACATTGGCATAGCATGTTGATATATAAATAGTTAGCTCTGATGGTATTTATGCTCACAGCCCCTGGGATTCCTGGAACCTCCAGTTATGCAGTGCGCACATCTGGAAATGAAACTCCAAAGCAGTATCTAAGATCATTCAGGGCTCATTAGAGCTTAAACTGCTGGGAAGCAACCTACATACATCTCAGAAACAAACCCTGTTTTCAGTGTGTGTTTTTTAAACATTGGTCTATGATCAGCTCTTTAGAATTTTCTTTTTAAAAATGTGATCTACTGGGGGTCTTAGTTTTGCCTTGTTCTTAATTTCACTTGCTTTTATAATGACTGTATCTTGCTTTTATAATTACTGTATTTCTAGCTATTTTTAATCTGCTGGTCTATGACCGTAATAAATTTGATTTATTAGTTTTGCCTTGCTGTCAGTTTAATTATTTTAAGTGCTACCATTTTTTGTTCTATGTTAGAAAGGATATCGCATGGTCAGTTTTGTTTTCTGTTCTATTGTGTTTTTCAATTTTGGCATAAGTCAGTTTGATTCTCTCAAAAAAGTAGCATATAATAAATGAAACTGCCCCCTCCCTCAAATATATTCGTTCTCAGCCAAGGGAGATTTGGAAGGACAATAAAGCAGGTAACTGCAGGGATTCATTTCGCTCATCCATTAACAGCTCCTACTACCCCACATGTAACCAGCAAATCATTTCCAGGACAATCTGGAAATCATTTCCAAGCCAAAGGTTATAACTGCAGGCAGGTTTACATTCTAGCACTTCTGCTCTTAAAAAAGGGAGTCCTGCTCAGAAGGTCTTGTCCAGAGTCAGATATGGAGCTGAGGGCAATGGAAACCTTACATTTAGGTCTCCAGAAGCTCAAGGCCTTAAGCACAAAGTCCCCCCGGCGCTGTGAGTTCAAGAGAGGGTTTGTGAACCTACCCCACGCGGACAGAGCCAGCAACCTGACAAATCCAGCAATGCTTTGAGATCTGGAATTGTCCTCCAATACATACCCATGTAGCCAACAGTTCCTACCCGGCCCCGGATGGTGTCGCCTTCTGCGATCTTAATGGCCAACCCCAGATCGGAGAGCCGGATGTGACCTAGAGGGAAGGAAGAGAGAAAAATGGGTGATGGAGATCAGGTTGTGAACCAGGGAGGGTTTCCTATTATCTGCCACATTGGATGGAGTTCCGGGGAGAGGCTGTGACACAGTGATAGAATGCATAGTTTGCATGCAGATGTACCTGGGTTCAACAGTAGAGCACATGATGACTATGCAGCAGGACCCGGGTTCAAATTTAACACAGTGCATAGTTAAATTATGGAACTCACTACCACAAGATGTAGTATATGGCCACCAATCTGGATGGCTTTAAAAGGGGGTTCGATAAATTCCTGGAGGAGAAGGCTATCAATGGCTAGTAGCCCTGATGGTTGTGAGCTATCTCCAGTATTCGAGGCAGTAAGCCTATACGCACCAGTTGCTGGGGAACATGGGTGGGAGGGTGCTGTTTCACCATGCCCTTCTTTGTGGGTCCCTGGTGGACAGCTGTTTGGCCACTGTATGAACAGAGTGCAGACCATGGACCCTTGGTCTAATCCAGCAGGGCTCTTCTTATCAATAATAATAATAATAATAATTTCACTTATGTTCTTAGCTTCTCATAAAGAGTTGCCTTCATTTCCTGTGTTTTTAAAGCCCCCTTTTTACTCCTACAAATGGCATCAACCCATGCACAAAAGGGAGGTACCCAGCAAACTTTCAGGAGAACTAAGGTTCGCAGAAGTACAAAAAAAATGTTAGTAGGGAAAAATCCCCAAAAACTGAGAATACCCAGGACTGAGAATACCCAGTGGCAGGGGGTGGGTAAGAATGGAATGGCATATCCTGGAAGAGGGCATGGCTGGCTGGCTGGCTGGCAACCTAAGCAGGAACGCTTCACACTGCAACATTTTGTTGCAGGCCCCACTTGTACACACATATGCACTAGTACAGAGACAGGGAGCAAACCCAAGTTCAGTGGGAATACAGCAGAGAAATGCCATTGCGGAAGAGAAAAACGGTCTGGGCTGCTATGAGAATGAGCCAGCCGGCACCACTTTCCCTGAAAAACCTGGGCACCATTCCTAATGATGGACGGACCTCCTACTGCAGTTCTCTGTCCTACACACCAGTCTGAGCCGATTAAATGAACATGAAGAGCCATGGAGCCCAGAGTCCTGGAATTAGAAACACATCTAACACTCACCATCGTCATCCAGAAGAATGTTCTCCGGCTTCAAGTCTCTGCAGGGGAGAAACAGACACAACCCAGAATGAGATGCAGTGAGTCAGGTGGGCTTCTAGGGCTCTTGAACCCTTCAAAGGGTATGGGATCATTTGTGTATGCTAGTCACATCTGAACAAGGGCACCTTAAGGCCAGCACATCTGGGCGCCAGCTACTTCTCAGGAACAGGAGATGGGGTAGGAAACAGCTATTCCCATATCAACCTGGCTGGCTTGAAGATCTGCCTAGGAGGCATAGAACTGACCAGGAAACATTATACCCTGCTGCTCATGCATTCTGGGCATCAAAATGGAGCCATTCATTCATTCACTTCAGTGTGGTGTAGTGGCTAGAGTGTCATGGGAGATCCGGGTTCTAGTCCCCACTTGGCCATCGAAGCTCACTGGGTGACATTGGGCCAGTCACAGACTCTCAGCCCAGCCTACCTCACAGGGTTGTTGTTGTGAGGATAAAGTGGAGAGGAGGAGGATTATGTAGGCTGCCTCGGGCTCCTTCCAGGAAAAAAAGAGGCAGGATAAAAATGCAATAAATAAAATAAATAAATAAACTTTAAGGTCCTTTCTGTACCACCCGTTAGCCAAAGCTCTGCGGGTGGTTCACAAAAATTACATTACAAAGTACATAATATAAAACCTTTAACATACAAAAAATTAAAAATAGTGAAAAAGCTTTTAAAAAGTTACAATCCATATGCCTAATCTTCCAGAGACTAGCAGGCTCCCAACATTATTGACCCTCGAGCCGCACTGAACTCGCAAGGCTTCACACGCAAAGGACACTGCTCACTTCCCCAGGTTGTCTTGTGCCACCAGCATGACAAGAAAAGCACCCGTCCTCCGTTTCACTTCTGGTAGGAATTCGAGGTGTTGGTGATGACATTTAAAGCCCTAAACGACTTGGGACCTCGATACCTGAGGGAGCGCCTCTCCTTATATCTGCCTGTCTGAGACTTGAGATCTGTTGGAAGAGCCCATCTCCACGTCCCACCGATGCAAGACATACGCTATGGTGGGATATTGGGGAGGGCCTTCTCTGTGGTGGCACCCCGGCTGTGGAATGCCCTCCTCCCCTTGGAGGCCTGACTGTCGCCGGTGCTGGCTTCATTTCAGCACCAAGTTAAAACATGGCTTTTTAACAAAGCCCTTGATGGCTAAATTCACCAAGGTTGCACATAGATTTAATTGTTTCTATTGTTTTAAATTCTATACGGGCTTTAGTTTGATTAATGGTTTAATTTGTTTTTAGCGGTGTATAGTGATCATTTTATACTATTTGTATGATTTTATCTGCACACCGCCCTGCGATCCCAGTGATATAGAGCGGGATTCAAATGTTTCAATAAATAAACCACTCCCTGCCACCACTGTTGCCAGGATCTTCCCCTAGACTCCTTACCTTCCCAGAGCTTGAAAGGATGCCTGCCTGCCTCTCTCACCTGTACACGATGCCCTCCCGATGCAGGTGTTCCAGCCCGCAGCAAATCTCGGCGGCATAGAAGGTGACCCGTTCGTTGTCAAAGCCAGGGTTGCCCATGTTGTAGATGTGGAACTTCAAGTCGCCTCCGTTCATGATGGTGAGGACCAGGCAGAGGGCATCCTTGGTCTCGTAGGCGTAGGCCAAGCTCACCTGTGGGCATAATGCGACATAGGAAAAGCCCTGCCAGTCCAGATCTATCCTAGCATCCCATTTCCCATCATGGGCAGCTAGATACTGCCAGGAAGCCCACAAACAGGGCACAAAGGCAACAGTCCTACTTCATTGCAAGAACACTTGCTTTCCCCCCCTCTTCCCTCCCCACCGCTTTTCCTTTTGCACCATGTCTATTTAAATTGTAAGCCAGAGGGCTTCCTCGTTTTTATCGGCTGTAGGTAATCTGGTTCAGGGAGTCTTATTGGCTGAGGAACAGAGTTAAAATGCTTTAAATGCATAAACAAACAAACAAATAAACAGTGTCTCACCCCCCCTCCCCCAGCAGCTGGTTTCATTGGCTTCGGAATATAAAAAGCAGCCTATAAGTCGGACCACTGGTCCAACTAGCCCAGTATTGCCTTCCCCAACCTGATGCCCTCCAGATGAGTTGGACTCCAACCCCAGCCACCCCTAGCCCACCTGCTGTGTAGAACCGATGGGGATTGTAGTCCAATGAATCTGGAGGGCACCAGGTTGGGGAAGGCTGGTTTATAATGTCCAGAAGCAGCTCTCCAGGGCTTCGTAGTGGAGTCTCTACCCCTGAGCTGGAGCCCCTTCCCTTCCCAAGACAGAGTGCCTTTGAACTGGGGAGGCCCCACTTCATTATCGTGGCCAACAGCTGCTGACAAGGCCAATCCATCGTGAACCTGCCGACATCTCATCCCCTTCTGATGCCTAGCCAGTGGGCATTAGCCAAAGGCTCCTGGACAGACGCCAAGTGGCGCGGTCAACAACCTGTCAGGCCGATGCTCACCACAAACCGGCTGTTGACCTTCTCCAGGATCTGCTTCTCATTCAAAGCCATGGCCTCCCCTTTCCGCTTCTTGATGCGCTTCTTCTCCAGCTTCTTGCAGGCGTACATCTTCCCTGTCGCTCGCACCTGGCATGCGCAAACCTGGGGAAGAGAGGAGGCGGGTATATTAGGGGTGTGCATAGTGGCCGCTAATGGGCTGGTATGGACACTAGCCGGCTCACACAAGGCTCAGGCTTTTCACCAGGGTGAAAAGAGCATCACATGCAAATGACCCTTTTGCATCTCCAAAATGCACTCCATTCCAGATGTTGCTTCCTTTTTCAACTAGTCTGGAGACTGAATAAGAACTCCTCTCCCTCCATGTCACTTCAGGACAAGAGAAAATCACAAGTCCCGTATTAAAATCCGTTGCATCCCTTTGAATTTGGATGCAAAGTGCAGGTGCCATTCCCAGAACGACGGGCAAGAGCCATAGCCCAGCGGTGGAGCACCTGTTTTGCATGCAGAAGGTCCCAGGTTCGAATACGGCTGGAGGAAAACCTGCCTAAAAATTGCCAGTCAGTGTCAACAATCCTGGGGTGGATGGACCAAGGGTCTGACTCAGTATAAGGCAGCTTCCTATATTCTTAAGTCCTCCAAATGTCAGAATCAAAAGAAGCAAGAAATTCGTGCTCCCATATCAAAGTACCATAGAGCCGAAAGACTTATTAGTTGCAAACGTTAAGCAACCGAGGCTCGATGAAATAAGGTGGCCATATGGAAAGAAGGACAGGGCTCCTGTATCTTTAACAGTTGTATAGAAAAGGGGATTTCAGCAGGTGTCGTTCGTATGCATGCAGCGCCGGGTGAAATGCCCCCTTCATCACAACAGTTAAAGCTGCAGGAGCCCTGCCCTCTTTTGTATCTGGTCACTCTAGCTATACTAGAGTTCTGATATCACTGACCAGTTTACGCTTCCAGACAGGCTCTCTGGGTTGGGGACAGTTTGTGAACACTGTGCTGCATTCCTACCAAAAAGCTGATTCCAGGAGGTGGCGCTAGGAGACCACTGCTCAGCCCCAAGTTACATATGCTATGCATGCCGCAGGATCCCATAGGGTTCCATCTTGTTTCCCAAGCTTTTTAATATCTACTTGAAACCACAAAGGGACAAAACAGGCATTGCTTTAAACGCGTGTCTAGCAACTACGGGTTTGTTTTTCTTTTTCCGTTCCCCTTTAGAGTAGGTCCCTGGCTTCTGATTTGGATCGGGACCTTATCGTTTGTGTGTGAGGGGAGGGGCATAGGGAGGGTTTTTAAGATTCGGATTGGGCCTTATGTGCCTACTCTAGAGTAAAAAAATGAGGACAAGGCATCATTGCTAGACACATTTAAAAATGCACATTTAAAGTCTGTTCCCGTCCTGTGTGAAGTCATCTGGGGTTATGGAGTGAGGTGCTTTGTTCCTCCTTTAAGATATGATTGAAATAAACTAGCAGATGTGCTGAGTAAGGTCTAGGATCATTAATGCCTTTGGATGAGTGGGGGGTCAATATACCAAAACTTGATCTGGACGTGTTCTGTTGGTGGGTGGTGGTTCATCCACTTGAGGAGGTGGTGTTCGCCCTGTTCTGGGTGGGGGTGCCAACCACTTGGTCCCAGACAGCATGCTACCTCATAATTGATCATGATGGCTGGGGTTGATGGGAGTTGTAGTCGCAAATGTCTGGAGGGCACCAGGCTGCCAACCCCAGCAGGGACAGGGTCACAGTTTAGGAGTGCTCATAGACCCAGTTTTGTCACTGAAGGCCTAAGTAGCTTCCATGGCATGGAGCAAAATATATGCTCTACCACGGAGCTACAATTATTTCTTATTTATTTAACCATTACACACTGCTTATATCTAAAATGTCATCTCAAAGCAGTTCCCAACAAAACAATTATAAAGTATGAAACATTCACAGTTAAAACATTTAAAAACCGGGGGGGGGGGGGGACACACAACATCTCCATTAAAAAATCAAAAGATAAGCATCCTCAATTAAAAACATTAAAATCAGAGAACTAATATCAATCAATGAAATGGGCAGCATGATCAGTTAGGCAAGGCCTTCCCATTGTCACGGCTAGTAATTACTCCGGCGATGAACCATTTGACAGGGGTTAACAACACCAGCGATATAACTGAAGGCAAAATATATGACCAGCATGTATATGAACACAAGAACATCAGAAGAGCCCTGATGCTGGATCAGACCAAGGGTCCACTGAGTCCAGCATTCTGTTCACACAGTGGCCAACCAGCTCTTGACAGGAGACCCACAAGCAGGACATGAATGCAACAGCACTCTCCTACCCATATTCCCCAGCAACTGGCATGCATGGGTACATTGCCTCTAATATTTTAGGGAGCATATAGCCATCAGGACTAGTAACCACGGATCCCCTCCTCTTCCAGGAATTTGTCGAACCCCCTTTGAAAGCCATCCAAACTGGTGGCCACCACCACATCTTGCAGTAGGGAATTCCATAGTTTAACTGTGTGCTTTGTGACGAAGTCTATTTTATATGAAACCTCAGTGCTCCACAGCCGAAGCAGCCCTGGTCACTACTGCTTCCCTACCTCTCCGAAGCCTCCCTTGCCAAGGATCCGGTATTGCCTGAAGGTGTCTTTGGTGACCGATTGTCTGAAACAACAAGAAGAAGACTACGTGAAGCATACTCAAAGCTCGTCCCCATGAGCTCCCGTTCGACAAAGGGGCACGTGAGATGGATTCCAGCCATGCAGGGCTTTGCTTTATTTTATTTTATTTATTTATGACATTTCTATACCGCCCAATAGCCGGAGCTCTCTGGGCGGTTCACAAAAATTAAAACCATTCAAAGTATAAAACAACAGTATAAAACCATAATATAAAATACAATATAAAAGCTCAACCAGATAAAAACAGCAGCAATGCAAAATTACAAATTTAAAACACCATGTTAAAATGTATTTATAGATTTACCTCTCCAGGTATTTCCACTGGAGGAATCTGTCAAAATACATGCTGTCCTGGTAGTTCGTGAAAGGGGCTCCACTCAGGTATTCGTGCAGCTGCCTATGGAAGAGACCAAAATTCGGATCAGGGCTGCCCCTTCCCACGATTCAGGTTGCCCACATGGCATCCTGACCACCAGAGCTGAATGCTGTCCATATGGACACCTGCTTGGTGCTTTTCCTTAGGATGAAGGGGACCTTGTGGCTGGAATCACCCAACTTCTAATTAACTTGCAAGGAAACTCAGCTCCATGACTGCCCGCCTTGGCCTTCTTGTAAGATCCAGGCTGCAATCCTGAATATACTTATTAAGGAGCGAAACCCACTGGCCACATTCGGGCATCACAATAAATCATGGTCCATCCCCGCCTTCCCCAACTTATCACCCTCCAGAGGTGCTTGTCTACAACTTCCATCATCAGGGGATGATGGGGTTTGTAGTCCAACACCTCTGAAGCATCATGATGTGAATGGGCCTAGCCTCCCGCTAGACTTGCATGCTCCCGTGTCCCTCCTTCAACGCAGCTGCAAAGAGTTCGGAAGCTTTTGTTTCTGTTTTTGATTAACCATGGCTTCCCGCGTCACCCGAACCAGACAGACTTTAGTTAATCTTGACTATAGTTTGTTTGAAAGAAGCATTAAGCCATGATTGATGAAACTGGCTTGTTCCGACAAACTGTGATTAAGACTAACCACAGGATAGGGTTCGGATGGAAAGCTAAATTGTGGCTTCCAATCTCATTGTGGCTGTACTGAAGAGGAGAGAGGGGAGCGTGCAAATCCAGGTGGGCTAGACTCATTCCTGTCATGAGAACCCACAGTGCATTGCGATGTTTGAACGCAGCCTCTGAGACTCGCTTCCATATAAAACCGGCACAGGACTGTATCGTCAGGGAGTTACCCCCCTCTCCCCGGTTTCTCCCTGCCCGGCACGTCCAGAGGGGCCCGGCACTCACTGCATGCAATTGCTGAAGAGGTCTTTGCAAGGGCTCCCCTTCAGGTTCTCTGCGCACTGGCTCATAAGTGGCTGGCCGACCTCTGCCATATAGCCCAGGGCCTAAAACCAAACCAAACAAACCAACAAAGCAAACCATGAGCAACAGACTTAACAACCCTCAATGCAGCTGTGTCATTGTGAGTGATGGATTTCATTCCGGGGGCCCAACCCCTGCCCCACCACAAGATGCTCAGATCTAAAACATGCCCTGTTCCTCTCCGGTGCGGCTTCCTTGGGCTAACAAAGTAGTGTATCCAAATGGATGCTTTGGCTCCTCACTGTGGTATCTTAACAGGCCATTCAATGTTCAGATTCAGAAATGAAAGGGCAGGAATTCCACAGCCAGCATAAACACGATCACGTCCGTTCGACTCCGTATCATTCATCCCACTCTCCTCCCCATCCCACACATACACCAAGCACAAAGAAGGACTGCACCAGCCAGTTCTGCTCCTGAGGTTGGCATGGTCATCAGCCACATGACCAAGGTGTGAGCACATGCCACATAACGCTCAGAAGAAGCACCTGTGTGCATGTAGTTCTACACCCCACTTTTAAATGTTGCACTGAAGTGCCAACTCCAAGTTAATAACAGCCCTTGGACAAAAAACACTCTGTGGCCCTTCTCCATCAGTGGAATTACTTTCTCACCACCATTGTCAACAGTTGCTACTGCTCCTCTTTGACCCTGTACAGACAACACGCTAAGCCATGGTGGTTAAGCATCATGAGCTAAACATTGACCCTGTTCAGATGACACGCTAAGCCATGGTGATTAAGCATCTCGAGCCAAACATGATGGCTTAGCGTGTCGTGTGAACCATTCCTAACCATGGTGGCTACATAACCACGGTTTAAAGACGCTTGCTAACCATTCGCTGCAAAAGGGTTAGTGACCTAACCTTGGCTTAACATGTGGCCTGAACGGGCCCAATATGGCATAGTGTGTCATGTGAACCATGACTTAGGGTGTTGTGTGAACCATTCCTAGCCATGGTGGCTATATAACCATGGTTTAAAGATGCTTACTATTTGCTGCAAGAGGGTTAGTGGCCTAACCATGGCTTAGCGTAGCGTCTGAACAGGACCTTTCTCATCATTGTTGCCATTTGTTTGCTTGAGCCAGCGAGGAAGCAGGCAGTGACATCTCCTGCTCCTCCTTCTCACCAGCACCATTATCTGGGCCAGAGCAGGAGGTGGGTGAACAAACAGGTTGCCATGGTGAAGAGGAGGAGCATCTCCAGGGGGCCCCTGCTGGGGTGTGGGCCCTTGGCTAGGGCCCAACCAGGCCTATCCTTGACGCCAGTACTGTGGGGATGTCAGGGATACGGCCCTGCTCCCATTCAACACATTTCAGTAAAGACATAGAGGGGAGTGAGGGAAGAGGGCTTGTGTTGATTCATCTGAAAAAATGCTGTCCTCCTGATTAGAGTGTTGTACTGGGACTCGAGAGATCTGGGTTCTAATCCCCATTTGGCCATGGAAGCTCACTGGGTGACTTTGGGCCAGTCATAGACTCTCAGCCCAACCTACCTCACAGGGTTGTTGTTGTGAGGATAAAAATGGAGAGGACAAGGAGGATTATGTACACCGCTTTGGATTCCTTAAAGAGGAAAAAAGGCAGGATATAAATGTAATAAAATATAAAAATAAATACTCTTGGGTGAGCCTATAGCGGAGCATTTGCTTTCATTGCTCTGTTTTTGTACCATGACATGAAGTTTTCTGGCTGCTGCAATGAATTTTGCAATTTTGTCTCACTGCATTTTGATGTTTTTATCTCTTCCTCTCGGCCTGCCTCCCTGTTTTTGTTTCCTTTTTTGCTAGCTCACTGTGAGTGCTACTTGCATCAAGGCAACATGTACGTTTGTTCAAATACATAATCTTAATCATGTCTGCTCATGACATTTATCACAGGTCTATAACATGGCACAGTCTGAGAGCATAAGTGTGATAAAAAAAAATACTTTATAATTGTGTAAGTATAATTATCGTATTATTCTAGATTTGTCCTGTAAAAAAAGACCACAACAGTCACTAGGCTCTAAAAAACTAAATTACTATTATTTATTTATTAGAAGTATTTATATATCGCTTTTCTGACCTCAAAGCGATGTGCAATAAAATCCCATTAAATCACAACAAAAGAGAACTTCCCTTAAAAACAGACCAAACACAGTTTTGAAGGTGAATCAATACCATTTTTACTGCCTGTCAGTGGCCCTGTTCAGAAGACACCTTAAACCATGGCTTTAACTGTGATGAATAAAGGGGAAAAGCCTTATATTCACCATGGTTAAAGCCATGGTTTAAGGTGTTTTCTGAACATGGCCCTGCTTTCCAGCTTAACTACCACGTTCATATGAAGTTGGGTAGTTTCCATGAACCATAGTTAAGACTAACCACAGTATTTATCTCGGATTGGACGACACAGTAAACTGCGTTTAATTTAAATCCAAAGCGACTGGTTTCGTATTATGTCCTAGTCAGGCCAATGTATGTAAAGAGCTTTGAATATTAGAAATGTGCTATATGAATATTACATGTTGCTATTATTGAGTCTTTTCTGTAGGCTATGTGTCTCTCCCACCCACCCTATCCCCACACTCAATACAGAGGCACATTGCATGTGCACAATATACGTACCTCACTGTTGAAGAACTGGCGGATAATCTCGTCTCCCATTTCCTTCCGCTTTTCGTCTGGGGAAAGCTCATACTCTGCCTGGGAGAGAAGAGAGGATCATCATAAGAGACAGAGTTGCCCAGTCTGAAAAGGGTACCACTCCACAGAGCTCGGATTTGTCCCAAATCCCTCCTCATCCTCTGCGGGGTCTTATTCCACACTTTGGGGTCGTAGCTCAGCGGTAGAGCACATGTTACACATAGGCCCCGTTCAGAAGTCACCTAAAACCACGGCTTTAACCATGGTGATTAAGCTAAAAAGCCGGGCTGTGTACAGAAGACACCTTAAACCACGGCTTTAACAAAGATTATTAAGGTAAAAAGCCTTAGTCTAGGGTGACCATATGAAAAGGAAGACAGGGCTCCTGTGTCTTTAACAGTTGTATTGAAAAGGGAATTTCCGCAGGTGTCATTTGTATATATGGAAAACCTGGTGAAATTCCCTCTTCATCACAACAGTTAAAGCTGCAGGTGCCCTGCCCTCTTTTAAATCTGGTCACTCTAGTATCGCTCTTGCGGCTTTAACTGTTGTGATGAAGAGGGAATTTCACCAGGTTCCCCATATATACAAATGACACCTACTGAAATTCCCTTTTCTATGCAACTGTTAAAGATACAGGAGCCCTGTCCTCCTTTTCATACGGTCACCCTACTTAGTCACCATAGTTAAAGCCATGGTTTAAAGTGTCTTCAGAATGGGGCCATAAGAACATAATTAGTGCCCTGCTGGATCAGACCAAGGGTCCATCTACTCCAGGGCTCTGTTCACACAGTGGCCAACTAGCTGTTGACCAGGGACCAACAAAGCAGGACATGGTGCAACATTACCCTCCCACCCATGTTCCCCAGCAACTGGTGCACACAGGCTTCCTGCCTTGGATACTGGAGGTAGCGCATAACCATCATGCATATGGTCACTCCCTGGTATCTGAGACTAAGGGGAGACTCTACCAGTCAGTAGAGACAAGAGTCAATGGGCAAATATACTGTTGTTTTATACTTTGAATGTTTTTAATTTTTGTGAACCGCCCAGAGAGCTCCGGCTATTGGGCGGTATAGAAATGTAATGAATAAAATAAAAATAAATAAATAAAATAAATAGTCTGGCCTAGTATAAGGCAGCTCCCTATGTACCACTTGCTGCCACTCCACTTTCCCCATTTGCTTCTCCGCAGAATTACCGCAACACTTCCTCTACCGCCGGGGGGGGGGGGTTGAAATCTCCAACCTGAATTCTATTTCAGAGAAGCTCTTGCAGTCTGCATTTCAGTAGCGTGGCCAAAACATCAAAATAAATACCAGCACATTTTAGCTTAAAGCTCTTACTGCTAGTAACTAGGCTTTAGGAGAAGCATTTCGACCTTATTAGAACGGGGAGGAGGTAGGCATAAGCTGACAAAACATCACTATCAGTAGTCAGAGGAAAGGGGTGTGGCCAAGGAGAGGAGGTGTGGCCATCTGAAGAACTCCCGAGAGCCAGATCAGGACTGCAAGCAGGCCACATATGGCCTGCAAGCCTGAAGTTTGATGCCCCTGTTTAGGGTGACCCTATGGAAAGGAGGGCAGGGCTCCTGTATCTTTAACAGTTGCATAGAAAAGGGAATTTCAGCAGGTGTCACTTGTATGCGTGCAGCACCTGGGAAACTTCCTCTTCATCACAACAGCGAAAGCTGCAGGAGCCCCTGCCCTCTTGACCAGGTAGGGGTGATGGCAGTTGTAGTCAACCACACCTGAAGGGTGCCAGGTTGGGGTAGGCTGATGTACACAAATTTTCATATCAATAAACAAGTGCTGCACTTCTACCCGTGCTGGGAGACAAGCAAGAACTGGCCGGTAGCCCTATGCCGTAACCCTGATGGTGGCCCACTGGGTCCACGAGTTGGAAACCCCGTACGAGATTCCCCGTTATCCCCCCCCCACCCGGCACTATTTTCACCTCTCTGATCTCCACCTTCCTGGCTGTTTCACAGGAGGCAAAGTGTTTGGCTGACTTCGGAGAGCAGCACACTGCTGCTATAAAAATCTGACCTGTGGGTCCCCTCCTGAATGTTTTGGAACATGGCCTGGTGCTAGGAGACGAGAGAAACAAGAAAATGAAGCTGTCCACCCTCCTACCCCCCCCCTCACCTGCCCCAAAGCGGCTGAGCTGAGCTGAGGAGCAGGTGAAGAGTTAATTGGCCTGGCACGCACCGGATAGAACCGACCTCAGCTGAAGCGTCCAGCAAAGTCAGGTTCGGAGCTGGCTTGCGACACTTAGGCCGAAGGAGGGTAGACGGAGCTGAAGCAGGAGCCAATCCGAAGGCAAGGATGGAGCAGGTGTGTGTGTTTGTGCGAGTGAGCGCACCCTTTTATTAAAAGCCACAACCCTCCCCCTTCTTAAAAACAGGAAGAACCAAAATAGGAAGCCAGCGGCTTTGACGTGGCCAGGATGGTTCGGGAGGCCGTTGCCACTCTCTGGGCTCAAGTGACATCTGTGTTTTCCTTAATGCAGAGGCCGCTGGGACACGGCCATGAGAAATGAATGAGAAGGAATGCACAGCATCTCCCCGGGGGCTAGACGGAAGCTCTCTGTCCTGCCCCCTCCCCACTGCGGGGGGGGGAGGGAGCTCACTGGGGGCTCCCCACGAAGCTGCAAGGCAAGGCCACCCGCAGCTAGGTAAACAGAAGAGGAGCTCAGCGAGGAGAGTTCGGGGAGTGGGGGTGGGCAAAGAGAAGAATGGAAGAAGAACCCAAGCCTAGAGTGTTGCAGATCCAGCGTCTCCAGAGCCACAAAGTAGGCAGGGTCAGCAGTGGGTGTTTGTGTGTGCAATGGTTCGCAGGGGTAGCCACAGATTCATAAGAGGTGAGGAAGCAAGTTTGGGAACGCAAACTCACACATGCATGCATACGTGACATCCCACTGGTAGATTAAGCCTGGGGATTAGTCTGACAGCTGCAGAATGAGCCCAGCAAGCAAGGGGGAACTCAGGAAGACTAATATCCTGTAGATTACATTCAATTTATTATTTTCTTATCCCACTTTTTTGCCCCCAGTATACATAAGAAAATTAAAAGGACATTAGAATTTTTTTTTTAAAAAAAACCCAGCCACACAATTAAAAACATGTGAACAAAATAACATGAAATAAATACAGGGTCATCATAAGGCAAAGGAACTGGAAACTGCAGCAGTTAAAACCAAATCCAAAACAGCAGATGAAAAGGCAAGCACAGCAACATGGGAGAGAACTCAGAAGCCAAAGGCATGTAGAAACAGACATGAAACTGGAGAAGTCCCTGGAGGAGAAGGCTATCAACGGCTACTAGTCCTAATGGCTATGTGCTGCCTCCAGGATCAGAGGCAGTAAGCCTATATATACAGCCGTGTCCTGCTCGTGGGTGCCTGGTGCATAGTTGGTTGGCCACTGTGTGAACAGAATGCTGGATTAGAGGAACCCTTGGTCGGATCCAGCATGGGTCTTCTTATGAAACATCTTCAAGAAGAGTCTGAGTGCTAAAGGAGGAAGAGTGCAGGAGATCATCATGGAGAGAGGTTTCCTCAACTGTAGCGCCACCACTAAAAGAAGCCATATCGTGGATTGTGTTTAGCAGGCCCGGTGCCATGACATGGCATAGTTGGGCAAAGGCCGGGGCCCATGTTGTGGTTGATGTCTCTTGCCTGGGCCCCCTGCTCCTGTACCTTCAGCAGCCACCATCTTTATTTTCCCAAAACACAATGTGTTGGAAGTTCCAGGGCATTGTGGATTAAAATAAAACAAACCCATGGTGGCGGCCATCAAAATAAAGACGGCAGCCATAACAATGGCCACTGAAGGGACCATACAGCTGGATGAACAACGCGATGTCAACTGAGTGGGCAGAACCCTCCCTCAGGGAGGAACAGGGATGCACCATGGCAGGGGTGCCAGCAGGTGTCACTTCATTCAGAAGGGGTGGACACAATACGTCCGACAGCTATCACAAGAGGTGGTGATGGCCACCAATTTCGATGGCTTTAAAAGGGGGCCGGATAAATTCCTGGAAGAGAAGACTATCAGTGGTTAATAGTCCTGATGGCTAAGTATAACCTCTGGTATCAGAGGCAGTAATCCTGTGTACACCAGTTGCTGGGGAATATGGGTGGGAGGGTGCTGTTGCACCCATGTCCTGCTTGTGGGTTCTTGGTCGACAGCTGGTTGGCCATTGTGTCAATAGAGTGCTGGACTAGATGGACCTTTGGTCTGATCCAGCAGGGCTCTTCTTATGTACACTTGAAGGCTGTGCTAAGGGCTATTCCAACCTGTGCAAAGTTGGGCATGTTCGTCAGTAAATAAATAGACAGACAGACTGGACACGACATTGCTACCTTGGTGAGAAGTAGATATTAGATCCTGAGTGTCCAAGGATGTTACAGACACCAAGGCCCAGACAGGGATGAGTGGGTGGGGAACCTAGTGTCACCTTTCCCGATATTGTAGCAGTGCCTATTTCTGATAACTCTGAGACCAGAAAAAAGGGCCTCCAAACCTTGAGGAACCCAAACGTTCAAGACCATAGAATCATAGAATCATAGAATCGCAGAGTTGGAAGGGACCTACAAGGCCAGCACTCCCTATTGGGGTTGGACTAGTGGGGTTTCAACCACTATTGAAACATCCCACAATGGGGGCTTCCACACATCACCCTGTCTCATTCAAGGAATTTCCTGGGCTTATGCCTGAGAGCAATTAGGGGAGAGCAATTAGGTGGGTGATCACACGCGAGAAGGCCTTCTTTGCAGTGGCCCGAACACCTCTGAAACAAGATGCTTTCAGAAGTCCACCCTACTCTGTCATTGCAGGCTATTAAGAAGGCCTTGAAAACACTGTTTTCCCGTGGCCTTCTCATGATATGACTACTGTAGTTTCTGCTATTGCCATTGCTGTTGCTGCTGATTTTATGGATGGCTGTTCTTGCTATTTCTATTGCTTTTAATATTTTAACTGCTTTTACATATTTTATTGTTGTAAGCCGCCTTGCGAGGGCTTCTGCCCTGAAAGATGGTAAAGAAATATTTTAAATCTGTGACCTGGGGTGGGAGGTCCTCTAGATGGTTGCAGTGTTCTACTCATAGCCTTCCCGTGTTTTGCCACCATTTCTTGAGTCTTTTTTTCTGGCTCTGGAAAATCCATTCAGAAAGAAAAAGGGGAGAGGAACCGCCCCGTGCCTTGTCACTAGAAGCTCCACCAGCCCTCTCTGAGCTGAGCTAGGTTTTCAAACTGAGTTTCAATGAACGGCGATTTTCCTCCAATACCTGCAGCCTTGCAGAAGGTCGCTTTCCGCACATTTGTTTTCCATTTAGCAGCTATCTGACCAGATCGGCATTCCTGTCACTCATGTCCAACAAGCTTATGCAAATAAAGAGGGGGTGCAGAAAAGGCCCCACTTTTTTGTATGTTGGTTTAAAAATCACTGGCAGGCCTGGAGGCCCCTCCCTGTACATGCTGACATAAACTTAACAGGGTTCAACAAGATCCATTCCATTCAAAGAAAGAGAGAGAGAGAGAGAGAAGTTCGATTGCATAAACAGTTGGTAATGGGAAACACAGATCATTTTATGAGGCTCATGTTCCCTCTTAAACAGCCTCTAAAAGTGTCTCCTGGCATCGCAAAAGCGCAGAGGAGGAGCAAATGGATTTCGGATCAGAAATCGCTGCGTTAGCTCGCAAGAAGAAAGAAAGGAAGAAAAAGAATTTCCTTTAAGATAAAAACGAGTTGACATGACCCGGAGCACTGGTTTGTTCTGTTGGATGTAAGACGCGTTCAGAATCAGCAAACTTTCGAAAGGAAAGAAGGGGGTGGGGGTGGGGGTGGGGCGGGAAGGCGCGGGGCTGAAGCTCATGAAAACACTAGGATATTATTTCAGATGAAGGGCTGACTTTTAAATTACACGTCATCTGGATGGAATGGGCTGAGAAACACACACTCCTCTCCCAACGGAAAGGTCGCTCTTCAGGAATTCGGGTTTTCTCTCGCATTTTTTTTAAAAAGCATTTCAAAAAAAGGTTGCCTTTCCCTTGTGAGCAAACCAGGAAGACGGCGGCAGAAGCAGTAGTAAGGAGAGAATTTGGAGAGAATTAAAAAGAAAATGGGCCTGTAAAAAAGAAATAAACGGAACCCTGAAAGAGTCGTTAGTTTTCTACTCCCTCCTCCTTTTTCAAAGCCGCCTGTGGATTCCTAGCAATTGAGGACCTACAAGCCAACCCACCAATACAAGCAGACATCTACAAAAGCAACGGGCAATTTTTGGCCCTCCAGATGTTTTGGCCTACAACTCCCATTCATTAAACTAAAAACCTACAAAACAATGTTAAAGCTCTACAGTTTTCAACCGAGTACTAAAAAGCAGGGAAATTGGGAGTTAAGGCTCACAAGCCTTAACGCCACATCCTCCCGAAGGAGGCAGAAAGTGCCAGTGAAATTCTCATTCTCCCAAAGCAGATAAACTGCTTTGGGAGTTTATCTGCCTATTCTCCATCCTAAACAGGATGGAGAATAGGATATGCAGAGGTGACTGTGGGGTTGTAGAAAACTGATGATGAACAACTTAGGGACACCTACTTCTCGCTTTTTGTTGTTGTTTAGAGCAGCCCTTCCCCAAACTGGTGCCCTCCAAAGGTGTTGGACTACAACTCTCATCATTGCAAGTCAATACGTCCCATGGTCAGGAATGCTGGGACTTGTAATCTCAAATACCTGGAGGGCAGCAGGTTATGATATGCAATATGATACCACCAATACAAGCAGAAATCTACAACAGGAATGAGCAATTCATCCGTCCCCCTGATGTTTCGGCCTACAACTCCCATGATCCCACACCATTGGCTGTGCCTCCTAGGGCTGATGGAGGGCGACAAGCTGCCCACCCATGATCTATTGCATGACTGTGAGGGCTGGTGGCCAAAGCAGCCTTGTAAATAAGCCCATGAAAGTTACTAGCCTGCCCATATTTTTACCAGCCTGCTGGGGGCTGGCAGAGGAGGGCTCTGTCTCTATTCTAACAGCCCACTCATTTGCCCGCATGCAATTCCTTATCGCCTACGGCTACCGGGGGGGGGGGAGTGTTTAAATAACAAAGGTGGGAGTGTTACACGTATAGAATCGCAGCTTTAATGTCTACATCTGAGGCAGCTTTGGATCTCAGGTTATGCCTTATTCAGCAAAAACTCTTGTTCCATGTCTATTGGAAGCCAAAGTGTCTCTTTAATAAAGGTTTGGCTAAGCTGGCTAATTGCTGGAGATGTAACATGGCTCATGCTTCTTTTGACCATGTGTTTTCACAATGGCCAAAAGTCGCTTCTTTATGGGAGGAGGTTATTATATGGCTAAACCTTGTGTTGGAACACTCTTTAATATTTAATGACATACATGTCCTCTTAAATTATCTACCAGTGCAGAGAGGTAAAGCAGCCGTTTCTGCAGCTGAAACTCTCCCCACGGCCTGAGTTCCATCCCAGAGGAAGCTGGTTTCAGGCAGCCAGCTCAGGTCGACTCAGCCTTCCATCCTCCCGAGGTCGGTAAAATGAGTACCCAGTTAGCTGGGGGAAAGGTAATAATGGCCGGGGAAAGCAACGGCAAACCACCCCGCTATAAGGCCTGCCAAGAAAACGTCAGCGAAAGCTGGCATTCCTCCAAGAGTCAGTAATGACTCAGTGCTTGCATGAGAGGTTCCTTTCCTTTCCTTTCCTTGAAGTTAAGGCACGGTCAGCACAAACGGATTCTCTGCACTCTTTTGAGAGCCAAAATACTGATATTACAACATTGGAAGGATAAACATTCACCTCCTATAAACGAAATGGATTGAGGATCTAACAACACTTCCAGCATTTGAATGGGTGGTATATAGACACCACTTGTTAATGGATACTTATATGGATATTTGGTCTGCTTCTATTGAAGTGTAGGTACAATTCTTAGAAAGCTGTATTTTTCATCTATATCTATCCTCATGCATTGAAATTGATATATTCAAATCCATGTAGCTACATTTTTTTCTTTTCCTCTTTTTTGTTTTGATGTTACAATCAAAAAATAATTCTAAAAAAATATGAACTGAATATATAACATAAACTAAATAAAAATAGATGTTTTATAAATAAATAATCCCTCGTTGCCCTTGCCATAGGGTCTCCAACATGGTACCCATGGAGACCTCTCCTGATGCCCCCTAGGCTCTTTGCCTCTGTAGATTTTTATTTTATTTTCCTTAATGTTTTAAATTATATCTTTTAACTGAAGGCTGGCTTCCTACAAAGTGAAGTGTGGACCTCCAGTGCCATCTTTTATTTGGGTTCAAAAGAATAGTTTTATGTTTCGGAGCTTAGACGCTCTCCTCTGCCTTGTACTTAGGTGTACCTGGAGAAGTTACTTTCCTTTTATTCTCACCAGTTTGTCCTCTGGGAAATGACTGTTCTGTCACTATCCAGGCCCATGATGATGGCCATTTTATGAATGGGCAAAGTGCCTCTATGGCGGCCATTTTGTGAGGGCGCCCATGACACTTGCTCAAAATCCCAAATGTGCTCATTGGCTCCCAAAGGTTGGCAACCCCTGTCATCCACAATAGAGTTAGCATGTGCTGTGTTTACATAGGAAGCTGCTTTATAAGAAGCCAGGGAATTTGTCTGTACAGCCCAGCATTCTCTGTTCTGACTTGCAGCCGCTCTACAAACAAAGAAGTTTCTACCCATCACCTGTTACCTAATTCTCTTTACTGGTGGTTGCTGGGATTGAACCTGGGACCTTCTGAATGCACACAATGTGCTCCATGACTGAGCCACGGTCTCTCCCTCTTCCTCAACCCCACTTCATCAGAACCGTCATGATATTTAAACAGAGGCTGCCCAGGGGGCAACATGCTGTCCGGTGCCTCCAGCTCCAAACAGCAAACATTCCTCTGAGACAGACCTGCTCCAGGCACCGCACTCGCCTTACCACAGCGTCCAGGAAGTGGATGCACCGCAGGAGATCCTCACGGGTCTCGCAGAACTGGCGGAAAAGCAGGCAACCGATGGGCTGCTTGTTGCACAAACTGCTGTAGTCCCGTTCTGCAAAGGAGGAGAGGGCGAAGGGTTTATTTTCACGGGCAGGCGAATCGCTGCAGATGGAGGGAGGCATCAGGGGAGGACTTTGGGGGCCGAGATCCGGGGCTCCACTCAACAGAAGGAGCAGGATGCGGCCGGGCAGGATTATTAGATGTCGAGATGACTTACTGCACATTGCACCCCCCCCAGAGCACCAGCCTTCCACAACCCCACCAGACCCAGAGTTGAATCTTATCGAATAATAATAATAATAATAATAATAATAATAATATTTATTTATTTGTTACCCGCCTCTCCCCCTGGATCGAGGCGAGGTACAACACAAATACCAGCACAATAAACTACATATAACTAATTAAAACATTTAAAAGTAATACATTATTAAAAGCAGCAAATTATTTAAAAGGCATCTTAAAATTCAACTGGGTAGGCCTGCCAGAAGAGATCAGTCTATATGGCTTTCTTAAATTCCGGAAGACTATTAAGTTGACGACTCTCTCCCGGCAAGCCATTCCACAAACTGGGAGCGGCAGAAGAAAAGGTCCTCTGGGTAATAGTTGTCAGCCTTGTTTTTGTTGGCTGGAGTAAATTCTTCCCAGGGGACCTGAGTGTGCGGGGCGGATTGTACGGGAGAAGGTGATCCCGCAGGTAGCCTGGACCCAAACCATGTAGGGCTTTAAAGGTGATAACCAACACTCTATACTTCGCCCGGAAACTAATTGGCTGCCAGTGAAGAGATTTTAAAACTGGTGTAATGTGGTCACCCCTAGGTGTACCAGTGACCAGCCTGCGCAGCTGTACACACCAGCTTTCAGAACAGCTGAAGTGGAGAACAAACCAAGCAGCGTTCTGCAAGAGCCTCCAGTACTAAGCAACGGGATGACAGACATGTGAGGGGGATATTCAAGGATGAAAGAATATTGGTGAGAAGGCGCGTGAGCTTTTTGCATCCATCGTCATCCCAAAAAGGAGCAGAGAGAAATCCACACTATTTCTTGTTGAAGCCAAGCAGAAGTTTCCATAGAAGAAGGCTCAACTGCCAGCCCACAACCATAGTTTTGGAAGCTTAGCTCTGCTTCAGTGCGATGTTGAAATTGACAAAGCGATGTTTGTGGGTGGCTTGAAGAACAGGCCCGGACCACATGGTTTGCAGATCATGTGGTATGCCCTAACTATGACTCGGTGCAAGGGCAAATCATGGTCACATGAGGCATCCCATGTAGAGGCTGAGCTGCTGAAAAATGAAAGTAACTCTAAACCATGGTTTGCCTGTTGAAAATCAAACCAGCCAAGGTTTGGGGTGATACTTGAACTGAAATACAGTCACACCAAACAGACATGGAATTTGGTACCGGGTGCAAAATTCAACATCCTAAAAAGGTTCAATTAGAAAAAATTAAAATTAAAAGCCTGTTAGCTTCCCGAAATTCCACACACACACTCTGGTAGGGATAAATAAAAAAGGAAAGGTCTTCATTGGAGTCAGTGTGTATGTGTTTACTGCTTACAAGACAAGGAAATTACAGCTGGATGCCTTAAGAGTTAAGGTTTCATTTGCCATACGCATGCTTTCGGTTGCATGAGTAAGCCTGTAAGAATCTTTATTTCTCTTTTAAACCACATTTTTTGCCCCTAGATTCTGCTCCCTAAGGCATCCTGCAATCTAGAACCCGCTAACTTCAAAACACGTCCCATGACTGTTATTGGGAGTTCTAAGGAATGAGCAAGGCTGAAAATATCAGCTCAGCATGTGGGCAGTCCCCGTCCCCTGGGGTGGGTGGGTTGGGGAAAGGCAAACGCAACATTGACTATTGGGAAAGTGATAGCCCCACCATAAATATGCCTGTAGGTCGTGTGTAAAGCCAGCACGGCAGGCCGTTCTCAGGGCTGCCTCCTCCCGGGTGTTGTGGCGGCCGGCCCCATGCTGTGTTCAGCTGCGCACTGCACATTCCAGGCCTGTGATCTCTGCCTGTCACAGCCATGACACGCTGAGTCTCCTAGCTGAGCTGTCCATTCCTGCTCTCCCCGGTCCCTCTGTGCTCCCCCGAAGTTGTCCCTCTTGGCTCATATCTAAACACACTTCGAAGCTCTAGGAGCACATTCTCTCTCGCATCTCAGCATGTGCCTCTTGGGGAAAGTGGCACGATTGCGGGGTGGAGGCAGGAATCACTGATAGTTCACAAGAGCCTGGGAGAAAAGCAGGATTGTTCAAACAGAGGGCTTGAGATTGATTGAAATCCGTATTTAGCAGCTACATTATTATTATTGCTTTTACTCTATAGGCATACAGACCCCTTATCCGGACCTTAAAAGCCCTCCCCGCATCCCATCACTAGGGTCCTGATCCGGATTGGGCCTCCTGTATCTACTCTAGAGTAAAAATGAAATAAAAAAGAGGTAGCTGGTAGATACAGGCTTAAAGTAATGTCTGTGTGGTCCGAGAGGGATTTGAACACAAGTCCATGTCCTCTCTACCAGCTACCTAGCAAGAAACATCCTGTATGCCCATCTTGGCAGACTAAGGCCGTTTCTAGAGTTACTTTACCTGAAACGTGACTCACAAAAGTCATCGGGGACGTGAACATTTGAGCACAATCTTATGCAAAGAATCACACATGTAGATATTTTAAGTTACATCTCTCTGAGGACGGGTGGGAGATAAATGTGCAACAATTTTGTGAACCGTCCAGACAGCTTCGGCTATTGGGTGGTATAAAAATATAATAAATAAATAAATAAATAAAACAATGTGCATTTGGAATTAATCAAATTGCCTTGCACTGTCCTGATTTGAAGGGCACCGTGATGTGAAAGGTAGTTCCTCAACATCCCACCTGGTGGAATCTGAGGCAATGACTTGATCAAGCTGGGACCAAGTCCCTTCCTGTCTTGTTGCCATGATATATAAGCTGTGGTTAAGAAGTAGTCCACACCAGGGGTGGGTAGAGGGTAGATTTGGATCTACTGGTAGATCTCAGGGTGATCTGCAGTAGATCAGCAAGAGTTTCTGATTCCAAATTGTCTAACAACAACCAAAAGCTTTCCTTCCACCACTAAATTAGTTTGCTGAAAAAGAATGCTCAGGGGGGAACTTTTCTAAAACCCAAACATCAGGCAATTCCTCAATTAGGACTAATTAGGCATGACATTGTGGGCACGTTTTCGAGGTATCCAGACCTTTTAATAAGAGAAGATATTAGAAAAAGCAGGTATTTGGAGGGGAAGGGGAGAGGAAAAAGCAGGCAGATTTGACGATGAAGTCTGTGAACAAGTATCACCATTTAAACTTCTGGTATTATTGCCTGTATATCCCGCCTTTTTTCCTCCAAGGAACCCAAGGCGGCGTACATAATTCTCCTCTCCATTTTATCCTCACAACAACAACCCTGTGAGGTAGGTTGGGATGAGAGTCCAGGACTGGCCCAAAGTCACCCAGTGGGCTTCCATGGCCGAGTGGGGACTAGAACCTGGATCTCTCTCTTTTCGTATGGTTAGGGTAACCATATGAAAAGGAGGACAAAGCTCTAGCTGTACCAGAGTGACCGGATACAAAAGACGGCAGGGCTCCTGCAGCTTTCACTGTTGTGATGAAGAGGGGATGTCACCAGGTGCTACAGACATACAAATGACACCTGTTGGAATTCCCTTTTCTAGGCAACTGTTAAAGATACAGGAGCCCTGTCCTCCTTTTCATATGGTCACCCTACACCTGATGTAGTACAGTTAGTTGTTCCAACCCGTCTAACTCCGGCTGTGAGCTTCAGGTTGTTTTCAGGGTTACCAAAGAAACAAAAGTAGTCAGGCTCAAGGTTTGCTTACAAGGAGACAATCTTTACTGGAATAGTTTTCAGCACATACAGACATATTCCAATAAAAGTGGACCAGTCTGCGAAAGCTGGCTGCAAAATCTGGCCCCCCACCCCTGGGCACAAGAACAATTATAGCATAACTGAACTTGGCATTGCTGCCAAGTTAAGCAAGTGATGGATAACAAAGCAGTTCTTCTCATCATAGGAATCTATAGCATAAGTCTACATTGTTGTGATAAACAAGGCACTACTTGGCATTTCTTTGGCACACATAAGGATCCTCTTCACCCAGGTGCACTTACTAATTGGACGAAGAGACTGGAATGTCAGCTCGTTAGAGCCTCCAGACACAGTACCAGGCTACACAGATAAGACTCTTGCTGTTCTCATGAGATCACTGTAACTGTGCCTTTTGACTCATCTTTCCCAAAACACAAAGGAATGTTGCTGACTGGTACAGAAGGCAGTGACAGTTTGCTAGCTTAGAAGCAGAAGCCGCCATTCACCCAGAAGCCTTTGCAGGCAGCCATGGTTTGCCAGCCTCCAGGCCATACATCAGTTTTATGAAACGCATCTCGATGTCACCACTTACCCAAGCCTTTCCGGAGGTCATCGCACTGGCTGATGTGCGGGAACCGGAGGATCTCTCTCCATTTCTTACTCCTTCCTTTCCGCTTCCCTCCGCCTCCTGCAAACCACAGGGATGGATGGGGGGAGAGGGGAGAGAGAGAAAAAAGACAGAGGGGATGATTAGTTTTGGGACGATAAAACAACTTTTAAAGGATTTGACCCACAGGTCTGAGGTTCAACACTTTCTGCTTTAACTGACAGCAGGGACATCTGAACAGATGGGTCATAGTTGCAGACATTGCTCCAATTCCAGAGGATGCTTCACTATGGAAACAGAAATGCATTTGCGAAGATGGGGACATGAATGCCTTTCTGGGTCAGATCAAGGTCGCCTTTGTCCAGCATTTTGGGGGAGAATCCCAGAAACCATCAGACTGTAGGGGATTCACCAGAAATGGTCCAGGGGTCCCCCTTGTGACTACTCATTGCTGGGAGCAACCACATTCTGCATCTTGCCCATCTCTGCTCCAAGACTGTGAGGGAAGGTTACAACAGCTGGGATTATTTAGTTTGGGGGGGAAAGGAGGCTAAGGAGAGGGTGTACAAACTTATGCACAGTGTGGGGAATGTGGATAGGGAAACTTTTTCCTCCCTTCTCCCATAAAATGAGAACCCAGAGTCATCTGATGAAGCTGACTGGTGGGAGAGTTAGAACTGATCAAAGTGCAGAGTTAAACTATGGAATTTGCTACCACAAGATGCTGTGATGGCCACCAATTTGGATGGCTTTAAAAGAAGGTTGGAAAAATTCCTGGAGCAGAAGGCTATCAATAGCTACTAGTCCTGATGGCTATGTGCTACCTCCAATATCAGAGGCAGTAAGCCTGTGTGCACCAGTGGCTGGGGAACATGGGCAGGAAGGTGCTGTTGCACCTGTGTCCTGCTTGTGGGTTCCAGGTCGACAGCTGGTTGGCCACTGTGCGAACAGAGTGCTGGGCTAAATGGACCCTTGGTCTGATCCAGCAGGGCTCTTCTGATGTTATGTTCACTGGCTATATTGTGAATTGTAGCCTAAAACCTCTGGAGGTCACCAGCTTGCCTGCCCCTGAATCAGAGTATCTGTCACTAGGTCTGGGGAGACCTGGCTTCAGATCCTCAGCCAGCTACAAACCTTCCAGGTTGACCTAGTGGCAGCTGCCATATCTCAGCCTCACCAACCGTTTTTGTGAGGATGAAAAAGGGAAAGGCGAAAACCAATTTCCGCTGCCTCGAGCTCCTTAAAAGGAAGTTGGGAAATAAACATAACCAATATGTAGTGATGGCCACCAATTTGGATGGCTTTAAAAGGGGGTTGGATAAACTTCTGGAGGAGAAGGTTATCAATGGCTACTAGCCCTGATGGTTGTGTGCTATCTCCAACATCCAAGGCAGTAAGCCTGTGTGCACCGGTTGCTGGGGAACATGGGTGGGAGGTTTCTGTTGCAGCATGTCCTGCTTTGTTGTTCCCTGGCTGACGGCTGGATGGACCCTTGGTCTGATCCAGCATGGCACTTTTTATGCTTTTACGTTCTTAATAGTGGGAAGGAAAAGGGTGGTGTGTTTATGATAAGACAGGTGCAGCTTTTGTGCCACTGCATCACCACAACTACATCAGAATCCTTCTTATGGCTTTCATCATTGTCCTCTGGTTTACAGCAGAGGCCATAACAAATATATTCTTTCCCCCAACCCGCCTTTCATAAGTTTGTTGCCTTTCTGTGACCTTGTGGGACTGTTCTGATTGATGAGGGGCTTTGCTTTCACAGCTGAGCCTGGAGGTTGGAGAACAGAGGAGGTTCCCACTTCCTCCAAGAACAATGCTCTGTCCTCTGGTCTCTCCAGTTAATAGTCATCTGGCTTCCTTATCTTTCTGGCTGCCTTATGGAGACTCAAAGACAATGCACACGCATGCACAATGCAAACCATTGAAGCGTAGGAACTCACTGGGAACAATAAACCATCTGCAGCACTTAGTCACAACTCTCTGTCACTCTCACACACGCACACCCTACAGCCAGGCCGGGCGTTGAAGGAAGACATGGTTGGGTGTCTGCCAAAGCCCCACATTCCACCAGGGGCCCACTGATAATGGCCCCCTGTATTTGCTCCTCCTCTTCACCATTACAACCTGGTCCACTTGCCTCTTGCTCTGGCCCAGACTGTGGTGGTTGTAAGAAGGAGGAGCAGGAAATGCCACCATCTCTACTTGCTTGCTGCTTCTCTGCCGGTCAAGTGAACAAGTGGTAGCAATGAGGAGTAGGAGAAGAAGTAAGAGCAGCTGGTGACAATGGCAGGGAGAGGGTAGACTCTTTGAAGGATGGGCCCCACCAATGGTGCCTGGTTCAGCAAGCACTCTAGCAACGCAAAACTAGCCCTCAGTGTTGCAAGCTTTAAGGCTTTAAGGTGCTGCAGGGGAGGTTGGACTCGATGGCCTTATAGGCCCCTTCCAACTCTACTATTCTATGATTCTATGAAGAACCGCTGAAAACGTGCAGGCAGGCATCTGTCGACAGCGGCAAAAGAGGATCCTGCGATATGCCTGCGTCTGGCGCAAGGGAGAATGGTTCAAATGGTCGCCTGCTCACAGCTTCTTGGCTCTGCCTCCCTCTCCCCCACCAGCAAGGTTGAGAAAGATTCGTGGATGGAGTCGTGGAAAGTGGAGGGACAGGTATTCACGCCGCTCAGCCAAGGTGTGGACGTATCGCTTATCACTATGGAACGCTGCAAAAAGCCACATTTTGCAACCGGGGACTGGAGGAAGGGAGCAGCAGTTCAGAAAACACGTGTAGCTCGCTGGATTTTTATTCCGAGGATCTGGCTGCCGTCTAGGCCTGACACAGATGTCTCTTTTTACATTTTTCAATGTTTACCAGGAGCGGAGGCTGCTGTGGGCCTGGGGAATTGCGTGGGTCGGTTACTTTCTCTCATTCTTCCCTTATTTACACCGAGGCCTAAATGCCTCGCTTATGAGGTAATCCCTGTGGGTATGTGACATCAGCACTCCTTCTGATGGGTGTGTGGGGAGGAACGGTCCTCAGCCAACACAAATCTCTCCCATTGACCAGCTGCCGTCCGAGAAAGAACCCGTGACGTCAAGGCAAGCAAACAGGAAAGCGAGGACCCCACCGAAACACCCACGGCTCCGTCACCCCCGGCGTCGGCATCCCTCCACAAAGCTTGTGGAGAGGCCCTGTCTCCTCTCAAGCCCTCTAGGGAGTAGACCGGGCAAGAACTTCCTGCTGGAATCCATTCACTTCCTCCTACATGAATAGGCCGAGCGTCAGAGCTGGAACCGGCTCCTGTCAGTAAATACCACGCAAGAGAGCATTACGCTATCTTCTTCTGTCGCTGTTCCTCTCAGGGCCTCAGACTGTTCTACCTGGCTAAAAGGCTGTAATGCATGAGGCTGCCGTTGCTTTAACCTAGGGTGACCCTATGGAAAGGAGGATAGGGCTCCTGTACCTTTAACAGTTGCCTACAAAAGGGAATTTCAGCAGGTGTCATTTGTATGCATGAATATAAATGGTAGCAAGGAAATTAAGGAAACAGGTTAAAAATGCAATTTTATAAACTAAAATATAATGTTAAAAGTAACATACACAGAGCTGATACCAGCATTATCGTGCTTGCGAGCAGTGGCTGTTTAGAATACCATCTATGAGCTTCCTTTGAATATTTGGAATTATACCATATATTGTGGGAAGTGACATCTGATTATCTATATTGTTCTGAACTTTTAAGTCAGTCCCGAGAAAAATTAGCCCACGGTACTAATCAGCTTGGCACATTGGCCATTGAGGAAGACCAAGAGTCGAAACGCGTCTGGCCAAATTGTTTAAATTTACTGAGCATTTTTTGTCTAGCAGTTTGATTGTTTTGTTGTATTATTGTACATGTGAAATGCTCTGTGTATGTTACTTTTAACATTATATTTTAGTTTATAAAATTGCACTTTTTAACCTGTTTCCTTAACTTCCTTGCTTTCATTTATATTGTGTTAGGTTAAGGTTATCACCTTTCTGTTGCATTTGTCATTTGTATGCATGCATGCAGCCCCTGATGAAATTCTCTCTTCATCACAACCGTTAAAGCTGCAGGAGCTATACTAGAGCAACCACAATACAAAATAGGGCAGGGCTCCTGCAGCTTTAATGGTTGTGCTGAAGAGGGAATTTCAGGTGCTGCATGCATACAAATGACACCTGCTGAAATCCCCTTTTCTATGCAACTATTGAAGATACAGGAGCCCTGTCCTCCTTTCCATATGGCCACCCTGTTTAACAGCATAGCACAGGGGTGGGAGCCGGTGTGGTGTAGTGGCTAAGGTGTTGGACTGGGAGTCGGGGATCCAGGTTCTAGTCCCCACTCGGCCATGGAAACCCACTGGGTGACTTTGGGCCAGATCACAGACTCTCAGCCCAACCTACCTCACAGGGTTGTTGTGAGGATAAAACGGAGAGGAGGAGGATTATGTACGCCGCCTTGGGTTCCTTGGAGGAAAAAAAGGCAGGATATAAACGTAATAAATAAAATAAAATAAAATCCAGGCCACCCTGGGCTGCCCACTCTGGACATTTGTGGGGCCCACCACCACTGCCCATAGCAAAGCACGGGTATCCAAACCATCTTGTTAGTATCGCTGGAGCCCTGGATCCAGAAGCAAAGTGTAGGCCTCGGGCAGAATACCTTGCACAGAAAAGAAGATGATGAAAGATCCGCTGTCTGAGCCCCCCCAATGCCGCCAGATTCCGCAAACTGAATAAATTATGCAAATTGAACCTATTTTGCATCATAAGCACCTGTTTTGCATAGCAAGGTTTCCGCAGATGAGGGAACTGATGCCAGAGAGGCTCTTTGCTATTCTGATTAGGGCCGCGCCCCCCAAATCGTTATATAACAAAACATTTCTCCTGGTAGCTCACTTGTTTCCCCATGACAGAAATTGGGATCTGAAAGGGATCCCGAGGGGATGAAAATTCAACCCGCCCCTAGATCGAAGGAAGGATCTTCTATAAATGAAAAACGGATTCAAATCTTCAAAAAAACATTTTGTTTTCTGGGACTGTTACTGCTTCAGGAGGCAGGTGGGGGCGTTGAAAGTTTGAATGTTCCTGTCAAGAAATACACTAAGGCTGGAAAGCCAGCATACTGGGAAGGGTTCTCTCCCTCACACACTACCTTTCCAAGTGCGGGGGGCTTTTGACATTACTAGCCTCCTCTCATGCACTCTGAAATAGCACTGTCTCAAGAGGGCTGTCCCATACACATTTTCTAAAGATTTAAACTGACCCTAAAGTTTGTCAGGAATTTCATGTGTGCTTTAACTAGAGAACAGGAGCAGATACTGTTCGCCAGGCCAGAGATGGCCTCCAGGCATAGCGTGGTTTAGGGGAAAAGATGGAGCAAAGCAAACCTCAACGCCACGGTGAAATTGGCACAATGGAACAAATGAGGAGGATATTGAGAAATACAGCTTGGGACTTCTCAGAGACTTTCACATCAAGCAAGACTGAAGCATAATAAGAAAGTAGGCTTTGCTTGTTTGTTTAAGTGACACATCATCTTACTTTTCTAATGGGGGTGTTGTTATGCTCCTGGTGGTTCCACGTGGCCCTGTGGCCCGATTGGAATCCACCAGGAGAAGAGCCTTTAGTGTAGTGGCCCCTTCCCGGTGGAACTCTCTGCCCCTTGAGGTCAGGCAGGCACCAACACTAGGCTGCTTCTGGCACCTCCTGAAAACATCTCTGTTTCGAGAAGCCATCCCCAACTGACTAGCCACTGTTTTTTCTGGCTCTTTTGTTTTTAAATTGAATGATTTTAATTTGCTTTTAAAATCTTCTTTCTCTTACTGTTTATATGTATGTTCACCACTCTGGAAACTGTGTTAGATAATTGAGCGGTATATAAATGCTGTAAATAAATCAATAATTCTGTCCTTCTGCAAATACATAGCAGAAAGAGGCAAGGAGCTATGGCATCCCACAATATGGCCAACATAAGGAGCAGCATATTTGAGACTCTCCGTAAAGTAGGGCACGCATATTAAAAGTTATCCAGGCTAGATTACTGTAATGCATTATAATACATGGGGCTGGCTTTGAAGACTGTTCAAAAATTCTAGGTGATTGGTCAGGGCCAGAGCTTGCTAGTTTGATTTTTTACTTTTAGACATATGTTGGCTACCACTGACTGCTTGCACAAAACTGGGTCTTACCCTTTAAAAACCCTGAACGTAAGCGTGGGGATCCCTTTTCAGTACAAGGACCAAACTGTAATCTGGGAGTGGTCTCAGGGGCTGCATTCCATCTGTATGTGGGGCCAAAAGCAACATAACTATAGTCAAAGGCAGAGTGGATAGGGCCCAAATCTGATTCTTACTGATTTTAAGTCCACTCAGAAGTAAGCAGGACAAGTATCTGCATGCGTACTCAGAAGTAAGTAGGACTGAATCACTCAGCAGTGCCCTCCACAGGCCCCAACACCTCTCCCCTGCAGGAAAAGCTCTCATTTCAGATTGGCAGCTAATTGGAAATAAAAATGGAGCTTCCTGAAAAGCAAGGGACAGATTTTTTTTCCAGTGCCCAGCAGGAAAAAATAAGGGGAAAGTGTTAGGGGAGCTGGCTGCAGACAGCTATTTACCATGGGGAAAACGTATCACATTACACACACAAGCGCATGGGTAGCTCGGTCATCTGTAGCATGTGGCGAGAGGAATGTTACCCAGGTTTCAAATTAGTGGCAGGGACATGATGTAATCCTCCCCATGATGTGGGCAGATGCCGCTATAAATGACTGGCCAGCTATGCGGTTTTATGCATACTACAGTTACGTTTCCCCATAGTAAATAGCCATCTATACCCAATGAAGATTTATGGCAAAAACATGGCAAAATACACTGCACAACTTCCAGGAACCACCTGATGGCGGTTTCCTGCTATGTGCTTAATATCTGGCAACCATGATTTTATGCTGTAATAGCACAGTGGTGGAGCACATTCCCTGGCATTTTCAGTTAAAAGATCTTATGTAACAAGCCTGAGAAAGAGCTGCGTTGGAAGAGCTGTTACTACTGGGGTGGGCGGCTGAAGGTGGGCGTACTGAGGTGAACAACAACCAGCACAGTTAATTGCCCACTTTGGGCTTGTGAGCTCTCTCCTTTTCTCCTCTGCTTGGGAGGGTGGAGATGAGAAGTTTCCAATTGTGGTTTGTAACAAACCATAGTTTACCATTTTGCCCAAATAAGGCAACATGTGGGTTGTGCAAACCAAGGTTTCCTTGGAAGCCGAGGTCTGGGCCTGTAATGTTTACCTGCCCGTTTCATCTTTCTCCTTTGCATAGGCCCTGGAGCACTTGGTCCTTTCTTTACAACCTCCCACTAGGTATGGATCGACTGCTGTGAATTCATGGAGGAAGACTAGAAGAGGAGAGAAGCCTTTTTTGCCCTACCACTTCCTGCATTACCTTTGTGACTCCTGTAGGCTTCCATTGTGCTCCACAAACCACAGGTCGGTAATTCCTGATGTGGCTACACAGCCTTCCCCAACCCAGTGCCGTCCAGGTCATTCCCAGTCAGCATGGCCTTTGCAGGCCAGCACATCTGGCAACAGCTGTGCTGCACTATACATGTTATTTGAAGTACATAATAAGGGTCATGCTGGATCAGACCAAGGGTCCATCTAGTCCAGCATTCTGTTCACGCCAACCAGCTGCCCACGGGAAACCCACAAGCAGGACAGGAGTGTAACAGAACCCTGCTGCCCATGTTCCCCAGCAATTGGTGTACATAAGCATTCTTCCTCTGATACTGGAGGTAGCATATAACCATCAGGACTAGTAACCATTGATAGCCTTCCCCTCTGGGAATTTAGCCAACCCCCTTTTAGAGCCATCCAAATTGGTGCCCATCTCTATGTCTTATAGTATCAAATTCCATACGTGGCATCACTGGGCCAAGAAGTACAAACAGTGACAATTGTCCCCCATGTAGGGGGACAAAAATTGACCTTTTTATTCACTCAGTATTTTAACACTTAATTTTAACTTAAATTTAAATTTTACTGTTTTAACTCTGTATTTTAATCTTATATCAACTTTGCTGTGTGGTTTTATCCTGGTTGCGCTTTTTATACTGTATTTCGTAATTGTGTTTTTAACCTGTTGGGTGTTTTATTGTGGTTTTAATTTTTGTGAACCGCCCAGAGAGCTTCGGCTATTGGGCGGTATAAAAATGTAATAAATAAATAAATAAATAAAATAAAATAAAATGTAGAAGAAACAAAAACAAAAGAACCCGTTATTAAACAATTCCCCTCTGAAGAAGGAGTTGCTCAAAGCAGCTTACAAAATGTGAAATGCAGAGAAACAACAACCAGTCATTACAACAACAAAATGCAGCAAAGACAAAAACACAAAGAACTCAAACTAGCAGTCAGTAAATAAAACTCAACAACACAGGCCCGTGCTTCTTTATACAGAAGCCTTCAGTTGCTGGAGGGACACAGATAAAGAGGAAGATGACTGAACCTCTTGTGGCAGGGAGTCCCACAGATGTGGTGGCAGCAACAAGGAAGGCCTCTTATGATTTGCCGCCCGCCATGCCTATGAAGGCAATGGCATGCGCAAGACAGGTGATTTTAGGAGAGCGGCAGGTTCAGATGGGGAGAGATGGTCCTTCAAGCAGCCAGGTGCTAAGCTGTTTAGGGCTTTACAAGGTAATAAAGGTGATAACTAGGATCCTTGAATTGCAGTCAGAACTGGCAGCCGGTGCAGCTGGTTCAATGAATGGGTCCCATGATCCCAACACCTTGCCCGAGTCAAAGTTATTTTGGATGGCTTTAAAAAGGGGTTAGAGAAATCCCTGGAGGAGAAAGCTACCAATGGCTACTAGTCCTGATGCCTCTATGCTACCTCCAGTAGTAGAGGCAGTAAGCCTATGTACCCCAGTTGCTAGGGAACATGGGTGGGAGGGTGCTATTGCACTTGTGTCCTGCATGTGGGTTCCTGGTCAACAGCTGGTTGGCTACTGTGGGAACTGAGTGCTGGACTAGATGGACCCTTGGTCTGATCCAGCACAGCTCCTGTTATGTTCTAAGTTCTAGCAGCAGCATCCTAAGCTAGGATTACCCTCTAAGTGTCCGTGGGTTGAATCTTCCAGAACGAGCAGGACAATATCCAGTCTCAGCTACCCAATGAAGTCTGTGTGTTTTACTGGGACCCTGGAGCGGTGGGCCATGTTTTTGTGGTACCACTGGGACAGGGAGTAGAGCACTCCAGATCCAACAAGTGGTTATAACCAGTGGCCAGAAAAACAATACATTGTCATTTTAATGCTGATCCCCCTGGGGAAAGAACGCTAGAGCGTTCTCACTAGCGTCTGATTTTCATCACTACTATAAGGCATACCATACACCTAGGAATAAACCATACACCTAGGAATAAACCATACACCTAGGAATAAACTCCGCTGAATGCAACAAAACTTACTTTCAAGCAATCAAGCCTAGCGCTGTGCAGTAAAGTGGCATGAAAACATTTCAAATAAATAAATTAAGCAAAGTCACATGCAGCACAGTCTTACGCACGTCCACTTGACGGTTAGCCTCAGTAGGTCTTACTCTTACGTTATTGGGCGTAGACTTGCAACACAAATCCAGTTGTCTTCAAGGGTGGAATGCGACCCACAAGTAGGCCGTGCCCCAATTTAAGGGGGCTTGCACCAGTGGTTCCCTCACTATTTGTCTTCCTTTTCCTTTTGTTTGGATTTCTTGTTGAGGAGAAGGACAGAGGCAGAACGGGAGTGAGGAGAGAGACCCAATCAGTCTGAGTAGGGCCAGATGAAAAGGAGTACAAAGTTGCTATGCCCAGGGGTGTTGCTGGGGTACTGAAAAGATCCAGTGCTCTGCCCCACAGATAGGAATTAGTATATGCAAATTTAAATGCATGTATGCGAATTTAGAAAGGATAATGCTGGGACTCCCCCCCCCCCCCGGTCTAAATATGTTTACAATTATTGTCCACTTGCCGCGGCACTAAATTTTATTTTTATTTATTTATTTATTACATTTATATCCCACCTTTTTCCCTCCAAGGAACCCAAGGTGGCGTACCTAATCCTCCTCCTCTCCATTTTATCCTCACAACAACAACCCTGTGAGGTGGGCAGGGCTGAGAGCCTGTGACTGGCCCAAAGTCACCCAGTGGGTTTCCATGGCTGAGTGGGGACTAGAACCCAGATCTCCCGACTCCCAGTCCGACACCTTAGCCACTACACCACACTGGCAGCCAACACTGCTCGGAAGCTGCCCATAATCACATTTTCACATCTGTGGAACCTGTACGGGGCTGCATGGCGCAGGGTAATGTCAGCCAAACACATTTGGCTGGGAAGTCCGGGCCTTTGGCTTTCGCCTCTACTTACGCACCATGAGGTTGCTAAATGGGCTTTTGGATTTCCTCTTCCAAACTTGCAACAATAGTGGGGCTTGTGTTTGCCAACATTCGGAGACATCTCCCCCTCCCCCACCCATCCACCCTCTCCCTCCATGCAAATGCGGAACCCCACCAGGCCCCCTTCCTCCCCTGCATGTTAATGGGAGCCTGATAACCATCTTATTAAGGGCTATTCATACCTCCTTGCTGTCGTCAGCACCAAGCCTCGATAAGAATGCAGACGTCTGGAGTTCTAATAAAAATGACATTCTTCCATCTGTTTCAAATTGATTTTAAATGGGAAAAGGGTGGGCACGGGGATCGTGCTGGGCCCACTCACCCTTTCCTCTTTATTTTGATTTTACGCATTTCAGTGTCGCCTCCAGGTTTGGGAGGCCCCTTGAGCGAGAGGCCTTCCGTGACCTGGTTTGCACATAACAGCAATTCCTGGCTTGTTTAACCGTGGTCGAGCTGCAGAGACTGAGCACGCTGCCTCCCGCCTGCTCGCCACTTCTGCTTTCAATCAACCACCCTGGAATGCCTTGTTCCTTGGTTATCATCATGACATCCAAACCCAGGAACTCTGGCTTGTTTAGGGCAGGGTCCCCAACCTTTTTGGACTGTGGGCACCTTTGAAAATTTGAGAAACTGCTGTGGCCACCGCCACAAAATGCATAATCACTTTAGTGTCTACCTGTCGTATCTTTGGATCTTAGGCAGCGTCTTATTCAGCAAAAACATTTGTTTCACACCAATCAGATGCCACAATGTCTCTTTAATAAGGGATTATCGAATTTGGCTAATTGCTGGCAGTGCAATACAGCTTCTTTTAAACGTATGTTTTGGAAACGTCCAGTAATTGCTTCTTTTTGGGAGGAAGTTATTAAACAGATAAATTTTGTATGGGAAAAATCTTTAATATTCATTATTGTACAAGCTCTTTTCAATTATTTACCTGCTTCATGGAAATTAACAAATGGTCAATGTAAATGGATTCTCTGCACCCCTTTGACAGCTAAAAGACTGGTATTTCAACACTGAAAGAATAAACACTGACTTCCTATAATACAATGGATTGAGGACCTTACAACACTTTCAAGATCTGAATGAGTGACATATAGATGTGACCTTCAAATGGGTACTTATTTGGATATTTGGTCCACTTTTGTTGAAGCCTATGTATAATTCTTAGAAAGTTGTATGCATTTCATATGTATTCATTACAATGGATATATACAAATGCATGTTTAAAAAATTGGGGAATTTTTTTAAAAAAATGGTTTGCAGGTGTCACGTTGGGGACCCATTTATTTTACTTATTTATTTCATATTTATACTGCCCAACAGCCTAAGCTCTCTGGGCAGTTTACAACTAAAACCATAAAATCCAGTTTAAAACTTTAAAATCACATAAACCCAGAATAAATTACAGTCCAGGGAAGGCTTGTTTTAAAATATGTTTTTAGGAGGCATTTAAAAATTATTACAATTCCTGCCTCCCGAACTGCACGAGGGAGGGTTTTCCAGAGGGTGGGTGCCACTACAGGTGTCATTGGAGGTGTCCACCTTGGGGACCCCTGGTTTATGGGTTAAACAACCTGGTTTATGGGTTAAACAACCCAGAGTTGACACAACAACAAAGTATGGGCATTCTGAGACAGAGTTTTCTCTGAATATATGTAACTGATGTTGGATGTTTGGGACTACTAAATAAGGATTTCTGTACTGTTCACCCTCTTAGGTTCTGGATTTTTCAAATACTTACAAGATATACCTAAATATCTGGGAGGCAATGGCAGTGAAATACCTTCTGCATTTTAACACCTGCTTAAATCGGGTTGGTCTGTTGCTAACTCTTTTACTTTCAAAGTAGAAGGCAGAGCACATGTTTCATATGCAGAAGGCCCCAGGTTCAATCTCTGCCATCCCAGTTTTAACAAACCATGGGTTGTTAGCATGGCTAAGTTCGCAAAACACAACAACCCATGGTTCAATGATAACCCATACTCAACCTGGAGTACGGGTTGTCGTGTTTGTGCGAACCCAGTCACTGACCCGGTTTGCACGACATGATAAGCCATGGTACCCTGTAACAGTGATAGGTTGTTTCAAGGTAACTTGTCATGATGTCCAAAGCACGACCCACTGCTGGATTCAGCCTTGTCCACTAGCATGAGGCGCCCAAGAGATTACTCCAGGGGAATGTGGTCCTTGACACATTTTGGTCTCTGAGCAAATGGACACCCTTCTTTGTCCCATTTAGGTTGGTGTAGTGTTACTGTGTGTGTGTAAGGGGAGCTTTTTCACTCCCCTTCTCTTCCACGTCATGTTGCCAATCTAAAATCAACCCCTGCAAACACAGCACTGAAACTGCTATGTGTCCGACAAGGAAAACAGTAAATAAACATAGAAATGTCAGGAGATCCGATCTTGGATCTCTGGCACTTTGTGCAGTTCGGCCTGGCAAGAAGGAAAAACATGGTACATGGGGAGTTTTCAGTCATTAAATAGCCATCTTTCCAAAGGTTTGTTATCATCTGTTGCAAGCAAAGGGGAGAGAAAAGATGGTAAAAGATAAAGAGCCTATAAAAGGGAAAGAGACATCTGCGTATGACTCCATTTACGTCCCTCCACTGTCCCTTGAAGCAGGACAGGTTAATGGCCCGTGTCAATGGCATGCTGGCTACGTCAGCGCTGACGCCCAAATTTGCTTGTCCCGGGCCAAGGGAAATTGAGGAAGTTCCCTGGCTGCCCTCCAAGTGATAGAGCAGTGTTATCAGCAATCCCTGTCTCAGTTGGTTTGGCAGGCTGCATAAAGGTAGGTGGAGAAGTTAGGATTTTATCCTCACCCCCCACCCCTTAATAAGACCGCTGAATAGGTTGTGAATTTACTGGAGGTACAGAAATAGACAGGACTGGCACAAAACATGTTGTTGTCTCGGGCAAATAACAAGATGACGCCCACTCCCATTCCATGTACAAAGGCCAACTTGAGTAGCAGATGAATCTTATTATTTATTTATTTATTTATTTATTGCATTTTTATACCACCCAATAGCCAAAGCTCTCTGGGCGGTATCTTACATCAATACTGGAGATGGATCATCTTCCTCTGCTGGATCTGAAGGCAGCTGGCTAGCTTAAGGGGCGCAGGGCAAGCCATGCAACTAAGATTGTAGTGCCTGAATTTGCTTTCCTTTCCCCCCCCCCCTCCCAATCCCCTTTCCTTTTGTGTCATGTCTTTTAGATTGTAAGCCTGCGGGAAGGGACTGTCAAGAAATACTTTTTTAAGCCGCCGTGAGAGCCTGTTTTGGCTGAATGGCGGCATAAAAATGCTTAAATAAATAAAATAAAAAAAAATGTGGCCCACACCTCTCTCCTCTGACACTTCCCAGCATCACTCTGCCTAATAGTAGGGCTGGCCCTGGAAATAGGGAGTCATAGAATAGAATAGTAGAGTGGGAAGGGGCCTCTAAGGCCATTGAGTCCAACCCCCTGCTCAGTGCAGGAATCCACCTTAAAGCATACCTGACAGATGGTTGTCCAGCTGCCTCTTGAATGCCTCTAGTGTGGGAGAATATAGGAACATCAGAAGCTGCCTTATACTGAGTCAGACCATTGGTCCATCTACCCCAGTATTGCCGATACTGACTGGCAGCAGCGGCTCTCCAGGGTTTCAGGTAGGATTCTTTCCTAGCCCTACCTGGAGATGCCTGGGATCAAACCTAGGACCTTCTGCATGCAAAGCAGGAAACCACAATCCCAACCCCGCTTTGAACTCTATACCAATCCAGAACAATTCCACCAAGAAAAATGGCACTCTAGGGGCGTTGCTAGACGTACCGGGTGTTCCGTCGTTGAGGAGCGGTGAAAGCGGCTTTTCCCGTTCAGCCGTGACGCCTCATCATCCACACCTGCCTTCGATTTGTGGCGGAAGTTTGCGCCGGTTGTGCTGCTGCCGCCGCGAGAACGGTTGCGCAGCCACACCGGCCTGATTGCCGCGGCTTTTTTTTTCGCTCGCTGCACGGTTTGCGCACGTCCGAAAGACCGCAAACTTGCGCAGCCGTCAGCGATGCCGCCGCCGGCCCTGGCGGCGGCAGCGGCGGCAGTGCCAGTGCCAGCCGAAGTGCTGCTGGTGCTGTTGAGGGTCAACATTGATGCGCTCACTTCCTGATGGGGGTCGTGGCGGGTGTCATATGACCCGAGGTCAATCGTCTGCATGGCCACTCTGTGCCTACATCTCCCATCATGCCTCTGAGGTGTCGGCGGCGATGATCGCCTCTGTGCCCTCTGCCCCATCCCAAGGAGCCAACCCACATCTGGCCGTAGCCATGGCAGCAGCCCACAAACAGCTCTGCCCTCTGCCAGCCTGGTACCCACACTAACAGGCAGCGTACAGCACCGCCATTATGCGGCCACGGTAGCTGCCCACCGCAAGGAGTCACCAGCCACTTTTGCGGTCCTCCGTTCCTGCGCAAACTGTCACTGGGGAAATAAAAAAAAAAAGCCGCTCCGCCGCGCTGCCCCAGCTGCCGGACTGCGCGCAAATGGCGGAGGCGGCTTGACCGAAGCCGCTGACCACTCCCCCTTAGCACGCCTTTTCCTGCCCAGTCCGGACCGCAGTGACCTCACATCCTCCCACACGTACTCCGAATTACCGCGGGACAGCAGGAAAAGGCGTCCTAAAACTCACTTTTTTAAAGTCGGGAGAAAGAGGCTTCACCGCGGGATAACGGCGGATCCTCGTGAACGTCATCTGGAAGCCTCGACGTGACTGCGGAAGGTAACGCGCGCTAGAGCCTCGTCTAGTAACGCCCTAGGAGGCTCAAGCTTTAGAATCATTCCGTTGACTAGACTAAAAATGCTCTCAGTTGACAACAGAACATCTACAGCAGCTTCCTGCCATGTTTTGGACTTCAGCTTCCACCAACCCCAGCTAAGCGCAGCCAATGGTCAGGAATGCTGGAAGTTGTAGTTCAAAACATCTGGAGGGCATGAGGTTGGAGAGGGTTGATCTACAGGGAAGGACCAACACATTGGCTTTCTCTGTAACCACTTCTTTCTCCAACCCGAAGCCGGCAATTAATGCCCAAAGAAAGGCCAATGCTTCTGGTGAGTATTTGGAGGAACAAGGGTGATGCCCTGCCCACAAAATCACAGCATAATTATTAGTGATGTCCCAGAAAACCTCAGAACATCAGCATTAAGACATGCTGTATGGTTTGGATCATACTCATAGATCATACTGTATCCAGAGGGAAAAGAGATATGTGCATATGGAAGATCAGGATCTATGCATGTAGGATGGTACATTCTTTCCAGTGGTGCAACTAGTGCTGAACCTTGGGGCCAAAGTCCACACACACCAAGTGACAACCCAGAGAGTGGCAGAAGTTGAGGGCATCAGAAGCAAATTATATTTCATCCCTGTAGTCCTGGTGGTGCTATATTCAAGTGATTCAAGTGTTATTGTTCTAACGTACCAGAAGTGTAGAAGCATTTGTATAGCATGGAATGGCAATGATGGGGTGGGGAGAAGATGATGTTGAATATAGAAGTACAAATCTGTTACTAGTCGCACAAAGCTTTAAAAACTGATCAACAACGCTGCACAACGGCCGTATCAAAAGCCGTTCCGATAAGCGGTGGCAGACTGTAGTGGGTTTCTTTCTTTTCCAGTTGCATTTTTTGCGCACATTAAATAAACAATTTTTCGGGTCCTGTGATTTGTGCAAATGGGATAGTGTTTTGTTTGGTTTTCATTTTACAGCTCACAAATGAGATCTCCCCACCCTACACTCACACTTTGGGTCTTTGACTTTGTGCAAATGGGGTCATAATTTTTAAAGTACATATGTATTAATTGGGAGTCCTGTGCAAGTCTGCCTGTCCAGTGTGTAGCCCCACAGAGGCATATATGTGTTGCAAATATCCTTGTCAGTTTCATCCCCTCCACTCTCTACTTCATTTAGCCCAATAGAGCCACATTCCTTACTTGTCAAAGAACTTGTCAATTTCATCCTCCACTTCAGCACAATGAGCTCCAAAGTGGAAGTACCTTCCCACTCCTGTTCTCCAGAAACTGGTATACAGAGGCATGCTGCCTCTGATACTGGAAATAACAGAGCCATCATGTCTAATCGCCACTGAGAGCCTTGTCCTCCATGAATTTGCCTAATCCACATTTAAAGCTGTCCACGTTGGTGGCCATCACTATATCTTGCGATGTGAAGGACTTCCTTTGTACACCTCTATCATGTCCTCTTATACTTTATTCTGTTTTAAACGTAAGGTTTTGCATGATGTTTTACTATGTTGTTGTATTTGATGCTTTAGCTGGCCAACTTCCCAGAGAGCTTCAGCTAAGGGGCGGTACAGAAATGTAATAAGTAAAATAAATGTCCCCCCTCCCTTTTGTGAACCGCCCAGAGAGCTCCGGCTATTGGGCGGTATAGAAATGTAATAAATAAATAAATAAATAAATAAATACACAATTATTTGCTAAGCTGGAGAGCCCCAATATGGCAGCTGTTCCCACTCCTTATTCCTTTTGGGAGCCCTTTGCTGCACCTTTTCCGCTCTAGATCATAGAATCGTAGAATAGTAGAGTTGGAAGGGGCCTATAAGGCCATCGACTCCAACCCCTGCTCAATGCAGGAATCCACCTTAAAGCATACTGGACAGATGGCTGTCCAACTGCCTCTTGAAGGCTTCTAGTGTGGGAGAGCTCACAACCTCCCTAGGTAACTGGTTCCATTGTCATACTGCTCTAACAGTCAGGAAGTTTTTCCTGATGTCCAGCCGGAATCTGACTTTCTATAACTTGAGCCTGTTATTCCGTGTCCTGCACTCCGGGATGATCAAGAGGAGATCCTGACCCTCCTTTGTGTGACAACCTTTTAAGTAGTTGAAGAGTGCTATCATGTATCCCCTCAATCTTCTCTTCTCCAGGCTAAAAATGCCCAGTTGTTTCAGTCTCTCTTCATAGGGCTTTCTTTCCAGACCCCTGATCATCCTGGTTGCCCTCCTCTGAACATGCTCCAGCCCGTCTGCATCCTTCTTGAATTGTGGAGCCCAGAACTGGATGCAATACTCTAGATAAAGCCTAATCAGGGCCGAATAGAGAGGAACCAGTACCTCATGCAATTTGGAAGTTATACTTCTATTAATGCAGCCCAAAATAGCATTTGCCTTTCTTGCAGCCATATCACACTGTTGGCTCATATTCAGCTTGTTATTTACAACAACTCCAAGATCCTTCTCGTTTGTAGTATTGCTGAGCCAAGTATCCCCCATCTTGTAACTGTACAATAGCCTTAACTTTGTTCCCCGGCCTTCATCAGCATTATTTCTAGTGCAGCAGGGGGAGGAAACCTAGTGCTATCCCACTCTCCATCTGATGAGAATTGGGACTACAATTCCCATCAGACCTATTCAATACAACCAATGATCTGGGATCATGGGAGTTGTAATCCAAAGCATTGGGTGGGGGGGCACCTGGTGCCAGGCAATGTAATAGATTGCCTTTTCCGGAAGGGGAAAGCAAACTTCAGACCATGTGTGAGCGGGTCAGCCCATGCGTTTCCAGCACATCCCCCTCCCTCTCTTGAGAATCCAGCTGTTACTGGCAGGAGCTAAAAGGCTCCTTTTAGTTACTACTAAGCTGTCCCAGTCATAAGATGCACCGAAGGCCTTGCCTTAGGCGGTGAATCTGGAATGCAATTTAAGGCCAGCAAATTGCATCCAAGTCTTGTCCAAATACCTCAGGACGTCATGTCACTGGTTCTGGCTTTTGCTGATGAGGGTTTAATGGTGCAGAACAGGCAGTGTGGAGTGTGTGTCCTACAGATGGAACATGGAGAAGGGCCTCTTCTGACAATCTAAATGCACGGGCAGTTAATAGCAGAGGTATACATCTGAATCCAGCGTTTCTGCCTTCCCTTTCCAAGGACTTATCCGGCATTGTGTTAATTCATATCTCAGAGTGCAACCCAACAGGACTGAGGCTTGACAGATGGAGAGCTCTGATCTCAGAGTCCTCAGTCTATGCCAAGCCTTGCTTGGCAGGGTGGGAGGAAGGACAGAAACCTTTTAGCCTCCCATTCCAAACACATTTTCAGCAAGATGGGCTCAAAGGTCTGACCAGCAGTCCCAAAGTCCTGGGGATGGGGAAGAGAATGGAGAGTCTTGTGGATAAGACAGATCCAGTGAAGGCTGGTGGCCCCAATGTCAGTGGGGCAGTGAATCCACTCCAGGTTTCAGCCAGAACCACACAGAACTCTAAAGGAGCTATAGTGGAGAGCTCCTTTAGAGTTCTGTCTGGTTCTGACTGAAACCCGGAGTGGATTCACCACCCAATTGACATTGGAGCCACCAGCCTCTACTGGGTAGATCCATGCCTTCTCCTCTCCCCTCTCTATCAGCATACCCCATTTCCCCCAATCCCCTTCTACGGTTGCAACAACGACTTCAGAAAACGAGCCACTGCAGACCTTTCCACCGCAGCTGGGAGTGGGGGGGTGTCGAGGGAAATTCAAGCGGGGACGTGTCTACAGCCTCAGGTGTGTGTGTAATATTTATTTTAAATATGCAAAGTATACAGTGGTGCACATCTGGCCTACCCAGATGCTTTTCAACAAGTTATTTTAATACTGTATTCGTTTTATATGTTTTTAACCAGTTTTATGCATTTTATTGTGATTTTGTATTTAATGTTGTTCCCGGCTCAATCCAGAGGGAGAGGCGGGTAAGAAATAAATACTCCTATTCTATTCTGTTCTATTCTATTCAAATCAAGATACCAAAAATGTATACAAATAAAAGGAAATCAAAATGCAAACCACCAAATAATCAGAGAAAGAGAGGAAAGATAGCTAGGCCAGACAACCCATGTGGGATAGGGGAAGCATTTCTGGAAGGCACCTGAGCATTTCGATCCAAATCTGGCCTCGTAAGTCAAGCTGCGCAAAGATGAGGATAAATATCCATTTCAACCCACTCTTCTGGCCTTGGACCAGGACTGGAAATGGATTTTTAGAAGTGACGGTGAACATGTACAACCCAGTTTCCAAGATCATCGCTGGTCACAGACCAACAGACCAAGAAAAATATCCACAGACCAGGAGAGAGGAATGGAACGGCGAGGGCTGGGGTTCGGGGTCAGCCAGGCCATAATCTCCTGCCTCCAGTGTCTGTCCCTTCCCCACCTCGCATGCATTCCACATCTGCTATTGCTCTGCATCTTCCTCCCATGGGAGGCAGAACCGCTTGCTTGTAAACGCGGGCCCCTTTCTACGCTGGGAAGGCCTAGCGCTGTGCCTACTTGGCTCTGAGCGCTGACGATTCCTCCTACATGTGGGGAGCTTGGAGCCAAAGTACAGAGAGAGCAGACCACAAAAGCCACATTACTCATCCACACCCACTCAGGTCCCCCAGTTGCTAATCTCCAGCGCTGGGAAACCAAGAATTCCCTTAGAAGGCCTGTGTGCACCGCATGGGGGATCCGAGGCTACGGCCGCAGGAGAACCAGGCCTGCGCCGCTCTGATGAGCTCCTTCGGTGAGTCAGCCCCTCTGACTGACCATGTGTGTGACCCATTTGCAGCTCCATGGAAGGAAGAGGAAGAGGAAGAGGAAGAGGAGGAGGAGGGGAGGGAGGAAGGAAGGAAGGAAGGAAAAAGAGTCCTGGTGGCTTTGAAAAGTATTCCTAAATTGTCATGCTTAGGCCAGGATTTTCCTCTCCCTTTCAGAAGAAAAAGTGGCCACAGATTCATCAAAACAAGGCAGAGAGTGGCAGATCCTTCCAAATCCCAGCATCTGGAAAGAGCTTTAAGGTGGGGATCCACCTGTCCTGGGGCACAATTGCAGAGAGGAATTCTAAATACATTGTTTATCCGTTGATGGGGAATAGAAGCAGGAGGGGGCTCTGGCCCCACCTGTGACCTTCTCACGGGGGTGTCTGGTTGGCCACTGTGTGAACAAGATGCTGGATTGGATCGGCCTTTGGTGGGATCCAACATGGCTCTTCTTGTGTGCTTATTACTTTTGAGTGACTGAACAAGGCTACAAAGGTGAGATTCTGCAAACACCAGGAGGGAGGGGGAGGAGAAGGAAAAGGACAAAAACATCTGATTTTGTGCATTAAACATGATTCACAGACTGCATTAATCAACCAAAAGAAAACTTGAGCTAGCCAGCTTATGTAAAACCACATATTGGAGGAAACGGTGAGAGAAGTAAGAATACCAATTTGGTAAGGCGTAACGTCCATCTGTGAGATTAACAAATATACCTGGCCTTGGGTGAGATGCTTCTCCATCAGCCTGCACTCCTCCTCCACCTCCTCCTCCTCCTCACTGTGGCTGCTGCCCGCTTGCTTCCCTCTTCCTCTGGGCCAAATCTGTACCATCTCTCAGGCAGAGGAGTGTGGAAAGGCAAGAGGAGGCTAATGCTGCCTTGCTTTATTCCACTCATGGCTCACTCACTCCGGCCTCTAGCCTTGCTGCTTCTCTGCACCCAACGCCTTTCCTCACTCTTTCTCTCCCTCCACCTTCCCTAGCTTTTCCCTTTGCCATTCAATCTTGCTGTTTCTCTCCACTCCCAGCTTCTAGTTTCGCTATCCCCCCACCTCTTTACCTTGTTGTTTCTCCCTCTCCTAGCCTCCCGCCTCGCTCTTCCTCTGCCCTCTAGGCCTTTGCCTTGCTGTCTTCCCCGTCCCTCCCAGCCTCTACTCACTATTTCTCCCACTCACGCATCACTTTTGATCAGCCAGGCCCCCACAGAAGCCATGAGGTGACTAGCCACATCCTCCATGGGAGCCATTTTGTAGTGGTGCCCACGGGTCCCAAAAGGTTGGCGACCTTGAACTAGGACTTGGATGACAGGGAAACTAAGAACATCAGAAGAGCCCTGCTGGATCACACCAAGGGTCCATCTAGTCCAAAACTTTGTTCACACAGTGGCCAACCAGCCATTGGCCAGGGACATGGTGCAACTACACCCTCCCACCCACATTCCCCAGCAACTGGTGTATACAAGCTTACCGCTTCTGATTCTGGCAACTGAAAGCATGTGCAACTCTCTGCCTGGACAGTTTTTTGGTGGTAGTTGGGGGTTGTTTTCATTTTGCCTGAGATTTTTTTTTTTGGTGCAGGCAGTGGGGGGGGGGGGTAGACCCAAACGCTCTCCAACAATGCCACCCTCTTCCCCCACCACGGCTTTCAGGGTCATGAATAAATAGGCGATCATGAGGTACACAGAAAGTTGTCTTATACCAAGTCAGATGATTTGCCTATCTAGATCAGTCTTATCAGAGGCTCTTCAGGGTCACAGACAAGCAATTTCCACATCATGTGCTATGGGAGACAGCAGTGATTGAGCCCAGCATCTTCCGCATGCAGAGCAAATGCTCTATCACTGAGCTGCACCAGCTCTACCTAGGAAGCACCAACAAATCCCTCTTCTTTAACAAAGACCCATATAACAAAGACTGATACTCTCCCGCCTGACCGCCCACCGAACTTCACAAAGTTTGCCACACATGAAGAGAAACATCTCATGCAGCTCAAGAAATAACAAGACGTTAGAGCGAACATAAGTTCTGACAACGTAAAGGAGACAATGGATAGATTTTAGCTTCTAAACACGGCACAGGTGCACACATAAACATACAGGGGGAGACAGGAAGACAGACACACAATCTAAAACACACAGTTGAAATCAGCAGAACCTCAAGTTTGGGGGCCCAAGTCCATCCTTTGGGAGACCCCCTAAAGACATCCCATGGGAGCCCCCCAAATCTAAGGACATGCTTGGCTTTGGTCCCGGACCCCGAATCTGAGCCGAAGTGGGCCAATTCAGCCCACCTCAACGTGAATCCAGTTCAGGACCAGATTGGACCACCTCAGTCCGAAGTAGTCAAAGTGCAGAGGCTTCAGGTAAGACTGCAGATGGGGTGGGGGCAGCAGCTAGCTACGTTCAGGGAGCGAGAGGGAGGGGAGTCCTATGGACTCCTGGTCAGGGACCAGCAAAACCGCAACAGCTGACCTGCTTCAGATTCTCAACCAAATCCAAGTCGAATCGGGGCCAATGTGGAAGCTCTGAGTCAACCTCCGAGGCAAATCGGAGGCAGCCCTACCCAAATCCAGCCTGTTCCTTATCCATGGATTGGAGATTTCCCAGCTTTTGTGTATTTTTCCCATTCTAAAACCCCGAGATGCCTTCCCCAAGGCTTCGTTACTTGCAATAAGAACTTTAAGCTAAAATAGCATGGTATTTGAAGCATTGTTTATTTTTTTGGCCCGGCTCTTTTGCCTCCAGCGCCACCCATCACTGGAAAGCAGCCCCCGAGAGCTTCTCCAAAATGAAATCCGGCCCTGGGGCTGAAAGAGGTTCCGCACCCCTGATCTAAACAGAGCAGAATCAGCATAGCCCAGGAATGGACGTGTCCTACGAAAAGGCTAAACCGATTGCATCTGAACCACCCTTAGACTATATAAAGGCAAATAGACACTCAGCTCCTCCACCACTATAAAGAAAGGCCCTAGAGTCTTTGCGTTTCGTACATCTCTCATTGCTGCAAAGACGTCTCGCCAGCCCACCGGATTGTTCCCCTGCTCTTTAAGAATGCTGCCCCCGTCATTTTCTAGCGTGGGAGAGGCCACGCTCACAAGCAAAGAGCCCAGATATTGAGTTTCTCTATGGCAACAACCGTCAGCAGGGTACATCGAGAGAAGCATTTGCTGCATCGTGTCATTTTGCTTTTGCTCTTTGCTTCTGGGTATTGATCTTTGCACATTGCTTATACAGACAAAGGAGGATCCCATCTCCGTAAATTGCAAAATCATGGATTTTTATATTCAGCAAATGTTGAAACTGCACAATTGCACTAATGATGTATCTATATCTTCGTCCACGGAACTGTAACCGAGCCTATAACTAAGGCGAAACTCATGTCACCGAAACAACTACATCTTGCTTCCTTGTTTATCTCTTTGTCCTCTTCGGCCTAATCTTGGAAATAAAATGGGAACTGACTCTAATTAAATCCATACAAATTGATCTGTTCTAGGCTACCTTGAGTACCTTTGGACAGAAACAACAGCTAATATAGGTAGGTAACATTAATACACATTTCTCCCTGAATGGAAATGATCTCCATGTCAGAACAAGCAAATAAATGTTGGAAGTGCGTCTCAGAGAACAAATCCACAGGTTAATATGTGTATCAGTTGATGACATCCGAACATACGAACTGTTTCAACTGACTTGGGCAATACTAGATCACTCTGGAAATCTACGGTGATTAACCTGACGGCTGAATCACAAGATGCAGTCATCACTACTAAACACACCTATGTGATGAGGACATTAAACCAGGCATGGTGAACCTGTGGCTCTCCAGATGTCTTTTGGACTTCAACCCCCATCATTCCCGACCATTTGGCTATGCTGGCAGGGGATGATGGGATCTCGCATCCAAAAACATCTACAGAGCCGTAGATTCCTCATCCCAGCCTTAAATGTTCAGGTAAGCACTTTTGCCGCACCAATTTCTCAGTGGGACTTCTCATATAACTTTTCCTGGAGAGGGCCCCTGATCCATCGCTTCTGGTGTGATAGTTTTAGATCTAATCATTGCTCGAAAAATGAGGGACAATGGAGGGAGGCAGAAGGGACCCCGTAGCCACTGTTATTAAAGACTATGGAGAAAAAGGATTGGCTGGAATCGGAGAAAAGGATTGGCTAAACACAGCCAATGGTCAGGAATACTGGGAGTTGTAGTCCAAAATATCTGGAAGATAACAGATATTGACTGCCCACACTTCCTGATCTGCAAAAGGGGAGGAGTCTCACATATAGGGTGACCATTTGAAAAGGACAGGGCTCCTATATCTTTAACAGTTGAACTGAAAAGGGAATTTCAGCAGGTGTCATTTGTATATATGGGGAACCTGGTGAAATTTCCTCTTCATCACAACAGTTAAAGCTGCAGGTGCCCTGCCCTTTTTAAATCTGGTCACTCTAGTATAGCTCCTGCAGCTTTAACTGTTGTGATGAAGAGGGAATTTCACCAGGTTCCCCATATATACAAATGACACCTGCTGAAATTTCCTTTTCAATACAACTGTTAAAGATACAGGAGCCCTGTCCTCCTTTTCATATGGTCACCCTACTCACAAACCTTCCCCTAGGCTTTATTTACAGTGTGGAAAACTAGGGAGGCTGCAGGCTATCAGAGAGATGATTGTACAGTGAAAGAGAGGACACACACTCACACTCCTCGGCCAACTCATAAGCAAGGTAAGCCAACAAATTCCCGAATTCCACCCATGAGAAGGTCTCTATTTTTTTTCCTTTTGAGCATTTTTTTAAAAAGCAATTTTCTTTTCTATCAAATTGAATGAGGATGGTCGGGGGGGGGGAACATGTGGAAGAAATGTTCTGCAAAAGGTTCAGCCCTTCAGGTACTTTTGTACTCCAGAATGCACACCTCAATCCCCTCACATCCCATCAAAGACATCCTGCTCACAGAAAGCAGGTATCTCAAGGAAAAGGATCCCATCCTAACATCTGCCCTGATGTTACAGTTTGAACAGGTGTGGCCTTTTCAACATGAGGCAGAGGGGAGGCATTTCTAGTTATGCAACGGCATTCGCTACCACCAGATGTAGCGATGGCCATCACTTTGGCTGGCTTTAAGAGAGGGTTGGGCGAATTCCTGGAAGAGAAGACTATCAATGGCTACTAGTCCTGATGGGTATGTGCTACCTCCAGCATCAGAGGCAGTAAGCCTATGTACACCAGTTGCTGGGGAACATGGGCGGGAGGGTGCTACTGCACCCCTGTCCTGCTAGTGCGTTTCCCATGGGCATCTGGTTGGCCTCTGTGTGAACAGAATGCTGGGCTAGATGGACCCTTGGTCTGATCCAGCAAATCTCTCCTTATATTCACATTCAGACAAGCGATTTTTATTTTTATTATTATTTATTTATTATTGCATGTATATCCTGCCTTTTTTCCTCCAAGGAACCCTAGGCGGCATACATAATCCTCCTCTCCGTTTTTTCTTCACAACAACAACCCTGTGAGGTAGGTTGGTCTGAGAGTACAAAGTTGCTATGGCCAGGGGTGATGCTGGGGTACTGAAAAGATCCAGAGCTCTGCCCCACAGATAGGAATTAATATATGCGAATTTAAATATATTTATGTGAATTTAGAAAGGATAATACTGGGAGCTGTGGGACTTTTCTCCCCTGTCTAAATATGCTTACGATTATTGTCCACTTGCCACAGTGCTAAATTTTATTTATATTTATTTATTGCATTTATATCCTGCCTTTTTTCCTCCAAGGAACCCAAGGCGGCGTACATAACCCTCCTTCTCTCCATTTTATCCTCACAACAACCACCCTGTGTGGTGGGCTGGGCTGAGAGTCTGTGACTGGCCCAAAATCACCCAGTGGGTTTCCATGGCCTAGTGGGGACTAGAACCCAGATTTCCCAACTCCCAGTCCGACGCTTTAGCCACTACACCACACTGGCTCTTGCTGTCAGAAAGAGCATTGGCTTGAATTTCTGTACCACATAATATTTCTAAATGTGCAACCTGGTAACTACTACTTTCCCCAAGGAATGTGGATCAAAAAGCCACTAGCAACAATAACTTTACTTGGATGGACTGATGTTGATGTTGATCTACCCATGCAGGCAAGGTCTGAAATTACAGAGGATAAGGAATGCATCCAATATCGTTTGTGTTTTATTTGAGCAGACAGAAGTGAGGCAAACTTTAATTCAGTTTATAACTAAAACATTCAGAACGTCAGTGAGAATCTTCTCTCTCTCTCTCTCTCTCTCTCTCCCTCTCTTTAACCTTCCCACCCATTCCCACAGCATCATCAGCTGATACGTTCCACATATTTTAAATTGACCGTGCTGACAAAGAAGCGTTCCAGTTCAAAATACATTTTGGGGTGAAATCCGGTTTTCAAGGCAACTTCCCAACAGCTCCGATGCTGCTTGGCATACTTCATCACATAGTGCAGGGAAAGGCAAGTTGGTGCCTTTCAGGTGTTTTGGACTACAGCTCCCACCAGCCCCAGCCAACCTGGACAATGACCATGGATGATAGAAGTTATAGTCAGAGACATCTGGAGGGCATCAAGCCACCTACACCTGATGGTGCATTCACTGCCACGGTTGTAGCTTCTGCCACTCCTTCCCTTCGGAAACATTTTTTTCTGGATGCATCAGCCATCCCCAAAGTATGGGGGTCTGCATCCCCACTGGGGCAGGGGAGGGACACTTGGAGGGGGAGGGAGTTACGTTCCAGGGACAAGGAGGGGCCTGCAGGAGGGAGATGAGCTGGGAAGCAGGGCCATCCCACCAGGCCTGATGTAAGGACGTTGGTTTTCTTTCCTCTTCCGTCTTCCTCCCTCTTTTTCCTTTTGTGCCATGTCTTTGCCCACTGCAAGCCTGCAGGCAGGGTCTGTCTTGTTTCTATTAACTGCATGCTAGCCAATCCGTGAGCCTTTTCGGTTGAGGAGCAGGACAAGAATGCTTTAAATAAATAAATATCAGCGCTGGAGGCCTGGCAATTTCTTCCTAGCGGTACCAATTTAGCACCGCATTCACTGGAACGTCTTTGCTAAGAGAGAAGCGAGACAGGGGCAGAGGAAGTATGAAAGCTTCTGGCTGCAGCAGGGAGGCTTGTGGGAGGCCCTGACACAGTCACTCCATATAAATCAGGCCACAGGTAGTAAAAGGAGAATACAAATTAGGCAATGAGCAAATAATTTCCTCTAATGGCAAACCCGGGTGGCTGAGTGCCCATCTGTTCGAAAGCGAACTTAAAAATAACCAAGGATAATTTCTTGGAGGATTCCCTAGACAAGGAGAAGGACAAGTCTGCAAATGGGACTCGCCAACGAGATCATATTATGCCAGTATTCTTTCAGCCCCACTGGCTGCCGGTCCATTTCAAAGTGCTGGCATTAACATTTAAAGCCCTAAATGGCTTGGGGCCAGGTTATCTGAAGAATCGTCTCCTCCCATACGTACCTGCACAGATCCTAAAAGCATCTTCAGTGGTCCCTCTCTGGGAGCCCCTGCCAAAGGAAGTGAGGTGGGTGGCTACCAGGAGGAGGGCCTTTTCTGCTGTGGCACCCCAGGTATGGAAAATACTACCCTAGAGAGGTTTGCTTGGTGTCTATGTTGTACTATTTTCAGTACCAGGTGAAGTCCTTTTTATTTTCCCAGGCATTTTAGCATCCTAGTCTTTTAGCCCAGCTGTTTTAAATCTCTGCATTGCTGCTCGGTTTTATTCTGGGCCTGATCTACACCAAGCAGGATATGACAGTTTGAAAACTGTAGACATTACTGTAATAAACTATTTTAAAGCAGTAGTGTAGATCCTGCCCTGGTTGTACTTTTATATTGTGGTTTTAATACCTTTTATATTATTTTATGCTGTATTTGTGGCTTTAATTTTTGTGAAGTGCCCAGAGAGCTTTGGCTATTGGGTGGCATAGAAATGTATTTAATAAATAAAAATAAATATATTAAAAGACTTTTTTAAAAAATGGCTCAAAAAGGACTAGTGAGCTTCCAGGAGGCGCCAATTGAACATGTGGTAGGTGTGTGGGTCCAGGACTAGAGGAGATGGTTGGCAGAGGAGAGAACGAACTAGCTAAAGCCCCTAAAACAGCTTATAGTAAGTATTCCAGGAGGAGAAATTAGATTCGAGGGAGTGCACGTGCCTCCTTTTCCTGCACAATTCAGGGACATTTTTAGGAGGAGGGAAAGGAGAAAAAAAGAAGAAGACATGTTTCCCCTTTTCGATTCTATACCTATAAAATGATCAGGTCGTCCCGGCTGACCCTTGTAGTAAGAAATTGCCTTATATTAGGTCTGCCTCTTTGTTTATTTAGCCTCGTTCACACAGAACGGTATGTTATCTATCTATTTATTTAATGTATAGCCCACCTTTCCACTAAATATAGTGTTCATGGCAGCTAATAATAAAGTACAGATAGTACAGAAAACAATAATGGAAACAAAAAGAAACCAATTAGTCAGAATAAAAGTATATCACACTCTTTTAGATGCTGTTTAACTTGCATGTTCAGTCTTTCCTTACATATTGAACTCCTACGTAGCCTGTTTTACTGTAGGTGTTCCACAAGCATATTGGTGATAGAGTAAAAATTATAATTAATAAGTTTATGTAAATGCAATTTTGTATTTTTATATTCTTGTATTTTTGTTTATCTTTATTTTATTTTAAATTATCTATTTTTATTCCATTTACGTACAGTACAGCTCATCCTTTTACTTGTATTTTATTTTTCTAACTATGTTAAATTGTGATGGCTTATCGCTTTTAGCAGTACAGATTTCATTCATTCAATTAGTAAGTTTCATTTTTCTTTAGGCACAATCCTATTCAAGAAAAGAATAATAGTAAGCCAGGGTTCTGGAAAAGCCTGCCTTACTGTGAACGAGATACATGCTCTTGCATGAAGCCCATTTGCTCCACCTGGCTCCTTCTGCCAGTGTGAGCAGCTAAACTATTCAGAAATTGAAAGCTGACTGTGATGTCCGAACCTGGGATCCTGGTTTGTTGTACTCTTAGGTAGCCAGGATTGTAAACTAGGGTTTGTTCTTGGTTTACTAATCCTGGCTTGTTTGGGAGCAGCAAACCAGGATCCCAGGTCCAAATACCACTGTAAGCTTTGTAAGGTCTGAACAGGATGATAAGGCTCTTGTTTCAGGTTTGCTGGAGCCTTGAAGGAGAGCATTCCTCTTAGGGGTGTTGTGGTCATGCTGCAACATTTTGTTGCAAATCTCACAACAAATTTCATTTTGATGCAAATCTCACTTTTGTTACAAATCTGCTCCTTCAAGAACAGTGCTCATTTCTGTCCAAAGCAATAATTTGGACTTAAAAGGAGTGGGATAAAAATACTCTAAATAAAGAAATTCTGAAAGCTGTATAAATTGGACAGAATACTATGCATTGCTTTAATTTGTATAATTATGCAAGTGGTACTTATCATTGGGGAAGCATGCAGCATGAAGGGCACAGAAGCGCCCCACCCTTATAATCCTACCTACCACCCCTTCCCCATCCTCCCTCCTTCCCCCAGCTTTGCCATTTCAATGTATCTTGGTTTATGTGCTTTCAAGCTTCTTTTGGTAGCCTTAAGGGACTAAGAACATTCTGCCTGCATCCAGATTTCATGTTAAACCACAATTTCTTGTGACTGGAACAAGCCTAATCTCTCGCCTCTCCCACCCCCGTCCCGGGGGGCTTGCACACTCCCATCGTCCTGAGGCATTGTTCCAAGGAGACATTTGGAAGCTATTGCTCCCATTTTAAGATGAACTGTAATTGTGGTTAATCTCAAGTATGGTTTGTTTAAAATAAGCCAACTTCCAAACATGGTTTATGAAGCTGGCTTGTTTCAAGCATACCACAGTTAAAATTAACCACAGTTTAGGGTTTGGATGACACACTAAACTGCGGTCAAAACATTTGACGAGAAAGCCTCTGATCTCCTCCTCATGAAGAAAGAGAGGGGAAGGGGGGGTGCAAGCGTGGGTAGAGGCTATCCATGTTCCTGTAATGATAAACCATGATTTGTTGGGACATCTGAACACAGCCGCCGTAGGCATCTGCCTCCTGTTGGTTGCAACCACCTCTGGGGGTTAAACAGAGCATTAAATTACCTATACATAGGAAGAGGCAGAGAAGAGGAGAAATTCACTGGGAGGAAAATGGGGTGGGGGAATAGCCATTTAACGAACATTAATTCAAAATAGCATATTCTAGGCTGATTTCTATGTGGACAAACAAAGCATAACCTCATTTTCATTTATCCTGAATCTCAAAACCCACCCACCCCCATACAAATGGGCACTCAACAACTCTGTTCGAGTTGCAAAATAAACTGCTGGGAGAGAAACGGGCAACAGCCCTGCTTACAACCAAGAGGATCAGCAAGGGCTCCCAATGCAAAACGTACATTTCCAGCTGCCGAAAAGAAGGCTGCAGTAAGAATTTTGGAGTGTTCCAAGGAAACTGCGCACATCCAAGGCTTGGAAAATGTGTCCCCTGCCAATATGACGGCAGTACCCCTGAAGCCACAGGCATGCAAATTTGCAGTCCCCACCACTGCATGAGTCAATGACCAGAGAGCCTGAGCTGGGTTCCCTGGAACTACCTTGGCCACCTGGACAAGCCATCTAGTTTCATTTCTTGACATTACGCATCCCAGAGCGGGATGAGAGGTGGGAGGACACGAAATCTGGATTATACTGAGTTAGAGAGTTATTCCCTGGATAGCCCAGTTTCTAGTATTAGAGGACAAGGAGGAAAATACGTCAGAGTGCTAGTTAACAGCTTCGGAACAATCTCAGTTATGAAGCCATAGTATGAAGTCAGTATCCTGGCTTGTTCCAAAGCTGTTAACCAGAGCTTCCCAACTGAGAAGAAACAGGAAACTATGGTTAAATAATAGAAGGCTTCTTAGGTGGATTCGCTCATGCCAAGGGGCCAAAAGGCTCATTTCTATCTCAGGTTATTAAGCCAAAATATTGCTGTCCAAAGTAAGCCACAGTGACACTGCAGCTGGGACACATCTATTGAACCACCACGGCTCCCCGTAATTGAGACCTAAGGACTTTCACAGATGCCATTTACGAGGACGGGATGCAGTTACACCACAATTAAATACAGAAGATTATCCATGTTTCCTGGAAGGGAACTGAGAGGCACCCCTTAACACACCCATGAGGACTCAGCGTGCCTAAACATGCCAGCTGCAGCTCCTTCATTCTCTTCTTTATGCAGAGCATGACACAGTTCCTCCCCTAAATGGTGCAACAGAGACAAATTATTTCCTGCTCGTATAGGAGATGGTGCTTCACGCTCAACCGCTTGAGAGAACGAGGAATTCGCCGAGGTTCAATCTGACCCTGGGCTCCCGGGTGCTGAGCCCCAGGACATATGCTTATTGCCAGGCCTCAGTCCTGAAACATGCAAACTAAGAATATAGAAGCTTTGGGGTTTGCACAGATCTTCCTTCACTGTCCCGGTTTGGACATCACGACAAACCAGGCTTGTTTTGGTTTTTAAATGCTCTGATAACCTCTCGTTTGGATTACTGCAATGCGTTATATGTGGGGCTGCCTTTGAAAACAGTCCGGAAACTTCAACTGGTACAAAACAGGGCAGCACGGTTACTAACAGGGACTGGCCGACGAGACCACATCATGCCAGTCCTTTTCCAGCTTCATTTTCTGCCAGTCCAATTCCAGGCCCGATTCAAAGTGCTGGTATTAACATTTAAAGCCCTAAACAGCTTGGGACTTGGCTATCTGAAGGAACGCCTCCTCCTGTATGTACCTGCCCGGACCCTAAGGTCATCCTCAGAGGTCCTTCTCCGCAAGCCCCTGCCAAAGGAAGTGAGGCAGGTGGCTACCAGGAGGAGGGCCTTCTCTGCTGTGGCACCCCGGCTGTGGAATAAGCTCCCTAAGAAGGTTCGCTTGGCACCTACATTATATGCCTTTAGACTCCAGGTTAAGACCTTTTTATTTTCCCAGCATTTTAAGAGTCTATAAATAAATTTTAACTCTGTGTTTTAAATTTGTAATTTTGCATCGCTGCTGTTTTTATCTGGTTGAGCTTTTATATTGTATTTTATATTATGGTTTTATACTGTTGTTTTTATACTATGAATGGTTTTAATTTTTGTGAACCGCCCAGAGAGCTCCAGCTATTGGGTGGTATAGAAATGTAATAAATAAATAAACAAAAATAAATAAATAAATAAATAAATAAATCCTGGGTTGTTGCTAACAAAGCGGGAGCAAGAGAGTAGGCTGGCTCCCATCGTCCAATTAAACCCGCTGCAAGTGGGAGGAGTTAAATAACCCAGGGATGCTCCATCCATGGGTTGTTTAGTGTGATGTCTGAACTGGGGATTTTGGGTTGTTGCAGAAAAGTCAACTGGAGTTGGAACCCATCTTTTTTTTTTTTTACCCTACACTTTAGTTTGAAAAAGAGCCCAGAGTGGCTAACAGAAGATCAACAGTAAACAAGACAGCTTACAGCCTTATCATGTGAAAGACAAGATTGAAAAAAAAAGACATGAGGAAGGAAGAATGAAAAACAACAACAAAGTCAAACACCAGGTCTTAGAAGTTACAAACACACACCCCAACGTTCCCACAGCCCTAGCTAGGACAGCCAATGGGGAGGATTCATGAGTTATAATGGGCAGACTGAATGAAAACAATTCTGGGGGAGGAGGAGCCAAATGGCAGCTGGTTCTACCAGTGACGGCCACAGTTGGCACTTTGATGATGCCAGCACTAGCGATCGCTTCCCTTCCTTCCCTTCCTCCCTCTCCTCTTCCACCAAGCAGAAAGTAGGCAGAGGCTGCTGCTTGGCGCTGCAGTCACCTCTGTCTCACCTGCCCAGTTATGATGATGGCTGGAAGCATCAGCCAAAGCTTCTGCTGAAGCCTGTACACACACACACACACACACACACACACACACACACACACACACACACCAGCCAGAAGTTCTTGCAGTTAACACAGAGCTGTGCACAAACAGCCTCTCAAAATTCTCCATCCTATTTGTGGGTGGAGAAACTGGGAGGAGAAATTCTCCAGCAGTTTCTCACAAGCAGGGTTCATCATTGGCAGGGGTTGAAGCACAGCTTAATCCTACTTTCCTAAGGTTTTTGGAGAGGAGAGAAGGGCAGGGGAAGGAAGCTGCAACAGCAGTAACTGTGAGCAGCCTGGCCCCTATTTTACATCCTCCACAATGTCCCATACCTACCAGGGTGTAGGGAAAGAGGGAAGGTGGCCACTGAGGATGCTACAAGCTGCCGGAGAGAATGAAAGTCAGGGCACTTGTGCACATCCCTTATCCACCTCACAAGAAAGGTAAACACAAGAACCCTGAACCCAACCCATGATAATTTCTCCAAAATTTATTCTCTTTTGGATTTCTTTTCAAAAGCAAATTCTTTCCTTTCAAATTGAATGATAATGGTTGGGAAAAAAGATGAGAGAGAAATTTTGGGCACAGCACAAGTTTCATACATCTTAAATAAAACCCAAGGGAACAAATACAATTAAACTCAAATGATAAAAAATGTTGGCACCATCACAAAATGCATCAAATCTAAAACACTCCGGTGCACATAAGTCGTTCATAATGAGAATTAGGTGCACAGGAAGCTGCCTTATATTGAGTCAGACCCTTGGTCCATCCAGCCCAGTATTGTCAACACTGACTGGCAACAGCTCTCCGGGGTTAAAGGCAGGAGTTTTTCCAGCCCTGCCTGGAGATGTCAGGGATCAAACCTAGAACCTTCTGCATGCAAAGCAGGTGCGTTTACCACTGAGCCACAGCCCCTCAGTTACAACTCAGGGCACAAACTGTTTGGTGGCCGCCGTTAAAATAAGGTCTGCAGTAGACCTTATTTTAATAGCAGCCACCCAACAGTATGTATGTATGTATTATTGCATTTATATCCCGCCTTTTTTCCTCCAAGAAACCCAAAGCAGCGAACATAATCCTCCTCCTCTCCATGTTATCCCCACAACAACAACCCTGTGAGGTAGGTTGGGCTGAGAGCCTGTGACTGGCCCAAAGTCACCCAGTGGATTGTCATGGCCAAGTGGGGACTAGAACCCGGATCTCCCATCTCCCAGTCCGACACCTTAGCCACTACACCACTACTTTTCCATGACCCTACGGAGAGAAGGCTTTGAGATGGGGCAAACCTCCAAGCAGGGCTAACGCTCACTGCTTGAATAGAGACAGAGCTGGTGACAGCAGACGTTGCTGCAGGGCTGCAAGTTCAAAGTCAGCAGTGGACCCTCCCAGGACGCAGGGACATTGGCATTTGCCCAGGGATGCGGTTTCCTGGTGCCATCCCTGACTCCTAGTATTGCAGGGCTGATTATTTAAATTAATCTGTTAAAGCAAATGCCATGAAACAATATTCCGGATCCACTTCTGGGATTTTTCTTTTAGCGCAGCTCAGCCAAACCCGAGGATGAACCGACACAACAATTTTTGAAAGGCGCTGAACGAGTGCGGAATGGTGAGGTGCAATCCTGCGAGTTGAAACAAAGAGGCCAGTTAGCAGCAAGGGTTTTCGGGTGAGTTAAAACTCCGCCACGTTGTGTCACACTTTGGGGCAGCACCCGCCTTTGCCAGCCCTGCTGAAAAGGCTGCATCGTTAGCTGTAGGTGGCACACGAGGAAGTGATGTTGAGGCTGTTTCCTCCTGCTGCTCCTCACCCATGCACCCCTCTTCTCCTCTCTGATCAACAGTGGACTCACATTTCTACTCCAGCAGGAAAGATCCTGCTGAGGAATTTTCTGGGTCTTTTGAGCGAGCGCATAGAAGTACCAAGCTGGATCAGACCCAGGGTCCATCTAGTCCAGCACTCACTTCCTTTCATTTGTCCTGAATCTCCCACCAATCAGCTTCATGGGAAGACCACACGTTCTAGTATCTCCCTGTGGAAGAGCCGGAACGGCTGGAATGGCTGTCAGTGGCAACAGTTAAGGAAGGAGGCGCCTTGATGGAGGTGGGATTTCAGCCTGGATATTACAACCTTGCACCAGCAGTAAATTCCAGCAGCTTCACACAAGGAGGCAGAAATGGGGTAGCAGCCCAAGGCCTTGCACGCGTGACCATTTCCAGACACTCGCTGCAAGGCTTATGCAGCCTGATTCCGGCCATGTTAATGTCATGCATCTCCTACAAGGGGCCTTCAGACCAATGCTTCGTTGCAATAGAATTAGTTCCTTCATTCATGTTCCCTCTCCAGCGCACCTCTGGATGACTCTTATCAATTTCGGTTTCTCTCATAATCCCATTTTTCCAGCCTTACGTTTGGTTCGCCTAAGCTTTGAGGATTTTTTCATCTTGCTTCGTCACCGACTCGCTTATTTTTTCCCTTTTAAGTTTGCATGAAAATCCCCAAGAATTGCTGGGCACGTTTGCCCTAAGCACTGCATTCTGTGCCTAACGTGCACCTTTTTTCGCGAGCCCTTTTCCAAAGGTTCGCCGCCTTTTTTGAATGTTGATTCCCGTCGCAGGTGCATTTGCGCCGGCCGTTTTGGACTGGAGAACTGCATTGCCAAATCTGGAGAAGTGGGAAGGAACCACTGGGTTGAGGTTCACATTGTGGATTGAAAGTGCAAAATTAGGTATGTTCAAAATGCAAAACTGACCTCAAGACAAGACTCCTTCCCTCGCCTACTCCAGAATGAGGGAATGCCTCCATTTTGCCGACTCTTCCCTCTTGGGTAAGGGCAAGCCACTGGCCTGTAGAGGCTACACAAAGACTGATCCCCCCCCCCCCCGTGAGCATAAATAGCCACAGGTGTCTCTGCCCAGCTGTCCTACCCAGTGTTTGCCTTTCAGATGTTTGCCTAAGGCAGGCTCAAGGGCCAAATGGTTTCATTTAACTGAGCTCTGGAGCCAGGTCTGAATAGCAAAGCTAGCAACACACATAACAAAAGACCCACACAAACACATAACAGTTGTTGACAAGTTGCAGGAGGGACTACAATGTGGTCTCCTTCCTATCTCTCCTCTCTCATCTCACACTATTGCCCCGCTCGTGCTCTTCGCTCCTCTGATGCCATGTTTTTCGCCTGCCCAAGGGCCTCTACTTCCCTTGCTCGGCTCCATCCATTTTCTTCTGCTGCCCCTTACGCCTGGAACGCTCTTCCAGAACATTTGAGAACTACAAGTTCAACTGCAGCTTTTAAAGCTCAGCTAAAAACTTTTCTTTTTCCTAAAGCTTTTAAAACTTGATGTTGTGCAGACTTTATACTGTTAGTTTTACCCTACCCTGTGCCTGTTTGCATTCTCTTCCCCTCCTTATTGTTTTATTATGATTTTATTAGATTGTAAGCCTATGCGGCAGGGCCTTGCTATTTACTGTTTTACTCTGTACAGCACCATGTACATTGATGGTGCTATATAAATAAATAATAATAATAATAATAATGGTGGCAGAGTGCGTTCTTGGCATGCAGGACGTTCCAGGTTCAATTCCTGGTATCACCACTAAAAGGATTGGGTGATGGGACCCTTTGAGAGACCTCCTGTCAATCAAGGTGGGTGGCTATCAGGAGGAGGGCCTTTTCTGCTGTGGCACCCTGCTTGCAGAGAGAGCTCCTTAGGGAGGCTCGCCTGGCACCAGGTTGTGGTCTTTCCAGCGCCAGGTGAAGACCTCTTTATTTTCCCAGTATTTCAGCATTTTACCATCCTCCTCTTTTTACTCTGCTGTTTTATTCTGCTATTTTATGCTATTTTACTCTGCTCAGTTTTATTCTGGTTGTACTTCTATATTAAATTGTGGTTTTACGCTTCCATATTTTATATCTGACGCTGTACCTGATGGTTTTAATTTCTGTGAACTGCCCAGAGAGCTTCAGCTATAAGACGGTATAGAAATGAAATAAATAAAGTAAATAAGAGTAGAATTGCAGAGCTGGGAGGGGCCATTTAGGCCATCAATTCCAACATCTTGCTCCATGCAGGAATCCAGTTCAAAGTGTCCCTGAGAGAGGGCTGCCCAATGAGAGAGAGAGCCCACCACTTCCCTATGCAGTTGGTACCATTGTCCGACTGCTCTGTGACCATTAGGATGTTTCTCATGATGTTCAACCGAAATCTGCCTTCCTGTAACTTAAGCCTGTTCTTTCACATCCTACAATCCTGGATGATAGGATGTGGCCCTCTTCTGTGTGACAACCCTTTACATAGTTCAGAAATGCTCTCCTATCCCCTTCTCAGTCTTCTCTTCTCAAGGCTAAACATACCCAGTTCCTTCAATCTTTCCTGGTAGGACTTAAGTGTCTACTCCCTGGTTGCCCTTCTCTGAACTTGCTCCAGTTTTTTAAAGTGTGGTGTCCAGAATTGGCCACTGTATTTGAGGGGGAGGGAGGCCTAATCAGCACAGAGTAGAGTGGAACTATTACTTCCTGTGGTTTCGAACAGTGGTCTTCAAAGAGCTGAGTCACGACTCAATACTGGGTCACAGGATCAGCCCAAATGGGTTATGCCAAAGCTGTTGTGGACAGGTTGAGCAATTGCAAAAGTAGGTCCCATGTTGCAGGTTGGGAGTCCAAGGTGGGCCTCGGGTCTGGACCAGTAGAAGACCACTGATTTAGAAACCGCATTTGCCTTGATGCAACCTGTGCATTTGCCGTTTTTTGCAGCCACATCCCAATACTCCATCTTTAGCAAGGTCTCTGCTATATCTTGGTCATTGCGCCCACTTTCCTCATAGGACTTAAGTCTTTTGATCATACAAAAAGCAGGACCTGGTATAAGGCAGCTTTTTAGGTTTCTAGTCCACAAGGGTCCACCAAGTTTGCTTTTGATGGTGGAGGGGACTGTTTCCACTGCAGACAAAACTGCGACCAATGAAAGCCGATCAGACAAGGCTTTGATGTTCTCAGGTGCAATCGTGCACATGTTTAGACAAAAAAAAAGTCTGAGAACTCCCAGCATTCCCCAGCAAGCCATACTGGCTGGGAAATGCTGAGAGTTGTAGGACTTCTTTTCTGTCTAAATATGCATAGGATTTGTGCCTTTAAGGAACGGGCCGCTTTCAGACACAGCTGCTTGGGACTGCGCAGCAGGAGTAGACAACAAAGCACTCCAGTTCACCCTCCCAGACAGAGCCATGCCATACCCTGGGGTCACTGGAGGTCTCCGCAGAGAAGTTGAGCCAAAAGAGGCGATGGTCCATCAGCACCACTGACCACATGCACAGCACGACCCCCCCCCCGAGGTCAAGAAAGGATTAAAACTTGCCTTCTCGGCCAGTGAACAACACTCTATTTCCTCAAGTTCAGAATCAGAGAGTCGGAGAGGTCTTGGAGGCCATCTAGTCCATCCCCCTGCTTAATGCAAGAAATTGAATACTAGAGCATCCCCAACAGTCTCTGCCGGATTTAAATGTAATTAACTAGGGTGACCATATGAAAAGGAGGACAGGGCTCCTGTATCTTTAACAGTTGCATAGGAAAGGGAATTTCAGCAGGTGTCATTTGTATATATGGGGAACCTGGTGAAATTCCCTCTTCATCACAACAGTTAAAATGCAGGAGCTATACCAGAGCGACCAGATTTAAAAGAGGGCAGGGCACTCTTTTAAATCTTCATCACAACAGTTTTTTAACTGTTTAACTAATGAAGAGGAAATTTCACCAGGTTCTCCATATATACAAATGACACTTGCTGCAACTTCCTTTTCAATACAACTGTTAAAGATACAGGAGCCCTGTCCTCCTTTTCATATGGTCACCTTAAATTAACCCACCAACCAACCAACCAAGAAATGAGAATCAGGATCCTAAGTGGCTTCAGTGGGAAATGCTTGGAACCTATAAAGCTGCCAGACAAGAGACGATGAAAGGTAAAAGATCCGCCCTCTGCCCCCATCTCTACTTTTACGATCACGGGAGCTAAGAAAGGCAGGTGGGATGAAGACCAAGGTTTTCTGGTGCGGCCTTCTTCAACTTGGCATCTCCTGGAATGGTTGGACTACAACTCCCATCATCCTTAGCCAGCCCAGTTTGGGGATGATGGGGGCTGTAGTCCAACACACCCGGAAGGCGCTGTGTTGGGGAAGATTGTGTTCTAGCACAAATAGAAAGCTGTGAGAATAGGAAGCGTTTACAGCTGGAGGCCAAGATAAGACAATGACGCTGCTACGCCTCACCTCCTGCAAGACTAATGCCTGGCATCCAACGTGCCACAACTGATAATGTTAACGGAGGGAGTTCAAACCATTCTGCCATGGGGGACCCTCTCAAAAGAGGAGGCTAAAGGCCTTTTCATAATCAGACGATACCTCCATGCGATATTTACTCCATCCCATTTTAAACCAAGGCTTCAAGGTGGTGTACATGGCCTCTTGCAAACCTCATTTGAGCCTCACAACAACCCTGTGAGGTAGGTTAGTGACTGGCCCAAGGATGCCCAGTGAGCTTTATGGCAGAGTGAGGATTGGAACCTAGATCTCCCTGGTCCTGGTTCCGCCAGCAGGCAAATCTAAAACAACAGCTTCAGGGGCTTTGTTTTAAAGGATGGGGCAGGGAAAAGCTTTAACAATTAGGTGCAGATTCGCTGCTTATTATTTTTTAATACAGTATTGCTAGTTTATTTGGATCAGTACAAAACTGCACAAGCGAAACAGATAAATCTCTGCTGCAAGGACCTTACAATCTTAAAATACATGAAGGGAAAAACAGGGTGGGGGTGGGGGTGGGGAAGAGACAGGGAATAATTCAAGGAAATGTTCTTGCATGAGAGGCAGTATGGTGTTATAGTGGCTAAAGTGTTGGACTAGGAGTCGGGAGATCCGGGTTCTAGTCCCCACTCGGCCATGGAAACCCACTGGGTGACTTTGGGCCAGTCACAGACTCTCAGCCCAACCCACCTCACAGGGTTGTTGCTGTGAGGATAAAATGGAGCAGAGGAGGATCATGTACACCGCCTTGGGTTCCTTAACAGGAAAAAAGGAGGGATATAAATGCAATAACAACAACAACAATAATATACAGCTGGGAATGAGGATTAAAGAGATAAAGCTAAAAACACAGAGGTGGGCAACAAGTTGCACTGCTTACCAGTGTGTTTCTGAGCTCAATTCAAAGTGCTGGTTTTGACCTTTAAAGCCTTTAGTGGTTTAGGGCCGAGTTACTTGAAGGACTGCTTTCAGCCATATCAGCCTGCCCGCGCTTTAAGAACAGAAAGAGAGGCCCTTCTCATCTGATCACCCATGAGAGCAATTAGGTGGGTGATCACACATGAGAGGGCCTTTTCTACAGTGGCCCCATAACTTAGAACAAGCTGCCGTCAAAGGTCCACCTTGTTCCATCGTTGCAGGCTTTTAAGAAGGCCTTGAAAACAGATTATTTTCCTCTGGCCTGCTTGTGATATGACTGCTGCTGTTGCTGCTATTGCCATGGTTGTTGCTGCTGGTTTATTGTTGGCTTTTATTGTTATTTTATTGTGTTTGTTTTATTGCTTTTAATGTTTTAACTGTTTATGTGTTTTATTTCCGTAAGCTTCTGCCCTGAAAGGCAGCTGGAAAATGTTTTAAATAAATAAATAAAATAAATACACATATAGCCTGCAAGCCCAGAGCACAATTCAGCTTGCAACACACACACACACACACACACACACACACACACACACACGGTGTCCTTTGTTTCCTTGCAAAATTGCTTTTTGCTGCAGCAGTTTTGGCTGGGGTGTGGTCCATCTCCTGGGTTCCTGGAGGGTAATGAAGCCCCCAGAAATGTCCAACTCATGCCCTAGACGATGAGGAAAAGCAACACCCCTGACAATCAGAAACACTTAAGGGGTAAAAACAAAACCATGTTAATCCATACTGTACCCCGGTCTTTCTCAACCTGACACCATCTAAGTGTTTCAGGCTACAAACTCCATCAACCTCAGCCAGCATAGAAAATGGTCAGAATTATGGGAGCTGTAATCCAAAACATTTAGAGGGCACTGGGTTGTCTACCCCTCTGATGCCCCACCTAACCCAACCCACAACTCTGGATTATCTGATCTGCTGGTGTTCACACAAAGAACTGGGACCACGGGCAAACTGTTCCTTCTGGTGCACAAAGTGTCTGTCTTTTAACCTGCTTATGTGTGAGGAAAATCAGCCACTGCAATTCTGCCTTTGATGAGGCCAGCCACAAGCCCTATGCTTATATTGCATTTTTATTCCAGACAAGATGACATGGTAAAATTGTATTTGAGGGGTGGCAGCACAGAAAAGAAGATCTATCCAACTTACAAAGGTTGCAATTGTTTCATGTGGAAAGGAATGCATGGAAACAGGTGGGTTTGGGAATTGGGGCTTTGGACCACCAGTTCTGACATGTTCGAAGCCTCGTTTACATTGGCCACTGTGAGAAGCAAGATGCTAAACCAGGAACATATGAAGCTGCCATATAGTAGTTGAGTGTAGGTTGTTTTGAACCATGGGTTGTTGAACCACAGGTTGATGTGTCATCTGAATGCAGCACATTTTCTGCAAGGCGGGTTATTGTGTTGTCTGAATGCAGCCAAGGTGGCTTGTTAACCACCCTAAACAGATCAACAACAAACCGTGGGCTCTCGAAGTGGCTTGTTCAAGAAAATAAGCCACACTGCATGGCTGCATTCAGACAAGCTAACCCACAGTTCAACAAATAACCCATGGCTCAAAACAACCCACACTCAACCATGAGTGTGGGTTAGTGGGTTGTGTGAACAACCCCAATGAGTTAGACCTTCAGTCCAGCTAGTTCAGTACTGTCTCTAGCAGCTTCCCCCAACCGGGTGTCCTCCAGGTGTCTTGGATTACAACTCCTATCATTCTACACCCAGCTCCAGGGTGGCTGGCTTGGTGATGCTGGGAGTTGTGTGACTTTATTTCTATCTTAATATGCATAGAATTGTACTCTTAGGATTACAGTCAAGGGCCTAATTCGGTTTGGGTCCTGCTCTGTAGTGCATTTAGTCTTACATTTAATCCAGCTTCAAATCGCAGAGCTGTCATGGATCATTGCTTCCAAAAGTCACCAAGAAATTATTTGGTTTTTGCACAAGATCAGACAACACCCCCCTCCCCATTTAAAATCTGAAGCAAAATCCTCCCTGAAGCTGAGATCACCAGCAACTGAGGTCCTCGTGTCAGAATGCGGCTGACAAATCAGTGACAGAAGAAGAGCCAACTGCTTACCCCTGTGCTCAACTCCCACAGCCCAAATGGTTGTTCTGGATCTCCC